>NC_135236.1:254972021-255640521 GCF_051348905.1 Ranitomeya variabilis | reverse complement strand
TGCGTTAGACCTAACCTACCCGAAAATGCGGTAGACCACGTTCGAGGGTGCGTCACAAAGTAACGCATCATTGCTAACGCCAATTTTGACATGTGTTAGGATGCGTTATGATAATGGATGGCAATAGGTGCGTTAGCAGATCCATTACTTTGCATTAGTGCAGCTTAGTAACGGATCCGTTAAACGGATGGCACCTAATGCGATGTGAACCTAGCCTAAACGAGGGGTACCAATAAATTTGATCACGTGTGTATATATGTATATATGTGTGTGTGTCACTGACATCTATGTATCCTATGTGTATTTATCTATTCTTTTCATGGGCAGCACGGTGGCGCAGTGGTTAGCACAGCAGCCTTGCAGCACTGGAGTCCTGGGTTCAAACCCCACCAAGGACAACATCTGCAAAGAGTTTGTATGTTCTCTCCGTGTTTGCATGGGTTGGGTTCAAACCCCACCAAGGACAACATCTGCAAAGAGTTTGTATGTTCTCTCCGTGTTTGCATGGGTTTCCTCCGGGTACTCCGGTTTCCTCCCACATTCCAAAGACATACTGATAGGGAATTTAGATTGTGAGCCCCAACGGGGACAGTGATGATAATGTTTGCAACCTGTAAAGCGCTACGGAATATGTTAGCGCTATATAAAAAATAAAGATTATTCTTTTCTAACCTGTCATGCTGTGATATTACTGTAAGCAGCAGATGAATTGCCGGCTTTTATTCTATGTAATATATATATGTGTGTGTCACTGACATCTATATATCTATGTATTCTATGTGTATATATCTATCCTGTGTATATATCTATCCTGTCAGTGTGATTTTACTGTATGCAGCACATGAATTGCTGGCTTTTCATAGGACACCGGTGCGTAAAAATCTTACAGCGCTCGCATGGTCTGAGTGCTGTACGATTTTTATTTTTCTTGCAATCATAGGCTCGCGTTGGTGAGTCTCGGACGAGTCTCCCTGACAATCGCAGCATGCTGCGATTTTACACGCACGCTGAATACACCCGAGAAAATAAATGGTGTTGTGAGCTGCCCCTTAGATTAACATTTGGCCGAGTGCTATGTGATGTTTTCTCGCATAGCACTCCTCCATATTCTACGGTAGTGTAATGCCAGCCTAATGGTAGTAATATTCACAAAGCTATAGAAATCTTTCAGAACATTATAGACATAAAAGTTTGCAAGTTTTTTCCAGTAAAACTGAATAAAAATGAAGCAGTAGAGGGCTTGTCTAGGACCCGGATGTGAGAGAATGTGCGGTCCGGGAGCTCGAGCCGAGCACAACATAAGTTATAAGTAACAGTTTGGTCATCATACTCCTAATGGGCACATGAAGACCCAAGACCCCTGCGGCAGCCTTGGTCCATCAGCGGTAGCAGCTCAGGATGCTTTCCTGCAAAAAGATCCTGCCTCACACATCACATCCGCGCCATCTTGGATGCAGCAGGCGGTGTTCTCAAGGCTCCCTCTGCCTTGTGGTGAAGAGCAGGTGGGAAACCCGCTAACATGAAAAGGAGGGTGAGGGAGGCTCGGGACTCACAGGTGGGCTCATCATTGGGGACAGCCAGGAGAGGATCAGCATAGGAGGGAGGCTGTCTGATGGTGGGACCCTCACTGCAGCCCAGACGTTCTTTCGGAGCCTGTTGTGTCACATTCCATAGCAGGCAGGACTGGAGGCACACTCTAAATTGCCACCGAAAGTAGCCCTAAAAAGGGCCAAGGGAGTTGGAACACTAAAGGAGATAAGAGGGATGATCTTCATGCTATTTCCCCCACCATGGGCCATCCAGAATAGGGGAGCTGGTCCTCATCCCCTGCATCTGAAGAGGGGGGGAGACAGGATTCCCCATCTTATGCTCCCCCTTGGAAGAAATACATGGAGCACCTGTCTTCTAAGAATGACTTTAAAAATGTAATAGTCAGCAGAGGTAAAAGAGACTTTATGTAGGTCTGAAATTACTTGTGTGAGTGAGGTAGGACCTGCAGCAGCTAGCAGGACGTAATGAAAACCATAATGCTACCATTCACGGCCGTATTTAGAGTTTCTGCTGCCCTAGGCACTTTTAGTGCTGCCTCCCCCATTGGTGAGTATGACACTATCGGCAGTGACTTTGGCAAAAATCGCTGATGTGAAAGTCGCCTTTTGCAGCAGATCGGGCAGTTTTTCCGCATCTGCCGCGTAACGGATCACTTACGGCAACACTGCGTTCGGCCTCATTCATTCCCTATGGGAGTTGCAGACATGTGCGGCACTTGCGGTTTTGCCGCGATTCGACAAATGCGGTACTTGCAGCAATGGAAAAAAACACTGCTATCAGTGTTTTTTGTATCACCGTAAGTGCAAAACTGCAATTGCCGCACATGTCCGCAAGTAGCCATCACTACCTGTCCCTGCACCTTGCTAGCTCATCCCTATCCATCCCTCCCTGACCTAAAACTACACTATAAAGCTTTAGAAAAACAATTTATTAACTGACATATTCCATTGACATATAATGAGGGCTCCAGGCTACGGCGCACACTGGGACGGGCAGTCTCCGGGTCTCCATTCTTTCTGTGCACACCCTCAGTCCCTGCCTCACTGCCTGTGCTGCACTGTGCACAGACATCCCTCCACCGGACCCCGTAATCACCGCTCGCAGTAGCATACCGCCAGAGGTGTATCTAGGGTTTCTGGCACCAGGGGCAAGAATTCATTTTGGTGCCCCCCCCCCTCCGCCAAGGACATATGCGATTTGCACACTCAGACATGTGCCCACGAGCTCCTCTCCCTAATGCTCTCAATGTTCAGTGAAAAACTGAGAGAAGCGGGAAGAGAAGCTCAGTGTTACAGGACCATGAGTATGAAAATCGCATGTGAGTGAAGTGTCCATGTGACGACTACTGGAACCTGCAGAGCTGAATCCTGACATCGCAGCTTCTGAATTCTCACAGCTAATGCACTGCACACTTTTAGGATTCTCCCTTGCCAGTGGACAGTCATGTCAGCACAAGTATGTGATTTGTATACTGACCACATTCCGACTAGACGTGCCCGGCCTCGCTTAGTTCAGTTTCATTTTCAATGACGGAGGCCACACATGTCTAGTCAGCATGTGACCACATTAATGTAAATCCCCAGAATGAGAGAATTCTGACAGCGTGCAATGCGCACTGTGAGAATTCAGAAGTCTGCAGTCACAAAGAATGACTGCAGACTCATCACAAACCTGGACATCCCCTTTAATGCTCCTAACATAAATAAAAACATGAGAGTTAGCATCACAAATAACATTTACATCCAGGTACCTTATGGATAACGTTGCCTCTGGAGCCGTTCTTCTTTTCTTCATCTTGGCCAGATCCCATGATGAGTTTTCTCATCCACAGCCATCTCTGCAGACTTCCATCTTCTCTGCTCTTTTGCAAAAAGTCTCCACGTGACGCCCTTAAAGATACAAGTGTCATTATAATGCTCCTGAATAAAAAATTGCCCCTCACTATATTTTCTGCACAAAATATGACCCCCACACTGTCCCTCTTATGGTACATGCTCTTTACACTGACCTCTCCTTTCTATACCGGCCCCCTCTTCACACTGTCCTCTAGCACTGTGTCCCCCTATAGGGCCCAGTATTTATACTCCATATTTATACTCCATCCTCCCACCCTGTGTGCATGGCTCCCCATCTTCCCACCCTGCGTGCATGGCTCCCCCATATTCCCACCCTGCGTGCACGGCTCCCCCATATTCCCACCCTGCGTGCATGGCTTCCCCATCTTCCCACCCTGCGTGCACGGCTCCCCCATCTTCTCACCCTGCGTGCACGGCTCCTCTATCCTCTCACCCTGCGTGCACGGCTCCTCTATCCTCTAACCCTGCGTGCATGGCTCCTCTATCCTCTCACCCTGCGTGCATGGCTCCTCTATCCTCTCACCCTGCGTACATGGCTCCCCCATCCTTCTCCCCTGCGTGCATGCCTCCCCCATCCTTCTCCCCTGCGTGTATGGCTCCCCCATCCTTCTCCCCTGCGTGCATGGCTCCCCCATCCTTCTCCCCTGCATGAACGGCTCCCCCACCCTCCCACCCTGCGTGCACGGCTCCCCCATCCTCCCACCCTGCGTGCACAGCTCCCCCATCCTCTCACCCTGCGTGCACGGCTCCTCTATCCTCTCACCCTGCGTGCACGGCTCCTCTATCCTCTCACCCTGCGTGCACGGCTCCTCTATCCTCTCACCGTGCGTGCACGGCTCCTCTATCCTCTCACCCTGCGTGCACGGCTCCTCTATCCTCTCACCCTGCGTGCATGGCTTCCCTATTCTTCTCCCCCTGCGTGCATGGCTCCCCCATCCTTCTCCCCTGCGTGCATGGCTCCCCATCCTTCTTCCCTGCATGCATGGCTCCCCCATCCTTCTCCCCTGTGTGCATGGCTCCCCCACCCTTCTCCCCTGCGTGCATGGCTCCCCCATCCTTCTCCCCTGCGTGCATGGCTCCCCCATCCTTCTCCCCTGTGTGGAAGGCTCCCCCACCCTTCTCCCCTGCGTGCATGGCTCCCCCACCCTTCTCCCCTGCGTGCATGGCTCCCCCATCCTTCTCCCCTGCGTGCATGGCTCCCCCATCCTTCTCCCCTGCGTGGAAGGCTCCCCCATCCTTCTCCCCTGCGTGCATGGCTCCCCCATCCTTCTCCCCTGCGTGGAAGGCTCCCTCATCCTTCTCCCCTGCATGCATGGCTCCCCCATCCTTCCCTGTCATACTCACCTCTCACCGTGTGGCGCGGAACTTCCCGGCATCTCTGCAGCGTCTTCCTTCCTGTATGAGCGGTCACGTGGTAGCGCTCATTAAGGTGATGAATATGCGCATATTCATCACCTTAATGAGCGGTACCATGTGACCGCTGAAGACAGGACGCGCTGCCGGCGCTGAGACGCAGTTGCAGCCACCGCTGGAGGAAGGTGAGTATTACGTCTTCAGGGAGGGGGCGGGAAGGAGGGAGGGGGCGGGAAGGGAGGAGGGGGGCGGGCACTTGACCCCAGAGTTTTATTAAAAAAAAAAAAGAAAAAACCTAGCTCAAGTGCGCCCCCCCACATCCCGCCGCCCTAGGCACGTACCCTCAAGTGCCTAGTGGCAAATACGGCCCTGCTACAATTATACATTTAGCTAACCTTCAGCAAATGGTGATACATCATAAAGCAAACTGCAGGATCTGCACTCCCATGTTCAGCACTTTGACAATAGAGGGAGAAGATGCAACATCAGGCTGAGGGGCTTTCCAGAATCAGAAGGACGAGAAGATCTAAAGATAATGCTACAGGAGGTCTTTGGCTCTATTACTGGAGACAGTCAGCCTATTCCCATTAAATTTGGCAGAGCTCATAAGGCCCTGAAGCCCAAAGGCTCTAAGTCATATCCAAGAGATGCTATATGCTGCCTGCAGGACTATGAGACCAAGGAGAAAATAATGTTAAAGGCACGTGCAACTATAAAGCATATGGGGACTGAGCTCCAATTGTTTCTGGACCTCTCTCGCATCACCTTGCAGAAAAGAAAACATCTCAAACACTGAAGATCCTTCTTGACCAGAAGATTCCCTACCTCTGGGGATTTTTGTTTGTATTAACATCTTGCAGGGATGGAGTCTCTTCTACACTATGTTCTCTGAAGGACTTGGCCTCATTATGTGGTGATTTGAGCCTGCCTAAAAATCAGCCTTTTTATCTAGGTTGGCGGCTCTTGTACTCTCTCCTCAAAATATTTTTGTTGGGGAACTTAGGCATCGGGATAACAGGAGGTACCATTGATTGATCAATTACATTAATTTATATCTAGTGGGCTTACTTGGTGCCAAATTAGTGACCCCAATCCAAAAATTATTCTTGGGAAAGCTGTTAGATTGGTTTATTTCTGTGTTTTTTGCAAAATGTTTGTGTCTTTGTCTATTCCTGGCTCTACTGTTTCTATCCCTTCCTCTCTATTTTCTTCTTTTGAAGGAGTTGTTGTTCTCTGCAGTGGAACGTATAGGGTGCAGCCTGACATGGAGCTTGCCAAAGGATGTGTGAGGTCTGATGTGTTAGTGAGTATAAACATTAGCGGTAGCTTCTCCTTTAACATTTACAATGATTCAGTTAATATCTCTTAATGTGAAGGGGCTTAAATCCCCTAGGAAAAGGAGACTTACTCTGCAGGAGTTGAGAGCTTAGAAGGCAGATATAGCTTTCCTGCAGGAGACGCATTTTGACCAAACAGTAACGTTTCGTTTTGCAGCTCATCATTTTCTGTCTTCCTTTTCTGCTTACAATAATAATAATTAGGGAGGTATAGGTAGCTATATTGATCTAATGATTGTGCCCACTTCAAATTGTTAAAACTCAGATTGATCCTGGGGTCAGATTTGTAATATTAGACAGCCTACTTCAGGGTAGTCCAGTTATACTTTGTAATGTGTATGCGCCAAATTCTGGCCAAATACCCTTCATACATAGAGTTTTCTCCCTTCTCCAAAAACTATTACCTGCGGCGCTATTAATTGGTGGGGACTTTAATATTCCATTCTCGGAAAGATCACACATGCAAGAATTGACTATTTTCTTGCTAACACTTTTATTCTTAAGGTACCGTCACACTCAGCGACGCTGCAGCGATATAGACAACGAGCCGATCGCTGGAGCGTCGCTGTTTAGGTCGCTGTAGAGATGTCAAACAGCAGCTCCACAACGATGCAGGAGCGATCCAGTGACGTAACGGCGACTCACTTATCGTTCTCACAGGTCGTTAGCTCCATGTTTAACATTGCTGACATCGTTGCTTTTGGTGTCAAACACGACGATACACGCCGATCTGACGACCAAATAAAGTTCTGGACTTCTAGCTCCGACCAGCGATATCACAGCGGGATCCAGATCGCTGCTGCGTGTCAAACACAACGAGATCGCTATCCAGGACGCTGCAACATCACGGATCGTTGTCGTTCTCGTTGTAAAGTTGTTTAGTGTGAAGGTACCTTTAGAATGATGGAGAGAGTAGAGGTGGGTTACATAACCTGGTCGGATCATGGCCCTGTGATACTAAAGTTAAAGTCAAAACACCTTTCCAGTTTGTAATCCAGGAGGCTGTTTCTTGGGATCCTTGTAGCCCTGTGGATCTGTTCATCTATTACCAGTGGATGGTATCCCTGTTGTAGGAATGTGTTCCTCAGTTACCATCCATTGGTAATAGATATACAGATCCACAGGGCTACAGGGATCCCAAGAAACAGCCTCCTGGATTACAAACTGAGAGAGGATAACAACAGGGTACCTCTTGTGGTCACATACAACCCCCACATGAGCATCCTAAGGAAAATTGGTGCTGATCTCCAACCCATATTCCACAGAGACCACAAATTGAAAGACATATTCCCAGAACTACCACTTCTCTCCTATAAACAGCCCCCTAACTTAAGGAATCTGCTTGTCATAAGTGTCCTCTCTTCACCATCTGTGACTGGCACATTCCCCTGTAACAATAAAAAATGCAAAACGTGTACCCACATATTACCAACAAATATAGGCCGTGTACCAAACATAAATCAGGATTATAAGGTCACGGGTTCCTTCTCATGTACACCCTCCAAGGTGGTATACATGATACAATGTACGAGGTGCCCTGGAAGTATCTATATTGGGGAAACCATGCAAAAACTACAAGCTAGGAATAATCTACACATACACACAATCAGGAATGAAATGGACACACCTGTGGGAAAACATTTCTCTGGACCTGGACACAGTATGACAGTTTTAAAAGTCTTAATGCTAAAAGATCATTTTATGGATGACAGAGAACGAAAAATTTGGGAATTCAAACTAATGAAGATGTTCAATTCTTTGACACTAGGACTCAATTTAACACCTGGATTTATGAGTCACTACATGGATACAATTCACACCTCCACAGACCGACTCCAGATAACTAAGAACATCATTCCCACTGCCTCTCCATTTGTAAAAAAAATGCCTAATTTAATTTCCTTGGCTTATCTTTAGGAGGCATCAAACCTACCACCCCCTGAACAAATGTCCTACTGTAGTATTCTCTAAATGTTGTGATTTTTTCTTATTAATCTATTTGTAATCTTGCCTGAAGAAGGAGCCACTGTACTCTGAAAGCTTACAAACATATTATGTTCTGGTTAGCCAATAAAGGTATCACTCCTGGAATACTTTTGTCATCATTGGGCAGAAAAGTATTCACATCGATTTTTCTGGCTAACACGGTACCACAATACAATTTGTTATTGTACATCTTTTCAAAGCAAAAATATTATGAGAGAGGGAACAAGGCACATACACTGCTCGCTCGGCAACTTCAGGAGCGTTCAATGGCCTTGGTTCCTCAGGCCTTAAGGGATAAAGGTGGGACAGTTCGTTATGATCCAGTGGCAATGTGTAATATTTTCTTCAAATTTTATAAGAATTTTTATAACTTGAAGGCTCTCCTGGTGGGAGACCAAGAGCATAGATTGTCTTTAATGGGTGCTTTTTTTTCCAATCTTAAACTACCAGTCCTTTCTCCTTAAGCCATAGAAGCCCTCAATAGTCAGATATGTAATGAAGCGCTACTTGAGATTTTGAGAGACTAACCCTTAGGGAAGTCGCCAGGGCCTGATGGTCTGACGTATATATATCATAAGACATTTTCCGATATTTTGCTTCCTCACATGACTACACTGTGAGGAATGTAATTTTTTAATTTTTTTTCAAACCATAAAATACACAGTATGTAAAATAGGAGGCAGATCAGTGAAGAATCAGTGACTTGTCATAAGCCCATACAGATGAATATGTAAGCAGAGCACCACATGAAGACCCCACACACAGGCCGCCCCGGATCACGAGCATATCATTAACTAAAAACTACAAGTAAAGATTAAACAACAACCACAAGATGGATTTCATCAACGAAGGTATCATTTTAATCAGTATAGCGGCGTCAACCTAACACTTTCTGTGGGTTACATGTACAATATACGAAAATGGTTGCACCCAATCGTGTTAAAGAATGTCAGTGTGAAATCTATGAAATGTGAATAGCAAAAATGGCTTTTGAATATTAGGAAAAATACATGAAAAATACATTAGATGCTTAGCACAAACTTTGGCCAAATAATGTCTGCACATCAACCATTGTCAAGGTCGCCTCATGAGTCTGATGGGTCCCTGACCTGTGTGAACACCCCTCTAAGGGCTCATACTCACCTGCGAGAAACTCAGATGAGTCTCGCATGTTAATACCCGGCGCTGCTGCCGGCACTCAGGAGCAGAGCATGCGGCTGCATGTATTCCTATGCGGCCGCACGCTCCGATCTGAGTGCCGAGTGCAGTGCCGGGTATTAACATGCAAGACTCATCCGAGTTTCTCGCTGGTGAGTATGAGCCCTTAGGCTAATGTCTGAATGCATGGGTGAATGTGGACACCTCAGTAAAGCCTACATTTATGGGTTGGCAGGAACCAGCTGTAATTAAAATCACATCGTGGTGAAGGGCGGAGTGCTCAGTCAGAAAGTTAGTATACAAATAACAGAAAACTGACTTGCACATCAAGAAGTAATCTGTAAAGATTATAAGGGATAACTCAGGAGACTCTTTGCATGGAACAAGACAGCTACAGGACACCCCTATGGGAGGTGGAGCCGCATATTCATGACTGTAATCGGCGGCCCCACGTGACCGCTCATACAGTAGAAGGTGCGGCCAGGACAGGAAACAGCGCCAGCGAGGGAGCCGGGTGAGTATTTTAATAACGGGCGGGCGCACAGGGGATGGGAGGGGGGTGGGGACATGGATCTTTATATTAAACACAAGAAACAAACAAAAAAAAGGATTATTCATATCTTCTCTACAGCAAACGCTGCTGCAGAGAAGATATGAATGGCAGCTTCAGCACCACGTGGGGAGACAGCGCTTATCTCTAGCGCTGTCTCCTGCACGGTGCGTGTGGTACCCAGTCGGCACATGGGTGGCACATGTGTGCCGCACGTGTGCCACACTGATATGCCACAGAAACACACGGGCACACGGACACGGATAATTCAGGTACCGATTTTTCCGGTACCGGAATTATCTGGAGGTGTGAGACTGGCCGAACAGTCTATAGGAAACCTCAGAGGAAAATGCAATCACGCAGAAAGTCTATGAAGCACAATCATTCCCGAGGATACCCGACACGAATAAGTCCCTGGTAGTCCAAACACAGACACGCTTATAAGGCAGTTCAAATAATATCTTAGCACAACCAGGGAGGCCTGGGTAAAAGTCTCAGGTTTAAGCAGAGCAGCAAACGCTTACATGTCCAGCAAATGCAGATGGAAACAAACAAACAGCCAGATGGAGGATTACTTGAAACCGATGTATGCAGCAGAAACTCAGAGCTGAGTAGCAGGATCTCCACACAGGTTCACAGGAGCAGGTGCAGGTGCAAAGCCAGGGAATTGTCAGGAGCTGGATGCAAGGCAGAATACTCTAGCACAGACTAAAGGCTAGGGTGGAGTTATATAGCAGGAAGACAGTGCACATGAGACCAAAGACGCCATCTTGGAAAAGGGCATTAATGCACAAAAGGTAATTAAAATGTTCAGAGTTCTGACATAATCTGAACAGGTGCATACCAAAACACAGGTACTTACAAGTACAATATACGAAAATGGTTGCACTCAATCATGTTAAAGCATGTCAATGTGAAATCTATGACGTGTGAATAGCAAAAATGGCTTTTGAATATTAGGAAAAATACATGAAAAATACATGAGATGCTTAGCACAAAATTTGGCCAAATAATGTCTGCCCATCAACCATCGTCAAGGTGGCCTCATGAGTCTGATGGGACCCTGACAGGTGTGAACCACAAGACGTATTTCATGAACGAAGGTATCATTTTAATCAGTATAGCAGTGTCAACCTGACACTGTCTGTAGGTTACTCAGCACAATCCTGCTGACAGGTTCCCTTTAATGTACCTTCGGGGAGAATGGGAAAGTGATCCTCTAAATTACTGCACCTATCGACTGCCGCTGGATGCATGGTTGCCTGTTGTTGGAGGAGAGCTTCCCCACCCTCTCGCTTAGAATACTGCAGTAGAGTGTGTGATGTATGTCGAATGGAGTATTCGACAGCTACCCTGAATGCAAAACTAGACCTGTTTGAGGTGTTGTGGGCTCCGTGGGACTATTATTGGGCACAACAAAACGGCTATATTTCTGTCCTGGTGGGAAGTTGAGGATGGGATGCAATTTTTGCTTTTATCTATGTCTGAATTATATGAGTCTTGTACCATTTAAGTAAAGAATGACTTACAAAGTCTATTGTTAAAACCCCTAATAAAAATTAGTTATAAAAAAAAAATGAAGCAGTAGCCTTAAATTACTACCTCTCTCTCTCTCTCTCTCTCTACGACTGCATTTTCAGTAGTTGTTTTGTTTAGAAATTTTCCACTCATGAAATGTTCCACTCGTTTGAATAGAGACTGCAGAACTCGTTGTACTTACTGCCAGAATGACCCCATTGAGTTGTGTGAAGCTGATTTCTAATAGCTGAAATTCCTACAGCAAATCTGCTTGTTAAAATTCCCTTAGGGTATGTTCATATCTGGTGTTTTCACTGCGTTTTCTGGTGTTGTTTTGTGTAAACAACGTGAAAATATACCTGTTATTTTTAAATTGTTTTCTCGCAGCACACTTAAAAATGCCATGTATGAATGTACCCTTAAAGACCACTGACACCATAATTGGTATATGATGTGTATCCTCCATGAGACAGCATATCTAATTAGAGACTGACTGAGAAAAGTGTGTGTGTTGTCCATGTAGTGTTATTGGACATTTTTATTTTTAAGCTGAAGACACAAGACCTCAGGTACCAATCAGACCTGCATGCAGCATCCTATATGGTAGAACACAGGATTTCCTGCTGCTCTAAATAAGGGTTCGTGCAGACGACAGTAATTTCAGTCAAAGTGCGATCCATCAAAATATCGGATTGCATTTGGAGCAATGTTATTCAATGAGGCCGTGCACATCCGATTTTTTTTCCTCCGACTGTTCTAAGGAAAAAAATTGCAGAATGCATGATTTGCCTCTGAATCGAATACCACTTGTCCTTTCAAGTCTATGGGTCCATGGAAAATGGATATCCGAGTTAGGTCCGATTGAATGGAAGAGATGGAAAAACCACAGCGTCTCAGAGTCAAACATACCTGGCTGAGATCATACAGTCATTGCCTGATACATATTATCCACAGATTGGGCAGCATGTACCCGCTGTCAGGTTCCCGTAACATTTTTTCTCCCTCCATTTTTATTAGCTGCTGATTTTGGCTGAAAGAAAAAATAAAGTCCTAATAAAGGAGTAGTATACTTTAGAGTTACAGTTTGCTGCTAAGCAGTTGGACAGGAAGCATTTCTTATATCTGCCGTTAATCCTCACTCCATAGATCTTGCATCCATTGCAGTAGTGTCCAATGGTGCTGTGTGCTCTTTGTGTTAGCAGAGGCAGCTTGCCATTCAGTAATAAGTGCTGAAACTACAGACTGACAAATCCCCCCCTCATTCCAAGTATTTTTCACTAAGGCAGAGGTGTATCTAGGTTTTCTGGCACCCGGGGCAAGAATTCAGTTTGCCCCCCCCCCCCCACCAAGGACATATGCGATTTGCACACTTAGTCATGTTACCACAAGCTCCTCTCCCTAATGCTCTCAATGTTCAGTGAAGAACTGAGAGAAGCAGAAGAGAAGCTCGTTGTTACAGGACCACATGTATGAAAGTCACATATGAGTGAAGTGTCCATGTGATGACTACTGGAACCTGCAGAGCTGAATCCTGGCATCGCAGCTTCTGAATTCTCACAACTAATGCACTGGACACTTTTAGGATTCTCCCTTGTCGGTGGATGGTCATGTCAGCACAAGCATGTGATTTGCATACTTCTGACCACATTCCGACTAGACGTGCCCGGCCTCGCTCAGTTCATTTTCATTGAGCGAGGCCACACATGTCTAGTCAGCACGTGCCGCATGTAGGTAAATCACCAGTACGAGAGAATCCTGACAGCGTGCAGAGCGCACTGTGAAAAGTCAGAAGTCTGCAGTCACAAAGAATGACTGCAGACTTATTACAAACCTGGACAACCCCTTTAATGCTCCTAACATAAATAAAAACATGAGAATTAGTTAGTATCACAAATAACATTTGCATCCAGGTACCTTATAGATGACGTTGTCTCTGGAGTCATTCTCCTTCTTTTCTTTATCTTGTCCAGATCCCATGATGAGTTTTCTCATCCACAGCTCGTCTCTACTTCCAACTTCTCCGCGCTTTTGCAGAAAATCTTCACATGATGCCCTTAAAGATAGAAGTGTCATTAAAATGCTCCTGAATAAAAATCGCTCCTCACTATATTGTCTGCACTAAATATGACCCCCACATTGTCCCTTTTATGGTACATGCTCTTTACACTGACCTCTCCTTTCCATACCGGCCACCTCTTCACACTGTCCTCTCATACTGTGTCCCCCCTATAGGGCCCAGTATTTATACTGCACTCTCATCACACTGCCCCTTCGTGGTATACTGTCCTCTCCTGGCTGTGCCCTTACACTGTCCCTCCATGCTACACCCCCACTACTCAGTTTCTATTCAGTGCCCACTCACTTTTCTCCCCCATACTGTATCCTCACACTATTCCCCTCCCTCCTCATACTGTCTCCTCTTACATCCCACCTGTTCACCATACTGTCTCCTCATATATTTACGCCATCACTTTCTTTACTGCCTGCTCACCTGACTCCCCATACTGTCTGCACACATCCCATCACTCTCACTCCTCGTACTCTGTCCACATACATTTTTCACATCGCTTCTCATACTGTGTCCTCATATATTCCCCCGTTTGCTCCCCATACTGTCTGCACCCATCCCCCCATACTGTTTCCTCATATATGCCCCCCATTCCACCATACTGTTTCCTTATATATGCGCCTCATTCCCCAGTTTTGTTTCTTCATACATGCTCTCATTCTACCATACTGTTTCCTCTTACATGCCCCCCATTCCCCCGTACTGTTTCCTCATACATGCCCCCATTCCCCTGTACTGTTTCCTCATACATGCCCCCATTCCCTAGTACTGTTTCCTCATACATTCCCCCCATCTCCCCTTTTGGTCTTTTTTTGTCCTCAAATCTCCCCACACATTATAGCACCCCATCCCCACTTCAAATCTTCCCACACACAATAAATAACCCCATCTCCACTCCAAATCTCCCCACACATTAAATTCCTCATCCCCACTCCAATTATCCCAACACATAATAAATCCCCATCCCCACTCAAATTCTCCCCACACATAATAAATCCCCCCATCCCCACTCAAATTCTCCCCACACATAATAAATCTCCCATCCACACTCCAATTCTCCCTACACACAATAAATCCCCCCATCCCCACTCCAATTCTCCCCACACACATTAAACACCTTCATCCCCACTCCAATTCTCCCCACACATAATAAAGCCCCCCATCCCCACTCAAATTCTCCCCACACACATTAGACACCCCCATCCCCACTACAATTCTCCCCACACATAATAAAGCCCCCATCCCCACTCAAATTATCCCCACACATAATAAAGCCCCCTGCACTTAATGTTTGGTGTCTTCAGCTCCACTGTAGCACTTACCACCAGTGTTTGCCTCTGCAGCGTGGGCGAGTGACGTCAGCAGCGTGATCACATGATCTGATCACGCTGCTGGCGTCGCTCTGACCCAGCAGCAGGAGCGGACACTGACAGCTTGGGGCCCCTGTGCAAGAAATGTGTCTGGGCCCCCCTCCTTTTATGGCGACAAAGCTATATATATATATATATATATATATATATATATATTGCCTTAAAAAAGAGAGAAAATATAGCACCGCTGAAGTGCACTTACCCCTCGTGCGTGGCGAGCATCCAGATCACTGAGACTAACTCCGTCCCGGATAGTCGGCTCATGGAGGGTGCAGCATACGAGGAAAAAACTGAGCAAATACCCGAAAAGGGAGAAGAAAGAAGTAGCGCACTCCTCTTGTCCAAACAAGTCTTGATTTTTATTGGGACATCTCACAAAGACAGGCGGGTGGGAGAAAACATCCTGGAAGGTGAAGGACTACAGCTGTTTCGCGCAGCGAGCGCTTCTACAGGTCCCGATGACGGGCGGCTGTGAGGAGGAGAGATTTGTAGTCTGTGCAGACGTAATCACGTCCCCCTCATGCCGTACATCACAGGTGGTACTAATTAGACATTTGTTACTAGCGATACACAAATATAAATACATTTAAAGTTAAAATACACTAATTCTAATTAAATTTAATGTTAAAATACACAAATTTTAATGAAATTTAAAAGAAAACCCCGAGGGGCAAACACGGAGAGGAAAATAGATGAATACCTAATATTAAACATAGCAGAGACGAGAAGGCATACGGTCTATCCTAACAAACTGGGGGAAAAAAATACCATTATTTTTATTTTTATTTTTACCCAAAAAGGGAAAAAAAGCAAAAAAGTTTTTTTATATATATACTTAAATGGATTTTTTCAAAAGGGATGTGTGTCGGATCATTACAAAAAGACGGACATGTCAATCCGTTCATTTAACCCCATTGGGCCCGTAGCGTTAGTACGCATAATCCAACGGGCTTCACATCTCAAAAGAAGCCGATTTAAATTGCCCCCTGATTTTGGTGAAAAGACGCGTGTAATGCCCGCAAAAGATAATTCATGAATATTGCCTGCATGGCATTGTTTAACATGATTTATTAAGCGTGGCACCCCTTTTCCCGTTCGGACTGATGCAAAATGTTCTTTTATACGGATATACAATGGGCGAATGGTTTTGCCTATGTAATAAAAACCGCACTGGCAAAAAATGGCATAAACCACGTAAGTGGTCTTACAGGAAATAAAATCTCTGACTATGTGCTTTATTGGTCCTATTTGAATGGTGTTACCCGTTATGTGTTGAGGGCATAAATTACAATGTCCACACTTAAAGAAAAGAGACTTCTAATGGTAAGAAATCGGAGAAACACAATAACACCAGTGAGGCCAAACAGTTCATTTTTAGTTTTAAATATGGCCCTATGGACACATACATCAGGTCCATAATCAGAAAAAATTGGCATATTTTGGGTAGAGATGTGGAGCTAACTGAGAGACTCCAAAATGGCCCACTTTTTGCTAGTAGACGCAGTAGAAATATAGGCGACTTACTGGTACAGAAACGTATTACTTCTGACCACACAAATTGGCTCAATAGAGATGTCCCCAAGGGAAACTTTAAGTGTGGACATTGTAATTTATGCCCTCAACACATAACGGGTAACACCATTCAAATAGGACCAATAAAGCACATAGTCAGAGATTTTATTTCCTGTAAGACCACTTACGTGGTTTATGCCATTTTTTGCCAGTGCGGTTTTTATTACATAGGCAAAACCATTCGCCCATTGTATATCCGTATAAAAGAACATTTTGCATCAGTCCGAACGGGAAAAGGGGTGCCACGCTTAATAAATCATGTTAAACAATGCCATGCAGGCAATATTCATGAATTATCTTTTGCGGGCATTACACGCGTCTTTTCACCAAAATCAGGGGGCAATTTAAATCGGCTTCTTTTGAGATGTGAAGCCCGTTGGATTATGCGTACTAACGCTACGGGCCCAATGGGGTTAAATGAACGGATTGACATGTCCGTCTTTTTGTAATGATCCGACACACATCCCTTTTGAAAAAATCCATTTAAGTATATATATAAAAAAACTTTTTTGCTTTTTTTCCCTTTTTGGGTAAAAATAAAAATAAAAATAATGGTATTTTTTTCCCCCAGTTTGTTAGGATAGACCGTATGCCTTCTCGTCTCTGCTATGTTTAATATTAGGTATTCATCTATTTTCCTCTCCGTGTTTGCCCCTCGGGGTTTTCTTTTAAATTTCATTAAAATTTGTGTATTTTAACATTAAATTTAATTAGAATTAGTGTATTTTAACTTTAAATGTATTTATATTTGTGTATCGCTAGTAACAAATGTCTAATTAGTACCACCTGTGATGTACGGCATGAGGGGGACGTGATTACGTCTGCACAGACTACAAATCTCTCCTCCTCACAGCCGCCCGTCATCGGGACCTGTAGAAGCGCTCGCTGCGCGAAACAGCTGTAGTCCTTCACCTTCCAGGATGTTTTCTCCCACCCGCCTGTCTTTGTGAGATGTCCCAATAAAAATCAAGACTTGTTTGGACAAGAGGAGTGCGCTACTTCTTTCTTCTCCCTTTTCGGATATATATATATATATATATATAGCCACATACACATACATGTATATATATTACATAGTCTCCTTTATTATGTATATTGTCATCCTTTATTATACAGTGCCCTCTCTTGTTATGTACAGTACCGTTCCTTACATATTGAATCATATAGCACCCTGTTTTCTATTACATACCGTCCTGTCTTATATAATGCAATGATGGCTGATGGAGCATGGGAAAACTTCTTTTTTAATGGAGGAGCTGACAGACTGGTCGTCTGGTCACCGGCTCCTCCATCAGCAGTCATTTTGTATCTAAAAAGAGAGGGGACTATGTAATGAAAGAGGGCGCTGTGAATAACAAAAATAACAAGCATGCACTATGTAAGAGACAGTACTGTATATAACAGCAGAGGAAGCCATATAATAAGGGATGGCACCATATATAACTAGAGAGGATGGTATGTTATAAGGGACAGTGTAATACATAATAAAAGAGGAAACTATGTAACTAATGGTGACGCTATACATAAATACGTACACTCTATACTAAGGG
Source organism: Ranitomeya variabilis (assembly GCF_051348905.1). Classification (NCBI taxonomy): domain Eukaryota; kingdom Metazoa; phylum Chordata; class Amphibia; order Anura; family Dendrobatidae; genus Ranitomeya; species Ranitomeya variabilis. The sequence continues at coordinate 255,622,652 of NC_135236.1, read as the reverse complement.
ACTGTGTTAGACATAATAAGTGATAATAATGTCTTCCTCCACCTCCCCCTGTTCCTACGTCCATTATAAGTCTCCCTTCCTCCCATCCCAATCCCCCACACCCATCGTTGTCCTCCTCCCCCCGCAGCCCATCATTGCCCTCTTCACCACCTCCATCATTGCCTTCTCCACCACCACTATCATTGCTTCCTCCCCACTACCCCATATCATTGCCCATTCCACCACCTCCATCATTTCCTCCTTCCCCACCACCCTCATCACTGTCTTTTCCCCTCACCACTCCCATCATTGCCTATTCCACCACCTCCATCATTTCCTCCTCCCCCACCACCCCATTATTGTTTCCCCCCACCACTCCCATCATTGCCCATTCCACCACCTCCATCATTTCTTCCCCACCACCCATTGTCCTTTCCACCACCACCATTATTGCATTCTCCCCACCACTCCCATCATTGTTCTTTCCACCACCTCCATCATTGCTTTTTCTCCCACCACCCCATCATTGCCCTTTTGACCACCTCCATCATTTCCTCTACCCCCGTTATTGCCCTTTCCACCACCACCATCATAGCATTCTCCCCCCACCACCCCATCTTTGCCTATTTCACCACCTCCATCATTGCTTTCTCTCCTACCACCCCATCACTGCCATCTCCATCACCCTCATTATTGCCCTTTCCACCACCTCCATCACAGACTTCTCCACCACCCCATTCATTGCCTTCTTCCACACCACTCCCATCATTGTCTTTTCCATTACCACCATCATTGCCTTCTCCCCCACCTCCGTCATTGCCTTCTCCCCCACCACCCCCATCATTGCCCATTCCACCACCTCCATCATTTCCTCCTCCCCCCATCCCATCATTGCCCTTTCCACCACATCCATCATTTCCTCCTCCCCCACCATCCCCATCATTGCCCATTCCACCACTTCCATCATTTCCTCCTACCCCACCACCCCCATTATTGCTCTCTCCATCACCCCATCACTGTCTCCTCCCCATCTGCCCCTTAATTGCCCTCTCTTCCCCTACACACACACAGCACCATTCACCACTGTGCACATTCCCCCGCAGCGCTATACACACACACACACTCACCAATCTGCTGCAGCATCACTGTCGGCAGCTTCCTCTCTGTGGCACAGCTGGCTGCTGAATGATTACTTCACACAGCGGAGCTGCTGTCTGGGTGAGAGGAAGTGCGGGCCCGCTGCAGCTTATGTGCTGGCTGTCAGCTTGACAGTCGGCACAGAGTACAGCCGACTCTCAGTCCGGGGGGTGGCAGAATGCAGCCACCGGGGGAGACACTGCGGAACGCCACATTAGGCGGCATGACTGTGCCCCCCTGCTGGCTGCGCCCAGGGCACATGCCTCAGCTGCCCCCCCAGATATGCCTCTGCACTAAGGCCACGTTCACATGTTCAGTATTTGGTCAGTATTTTACCTCAGTATTTTTAAGCCAAAACCAGGAGTGGGTGATAAATACAGAAGTGGTGACGTGTTTCTATTATACTTGTCCTCTGACTGTTCTACTCCTGGTTTTGGCTTACACATACTGAGGTAAAATACCGACCAAATAGTGAATGTGTGAACATGGCCTAAGGGTAACAAATATTAAGGACAGTTTTAGAGATTATTACAAGGAGTTGTTCCACCATTGTGACATTGTGCGAAGGGCATTCGGGGTAGTGCGGTGTTTTGCTGTGTCGAAAGCGCAGCAACATGCTGTACAGTTCCAGCAAAGTGGATAGGATTTATAGAAATCTGCCCACTGCGCTTCTTTTTAACACTACATAAACTGACCTGTGGTGCATTTTTCAAATCCACCGGATGCCAATTTCTCTTGCGGGTGAGGTGAGTTTTCTGTGTGGAATTTCCCCATAAATTTACATTAGTTGTGGGTAAGAAATGTACATGCTTATTTCAGTGCTTTTCCTTATAGGAAAGACATCAAAAACGCGTTTAATCAACACCTGAGTGTGTCAATAAAAATTTTTCAAAGTAAAAAACAGGTAATATAAAAAACAAAGCAGCTTTATTTGCAGCATGAGCATGAAGAAACAAACCTATGCATAAGGCCGGTTTCACACGTCAGTGGCTCCGGTACGTGAGGTGACAGTTTCCTCCCGTACCGGAGACACTGACACACGTAGACCCATAAAAATCAATGCATCTGTTCAGATGTCATTGATTTTGTGCGGACCGTGTGCGGACCGTGTCTCCGTGTGCCAAACACGGAGACATGTCAGTGTTCGTGGGAGCGCACGGATTACACGGACCCAATAGAGTCAATGGGTCCGTGTAAAACACGCACCTCACACGGACATTCTCCGTCTGGGGTCCGTGTGGCGTGCCGGAGACAGCGCTACAGTAAGCGCTGTCCCCCCCACATGGTGCTGAAGCCGCCATTCATATGTTCCCTGTAGCACCGTTTGCTACAGAGAAAATATGAATGATAGTGTTTAAACTAAAGATCCATGTGTCCGCCGCCCCCCCACCCCCTGTGCGCCCCCCCCGCTGGTCAGAAAATACTTATCCGGGTCCCCCGTCGGCTGTCGCTCCTTCCTGGTCTGGCCGCGCCTCCTACTGTATGCGGCCGATTACACTCATGAATATGTGGCTCCACCTCCAATAGGGGCGGAGCCGCCTATTCATGAGTGTAAATGAGCGGCCCCACGTGACCGCATACAGTAAGCCGCGGCCAGACCAGGAAGGAGCGACTGCCGACGGGGGATCCGGGTGAGTATTTTCTGACCAGCGGGGGGGGCGCACAGGGGGTGGGGGGGCGGCGGACACATGGATCTTTATTTTAAACACTATTCTTCATATTTTCCCTGCAGCAAACGTTGCTGCAGGGATGATATGAATCGCAGCTTCAGCACCATGCAGAGTGGGTACCACACGCTCCGTGTGGTACCCACTCGCCATACGGGCGGCACACGTGTGCCGCAGGTATGGCCTCCGTGAGTTCCCAGGCACACGGACACGGATAACTCCGGTACCGATTTATTCCGGTACCGGAATTATCTGGACGTGTGGGACAGCCCTAAAATGCGCACACCTCAGTGTAGGAAAAATATACAAAATATCTTTATTTGCCACAAAAAAGCACACAGTGCACAAAGACATTTAAAGGTTAAAAAATGACGACAACCCTGGCACCAGTAAAGTCCATATGACTATATATATATATATATATATATATATATATATATATATATATATATAAAATTGATACACCAGAGACAAAAAACAAAATATCAAAAACACGATAATAACGCATGGTAAAAAAAATGCACACAAAAACGCAAGCAACCTAATTTATACACAGTAATAGGTGGAGAATGGTGAAAAAATTCTGCAATATCAAAAACGCACAAAAGCTCACAGTGGGAATGTATTCTAACCCACCTGGAAAAGCGCTAAATAAATGCTAAAAAGAATAAATCTATGCACTGCCATATAAAAACGACTCAAACGTTCAGTCTTTTGCGCTTCTTTTAACTGCTCCAGGTTTCCAAAGATGAAGAGCCTTGAAAATAAGCTACCCGATCATTTTTCTCATGGGTTCTACTTGGAATCCACTCACTTGTTCAATAGAAGCTTGTTTTTGTTTGTTTCTCAAAAAAAAAAGCTAGTGGCCAAAAATGTCACAAAAAATGACTGAAGAACCGCCAAAAAAGATGCTTCAGGAGAAAAGACATCCGCGTGTCTTGAAGTGTCTTCTTTCTGAAAACTTGTTGGGTTTGAACATATCTAAAAGACATTGTCTCCATATATCCATAGCACTAAGCCATGTGGCAACACTAGTTGCTTTTCATGTTTTAGCCACCAGGTTGCGCCTTGTTAATGTTTCATTCTTTGGAATCCACAGGCTGTTTATGACCCAGGCAGAAAAAGAAGTCAAATATCAGGGGATTGACATACAAAACACAAGAGCAATATATGTCCTTCTTCTACAGGCAGTGTAGCAATATATTATTGCACTAGGACTGCTTCTTTGTAAAATCACATTAGCTTTCTGCATGTAGGTTGTTACATTAGTTTAACTGCAAAGAGTAGGGCTTTAACGGGAACCTGTCACCCCCCCCTTCCCAGGCGTTTTTAACTAAAAGAGCCACCTTGTGCAGCAGTAATGCTGCATTCTGACAAGGCGGCTCTTTTAGTTATTGTTGCTGTAACTGCAGAAATAATCCGTTTTATAATTTGTCGTAAATACCTTTCTTCAGTCCTGGAGGCAGGTCTTTCCCCCCTGCTGCAGACGCCACAAAGCCATCACTCAAGTCTTCTTGGCGCCGGGCGCCGCCTCCTCAGCGCTGTTTTGAAATCAACCAGCGCCTGCGCTCTTTTGTCATGCCTTGGGCAGGCGCAGTGAGCGCTGCCCGTCCTCTATCCTCATATGCAGTCTAGCTGACTACGCCTGTGCGGCCACCCTGCCTGTGAATCCCAGCCCCGCAGTGTCTTCTGATTTATTCACATTGCGGGGCTGGGATTCACAGGCAGGGCGGCTGCACAGGTGCAGTCAGCTAGACTGCATATGAGAACAGAGGACGGGCAGCGCTCACTGCACCTGCCCAAGGCATGACAAAAGAGGGACGTACTTGGACGTTCCAACACGACAATGATCCAAAACACAAGGCCAAATCGACCTGTCATTGGCTACAGCAGAACAAAGTGAAGGTTTTGGAGTGGCCATCTCAGTCTCCTGACCTCAATATCATTGAGCCACTCTTGGGAGATCTTAAACGTGCAGTTCATGCTAGACAGGCCAGAAATTTGCAGGAACTGGAGGCTTTTTGCCAAGAGGAGTGGGCAGCTTTCCCATCTGAGAAAATAAAGAACCTCATCCACAACTACCACAAAAGACTTCAAGCTGTCATTGATGTTAGAGGGGGCAATACACAGTGTTAAGAAATGGGGTATGTGAACTTTTGATCAGGGTCATTTGGATGCTTTGGGTTGTCATTGTGATTTAAATAGAGAAAACACAGTAGTTTGACAATAAATGGTTTTACCCAACTACTAACCATAAGTGGAGAAAACGTTTTGGTGTTATCATCCATACTCTCTGAAAAAAAGGCAAGAAAGCAAAAATTCTGCTGGGGTATGTAAACTTTTGAGCACAACTGTAGCCCCCCTCATACAGTATAATGCAGCCCCCCTCATAGTATAATGCATACTTCTCACAGAGTACAATGAAGTTTCCCTCAGAGAATATAATCATAGAGTATAATGCAGCCACACACACACAGTATAATGCAGACACACAGTATAATGTAGCCCCCAACCCACACGCCCATAGAGTAAATGCAGCCCCCTACACACACATAGGGGATAATACAGCCCCCTCATAGAGGAAAATGCAGCCTCCCTCATAGAGTATAATGCAGCCCAATCACAGAATATAATGCAGCCCCCTCATAAAGTATAATGCAGCCCCTCCATAGAGTATAATGCTGCCACTCCATACAGTGTACTACAGCCCCAACACACAGTATAAGGCAAGCCTCACACATACAGAGTATAATATAGCCCCCTTATAGAGTATAATGCAGTACCCTCACAGAATATAATGTAGCCCCCTCCATATAGTATAATGCATCCACACCATACAGTGTAATGCAGCCCCCCACACACTTGCAGCCCTCCCACACAGAGTATAATGCTGCCCCCACACATACAATGATCCACTGCAACTCCACTTCTGCTGTCCCCCTGGTGAGTGCTGTGCAAGCATGCCAGCGAGTACGCAATGTCATCATATATGCGCCATCACCAGCACATCACAGAAGAGGTGGAGGGATGCCCTTGGAGCTGCACGGAAATTCAGTTTTGATGGCCGTGAGTTCCAAGAAGTCTCCATCTGCCGCCTCATCTTTACTTCTGTCTGCTGGGCCCCATACAGCAGTAAGGCAATAATGCCGTGATGGCGGCCCTGTGAAAGAAATACAGTGGCATGTAAATGTTTGGGCACCCCTGTTCAAAATTACTGTTAATGTGAACAGTTAAGCAAGTTGAAGATTAAATCATCTATAAGCGACCTAAAGTTAAAGATAACACATTTCTTTTGTATTATAGGCAACAACAAAAAATGAAGACGTAAGAAATGTGAAGATTGTTCCAGCTCCTTTCCGATTAAAAATCCTTTATTGATCCATATCCTTAAAAATCATCCCTGCACAGAAGGGAATGTGAACAGCGACAAAAACCTGCAAAACAAAAAATATTGTCATGTTTTACATTTTAAAAATTACAAAAAGGAAAATGGGCCACTGCAAAAGTTTGGGCACCCTGTATGGCTAGTACCTAGTAGCATCCCCTATTGAAAGTATCACAGCTTGTAAACGCTTATTGTAGCCAAGCAAGAGTCTTTCAATTCTTGTCTGAGGGATTTTCAACCATTCTTCTTTGGAGAATTCTTCCAGTTCTGTCAGAATCTTGGGTCGTCTTGCATGCTATGCTATTGTCAGGTCTAGCCACAGATTTTCAATGATGCTCAGATCAGGGGACTGTGAGGGCCATTGTAAAATCTTCAACTTGTGCCTTTTAAGGTCTATTGTGGATTTTGACATGTATTTAACCCCTTTCTGACCTCGGACGGTATAGTACGTCCGAGGTCAGAACCCCCACTTTGATGCGGGCTCCAGCGGTGAGCCCGCATCAAAGCCGAGACATGTCAGCTGTTTTGTACACTGTTCCTGTTTACTGCCACTTCTTAATTACATTTAAAACTGAGGAAAAGGTAAATTAAAAATGCTTGGGTATCTTCTTATAGCCTCCTCCTGCTTTGTGGGCCTCCTGAATCTTCCAAACACATGACATCATCATATAGTATGGGCAGTCCAGAATTATTTAAAGGCATAGTAATCTTAGTGTATGTAAACTTTTGACTTTGCAGTAAATAATAAAAATGTCTTGAAACATTTTCTCTCATTCTGGCATTTGGCAAATATTACTAATTATGGTAATCCTAACTGACCTAAAACGGGAAAGGTTTATTCTGATTTCATGTCAGATATTGAAAAAAACATGCATATGTGTCTTTATATAGAGTATGCAAACTTCTGGTTTCAACTTTATATACCATGATGCACAGGGTCCCATCAGACTCTAGTTATGCCACTGGTCATACGGATCTCACGCTCGCATCCGTGATTTTAACAGATGTGTAAATACATGTATTCTTTCCTATGGATTTTAGTGCATATCGCTAGGTCATTTTGACCCTCACAATGAACGCCATAAAAACAATTCCCCAAAAGCAAAAATTGCACGATTTCTTTCTCAATTTCATCCCACTTTAATTTTTTTTTGTTTTCCAGTGCACTATTTGTTAAAATGAATGATGTAATTTAAAAGAAAAACTTGTCCTCATATGTCTGTATGGATAGAAAATAAAAAAGTTATGGATCTTGGAAGAAGGGGGGATAAACGAAAATGGCCACGTTGGGAAGTCGATGGAGATTCGTAAGACACATAAAGTTTCCGTTTTGCATTCATGCCTCATGGATATGTTGATCAGTGAAAAATTTGAATAAAAATGTGACCTTGAATTTTCCAGCAGCTGACTAAGAATTAGTAAGTGTATATGTCTAAGAACTTTAGTGTAAAAACATTTCATAAATAGTAATATTTGCTATCTGTAAATCTTATTTTTGTGTTAATTCTATATTAGATACTTTATATCCACAGTGTGGCAGCACATTACCTGAGAGAGGAGGACAGAAAAAAGCTTACGTGCATGGCTGTATGTGTGGTTGTTGGATTCATTGATGGATAAGGCCTCTTTCAGACAGCCTTGTTACTGCAATATTAAATGTATGTCTAAGAGGCATTTTTCTTGCTGTGGCGTTGATGTTCCCGAAAACCTAGCCAAGGAAACAATAGGCCATATAAATACTCCCCTTATGAATCTACAAAGGAAATATGTCGGGAGAAATCATCAGAGGTCCTTCTGAAAAAGGCGATATATGAGAATCATTGATGTAACTAGAGTCTGATGGACCCCTATGCAAGGTATGGACCAGGCCCCCCCATCCTAAATATATATACAGCTGTGGCAAAAATTAAGAGACCACTGCAAAATTTTCAGTTTGTCTGATTTTTCTCTTTATAGGTATATTTTTGAGTAAAATGTAAATTGTTCTGTTATTATATAACCTACTGACAGCAACTTTGAAGTTCTAAGCAATAAATTTTGTGTTTATTTTCTGAAAATGAGAAATGGTCAAAATAGCCAAAAAATGCATTGCTTGCAGACCTCAAATAATGCAAAAAAAAAACAAAACAAGTTCATAATCATTTAGCAACAATAATACTAATGTTTTAACTCAGGAAGAGTTCAGAAATCAATATTTTGTGGATACCATGATTTTTCATGACAGCTTTCATGCGCCTTGGCATGCTTTCAACCAGTCTTTGCTCACTGCTTTTGGGTGAGCTTAAGCCACTCCTGGTACAAAAATGTAAGCAGTACTTTTTTGTTTGATGGCTTGTGACTATCCATCTTCCTCTTGATTACATTCCAGAGGTTTTCAATGGGGTTCAGCTCTGGAGATTGGGCTGGCCATGCCAGGAATTTGATGTGGTGGTCCTTCATCCACATCTTGATTGACCTAGCTGTGTGGCATGGCACATTGTCCTGCAGGAAAAAAACAGTCCTCAGAGTTGGGGAACAGTGAGTGAGCAGAAGGAATCAACTGTTTTTCCAGGATAACCTTGTATGCGGCTTGATACATATGCCCTACGCAAAGATTAACCTACCCAATTCCAGCCTTGCTGAAATATCCCCAGATCAACACCTGGTCATTTCATGGTTAGACGGAGACCTGGAGAAGCGTACAAGCCACAGTGGCTTGCACCCACTGTGAAATTTGGTGGAGAATCAGTGATGATCTGGTGATGCTTCAGCAAGGCCAGAATTGGGCAGGTTGTTGTTTACGAAGGACGTATGAATCAAGCCGCATACAAGGTTATCCTGGAAAAGAGTTGATTCCTTCTACTCAGGCAATGTTCTTCAACTCTGAGGACTGTTTTTTCCAGCAGGAAAATGCGCCATGTCACACAGCTAGGTCAATCAAGATGTGGATGAAGGACCACCACATCAAATCCCTGTCATGGCCAGCCCAATCTCCAGACCTGAACCACATTGAAAACTCCTGGAATGTAATCAAGAGGAAGATGGATAGTCACAAGCCATCAAAGAAGTACTGATTAAATTTTTGTACCAGGAGTGGCATAAGGTAACCCAAAAGCAGTGTGAAAGACTGGTGGAAAGCATGCCAAGATGCATGAAAGCTGGGAGTAAAAATCATGGTTATTCCACAATATATTGATTTCTAAACTCTTCCTGAGTTAAAACATTAGTATTGTCGTTTCTAAATGATTATGAACTTGGTTTTCTTTGCATTATTTGAGGTCTGCAAGCAATGCATTTTTTTGTTATTTTGACCATTTCTCATTTTCAGAAAATAAATACAAAATGTATTGCTTGGAACTTCGGAGACGTGTTGTCAGTAGTTTACAGAATAAAAGAACAATTTACATTTTACTCAAAAATATACCGATAAAAAGAAAAATCAGACAAACTGAAAATTTTGCAGTAGTCTCTTAATTTTTGCCAGAGTTGTATATACATATATATATATATTTATTTATATATATATATATATATATATATATATATATATATATATATTGTAGAGCCGCTGTGTTCACACCGCGCAGTAAAGAGGCAGTGATCCAGGAAAGTTCACAGCAAACGTATTTCATGTCCAAACAACTCACAAAATGAACAGCACACGTATCCTCCATATCGCAGCTGGGGCGTCACAACAGTCATTATCTGAGACTGGTTACCGAGGGTGACTGCACCACCGTATCACGCTGCTTGGTGCCAAGCGTTCACTGTGTTACCTCACACAAGCTGTATGTTGCAGAGCCACCTGCTCTGCCACTTGCAAACAAACACACACCCATCATTTTGCTGGAGGGTTTTTAAATGGAATCTGAGGCCATGGGCCACTTGTAAAACTTGGCCTGGAGGGAGCGTACTGCCTGACTACCATCCTGTAGTTCTCTCCAAAAATAAAAGCCTTTAATGGGTTTTCCTAAACATTGTCTTGATCACATAACTTGAACAGGTCTAAACTTACTTTTATTTTGCACTGCAACCACAGTTATGCCTGTTACTGCAATGCACTCCAGCGGTTTTAATACTCTTCTATGCGTATTTTTGAATGGCCTTTTATTAACAATCCTTTCAATGCTGCGGTTATCCTGGTTGCTTCTGCACCTTTTTCTACCACACTTTTTTCTTCCACTCAACTCTCCATTAACATGCTTGGATACAACACTCTCTGAACAGCCAGCTTCTTTAGCAATGACATTTTGTGACTTACCCTCCTTGTGTAGTGTGTCAATGACTGGCTCATGGACATATATCAAGTCAGCAGTCTTCCCCATGATTGTGAAGCCTACTGAAACAGAATAAGGGACCTTTTAAAATGCTTAGGAAGCAGATGTTTTTTGTTAATTATTCTAGTTTACTGAGATAATGACTTTTGGGATTTCATTGGCTGTAATCCATATTCATCAACATTAACAGACATAAACACTTGAAATAGATCACTGTTTCTAATGACTCTATATGATATATGAGTTTCACGTTTTGTATTGAATAACTGAAATAAATAAACTTTTTGATGATATCCTAATTTTGTGAAAAGCACCTGTATGTCTCTTATCCTGGTATATGTCCCTAATCTCTGGTTTATGTTCCTTATACTGGGCCCCATCCTGGTATATACAGTGGGGAAAAAGTATTTAGTCAGCCACCAATTGTGTAAGTTCTCCCACTTAAAAAGATGAGAGAGGCCTGTAATTGACACCATAGGTAGACCACAACTATGAGAATCAAAATGAAAAAACAAATCCAGAAAATCACCTTGTCTGATTTGGCAAGATTTATTTTGCAAATTATGTTGGAAAATAAGTATGTTAGTGCAGCGCCCCAGAGTCCTGGTCGTTGCAGTACTGATGCTCTGCCGCTAAGGGGAGCTATGGTACGTCTGATGGCACTGAAGGAGTTCACCTGACCAGGTATCACAGACACCAATACACTTCACAGTCTGGCCTCCAGGGGGAGCTAAGGGTGCTATGTATTAGGCCACTCCTCACAATCTGGTAAAACTGGGGGTTAGATAGGAAGTTAGACAGAAGCTGACTGGGTTGGAACCAGGCAACATCCTGTGGCAGAGGGTGTTACAGGGGAAGATTCAGGGGGGTCCCTGTCAGGGGTGGGATCCTGACAGAGGCCTAGCGAACAGAAAGAACGTTACGGGACCGCGCCTGCACTTCATCGCGGCGGTACCCCAAGAAAGGACAAGAAGCGAGGTTTATTGTGCTGAGTGAGAAACGAGATCAACGCAACAAGGAGAAACACCAGTAGGAGTCGTGCTGTAAGATGAGGCAACATCCTACTGAGGCGCGTAGCCGGTGGCCGGAACGCTGAGGAAGTATTGAGCTCCAGGCCTTACTTCAAACCTACGGCAGGACAGTCAGTTCTAGGCGGGCTGTCTCACCCAAAATCACCTAAGCAGACACAAGGGGCAACATCTGGAGAGGGGCAAATCTAGGGTCCCGGAAGACCTCCGAGCCTACCCGTCATACGGGTGCGTCCTAGCCATATCATCTGGGGGACGAAACAGAACATCATAATCGAGTTGTGAGGGAACTTCAGAAACAGACACAACAGTTGTGAGGACTATCCCGTAAGCACAGCAGGGAAGGACTACAACACACAAGCGCTAGAAGGTAGGCACAGATTTCCACCTGCAAAGGGGACTCTGGAGGTGCCATCAGACCGGCTGGACTCACGCAGACCGGTTAACCGTATTTCGGACTGAGGATCTGGAAGCCTTCAGTAAAGAGGTAAAGAGACTGCAACCTGGTGTCCTTGTTATGTACTGCGACCGGCACCACACCACAACAGCATCACTCTCCACCTTCATTGGACGCCCCTCAGCAGCGTCACGGGCCGGGTCTAGCCACCGTGACAACCCCAGAACTGAGACAGAGAGGCCCGGTACCAGGCAACCCTCGGCCCTGCGGCAGTGGGGGCGCTCCAACTTGGCGTCACGAACAGGATCTACTTAAGCCTGAAGAATCAGGTCATGTGTGCCTTGGAACTGTGATTTATTATACTTGGACTGTGACTTATTGCAAAGACTGTGTATTGCCACTTGCCGCCAAAAGTTCCCGCCAAAAACCGCCACCATTGCGGCACCATGTGGCGTGCCGAAAGAACGGGGTGTGTCGTCGTGGGAGTAGCTTGGAAGAATGGCGCAAAAGTTGAGCCAGCCCCCCACAAGTACTACTATGTTCGGGAGATATGCCCTTCAACGAGGGAGGTCCGCCTCCTAGTCTGGGACGGCGGCGGGAAGAGGAACCGCCCTCCGGATGGGGGAAGGCCGGAAGCCCTGGACGACGAGGGGCAGAGCCAGATTGGCAAGATGACGAGCGAAGGTCGCCCAGAAGAGGGGGAGAAGGCCCGCACCAGTCCCAGCCAATGGGAGCTGAGCAAACTTTCACCATGCTGCGAGGACCGGGAAATTCTCGGGGCGGAAGTGGAGGAGCTATGCCGTCAGCTTCGGAGTCTGTGTCGGCGAAAAGCCGCTACCAGTGAGGAGCCGCGCCACCCCCAGGCGCTGGCACCGCAAGCTGAGGAGAAGAGGGCTGACGCCGGGGATACCGCAGAGGCGGATGGCGCCATTAACCCGGCCTGGGTGGCCGAAGAGCCCCTGCTTGTGGACATAGACTCCCCTCCACCCAGACCACCCGGACGGGTGTGTAGCCGTCTTGAGTGCGAGCGGCCGTGGGAGACGCTAAAGACCGCCGATGTCCCCTTACGGCCCACTGCACAGCCCGTGAACCTCCAGGGTGAGTGGATGACCTTCAAGTGGACCCGCGCTACCACCAACTTGATCGGGTTCCCTGGAGAGGCTCAGCCCGAGGGGGAGAACATCGAGGTTATCCACCAACGGGAATATCGCCAGCAGCTACGCCGACAGGAGGAAGAGTGGGCCCGTAAGAAGGAACTCCGCTGACGGACCGAGCGGGAAAAGGACCTCCAGGCCAAAATCCAGGTTAGGCGGGCGGCTGAGGAGGACTGGGGCCCGCAGCGCTATGGAGTCATCAGCACTTTCCGGATGCAGGGAGGATGGGGCTTCATCAAAGAGCCCGGTCTCGCCTTGGAGGTATTCGTGAACCGGCGGGATGTGGAGGCGCACCTCATCGAGGGACACCCAGGCCAGGATCTTTACCCGGGGGACCGCGTTCGGTACAACCGCCACTGGGGAGACAAAGGGTGGTATGCTTTGCACGTGCGCAAGTACAAGCCAGAAGTGACTGTGCCACCTTCCTATGATTCCCCGGGACCGGCGGTCATTGCTCCAATCTCCTTGTATGCCAAATGCCTGCGGACCATCACCCCGAGGAGAACCGTGAGTACACAGACCCCCATTAAGGGTGTGGATGCACTCTATGTGGTAGCCGGTGGTGGGCAGTATCCACGGAAGCCACCCCCAGACTTAGAGGGATAAACCTCGATACCACGGAAATGTATATAGTTGATTGCTTCTCTTTTTGTTCTGCTGCTACAACCCAACTAGGGGTTAGTCGGTGAGTCCTCCTAGGAGCCATACAGAGATGGCTCAGCGATCTTGAACTGAGAGAAGGATGATAAGTTCTATACTGTGTTTAGTAGCAGAAAGGCAGTAGGCCCGGGCGAGAAGGGGCGGTCCTGCAACAGAGCGAGAGGCAGTAGGCCTGGGGCAGATAGACAGGCGGTCCTGCAGATGTAAAGGTGGAAAATTAAGAAAAGTTGATTAGCCTTATAGTGTTTTATAAGAAGGTCTTTAGTGGATTCAGTGTGTACGTCCTTAAAGGCAACGTTAAATTATTGTTCAGAAATTGCACTAAGTAGAATACCCGGTTGGGTAAGAGAAGTTATTTATAGTATGTTATTTAAAATATTTAACCATGTTTGTAACGTTCAAGTGTCCTCACCTCCTATAAAGGGAAGCTCTGTTCAAATTTACTTGTTATTGCATTTCAAAAATTGTATGTCTTTTTGCTGACATCTATTGTTGTTTTCTTCCCAGTCCAGGAGTACTGGATTTAACCGGGGGGGAGTGCAGCGCCCCAGAGTCCTGGTCGTTGCAGTACTGATGCTCCGCCGCTAAGGGGGCTATGGTACGTCTGATGGCACTAAAGGAGTTCACCTGACCAGGTATCACAGACACCAATACACTTCACAGTCTGGCCTCCAGGGGAGCTAAGGGTGCTATGTATTAGGCCACTCCTCACAATCTGGTAAAACTGGGGATTAGATAGGAAGGTTAGACAGAAGCTGACTGGGTTGGAACCAGGCGGGATCCTGACAGAAGCCTAGCGAACAGAAAGAACGTTACCGGACCGCGCCTGCACTTCATCGCGGCGGTACCCCAAGAAAGGACAAGAAGCGAGGTTTATTGTGCTGAGTGAGAAACGAGATCAACGCAACAAGGAGAAACACCAGTAGGAGTCGTGCTGTAAGACGAGGCAACATCCTACTGAGGCACGTAGCCGGTGGCCGGAACGCCGAGGAAGTATTGAGCTTCAGGCCTTACTTCAAACCTATGGCAGGACAGTCAGTTCTAGGCGGGCTGTCTCACCCAAAATCACCTAAGCAGACACAGGGGGCAACATCTGGAGAGCGGTAACTCTAGGGTCCCGGAAGACCTCCGAGCCTACCCATCATACGGGTGTGTCCTAGCCATATCATCTGGGGGACGAAACAGAACATCATAATCGAGTTGTGAGGGAACTTCAGAAACAGACACAACAGTTGTGAGGACTATCCCGTAAGCACAGCAGGGAAGGACTACAACACACAAGAGCTAGAAGGTAGGCACAGATTTCCACCTGCAAAGGGGACTCTGGAGGTGCCATCAGACCGGCTGGACTCACGCAGCCCGGTTAACCGTATTTCGGACTGAGGATCCGGAAGCCTTCAGTAAAGAGGTAAAGAGACTGCAACCTGGTGTCCTTGTTATTTACTGCGACCGGCACCAGACCACAACAGCAGCACTCTCCACCTTCATTGGACGCCCCTCAGCAGGGTCACAGGCCGGGTCTAGCCACCGTGACAACCCCAGAACTGAGACAGAGAGGCCCGGTACCGGGTACCCCTCGGCCCTGCGGCAGTGGGGGCACTCCATTATCACTTAAAAACATGCAAGATTTCTGGCTCTCACAGCCCTGTAACTTCTTCTTTAAGAGGCTCTTTTGTCCTCCACTCATTACCTGTAGTAATGGTAACAGTTTGAACTTGATATCAGTATAAAAGACACCTGTCCACAACCTCAAACAGTCACACTCCAAACTCCACTATGGTGAAGACCAAAGAGTTGTTGAAGGACACCAGAAACAAAATTGCAGCCCTGCACCAGGCTAGGAAGACTGAATCTGCAATAGACAAGCAGCTTGGTGTGATGAAATCAACTGTGGGAGCAATAATAAGAAAATGGAAGACATACAAGACCACTAATAATCTCCCTCGATCTGGGGCTCCACACAAGATCTTACCCCGTGGGGTCAAAATGATCACAAGAACGGTGAGCAAAAATCCCACAACCACACGGGGGGACCTAGTGAATGACCTGTATAGAGCTGGGACCACCGTACCAAAGGCTACCATTAGTAACACACTACACCGCCAGGGACTCAGATCCTGCAGTTTCAGACGTGTCCCCCTGCTTAAGCCAGTACATGTCCGGGCCCGTCTGAAGTTTGCTAGAGAGCATTTAGATTATCCAGAAGAGTATTGGTAAAATGTCATATGGTCTGATGAAACCAAAGTCAAACTGTTTGGTAGAAACAAAACTCGTTGTGTTTGGAGGAGACAGAATGCTGAGTTGCATCCAAAGAACAGGCTGTTTCTGTGCAAAAGGACCAGGGCGACTGATCCGTGTACATGAAAGAATGAATGGGGCCATGTATCGTGAGATTTTGAGTGCAAACCTCCTTCCATCAGCAAGGGAACTGAAGATGAAATGTGGATGGGTCTTTCAGCATGATACTGATCCCAAGCACACCGCCAGGGCAATGAAGGAGTGGCTTCGTAAGAAGCATATGAAGGTCCTGGAGTGGCCTAGCCAGTCTCCAGATCTCAACCCCATAGAAAACCTTTGGAGGGAGTTGAAAGTCTGTGTTGCCCAGCGACAGGCCAAAAACATCACTGCTCTAGAGGAGATCTGCATGGAGGAATAAGCCAACATACCACCAATAGTGTGTGCCAACTGGGTTGCAGTGACCCATGTTACAGCCAGGGGAAGCTGTGTGTGTGCTTCAGGATGCGCTTGGAGGCATAATTATGGTGATGAGACAAAGTCCGGCAGGTTTGTAAATGGCCGGTATAAGTCGCAGAGGTGCTCTGCGCTGTAAGCCCAAAATGATATAGTTATGCTGGGACTTATAGTTCAACAAGAGTTTGTTGTGTTTACTTATAAGGGCGGGATTATAGGGTTAGCTGGTGAGCTGGGCAGGACTGGCTAACCACACACACTCCCATCTAGGGGAGTGGTTGCAACCATATAATGTGACTGAGGTCTGGTCACATGGTCAGAGTGTATGGATCTGTTTGGTCCATGTGCAAGGTCCTTGACGGTCGGTGTTGGAAGCTCCTGTGAGTGGAGTCTTCCTGGAAGCACCTGAGAGACCATGAACCTGGTGGTCTGTGTTGGAAGCTCCTGTCAGTGGAGTCTTCCTGGAAGCACCTGAGAGACCGTGAACCTGAATGCTCAGGGTGTTGGTTTGTCCTGGTGAGAGTGTGAGCCCTGGAATGGTCAGGGTGTTGGATTGTCCTGGGATGGACTGGAGTCCTGCAAGCACCTGGTGAAACCATGGACTGATGGCCTGTGTGTTGGAAGTGCCAGTGATTGGACTTCCTGGTAGCGCATGGAGAGGCTACATCTACAGAGTCTGAGATGGTTTCTGTGTTGGAGAAGCTACAGTTCCTACCATAGGTCTGGACTATCCGAGGTGCCCTAGTCACAAGGACAGTGATCCCAGTGAGGCAGCTTTCCCCTGTGAACCAGCACTGGCAGGAGTCAGTGTGTGGAGCCGTAGCTCCTGAAACGTAACCTCGGACAAGGGGATTGTAATATATGGCAGAGAAGTTTACCTGCTGCATGAACAGACTGGTGGTCATGATAAGTTCATGAATGTAATGAAATAGACTGTATGTCATGTGGTTTATAATGTTAAATAAACCGGATTAGACTGTTTAAGTGGAGAAATCTTGCCTGAATGCTTAAATCCCGTGCCAAGCGAGTGTTCCCCAACCCACTCAGGTAGCGTTTCACCACATTTGGTGTGAGAACACGGGCAACGGACCAGAAAGCACGTGTGGACACAATTGCTGTGGCTCGGCGGGGCCACAAAGATTGCAGGCGTCTGGCTGTAACTCTGCGGGGTTACGAAGCTGACAAGCGTCTTGCTGTGGATCGGCGGTTCCATGAAGTCTGCGGTGCAGAGCCTTGTGGAGAATAGCTGCAGTTGCAGCAAGAGGTTCCGCAGAAGCTTGTGATCAGCACACGGAGGTGCTGGTGGTGTGTGACTGCAGCAAGAGCTGCGATAGCGCCAGCAGGTGCTGGAGAAGTGTCGTGAAAGGACACTGGTCCAAAACATGCAAACTCTTAAAGGGCCAGTGCCGACCTAAAAAAAAGACTTTTTTTGTGTGTGAACTGGTGCCTGAGAGTACTGTGGGGAGTCCACGGGGTGTACCCCAGGGAAGGGGTGGTGTCCCTAATAGGGTGGTGTCCCAAAAAAAGGGGGCGGTAACAGGGATGGTTGCCTAAAAAGGGGCGGAGTCCCAAAAGGGGGCGGTATACCAAAAGAGCGTAGTTGCCCGAAAGGGGGTAGTGACCCTAAAGGGGGCGGATTCCCAAAAGGGGGCGGTAACCCAAAAAGGGATGGTTGCTAAAAAGGGCAGAGTGTAAAAATTATAGGGGATAACTCAGGAGACTCTTTGCGTGGAACAAGACAACTACAGGACACAGTTTTATAAGTGGTAATGTCTATATTATCACACGGTGATTCAAACAGGTGCAGAGAGAAACTCAAGTCCACAACACTTGGTGCAAATATCAAATGCAGCTCAGCAGTCTATAGGAAACTTGCAATCACGCAGAAAGTCTATGAAGCACAATTATTCTTAAGGATACTTGACACAAATAAGTCCTTGCTTAGTCCACAGATAGATATGCTTATAAGGCAGTTCAAATAATATCTTAGCTCAACCAGGGAGGTCTGGGTAATAGTCTCAGGTTCTTGCAGAGCAGAAACAGCTTACATGTCCAGCAAATGCAGATGGAAGCAAACACGAGCAGCAGATGAAGGAGGATTACTGGAACTGGCTGGTGTATGCAGCAGGAACTCAGAGCAGAGTAGCAGGATAAACCCACAGGTTCACAGGAGCAGGTATATAGCCAGGGAGTCACCAGAGGTCAGGAGCTGGATGCAAGGCAGAATACTCTAGCACAGACTGAAGGCTGGGGTGGAGTTTTATAGCAGGAAGACACAGTGCACATGAGACCAAAGACGCCATCTTGGAAAAGGGCAGTAATGCACAAAAAGGTAATAAAAATGTTCAGAGTCCTGACATTACTCCCTCCTTAGAAGCGGCCTCAGGACGATCCTGAACCTGGTTTCTCAGGGAATCTCTGATGAAAATGAGAAATCTTCTGTTGGGCATTGATGTTTTCCACAGGTTCCCAAGAGTCTTCCTCAGGGGGATATCCCTGGCATCTTATCAGATATTTGAGCCGATTCCTGCGAATCCTGGAATCAACAATTTCCTCCACCACAAATTGTTCTTGCCCATCAATCACCACAGGCTGTGGAGGTGGCACAACACATCCCTGGAAGGTATTAGGAGATACAGGCTTTAGTAAAGATACACGAAAAACTGGGTGTACCTTCATAGTCCTAGGCAGCTTCAGCCGGCAGGCCACAGAGCTCACAATACCGTTGATCTTGAAAGGGCCAAAGAATTTCTGTCCACGTTTTTGTGAAGGAACGTTTAACTTCAGATTCCTAGTTGCTAACCACATGGAATCTCCTACCTTGAACATGGGTGCAGGTTTATGGAATCTATCAGCCGATCTCTAATAACGTTCTTGAGCTGTGGTCAGGGATTCCTTCAGAACCTCCAGAGTTTGCCTCATCGCAGTCAGCCTTTCCTCCACTGCCGGAACCGGAGAATTAATTGGAGACTTAGGTAAGATACACGGATGATAACCCAGATTGGCAAAGAAACGTGTAAATTTAGTGGAGGCGCTCTGAGAATTGTTATATGAAAATTCGGCTAATGGCAGCAACTCCAACCAATCATCCTGGAGATGGCTGACATAGCATCTTAGATATTGTTCCAGAGTCTGGTTGGTACGCTCAGTCTGACCATTTGTTTGGGGATGGTAAGCGGAAGAGAGACAGACATTAATATTGAGTGCAGAGCAAAACCCCTTCCAGAATCTTGAAGTGAACTGCACTCCACGGTCAGAGATGATCTCATCCGGAACCCCATGCAACGTAAAGACATTCTGTATAACCAAGTTCACTGTATCTTTAGCTGAGGGGAGGCCGGTGCACGGAACAAAATGAGCAGCTTTAGTCAGGCGATCAACTACCACCATGATTGTATTCATGCCCCCCGATGTAGGCAGCTCCACAATAAAGTCCATTGATATAGACCCCCAAGGGCGGGACGGAACAGGTAATGGTTGTAGAAGACCCGTAGGTGCCACATGAGGAGTCTTGTAATGAGCACATGCCTCGCAAGAGAGAACATAGTCCTTGGTATCCTTCAGGCAAGTTGGCCACCAGAAGAATCGGCTCAGGAACTCTTGTGTCTTCTGTACCCCCCTGTGACCAGCCAACTTGGAGTCATGTACCAACTTGAGGATCTGCAGACGGACGACCACAGGGACGTAGATACGTCGATCTCTGAACCACATGCCACCCTTAAAGACAAGATTAATATCCACAGGTGGGTTGGCCAGAAATACATCACCATCATAGGCCTCCCTGCACTCCTTCCACAAGTCCTGATCGTGGATAACTCCGATGAAATTGGCATCAGATAGAATGGTCTTGGACGGGGCTCCAGGTACGGAATCCGCAGCATTGATTCGGGATAAAGCATCAGCCTTCCCATTACGAGAACCTGGACGGTACGAGATAAAAAAGTTAAATTGATTTAAAAATAAGTTCCAACGAGCCTGACGAGGAGAAAGATATCTAGTGGATCTAAGGAACTATAAATTGCGATGGTCAGTTAGCACTATGATCTGTTGTGCAGCTCCTTGCAGATGATGCCTCCATTCTTTGAAAGCCGCAATAATAGCCAGCAATTCCTTGTCTCCCACGTCGTGATTCTTCTCTGCTGAGGTTAGTCTACGGGAAAAGAAAGCACAAGGATGTAGCAGACCCTTCTCTCCTGTTCCTTGGGAGAGAATAGCCCCCAAAGCATTATCAGAAGCGTCCACCTCCACAATGAAAGAAAGTGTTGGATCTGGGTGTATCAACAGCGGTGCTGATGTGAAACAGATCTTAAGCCGATCAAAAGCTTCTTGAGCCTGTGATAACCACTTAAAGGGCTTTTCCTTCTTTGTCAAGGAAGTAATGGGACGGACAATATCAGAAAAATTTCGAATGAAGCGTCTGTAGAAATCTGCAAAACCAATAAAACGTTGGACCTCCTTAACGTTCTTGGGTACCGGCCAGTCAAGGATAGCCTGAATCTTACCAGATTCCATGTTCAGCCCCTGGGGAGAGATGATATAACCTAAGAACTGTATCTCAGAACGATGGCACTCGCATTTCTCCGGCTTAATATACAGATGGTTCTCTTTCAGACGTCTTAAAACAGTTTTTACATGTTCTTCATGTTCCTGTAGAGAGTCAGAAAAGACTAGTATATCGTCCAAATAGATCACTACAAACTGGTCCAACAAATCTCTGAAAATGTCATTAGCAAGGTGTTGAAATGTTGCAGGGGCGTTACAAAGCTCGAAGGGCATCACAAGAGATTCAAAGTGTCCATACCGGCATCTGAATGCTGTCTTCCACTCATCCCCTGGACGAATACACACCAAATTATAAGCCCCACGAAGATCGAGTTTAGAGAACACCTTAGCATGGCGGACTCTTTCCAGTAATTCGGGAATCAGAGGCAAAGGGTAACGGTTTCGTACGGTTACCTTATTGAGTTCCCGATAGTCAACACAGGGTCTCAGGGTCCCATCCTTCTTCTTTACAAAAAAGATAGGTGCCCCTGCTGGTGAGGAAGAAGGACGTATGAAGCCTTTGGCCAGATTTTCATCAATATACTCCTTTAAGGCTTGAAGCTCAGGTGCTGCCAAAGGGTATACATTACCAAAAGGAATAGCTGCCCCAGGAAGAAACTCAATGGGACAGTCATAATGCCTGTGTGGAGGAAGCTGATCTGCATTCTTCTTGTCACAGATGTCAGAGAACTCTTTATATGCTGGAGGTAAAGAAAATACCTGTACATGTGGTTCTGTAGCCGTGGACTCAGGGACAGCTTCTGTTACGCTGAGTTGCTCCTTGTTGGAAAGATAATCTCCTTGGTCTCCCAGTTGATAATTGGGTTCTGAGAACGCAACCAAGGAATGCCTAAAATCACAGGAAAATGGGGAGAAGAAATTAGCAAGAAAGAAAGTTGCTCCTGATGATTAGGCTCCAACAAAATTTCAAGGGGTACGGTCTCCTGATCCACAGGCCCAGAGATTAAAGGTGACCCATCCACTGTTTCCATGGTAATTGGAGAGGCTCTTTGCTGAATTTCAATACCATGTTCCTTGGCAAATGCGATATCCATGAAATTGTCACCTGCACCAGAGTCAATCATAGCTGCACTGGAAATCCACTGTCCTGAACACAGGATCTTAATAGGGGGAGAACAGTGAGAGTTCTTTTCCTTAAGCTCCTTGGGGGGTGAAGTCATAGAAAGTGAATGGAATACAGCGTTTAAAGGCAGGCTACATTCAGAGATGACAGATTCATCATCACAGTTGTCATACTCCCCTACTGCTGCTAGCACCTTGTTAGGCCGTCTAGGACACTTAGGACAATTGATCAAGAAGTTTCACGAAGGCAATGCTCCCGGCGTTCATTGATCTCGCGCCTCTGAACGGAGTCAATTTGCATGGGTACCTCCTCCACCTCCCGAGATGTTTTACCTGCAGGCTCTTTGGAAGGAAGGGAAAAGTTAGAAATACGGTTATATGCAGCAAACTTCTCCTGCATACGCTCAGTAAGGCGAATGTCAATGCGCACACAATGCTGTATAAATGTCTCTAGCTCTTGTGGTGACTCAGAGCGAGCTAGTTCATCTTTTGCAATACTAGACAGACCCCTTTTAAAAAATAGGCAATTGTGCATAACTGTCCCAATTGGTATCTACCGCTAATCTCCTGAATTCAGTAGCATACTCAATAACAGATAGTTTTGCCTGGCGTAAAGACAATAAAGCAGATTCAGCGGTTGCACGGCGATTAGGATCATCAAACATTAATGCCATAGCGGCCAAGAAATCATCCAAGTTATTTAACCGTGGGTCACAAGACTCAATCATCGGATTCGCCCAGGCGAGCGCTCGTGCGGTCAGCAGCATTATTACACACAATACTTTGGATCTATCATTAGGAAAACGGTCAGCATGCACATCAATGTATAGCATACATTGATTCACAAAGCCACGAAATTTGTCGCGATCACCATTAAATCTGAATGGGGCAACTTAGGTGGGCTAGCTGGTGGCGGTTGCCCAGAGGGAAAAGTCGCTTGTGCAGCTATTTGCGTGCTTATGTCCTGAAAAGCCCGTCCATACTGGGACTCTATGCCAGCAAGTTTGTTTTCCTGGGCTGTCATGTGGTTGCTCAAGTCCTGCAAAGTCTGTCCAAACACTTGTTGATTGAGTTCAAAGCTTCCAAACTTCTTTTGCAGACCTTACACATCTTTCTGCAGTGATCTAATTATGGAAAACACCTGCTCTAGTCTGCTTTCTGCAGTCATTGTTCCAGCAGTCTCCTTTTTTTCTTTAGGCTAGAGTATCCTGTAATAATTATAGAGGATAACTCAGGAGACTCTTTGCGTGGAACAAGACAACTACAGGACACAGTTTTATAAGTGGTAAAGTCTATATTATCACATGGTGATTCAAACAGGTGCAGAGAGAAAGTCAAGTCCACAACACTTGGTGCAAATATCAAATGCAGCTCAGTAGTCTATAGGAAACTTCAGAGGAAAATGCAATCACGCAGAAAGTCTATGAAGCACAATTATTCTTGAGGATACTTGACACGAATAAGTCCTTGCTTAGTCCACAACACAGATAGATATGCTTATAAGGCAGTTCAAATAATATATTAGCTCAACCAGGGAGGTCTGGGTAATAGTCTCAGGTTCTTGCAGAGCAGAAACAGCTTACATGTCCAGCAAATGCAGATGGAAGCAAACACGAGCAGCAGATGAAGGAGGATTACTGGAACTGGTGTATGCAGCAGGAACTCAGAGCAGAGTAGCAGGATAACCCCACAGGTTCACAGGAGCAGGTATATAGCCAGGGAGTCACCAGAGGTCAGGAGCTGGATGAAAGGCAGAATACTCTAGCACAGACTGAAGGCTGGGGTGGAGTTTTATAGCAGGAAGACACAGTGCACATAAGACCAAAGACGCCATCTTGGAAAAGGGCAGTAATGCACAAAAAGGCAATAAGAAATGTTCAGAGTCCTGACACAGAGTCCCAAAAGGGGCGGTATCCCAAAAGAGGTTCCCCTTCAGGTCTCGTGCAGCCTCCACTTGGGTAAATATGTTAGGAGATTGTTTTGCAGTAGCCACATAGCCACCATTAGTTTTCTCTGCGGCTACCTTTACTCAGCATTCCAGTTAGTTACAAGTGTAACAATTATATGCTTTAGTCCCCCCTTTTTTCTTATGGGTTACATATGTGGCACATCTATAATAATACCATGCTCTATAGTCATAAACTCATCTCCTTGACTGTTTATTCCACTGCCATTACGATAGTCACTTGATGTGTGTCATTATTTAGGCATTAAGTGGGGGTTGTTTGAGCCCTGTTCACTATGACTGGAGGCATTTTTAGATTTCGAATGGTGTTGCACTAATATTTGGTTTTAATAATGTTGTATTAATAAAGGTTTTCTGTGTTTTGAACTATACATTCTGGTGGTTTGTCTAATTCATTAGCAGGCCCCTGTGTGTCTATATTCCTCTCAACTTGCTGGGCAAGGTGACATGGGTACCCAGTATCAGGACCCATGGTTTATGTCATGTGTTCAAACCCGTAAGTTTGAACAGAGGGAGAGGGTATGTGGTGCGGTGACCCATGTTACAGCCAGGGGGCGCTGTGTGTGTGCTTCAGGATGCGCTTGGAGGCATAATTATGGTGATGAGACAAAGTCCGGCAGGTTTGTAATTGGTCGGTATGTGTCGCAGAGGTGCTCTGCACTGTATGCCCAAAATGATATGGTTATGTTGGTACTTATAGCTCCACAAGAGTTTGTTGTGATTACTTATAAGGGCGGGCTTATAGGGTTAGCTGGTGAGCTAGGTGGGACTGGCTAACCACACACGCTCCCATCTACGGGAGTGGTTACTACCATATAATGTGACTGAGGTCTGGTCACATGGTCAGAGTGTATGGATCTGTTTGGTCCATGTGCAAGGTCCTGGATGGTCGGTGTTGGAGCTCCTGTGAGTGGAGTCTTTCTGGAAGCACCTGAGAGACCGTGGACCTGGTGGTCTGTGTTGGAAGCTCCTGTCAGTGGAGTCTTCCTGGAAGCACCTGAGAGACCGTGAACCTGAATGCTCAGGGTGTTGGATTGTCTTGGGATGGACTGGAGCCTGCAAGCACCTGGTGAGAGTGTGAGTCCTGGAATGGTCAGGGTGTTGGATTGTCCTGGGATGGACTGGAGTCCTGCAAGCACCTGGTGAGACCATGGACTGATGGCCTGTGTGTTGGAAGTGCATGTGGACTTCCTGGAAGCGCATGGAGAGGCTACATCTACAAAGCCTGAGATGGTTTCTGTGTTGGGGAAGCTACAGTTCCTACCGTGCGTCTGGACTATCCAAGGTGCCCTGGTCACAAGGACGGTGATCCCAGTGAGGCAGCTTTCCCCTGTGAACCAGCACTGGCAGGAGTCTGTGTGTGGAGCCGTAGCTCCTGAAAGGTAACTCCGGACAAGGAGATTGTAATATATGGCAGAGAAGTTTACCTGCTGCATGAACAGACTGGTGGTCGTGATAAGTTCATGAATGTAATGAAATAGACTGTATGTCATGTGGTTTATAATGTTTAATAAACTGGATTAGACTGTTTAACCCCTTTCTGACCTCGGACGGGATAGTACGTCCGAGGTCAGAAGCCCCTCTTTGATGCGGGCTCCGGCGGTGAGCCCGCATCAAAGCCGGGACATGTCAGCTGTTTTGAACAGCTGACATGTGCCCGTAATAGGCGTGGGCAGAATCGCGATCTGCCCGCGCCTATTAACTAGCTAAATGCTGCTGTCAAACGCAGACAGCGGCATTTAACCTGCTCTTTCGGCCGGGCGGCCGGAAATGAGCGCATCACCGACCCCCGTCACATGATCGGAGGTCGGCGATGCTTGTACATTGTAACCATAGATGTCCTTGAGACCGCTATGGTTACTGATCCCCAGCAGCTGTGAGCGCCACCCTGTGGTCGGCGCACACAGCACACCTGATTTTCTGCTGCATAGCAGCGAACAGCAGATCGCTGCTATGTAGCAGAGGCGATTGTGCTGTGCCTGCTTCTAGCCTCCCATAGAGGCTATAGAAGCATGGCAAAAGTTTAAAAAAAAGTAAAAAAAAATGTGAAAAAAATAAAAAAAATATAAAAGTTTAAATCACCCCCCTTTCGCCCCAATCAAAATAAATCAATTAAAAAAAAATCAAACCTACACATACAGTATTTGGTATTGCCGCGTTCAGAATCGCCCGATCTATCAATAAAAAAAGCATTAACCTGATCGCTAAACGGCGTAGCGAGAAAAAAATTAGAAACCCCAGAATTACGTTTTTTTGGTCGCCGCGACATTGCATTAAAATGCAATAACGGGCGATCAAAAGAACGTATCTGCACCGAAATGGTATCATTAAAAATGCCAGCTTGGCACGCAAAAAATAAGCCCTCAACCGACCCCCTGACGAAGGCTGACGCCGAAACGCGCGTCGGGGACGGGCACATCCAGGAGACGGTAGCGCTGCAGGTAATCTCTGCTCCTAGGCATTATTACTTATTGCATTATGGTATAGAATTCATCCTTGGTGACTTCTCTTATACTGCCTAACATTATCCAGCAGGTTTCTGCACTTATTACTATTTTTTCGGTGTATCCTGGTTGCATTTTTTGCACCCTATATCGGTATACTGGCTGCACTTTTGCATCTTACTCTGGTATATGTATATACATACATTCCTTATTGTATCTAGCAATTATTATATGCACCTTAGCTTTTGAGCACATGTTAGGCTTTACAATTTTTTGGTGGCTGCATTTGCAACTTAATCTGTAAAAGTGTATTTCTGCACATATTTTACCACCAGATTTATCCATTTTTGTGTGTATATTCCATTATTTTTGTCTTAGTTCTGTGTTTGGTGATATACATTTATCTATTTATCTAATTTTTATTGTATTACCATGTACCCACTCCAGAACTCTGTTCACAATATTGCTCTGTCTCCTTGGTATAGCGCCCCCCTTTTTGGTTTCTTTTTCCCCCTACCATATGGTGTATTTTTTCACAAATAAATTCTATTTAATATGATTATTTGGGCATGAGTTCGGTTTTTTTGTTCTTCTTGTTTCTCGACCCCAGATCATGAAAAATGGAGACGCTACGAGTATCGGAAAATGGCGCAATTTTTTTTTTTTTTTTAGCAAAGTTTGGAATTTTTTTTCACCACTTAGATAAAAAATAACCTAGTGTTAGGTGTCTATGAATTCATACTGACCTGGAGCATCATAATGGCAGGTCAGTTTAGCATTTAGTGAACCTAGCAAAAAATCCAAACAATAAACAAGTGAGATTGCACTTTTTTTGAAATTTCGCCTCACTTGGAATTTTTTTCCCGTTTTCTAGTACATGACATGGTAAAACCAATGATGTCTTTCAAAAGTACATCTCGTCCCGCAAAAAATAAGCCCTCACATGGCCAAATTGACGGAAAAATAAAAAAGTTATGGCTCTGAGAAGGAGGGGAGCGAAAAACGAACACGGAAAAACGGAAAATCCCACGGTTATGAAGGGGTTAAGTGGAGAAATCGTGCCTGAGTGCTTAAATCCCGTGCCAAGCGAGTGTTCCCCAACCTACTCAGGTAGCGTTTCCCCACACAAACTTGTGAAGACTTTCAGAAAACATTTGATCTCTGTCATTGCCAAAAAAGGATATATAACAAAATATTCAGATGAACTTTTGTTAATGACCAAATACTTATTTTCCACCATAATTTGCAAAATAAATCTTGCCAAATCAGACAAGGTGATTTTCTGGATTTGTTTTCTCTTTTTAACTCTCATAGTTGTCGTCTGCCTATGATGTCAATTGCAGGCCTCTCTCATCTTTTTAAGTGGGAGAACTTGCACAATTGGTGGCTGACTAAATACTTTTTTCCCCACTGTATATCCACCATCCTGATATATGTCCCCTGGTCTGCCACTGTTCTTTAATCTATATACAAAAAATAAACCGCATAGGGGGCATACATAGACGTCATGGGACCCCATAGCAGAAGTATAATGCACTTCTCATATTCCTCCCTAAAGTATAATGCATCCCATAGTCCTCCATATAATATACAACACAGCCCATAGTCCTGCATATAGTAAACTGCACAGCCAATAGTCCTCCATATAGTAAAATGCACAGCCCATAATGCTCCATATGGTACACTGCACAGCCCATAGTCCTCCATAAAGTATAATGCACAGCCCATAATCCTCCAAAAAGTATAATCAACAGCCCGTAGTCCTCCATAAAGTTTAATACACAGCCCATAGTTATCCGAAAAGTGTAATGCACAGCCCATAGTCATCAATAAAGTATAATGCAGAGCCCATAGTCATCCATAAATATAACTCACTGCCCATAGTCCTCCTTATAGTATAATGCACCTCCATATGATCACTCCATCGTTTGCAAGGAGAGGACAGCACTCTGTTCTCCCTCAAGGAATACTCACTAGTGGTGAGCGAATAGCATTGTTGCATGGGTCTCCCCGAGCATGCTCAGGTGACCTTCTAGTATTTGTTACTTCTCTGAGATTTAGTTTTCGTCGCCTCAGCTGCATGATTTACGACTGCTAGACAGGCTGAATACATGTGAGGAATGCCTGTTAGTTAGGGAATTCCCACATGTATTCAGGCTGTCCAGCAGCCATAAATCATGCAGCTCAGGCGACAAAAACTAAATCTCCGAGCACTAACAAATACTCAGAGATCACCCGAGCATGCTCTGGGAGACCCGAGCAACAATGCTATTCGCTCATCACTAATACTCACCATTGTGGGATCTACTTTTTATGCTTTTTTTCTCTATTCTGGCACTGAGCACTTTGAAGCACTGACAGCAATATGGACATCATGATTTGTTTGTGCAAAATTTCCCACCAGCAAGTATACTCCCCTGATAACATCTCGAGACTGAGAAAAGGAACACGGGAGGATTTTTGTTTGGGTTTTATAATTTGAGGACATACTTGGGTACTGCCCTTGTCAAGGCGGGAGCACCTACAGAGGGCATGACAGGGAGGATAGGTTTAAACAGCGACTCCTGACCATCCAGATGAATATGTCACATGTAGGATTGTACAGAAGCCGTTCGCGGACCCGATGGTCTGTGCATTGCAATACACTTCATATGGATGTGTGTCCGAGGATGCACATCCAGATGAAGTTTCTGCTGGCTTTGGCAGGCCCCCACTATTACGACCCTGGTAGGCTTTATAATTATGCCAATGAAAAACAGAAAATGTCCAGCTCACCTGCGTATGACCTCAAGGAGTTCGGAGCAATGGATGTATCTACTATGCCTAGACACAGTAAATCTAAGAAAAAGAAAACATGAAAATGTTTATTTGAGGATGAGTACAAAAACTCATGCAAACAAGATTAAAATATCATGACAGATAAGTCCTTATCCCCTTATTTTTTGTTTTAGCATTTTCATTTTTTGCTCCCCTTTGTCCCAGAGCCATCATTTTTTTATTTTTTGGTCAAAATGGCCATGTGAGGGCTTGTTTTTTGCGGGATGAGTTGTAATTTTGAATGACTTCATTGGTTTTAACATATCGTGTACTGGAAACAGGAAAAAAATTCCAAGTGCTGTGAAATTGCAAAAAAAGTGCATTCCCACAGTTTGTTTTTTTACCATGTTCACTAAATGCTAACACTGACCTGCCATTATGATTCTCCAGGTCATTACAAGTTCATAGACTCCAAACATGTGTAGGTTGTTTTTCATTTAAAGGGAACCTATCACCCCGTTTTTTTCGGTATGAGATAAAAATACTGTTAAATATGGCCTGAGCTGTGCATTACAATAGTGTAGTTTGTGGACCCCGATTCCCCACCTATGCTGCCGAAATACGTTACCAAAGTAGTCATTTTCGCCTGTCAATCAGGCTGGTCAGGTCGGATGGGCGTGGCTTCTTCCCCCAGATATTGCGTAGTTTTCCGTTGGTGGCGTAGTGGTGTGCGCATGTCCAACGTCCCCAATCCTGCACGGGGGGGTGAAAATAGCAGCGATGTCCGTTATTCCATTGGTGGTCGGTGGGCGCGGCCATCTTCCTTTGGCCGCGCGTGCGCAGAAGCGGCGCTCTGCTGGCCGCGGCTTCAGGAAAATGGCCGCCGCGATCTCCATCTGCGCACGCGCGGCATCCCGCGGCCATTTTCCTGAAGCCGCGGCCAGCAGAGCGCCGCTTCTGCGCACGCGCGGCCAAAGGAAGATGGCCGCGCCCACCGACCACCAATGGAATAACGGACATCGCTGCTATTTTCACCCCCCCGTGCAGGATTGGGGACCTTGGACATGAGCACACCACTACGCCACCAACGGAAAACTACGCAATATCTGGGGGAAGAAGCCACGCCCATCCGACCTGACCAGCCTGATTGACAGGCGAAAATGACTACTTTGGTAACGTATTTCGGCAGCATAGGTGGGGAATCGGGGTCCACAAACTACACTATTGTAATGCACAGCTCAGGCCCTATTTAACAGTATTTTTATCTCATACCGAAAAAAACGGGGTGATAGGTTCCCTTTAAGTGGTGAAAAAAAATTCCGTTTGTTAAAAAAATTGCGCTATTTTGAGATACCTGTAGCACCTCCATTTTTTGTGATCTTGGGTTGGGTGAGGGCTTATTTTTTGCGTGCCGAGCTGATGTTTTTATTGATACCATTTTGGTGCATATATGATCTTTTGATCTCCAGTTATTGCATTTTAATACAATGTTGTGGCGACCAAAAAAGCGTAATTCTGGCGTTTTGACTTTTTTCTCATTACGCTGTTTAACAGTTGGGCTAATTCTTTTTTGATATTGATAGATCGGGTGATTCTGAACACGGTGATACCAAATATGTGTATGTTTCATTTTTTTAAATTGTTTTAATTTGAATGGGGCAAAAGGGACGTGATTTGAAATGTTATATATATATATATATATATATATATTTTATACTTTTTGTATGGTTCAATAGTGTCCATGGGAGACTAGAAGCTGCACTTGTCCAATCGGCTCTGCTACATACAGGCGATGATGAAATCGCCTGTATGTAGCAGAAATGCTCACTTGCTATGAGCACACCAGGCGGCACTCATGGCAATCTGACTATGATAACCATAGAGGTCTGTTGGAGACCTCTGGTTGTCATGCCAACCCATCGGTGACTTGCGATCAGGTGACGGGGCATCGATGGGCGGGATTTCCAGCGCGCTAGCCGCAAACGTGAGTTAAATGCATTTAACTATTTAACAGCCTCGGGTGGATCGTGATTTCACCCGCAGCTGTTGTGGGCACATGTCAGCTGTATATATCAGATGTCATGTGCCCGGAAAGGTGCAGGCTCAGCGCCGGAGCCCGCACCAAACAGAGGGAGACCGACATTAGCGTACTATTACACCCGATGTCAGAAAGGGGTTAAAACCTCAAATGATGATCCAATATTTGTTGCTTTAGAGATTTAGGCTGGGGTTTTAATTATGTATATAATCTGTATGTACTCGTTACTCGAGATTTCCCGAGCACGCTCGGGTGTCCTCCGAGTATTTTTTAGTGCTCAGAAATTTAGTTTTTATCGCCGCAGCTGAATGATTTACATCTGTTAGCCAGCATACGTACATGTGGGGATTCCCTAGCAACCAGGCAACCCCCACATGTACTTATGCTGGCTATCAGATGTAAATCATTCAGCTGCGGCAATAAAAACTAAATTTCCGAGCACTAAAAAATAATCGGAGGACACCCGAGCATGCTCAGGAAATCTCGAGTAACGAGTATATTCGCTCATCACTAGTCATTTATTATGGCTACAGTATATGAGCCACATTTTAGAGACAGACTTTTTAAAGAGTTCTGCTTACTGTTAGCCAAGCTCTAGGAGCTACAGCTAAGGCAATTGTGTCCTACAGTGAATGCAATCCAACCAAGTTGACCATGCTCACGGTCATAAGCCCCATAAATTGTGTTCTCTATGCCAGACATCTCTATTGGCAACTTGTCTTTTAACGAACAATTGGCAGTCCCAAATAGAGTATGTAAAATCTTTATGTCCCTCGACATCATACGTTGAGGTAGAGTTGAAGGCCCCCATGCACATTAAACTGTTGGTTGAACTCGTTAATACGAGCAGATTCTGCCAACGTTTGTCTAATGTGCATGTGAGGCTTGTGATTGCTGCCAAAATGCAGACTTGAAGGGGTAAATGTCCATAGATTTATCATTTACATGATTATATTGCATTTAAAAATTGTAATTAATGTCGATAGCTTTGTAGAGATTTGTTTTCTTTCCGAGATCAGATTTTTATCGATTTTCTTTGTTGATCAATGTATAAAAAGTCTAAAAGGGGATGAATATTTATCTAGGCCTTGTGCATTTACCATTCACATTCTACATTTAACTGTTTTGACAATTCCCATGACAGAGAAGACCGTTAACATGCTAGGGTCAAGTATCAGTGGCTATTATTATTTTCTAGTGATCAAAGGAAATATGGCTTACTCTTATGTCTCGTGTGGCACAAGGAGCATTCGGGCCTATGTTAACAAGATTAGGCTTCTCAGAACAAATGATCAATATACGACTGAGCTCCTGAAAACCATTAACAACCAGTTTGTGAAGGAGTTCATAATGTATTCCCCCAATGGTGTAAACAATTAAATACCAACAAAGCTTCTCCCTTGGTTCAACATATTGAAATTCTTAGTTTAGGGCTCTGCCAAAAGCCTTAGGCAAAACGGTATTACTATCCAACATTTATAAGCACACTTCTTGAATCTCATCCACTTAGTGGATATGCATTGACAGAATAATAATAATAGTTCCAGTTTGTCAATATATTGTCTGCTAACTGTTTTAGCTTGGTGTCCCATGGCATTGTAGGAGTGACTGCATGCTTGCTTTAATATACTATTATGGGAATAACGACAGCACTAGAGAAATCTAGAGAAGATTCTTGCCCGTGTTTCCTTGCAAAATGATTATGGCTTTGAAAAATGATTCAATCTATGGTTCTATACGTTCTGCTTTGAAGGACGCCATGATAGGAACTGCATAATTATTAAGAGTCATTGGGTCAGTTTCCTCTCCTTGTGGCCATAAGGATGAGCCTGATTTGGGTAAGGATTTGTTTAATGTGAAATTTAAATTACTATTAATTTTCTGTAATGCGCTTAGTGGTTTATCATATTCATCATCCTTTTCAAACAATTGCCGATTTGGAATCACATTTTGATTTGGAATGGCCAAGTCATCAGGGATAGGAAACAAAGGGTGTTTATTAATGGAGCACACTCGGACTGGGTCGCGGTTAGCAGTGAGGTACCACAGGGGTCAGTATTGGGCCCTCTTCTTTTTAACATATTTATTAATGACCTTGTAGGGGGCATTCAGAGTAGAATTTCAATATTTGCAGATGACACTAAACTCTGCAGGGTAATCAATACAGAGGAGGACAATTTTATATTACGGGATGATTTATGTAAACTAGAAGCTTGGGCTGATAAATGGCAAATGAGCTTTAATGGGGATAAATGTAAGGTCATGCACTTGGGTAGAAGTAATAAGATGTATAACTATGTGCCTAATTCTAAAACTCTGGGCAAAACCGTCAATGAAAAAGACCTGGGTGTATGGGTGGATGACAAACTCATATTCAGTGGCCAGTGTCAGGCAGCTGCTACAAAGGCAAATAAAATAATGGGATGCATTAAAAGAGGCATAGATGCTCATGAGGAGAACATAATTTTACCTCTATACAAGTCACTAGTTCGACCACACTTAGAATACTGTGCACAGTTCTGGTCTCCGGTGTATAAGAAAGACATAGCTGAACTAGAGCGGGTGCAGAGAAGAGCGACCAAGGTTATTAGAGGACTGGGGGGTCTGCAATACCAAGATAGGTTATTACACTTTGGGCTATTTAGTTTGGAAAAACGAAGGCTAAGGGGTGATCTTATTTTAATGTATAAATATATGAGGGGACAGTACAAAGACCTTTCTGATGATCTTTTTAATCATAGACCGGTGACAGGGACAAGGGGGCATCCTCTACGTCTGGAGGAAAGAAGGTTTAAGCATAATAACAGACGCGGATTCTTTACAGTAAGAGCATTGAGACTATGGAACTCTCTGCCGTATGAGGTTGTAATGAGTGAGTCATTACTTAAATTTAAGAGGGGACTGGATGCCTTTCTGGAAAAGTATAATGTTACAGGGTATATATATTAGATTCCTTGATAGGGCGTTGATCCAGGGAACTAGTCTGACTGCCGTATGTGGGGTCAGGAAGGAATTTTTTTTCCCCATGGTGGAGCTTACTCTTACCACATGGTTTTTTTTTGCCTTCCTCTGGATCAACATGTTAGGGCATGTTAGGCCATGGGTTGAACTAGATGGACTTAAAGTCTTCCTTCAACCTTAATAACTATGTAACTATGTAACTATGTAACTATGTAAGTCTATTTCTGAGTTTTCAAAAAACCTCTCATGTTAGGGAGAGTTTTTCAAGCAGAAAAGCAGAAACAGCTTAAAAAAATTTCTTTTTGGGGGACGTCTTAGAGCTTTTCTTTTCCTGAAACATTTTTGGAAGAGTATTTATTTCCCCTGAAGTGATCTTTGCAGCTGTTATATATTGACTCCATTGGAGTGGATTCCATCAAGATCTACTTCAAAGAGGTGACATTCACTTTTTTACCAGGCCTTTTTCAAAACCTCTTTGGGAAAAAAATGTTCAAAAAGTACCTGTTATAAACAGCAAAGTGGAAATGAAGAAATGGATAAGAAATTCAAAGCAGGTTTGCATAATATTTTGAGTTAAATTTTGGAGCAGATCCCCTTCAAAAACTTAAAAATCTCAGTGTGAACATAGCTATTTTGTCAAATGTCAATATTGGTCGTAAAACTATTCTGCTCATGTAAAACTTTCTTTTCCCTTTAAGGCTATGCCTAGATGGAGCTGCAATCATGTGCATCAAGCAAGCAACCACTGCACTTTTTTTATTGATTCGCAATCACCTAATTTTGCAGAACAGCTGATTCCCCCCTCAAAATTGTCAATTATAACAAACACGCTGCATCTGGCTGTACTCTCGCTTGTCCAATGTCAGTATTCACATTAAAGGTCCCTTATACCTAAAAGAGCTCTGCATGTTTATTAGGCCCAATTCATGTCATTTTTTGTTTAATAAGCTTTTTTCTTTTTTTTTTTTTTATTTATGATGTATGTTCGGAAAAGGCATTTAAAAATTGCTACTTGCCATCTATTCTTTCCTAGTAGTAATCCATACCTTATAAAAATAAGTTGGAAACATTCTTATGTTGTAGGAATATTGGATCTTGAGGTTCTACTGAGCATTATTAGACCTTCAAATGTACATTGGAGTCATGCTCTGGTCTCTGATTGATGTGAAAATTGCTTATAAAGTCATGCACAATATTCTGACATGGTTTGTTTTACGCAGTCCAGAAGAGAATCAGCGCAGTTTTTTTTATCTCTCCTGGCTGAATTAATTTGCGTACATCCTAACGTACATCATGGAGGGAATTGTTTCCTATAACAGCATCAATAAGTTTGGAAGTATAGCTCTCAGCCACACCACTTCTTAACTTCTGCAGGATTGACATGTTACAATCCTAAACTCGTAATTTTAATTTGCTATTTTCCCAATTTTTCATAAACCACAATTCAGAATATTTCTATTTCAACCCTACTGTATTATCACCAGACTCCCAAGCAGATTTAACAAATCAAAATGATCTGAACTCTTAGATCTTTTGGTAAAACATATTGATCAAGTATTCTTTTGACTGTTCACAACTGTTCTTGATGATTACATTTTTTAAATACATTCCATATCTCACTTTATATCAATGGTTCCATATCTCACTCCATCAATGGTTTGAGCGAGTATACTTACTGTACCACGTTCCACCATATTCTGCACTAGACTTGATATTTTTGGGAATGATATATAGGACTGCAGAAAACCCTCAAAGATTTTGTCTTCAGTAGAGTTGCAACTTACTGTCCTATTGTTTCCAGGTTCAGTTTTGACTCCTGCTTGAATTTTAGTGGCACACTTGCTGGAACAGACCACGTTATTATGGAATAATTGAATATTAGAAATAATGGTGTAGTGTGGCAAAAACATTTTTGTGATCCTGTATAAACTTGAAGACACATACTGTAGGCGCACTATGTGCTCACAGCAGGCGGGACTTTATAGATCAAAGTTTAAAACGCATGTCTTAATTATAAGATTAAGTTAAAATGAGTTAAATATTTAATTCATCACCCAAAAAATGCACGTTGTAACTAACTGGAATAGTCACAATATTCCGCAAC
This sequence comes from Ranitomeya variabilis, assembly GCF_051348905.1. Taxonomy (NCBI): domain Eukaryota; kingdom Metazoa; phylum Chordata; class Amphibia; order Anura; family Dendrobatidae; genus Ranitomeya; species Ranitomeya variabilis. Next base: position 255,586,403 of record NC_135236.1, on the reverse strand, counting down.
TTTGTATTATTGATATAATGAAATTAGTTTATTGTGAGTTCAGCAGAAATGCCATACAACTATTATTTGATTATGAATACTGTAGTAGTAGTTGTATTTCTAGGTTTTGACTCTTTTATATGACCTCTGTTTCTTGCAACTGGTATTTTGGACCATTGGAGTCATTAAAATGCATTTTTTTTAATCATTCTTCTTTTAGCGGAATGCTTTATTTGCTTTCCTCTAGACATAGTGTTAGTTTTTGTATTCAAAAAGTTATGCTTTAGATTTGTGGGAGACTATGTAAATTACAGTGGGTAATAATACATCTAAATCAGATATGTAAATGAAAACAAATTAATTCACCTGATAAAAACAATATTGAGATGTGTAAATAATGTAAACCATGATACCATCAAAAGCCTATGGGTTCATGTCAATTTAGGCAATGAAAACAATGTTTCAGAGGCAGAGACTGAGAATCACTCCAAGAAGTAAAAAAAAAATGAGATCACATAATACCAGGAGTTTAGTGCACTGGCCAGACCACCATAACACACATTTCATGTTAGCTTCTTCAAAAGGGAGTCCAAGTATTATGTGATTAGTACATTTTGTTATTCTCAGTCTCTGCCTCTGAAACTTGGTTTTCATTGCCTGGATTGACTTGAACGTATAAGCTTTTGACTGTATCATGGCTTACATTATTTATATATTGTTTTTGTTTTTATCTGGTGCATTTATTTATGTTTCCGCACTTGGGCTTTATATCCACCAGCACTTCTACAACGTTGGATCACTAAGTTCTAAAGTGTACAACTGGACATTCATTGCTGCATCACCTAATCCCTGTTCTATACTTTGTACTGATTTTATGTTTATTTATGTGTAGTAAAGTTTATTAAATTTATTTTTATTGAATATAGTCTCCTGAATTTTGTAGATTATTGTTTTGTTCAAAGTGATAGAAAAGAGGTTTTTCAATCCAGAAAAGTGAATTAAAAGCAAAAATACTTTATTGTGACTTCATTAAAATAGTAGCATGGGCATAAAAAATATCTGATGTGTTTTGACTCTGCCTGACTCTTAATCATAAATAGTATTGACCAGAACACAGTAAACCCTCCCCACCCCAAAAAAATTCACAGTAGTATTTTTTGCTTAATTTCACTGCACTTGAAATTTTCTTTCCCATTTTCCAGTATGCTAAGTGATAAAATGAATGAGGTTATTCAAAACCACAACTCATCTCACAAAAAACAAGCCCTCGTATGGCTATGTGAATGGAAAACAAAAAACTTATGGTTCTTAGAAAAAAATGGGAGATAACAATGGAAATGTTATAATAGAAAAAGAAATTGTTAAAAACTTTAATCACAAGTTAAACTGTGTTCAGTGGTCTGGTGCTGCATATGCAATTTCACCTCTGAGCCAGTGATTGGCTGCTGTGCTCACGTTAATGATTGTTGTAGTGATGGACAAATGTAACACTGGTGGATGTGGACGCACTGCGCCACAGGCCAGGCTTACCCTGAAGGGGAGTGACTAAGTGACTACTTAGTGTTCACTAGTGCCTCTGGTGGTGAGGATAGGCTTGGCTGCAGGTAGTTGCCAGGTACTACTCCAGGGCAGACCCCAGGTCTGCAGCAGCTGACTGGAGGGACACAGAAGTGGAGCAGGAGGGCAAGGACAAAGCAAATTCAGACAGTCCGAGGTCAGGGCAGGCAGCACAGGATCAGTACGAACAACCGGGGTCAGGAGCAGAGAGATCAGACAGGATGAGTAGGCAAGCCAGGTAAATAATGGGGAAACGAGCAGATAATCCACAAACAGGACTCTAGTACAGACAAAGAATGGTGGATGTAGCTGCCAGATCTAGAGCCTGCTAAAGCGGGATTGGCTGGGGAACCTAATCTCTGCAGGACACAGCAGGGTTAAATTCCTACAGAGACATGCCACGCCCCTAAAGGCAAAAACCGAAACCTCCCTAAGATGCAGCAGTGCCACAAGAGGCAAAACTCTGCAAGTCACGTGATGACCATGGTAAGTAGAGTGATGCTGAGAATGCATACGGATTACTGTGACAAGGGTAAAAGGCAGTTTCTACGTAATCTGGGCAACAGTGTGAACATAAAAAAAGAGTTCCTCCCCATGTCAAAGAAGAAAGAGCGAACCTACAAACATAGCTCCCAACCATCTTGGATTCAGAGGGCCTGTCCCTACACATCAGAGCTTTTTTGCCGACTTCTATACTCACCTCTCTTCTCTTTGTTTTCATTGCTCTGCAGCACCTCCTCCTTGGGGCAGGGCCGCATCTCTCTGTTCAGTGCATAAATTAAATAGTATATTCATGGCTTCTCATTCCTGTGTTCAGTCTCCCCAGGACTTGAACTCACATCTCCATGTTTGGAAGCTGCAGCGTTAACAATGAGTCACAGCTTATAATGATGTAAATAGGAGAACTTGGGTATCTAAACCTCTATTGTTGGCAATGAACCCAGAAGGAGGTTATACTGTACATGTTGTGGTGTAGTGACCAATGTTACAGCCAGGGGGCGCTGTGTGTGCTCTATAAGATGCACTTGGAGGCAGGGTTATGATGAAACAGTGACTGGTAGTGTGGTGAATGGCCGATATGTGTCGCAGAGGGAGTCTGCGTGGTAAGTCTGATGCAATGTGGTTGTTCTGGGACCTGTAGTCCCACAAGAGTTTGTGTGATGTTGTATAATGATCATGGGGGACTTACTAGGCTAGTTGTTTAAGATGGGAGGGACAAACTAGCCACACAACCACACTCCCACCTATGGGTGTGGTTAAGGGTAGATAATGTGACCAGGGTGTGGGTCACATGGTCTTGTGAGGTTCCTGTGTATGGAGCCGTTTGTTCCTGTGCAAGGTCATGGAAGGTCGGTGTTGGAGACTCCTGGGAGTGGAGTCGTCCTGGAGCACCTGGAGACCGTAGACCTGGACGGTTGGTGTTGGAGACTCCTGGGAGTAGAGTCATCCTGGAAGCACCTGGAGACCGTAGACCTGGACGGTCTGTGTTGAGGACCTGGGACTGACGTGAAGTCAGTGTGAGGAGTGGAATTCCTGAGAGGTAACCCCGGACAAGGGGATCATAATGTACAGCAGAGAAGCCTGTCTGCTACATGAACTGTCTGATGTCCTGTAATGTTTCGTGGCTGTAATGAAACGGACTGTACCCTATCTGGTTTATGCGGAGTTTAAATAAACCATATGGACTGATTTGTGTGAGGAACCGTGCCTGTCTATGATGATTCTGCTGCCAAGCGAGTGTCCCCAAGACCCGTAGCGGGTGAAACGCTACAATGTCCATAGAGATACTATGGGCACCTCTCATCATGGTCCTCGATCCTTCTCCATCTCTCTTTTGCCCCTTTTCCTGCCCTCTTTAGCTCTGCCACATTCCATCCAGATTTTAATCTAGTTTCTTAGTCCTAGGATTTTAACTAAATGTGTGTTTTCTGTTTATTTAGCTCTGATTGACATGTTTAAATTGAAATAAAGAAGGGACCGAATGGCACAATATTGGACTCTCAGGATGGGAAAAGAAAATATACTGGATCCTAAAGAAGAGAGTATCTCATCCAAGAAGGGACCCTCTAAGATGCCAAGGATATACACGTAAAATATCCATGAACATTAAGTGGACAATACAATAGAGGTTCACATATGGTGACCATTGTATGAGATCCATCTGTATATGTCAGTAGAGAACTTTTTGTGGCCCTATATCTTTGTATGCAATCAAAAATATGCCTTTCCTTTTTTATGATGTATTTATGTGGTGATTGGTATTATGTAAGGTATGAGTACTTTTTTAATTGTTTATCAAGGGTATTTTGTAATCACTATCATATAAATGTATATATTCTAACCAATATTAATGGTCACAAGAGCTAGATAAATTAGCTTAATAATAGTGACACGTAGCACAAAAGCACTAATCTGCACTTTAAAAATTATTTATATGTTATTCGGCACAATATAGCGCCTTAATATCACATTTAATACTTACAAATATGTAATCATCATGTCCCGTGCTGATGTCCTCTCGGTCGGAGGAGCCACGGTCTCTCCTGGGGGCGTGGTGTGGGCTAGGCGCCGGCCCGCTCACGTGACCTGGATTGACGTTGGCTCTACGGTGCTGGTCGACATGACTACGAGACGCGATGTCTTGCGCATGCGCTGTTTAGATTAACACTGATAGGAAGCAGGGAGATCACGTGATCACAGTGGGAGTTGCACTTAGAATAGTAGCGGTTCCATGTCTTGATGACGGAACGGGACACTAATGTATGCGCACTTTAACCAAGTTTGGATAGGAAGCCCGGAGGTCATATGACCGGAACGGCATAATATTTAAACTGGACTAAGATTTAGATTAAGCCACGCCCCCTGAGGAAGCGAGGCTGAGAGCACGCGAAACGCGAGTTGGGGTACGATCAAGGTCCCTTAAGAAACTGGAAACACATATGGGTAATTATCGCCTTTTGACTTTCTGCACAAGATTAGGCAAGCTGTCACAGTATAAATGACCATAGGACAACGGGCTGCACATTGCAGGCAATTAATGGAACATAGTTCCATATAATAGTCTTAGCCATTTAAGTTGTACCTGATGGTTATTGAGTTATATGATACATGTGCCTATCTTTTCCAGTCTCTTTTTGGAGACTCTTGATCATTTAAACACACCTGGGTATTGTTCACTTGTTTATGTACTCAACCCATAATATTGATTTTTTTACTATGTAAATCTTTGATGTAATAAATTTGTTTATTTTGGTTATGATAGACTCTATGTCCTCCTTTATAGAATGTCCATAGAGATACATTGTACAGTGGGTCCGGAAAGTATTCAGACCCCTTTAGATTTTTCACTCTTTGCATCATTGCAGCCATTTGGTAAATTCAAAAGAGTTCAGTTTGTTTTCTCATTAATGTACACTCTGCTCCCCATCTTGACCGAAAATAAACAGAAATGTAGTAATTTTTGCAAATTTATTAAAAAAGAAAAACTTAAATATCACATGGTCATAAGTATTCAGACCCTTTGCTCAGTATTGAGTAGAAGCACCTTTTGAGCTAGTACAGCCATGAGTCTTCATGGGAATGATGCAACAAGTTTTTCACACCTGGATTTGGGGATCCTCTGCCATTCTTCCTTGCAGATCCTCTCCAGTTCCATCAGGTTGGATGATGAACGTTAGTGGACAACCATTTTCAGGTCTCTCCAGAGATGCTCAATTGGGTTTAGGTCAGGGCTATGGCTCTATGGCTGGGTCAATAAAGAATCATCACAGAGTTGTTCTGAAGCCACTCCATTGTTATTTTAGCTGTGTGCTTAGGGTCATTACCTTCTTGGAAGGTGAACCTTCAGCCAAGTCTGAGGTCCAGAGCACTCTGGAAGAGGTTTTCATCCAGGATATCTCTGTACTTGGCCGCATTCATGTTTTCTTCAATGACAACCAGTCATCCTGTCCCTGCAGCTGAAAAACACCCACATAGCATGATGCTGCCACCACCATGTTTTACTGTTGGGATTGTATTGGGCAGGTGATGAGCAGTTTTTTCTTTTCTCCACACATACTGCTTAGAATTATCACCAAAAAGGTCTATCTTCATCTCATCAGACCAGAGAATCTTATTTCTCATAGTCTGGGAGTCCTTCCTGTGTTTTTTTAGCAAACTCTTTGCGGGCTTTCATATGTCTTGCACTGGGTAGAAGCTTATGTCGGGCCACTCTGCCATAAAGGACTGACTGATGGAGGGCTGCAGTGATATTTGACTTTGTGGAACTTTCTCCTATCTCCATACTGCATCTCTGGAGCTCATTCACAATGATCTTGGGGTTCTTCTTTACCTCTCTCACCAAAGCTCTTCTCCCACAATTGCTCAGTTTGGCTGGACGGCCAGGTCTAGGAAGACTTCTGTTGGTCCCAAACTTCTTCCATTTAAGGATTATGGCGGCCACTGTGCTCTTAGGAACCTTGAGTACTGCAGAAATTCTGTTGTAACCTTGGCCAGATCTGTGGCTTGCCACAATTCTGTCTCTGAGCTCCTTGGACAGTTCCTTTGACCTCATGATTCTCATTTGGCCTGACATGCACTGTGAGCTGTGAGGTCTTATATAGACAGGTGTGTGTCTTTCCAAATGAAGTCTTATCAGTTTAATTAAACACAGCTGAACCATCTCAAGGAGAATCACAAGGAAATGGACAGCATGTGACTTAAATATTAGTGTCTGAGCAAAGGGTCTGAATACTTATGACCATGTGATATTTCAGTTTTCCTTTTTTATTAAAATTGCAAACATTTCTACATTTCTGTTTTTTTCAGTCAACATGGGGCAGAGTGTACATTAATATGACAAAAATGAACTTTTTTGAATTTACCAAATAGCGCAATGAAGCAGAGTGAAAAATTTAAAGGGGACTGAATATCTATAACTTTGTATGTAACCCCTTCTCATATACAGCACCATGGAATTAATGGTGCTATATAAATAAATAATAATAATAGTAATAATACTTTCCGTACCCACTGTATATATTTATACAACTTGCAGACTTTATTGGGAACTTCTTTTCAAGTTCATAAGAAACATGCCATATATTCCTGCTGACATGTTTTGGAAAAATGTTAAGTCACAGCATTAGAAAGTCTTCTCCTGAATCCAGAAAAGACTATGCTGCATACAGTACTTACCTTTCAGTTGTACATACGTGGTGAACTGACATACAATCTCATCAATCAAAGTTATACCTCAAGGCTTGGAGCTGTCATCTTGAAGACCTCAATCACCTTATTGTCTAAGTTGCTGTTGTGGCCTTTTTCCTGTTTGAGGGTGGGTGTACACCTCCTGACTTGTGGTGATAAATGACCATCGATCAGCCACTGGTTGCTGTTTAGCGGTCTTTTGTTAAATTGTTTACACAGGCAGGTCACATATAATATGCACACAGAATGATCAGTAATAGATGTGCACTTAACCTGCAATTGTTCTCTGCAGTGCAAGTCCTGTTTATGCGGGAAGATGTGTTGTCGAGAACAATAAATTTTTTAGCCAACTTAACCCCTTCACCCTGAAGACTGTTTTCACCTTCCTGACCAGGCCAATTTTTACAATTCTGACCACTGTCACTTATGAGGTCATAACTCTGGAACGCGTCAACAGATCCGGGATATTCTGAGAATATTTTCTCATGACATATTGTACTTTATGATAGTGATAAAATTTCATTGGTATGACTTGCGTTTATTTGCAAAAAAAAAAAGGAAATTTGTTGAAAATTTTGAAAACTTTGCAATTTTGAAACTTTTATTTTTTAATGCCCTGATATCAGAGAGTCATATCGAACATAATAGTTAATAAATAACATTTCCCACATGTCTACTTTACATCAGCTCAATTTTGGAAACATATTTTTTGGGTTAGGAAGTTATAAGAGTTAAAAGTTGACCAGTGATTTCTCATTTTTACAACAAAATTAGCAAAACCATTTTTTTAGGGACCATCTCAAACTTGAAGTGACTTTCAGGGGGGCTATATGACAGAAAATACCCAAAAGTTACACCATTCTAAAAACTGCACCCCTCAAGGTACTTAAAACCAAATTCAAGAAGTTTATTAACCCTTCAGATGCTTTATAGGAGTTTTTGGAACGTGGAAGGAAAAAATAAACATTTACTTTTCTTTCACAAACATTAAAAGTTAGACCTAATTTTTTTTTACTTTCACAAGGGTAACAGGAAAAAATTGACAATACATTTTGTTGTGCAATTTCTCTTGAGCATGCCGATACCCCAAATATGGGGGAAATTTACTGTTTGGGCACACGGCAGGGCTCGGAAGGGAAGTAGCGCCATTTCTCTTTTTGAATGTAAAATTTGTTGGCATAATTAGCAGCCACCATTTCATGTTTGAAGACAAAGAGATATTGGCGTGCACTCTGAGTTTCACTAGTGGAGGTGCCAATTGAGGGGATTGGTGAAATCCCTCGTAGACCATGTAGAATAAATATCAATTGCACACTCCTTTTGACTTCAAACAAGATATATTTTATTAAAGGTAAAAAATATGAGCAACTTTGAATGTCAACGCATTTCAGCCAACTCAGCCTTTTTCATGACAGTTGCACTCAGTAGGTATTCTCTTCTAGACAGGGATTTTTCTTCTCTGGATGTGCAATTTGTTAAATCTGGAAGGTATAGTTCAAGAGGTATCCTTGAATTGGATTGATGAATGTGGAAAGCCTGTATTTCACATGTTCCAGACTGGGTGCTTGCTTAAACATCTCTTAAACTATACCTTCCAGATTTAACAAATTGCACCTCCAGGGAAGAAAAATCCCCGTCTAGAAGAGAATACCTACTGAGTGCAACTGTCGTGAAAAAGGCCGCGTTGCCCAAAACGCGTTGACATTCAAAGGTTGCTCTTATTTTTGGCCTTTAATAAAATAAATCTTGTTTGCATTCAAAAGGGGTGTGCAATTGATATCTATTCTACATTTCATGTTTGAAGATCCCCTGTTGTGCCTAAACAGTGGAAACCCCCAACAACTGATACCATTTTGGAGACTAGACCCTTTAGGGAACTTATCTAGATGTGTATTGAGCACCTTGAACCCAACAGGTGCTTCACCTAAGTTTATAACTTAGAACCGTGGAAATAAAATAATCACATTTTTCACAAATCTTCTTTAGCTCCAATTTTTGCATTTTCATAAGAGAAATTGCTCAAGAGAAATTGCTCCATACAATTTGTTTTGTATTTATTACTGAGTATGCCGATACCCCATATGTGGGGGAATACTACTGTTTGGGTGCACGGCAGGGCTTGGAAGGGAAGGAACGCTATCTGACTTTTGGAATGCAAAATTTCATGGAATAATTAGCAGACGCCGTGTCGTGTTTGAAGAGCCCCTGATGTGTCTAAACAGTGGAAATCGCCCACAAATGACACCATTTTAGAATCTAGATCCATTTGGGACCTTGCTTAGATGTGTATTAAGTACCTAGAACCCCCAGGTGCTTCACAGAAGTTAACCTGTGAAGATAAAAATAAATCACATTTTCCCACAAAAATCTTTTAGCTACAAATTTTGTATTTTCACAAGGGCAGAAAGAGAAAATGGACCCCAAAGTTTGTTGTGCAATTTCTCCTGAGTTCACTGATACCCCATATATGGTTGAAAACTATTTTTGAGGCACAGTGCAAAGCTCAGAAGGGAAGTAGCGCCATATTACAGTGCAGATTTTCATGCACTTGTTAGAGGGTGCCATGTTATATTGGCAGAGCCCCTGAGGTTTCAACACAGCAGAACCCCACATATGTGACCCCATTTTACAAACTAAACCTCTCAATGAATTCATCTAGGGGTGCACTGATTATATTGACACCACAGGTGTGTCAGACTTTTATACCATTGAGCAGTGAAGAAAAAATAATTTACATTTTTAATCGCCAAGATTGTGAGTGAGCCCCAAGTTTTACATTTTCACAATGGGGAATAGGTAAAAAGTTGCACCAAAATTTATCCCACAATTTCTGCTGAATGTAGAAAAACCTCATATGTGGATGTACAGTACTACTTTGCCATACATAGTGACTCGGGAGGGATGAAGCGCTATTTGGCTATTTTGCTTTTCCAGAGCCTTTGTGCTACCAGTAACGTGGAAGCCACCTATATGTCCATTAACAGATGACAGCTGAGTGAGGGCTTGTTTTTTTTGTGGACTGAGTTGAAGCTTTTATTTTGAACATTTTACATAACATTTGGGATCACAGTTATCCGGTGCTCTACACTGACCACTTACTTTGGGGTTTCCATCTAAGTCTCCAAGTGACGTGACAGATGAAACCCCTGATGGATCCATTCACTATAATGAGGCAGCACAGTTACTTTGGACTCCTTCTGGCCTCTGTTCAGCAGTGTCCTTTCAGAAGTGCACAAAACTGGCCGTTGACACTTTTATGCAATCCTAAAAAGACGGACACCGCTGGATCACAGGTCAGACGGGCTCCACAGTGCCTCCATCTGCCTCACTATAGGGAATCTTCCACCAGGGGTTCTGTCTCAATCACGTATTTCAGAGATTTACACAGAGACCCCCGTGTAAGCGGAGAACCAGATAAATGTGCGCCGAGCATTACTGCGATCTTTGGGAGGCAGAATGAAAAAATCAACAGCAGGTGAAGAATTGGTTTTATTTATTTTTTATGCCATTCCTCGTGCGGTATAAGTGATTAGGTGACTTTATTCTTCGGGTCTGTGCGATTACAGCGATGACAGATTTATATCGCGTTTTTATGTTTGGCTGCTGTCACACACTAAAAGATGCTTTTTATTGCGAAAAACTAGTTCTTGCATCACCATATTTTGAGAGCTATAATATTGTTATATTTCAACTGACAGAGTCATGTGATGGCTTATTTTTTGCAGGATGAGCTAACATTTTTATTGGTAACATTTTTGTGCACATGACATTTTTTGATCGCTTTCTATTCTGATTTTTGGAAGACAAAATGAACAAAAACCAGCAATTCACAAATTGTTTTTCTTTTTAATACCGTTCCGCGTGTGGTAAAGTTGATAAGGAAGCTTTATTCTTCGCGTCAGTACGATTACAGCAATACCTCATTTATATCTTTTTTTAATGTTTTGGCGTTTTTACACAATGAAAACTATTTTATACAAAAAATAATTATTTTTGCATCACTTTATTATGAGAGCTATAACTTTTTTAATTTTCTTGTGATGGAGCTGTATGGTGGCTTGTTTTTTGTGGAACAAAATGACGTTTTCAACAGTATAATTTTTATTTACGTCCATCTTTTTAATCGCATTTTATTGCACTTTTTGTTCGGCGGTATGAAGTTAAAGTAATTTATAGAAAATAATTCAGCTGTGGACATGCAAGTGCAGCACCCCAGGGTCCTTGTCGTTGCAGTAATATCATTCTCCTCTAGGGGGGAGTGATGTTACGTTTGGAGGCAATAAAGGAGATCTCTTTACCAGGTAACACCAACACACAACACATTTCACACTCCAGTCCACCAGGGGGAGCTATGCTCCTATTTTTTAGGGCACTCTTCACAATTAGCTAAAACTGGTGGTCTGGATAGGAAGAGAGACAAGCTGGCTGAGCTCAGCTCAGGCAGTTGCTATCTGAGCTCCGCTCAGATAGTTGGTCCCTGACAGGGGTGGGATCCTGTCAGAGGCCTAGACAGAAGGACACGGAGCCGCGCCTGCCCCACGTGCGGCAGCTTCCAGAAAGCGACATGAACAGAGAACTGCATTGTAGAGAGTGAGAAGAAGTCATAGCAAAAGGAGAGGAAACCAGAATGAGTTCTGCCCTACACAGGCTGCCTCCTTCTGAGGCGCAGGATCCCGGTACTGGAACACCGAGGGAGCAACAGTTCTTTACGCCTTGCTCCAGAGACCGGCAGGACAGCTAATTCCACGTTACCTGCCCGCCCTATACCCAGGAGGCAAGGTGGCACCCACGAGAGGCTGGGGCATGATAGAGTCCCTGTAAAAACCCTCACACCACCGGTCATACGGATTTGTCCTATCCATCTGGTGGACAGAGAGAGACACAACATCTAGAACATCTACAATAGTTATGAGGACCTTATGAGAGGCTCATCAATAAGGTACTACAACACCCAGGTGCTAGAGGAAGGCTACTGATTTCCACCTGGATAAGGGGACTCTGGATTTGCCTCCAAACCGGCCGGACTCTGCCTGCCCTGTGATCTGGTGCTCTGGACTGTGGATGCTGAAGCCTTCAGTAAAAGGTAAAGAGACTGCAGCCTTGTGTCCTCGTTCTTCACTGCGCCTCTCACAATCCACCATCTACACACTGGGAAGGCCTGGGGATACACTTCACCTGTGGGAAGGTATACCATCTAGTTGCCATAACATCACCCCAGCGGACCCCTAAGCAGCGTCGGTCACCCTGACCGAATACCACAGGTGGCGTCACGAACATTTCCCCTTTAAAGACCTTTCCCTTTTACACGGACGTCCCAGGGCCACGGACCGGGTGAGCCTCCGTGACATCCCCCTTGAGAACCGAAGGACCCGGTACTGAGTACCCCTAGCCATTGCGGGCGATCCATAGGCCTGAAGAATAAGTATTTATGTTTTATTGCTTTCATTGAAATTGAAAAGAATGAAAACAAAAAATGAATTTCCATTACCTTTACTGTCAATGTGCGATCATTGCAAGCAATGTGGTGTCATCCTGTTTCAGGAACATGGGTATAAAAATGGAAACCCTATATTACCCGTCTTTTCAGGGTGTTGTTCTGTATGTGACTAGGAATGGTGACCACCTCATTTATTATGTATGAAGATGCTAATTAATGCCAAGTGCCGGGGGCATCAAACACTTAAGTTATGCAGAATGCTAACAAACAAGTAACAGGAAATTATTCCACCATGCTAGATTATAAGCATTAACTCTATTTAGCAAACCACAGAAACAAATACTGTAATCATAATTATCTATTTTCATCATGGTTTTATTTTCTCTCCTTTAATATGCTCCAGTTAACCATTAGTCTTCTAGAAGGTGAATTGGAATGATAAAACTTCTACAAGTATTGAAGGATGTACATGTATAAAGCATCTGGAACACTGAAAAAAATACATTAAAGGGGTATTCCAATCTCCAAGCTCCTATCCCACTATGTAGTAGGTGTAATAATAATATTAGAAAGTACCTCCAATTACACTCCAATTACAAATGTAGTATTTACTATGTTGTTAACTCCATGTGCTGTAGCTTAGGTATCCATTGTTATGACCACTAACAGCTAACTAATTCTCACTCTGTGAGAGGTCGTAACCATGGATACCTAAGCTACTGCAATGCCCTGCACATTGGGTAAGCAGCATAGTGAATTAGAAGAACTATTCTAGATTTCTAATTGGAGGTACCGTATTTGCTAATATTATTATTATTGCACCCACTACATATTGGGACAGGATCTTGGAGATGGGAATACCCCTTTATCAGCATCTGGTATAATCCAGACACTTGGCTTGAGTCCTGACTTACCCACAACACTCAATTTATACAAATGTTTAAAAAATGAACATAGACCCAATGCCAATTGCTTTGTTATTGACGAGAATAAGACAGAGAAGAAAAACCCGTGTTCGAGATTCTTTCCACCTCTCAAAAAATATGGTCCACAAGCCTTTAGTGTTAATTTACAGGTACACAAATACACTGCTGTGACCAATATACAAGCATATACCCTTATGGTCAGCACACTGCTCTTAATGAATAGATGAATTCCACTATTGCTATATAGCCATTCCACCACGACAAGGTGTAGCTGATATGAGTGGTCCCTGGCTCTAATAACTCACCTTTCCGTGTGCACAGACAGGCTTCACATGACACGGGGACTTTGCCAACTTTCAGAAGGAAACCTTTTAAGGAAAGTTGGAAGGATTACGATGCACAGTCCGGGAAGAGGCCACATCCCTTGGTTTCTTTATGAGCTAAGTCTGGTCCCTACTTCTTCCTCATTTCATTTGAAGACTATCTGGGAAAAATGGAGAAGTGGGTTATACTTAGGGACCATCCATATGAGGTACACCTTGTAGTCAGAAAAATAGCAAATCCAGCAAAAAGGATCCTAGAAAGTTGAAGTTTATTGAACATCCATTAAAATCCAAACCGCAGACATGTGTCCAACAACGTCCTAAATCAATGCATTGTACACCACTTGATGGTTATGGCTTTTACACTTTTTGATAAAAAATGTTACATGTATAGCAACAATGGAATTCATGTATGTATTGATGGTAGTGTGCTGACGCACATTGTATGAGAATGGTTTTTTCCGTCTCTAAACTTTTATTCTTTCTGCTCATGTTGATGCGGACCTAGAGACATCACATTTATGTAGATATGTAGATACCAATACTACTATTATAGAGTGCTCTATGTCTATCAGGGATCATTGTTTCCAATACCTGAAAGCCTCTATTGTATAGAAAAATCTTGGAACTAAATTAGCATGTGCATTATCTTGAAAAAAGACATTAGTGGGTGAATTAACATTTTCATCAATAGTCATCTGAAGATCAGATGCATTCAGGTATTACAAACAAGACAGTAATGGAAAGGAACCCCTGATGTATAACTGCTGACTTGCACAGATACCTACTGACCCATACTTTTAGATTTATTATTATTTATTTATATAGCACCATTAATTCCATGGTGCTGTACATGAGAAAGGGGTTACATGCAGGGTTATAAACAGGGCCAGCCCGAACGTATAGGCGAACTAGGCGGCCGCCTAGGGCGCCGACCCTAAGGGGGCGCCAGAGAAAAAATAGAAAAAATTATAAAAAATCTTTTCAAAAGGCAAAAGGTGTATGGAGCGGAGCTGAATGTGCATGAGGTGTATGGAGCGGAGTCGTGTGTGTATGAGGTGTATGGAGCGGAGCTAAATGTGTACGCGGTGTACGGAGCGGAGCCACGTGTGTACGAGGTGTATGGAGCGGAGCGCGTGTGTACGGAGCGCAGCCGCGTGTGTAGGAGTAGCTATGTGTGGCCATTATACGGTACGAAGTATCATGTGCGGCCAATATACAGTATGGAGCATCATGTGTGGTCATTATACAGTATGGAGCATCATGTGTGGTCATTATACAGTATGGAGCATCATGTGTGGCCATTATACAGTATGGAGCATCATGTGTGGCCGTTATACAGTATGGAGCATCATGTGTGGCCATTATACAATATGGAGCATCATGTGTGGCCATTATACAGTATGGAGCACTGTGTGGCCATATTTTTTTGTTTATAATTATTCTTTATGAAACAGTGTGATCAGCAGTGCTAAATGGGTGTGGTTGGGACGTGGATATGGGTGTGGCTAGTTATGAATGGGTGTGGTCAGAGGCGTGGCCTAAAATTTGCCGCTGCGGGCGTTGCGCGCCGCAAACTTTGTCCCTCTTTCCCATCTTCAAAAGTTGGGAGGTATGTTAAAAGTAGTAGGGGCACAACAAAATAGTTTCACCTAGGGAGCCGTAATCTCTCGGGCTAGCCCTGGTTATAAATATCGTTTACAGTTAACAAGTTTACAGTGACAGACTGGTACAGAGGGGAGAGGACCCTGTCCTTGCGGACCTACATTCTATGGGATAGTGGGGGAAGAGACAGAAGGTCGGAGGTGCAGCAGCTCTGGCGGTGGTGAGGCGGCTGCTCTGGCAAGGTGGCAGAATGCTTTAGATGCTCATTTTGCCTTGTACTTTACCCTGTAAATACTTGTCTAATGACATAGCCATGTTCTTGGCACCATCTCTAGTTGTTTGATTTAAATATGATGAAACTTAGCTACACCATGATGTCGTTCAACCATCACAAAGGGTGGCCCAGAGTGGAATTTCAAGAGGACATGCCAGTTTAAGACAATATAGTTTGATCATGCTGTAATACAAAATTATACAATATATATTTTCTTATATGCCCCTCGTGGTTTGTCATAGTTCTGTTTGCAGCCATTTGGGGGGGAACATTTAGAAAGGGTCCATACAAGTTGAAAATGTTGCAGATTTTATCCCATGATTTACCCTGATGAAATCTGCAACAGATAACTGAACCTGGCATATAAGTAGACATTTGGAAATCGTATATCTTATCCACATGCATTGTGATTGCTTTTAATACACAGCATGTCCATTTTTGCATGATGAGACTATACAACCTGCTTGCTTAGCTCCGTGCCTTGCAGTGACAAGCTAAAGTTGAGCGGAGTTCATATCCAATGAACTTGTTTCATCTCACTGACTGCACCGCTAGCGGTAGAAAGTTCCCACGCCATCAGGACCAATGAAGTGCACCATATTTTTGATAAGTATTGGAGTCCTGTCTGCTTTTATTATCTGTATATCTAGTATTAATCTATCTATCTATCTAAAAAAAAAAATCAATCTATGTAAAAAGAAAACACAGCAGCACTCAATAAGGTCAAGACGTACAGAAACATTGGAAACATTAACTCCAAGTTGTATTGTTACTCAGTAAGATGTACAAAAAAAGCGAAGGTTATTAGAGCATAAATTCGCCAATTCATGTGTGCCCATCAACCACGGCAAGGTGACACTTCTCTAATAGGTCCTATCATACCACTTTTCTATCCTACTGAACAAGCTGCTCTCGGGCTAAAATGCCTACAATAATGGACAAACCTGTATTGGAGGTTATGACTACCTCCCACTCCTCCCATTAACCTACAGATGAGTTTAACCAATTTTACTTGCTCATTCAAATTGCAGGCTTAGAACTCGAGAGACATAGGTTTGTCGATTATTGTAGGTGTTTTAGCCCGAGAGTGATCCTTTCTAATATGTGCAAGGTCTGCTATATATTGTCAGCATTAATTCAGGGATATACGCATTATTTTTCTCAACATTTTCACAACCTTTTCAGTGGCTATTGATGAATTGCCATGATGTTAACCCCTTCATGACCGTGGGATTTTCAGTTTTTCCGTATTCGTTTTCACTCCCCTCCTTCCCAGAGCCATAACTTTTTTATTTTTCTGTCAATTTGGCCATGTGAGGGCTTATTTTTTGCGGGACGAGTTGCACTTTTGAACAACATCATTGGTTTTACCATGTCGTGTACTAGAAAACGGGAAAAAAATTCCAAGTGCGGTGAAATTGCAAAAAAAGTGCAATCCCACACTTGTTTTTTGCTTGGCTTTTTTGCTAGGTTCACTAAATGCTAAAACTGACCTGCAATTATGATTCTCCAGGTCATTACGAGTTCATAGACACCTAACATGACTAGGTTTTTTTTTATCTAAGTGGTGAAATTTTTTCCAAACTTTGCTAAAAAAAAAAAAAAAAAAAAAAATTGCGCCATTTTCCGATACTCTTAGCGTCTCCATTTTTCATGATCTGGGGTCGGTTGAGGGTAGGGTTGAGCGAAACGGGTCAGCCATTTTCAGAAGTCGCCGACTTTTGGCAAAGTCGGGTTTCATGAAACCCGACCCGACCCCTGTGTGGGGTCGGCCATGAGGTCGGCGATCTTCTGAATCTGGTATCGGAATTCCGATACCGAGTTCCGATATGTTTGCGATATCAGGTATCGGTATCGGAATCCATATTTAAGTGTAAAATAAAGAATAAAAATAAAAAATATTGATATACTCACCTCTCCGACGCAGCCCGATGTAACCGGCAGCTTCGGTACCTCAGAATGAGCGCTTGAAAGACCTTAGATGACGTCGCGGCCTGTGATTGGTCGCGTGGCGGTCACGTGACCGCCACGCGACCAATCACAGGCCGCGACATCATCTAAGGTCTTTCAAGCGCTCATTCTGAGGTACCGAAGCTGCCGGTTACATCGGGCTGCGTCGGAGAGGTGAGTATATCAATATTTTTTATTTTTATTCTTTATTTTACACTTAAATATGGATCCCAGGGCCTGAAGGAGAGTTTCCTCTCCTTCAGACCCTGGGAACCATAGTATCCCATTGCACTGCATTGGGTTTCGTGTTTCGGCCGACCCCGACCCTGACTTTTTTATAGGATCGGCCGATTTCACTCGACCCGACTTTTGAGAAAGTCGGGTTTCGTGAAACCCGACCCGATCCTATAAAAATAAAAGTCGCTCAACCCTAGTTGAGGGCTTATTTTTTGCGTGCCGAGCTGGCGTTTTTAATGATAGCATTTTGGTGCAGATACGTTCTTTTGATCGCCCGTTATTGCATTTTAATGCAATGTCACGGCGACCAAAAAAACGTAATTCTGGCGTTTCGGATTTTTTCTCATTACGCCGTTTAGCGATCAGGTTAATGCTTTTTTTTTATTGATAGATCGGGCGATTCTGAACGCGGCGATACCAAATATGTGTAGGTTTGATTTTTTTTTTATTGATTTATTTTGATTGGGGCGAAAGGGGGGTGATTTAAACTTTTAAGTTTTTTTTATTCTTTTCACATTTTTTTTTACTTTTTTTTTTTACTTTTGCCATGCTTCAATAGCCTCCATGGGAGGCTAGAAGCAGGCACAACTCAATCGCCTCTGCTACATAACAGCGATCATCAGATCGCTGCTATGCAGCAGAAAATCAGGTGTGCTGTGAGCGCCGACCACAGGGTGGCGCTCACAGCTGCTGGCGATCAGTAACCATAGAGGTCTCAAGGACCTCTATGGTTACAATACTGAAGCATCGCCGACCCCCGATCATGTGACGGGGGTCGGCGATGACGTCATTTCCGGCCGCCCGGCCGGATGCGGTAGTTAAATGCCGCTGTCTGCGTTTGACAGCGGCATTTAACTAGTTAATAGCGGCGGGTGAATCGCGATTTCACCCGCCGCTATTGCGGGCACATGTCAGCTGTTCAAAACAGCTGACATGTCCCGGCTTTGATGCGGGCTCACTGTGGAGCCCTGCATCAAAGCAGGGGACCTGACGTCGGATGTACTATCCCGTCCGACGTCAGGAAGGGGTTAATTACATTAAATTTTGCAATTATTTTGCGGCTTTTAGTGAAAGTGAAAATATATTTCTCCACAAAGTCCATTTTTGAATCAAAAGCTATCAAAAATGCAGAGAAAGCCTGTTATGATCCTTAGTGGTTGAGGATCACAAATTACTCCAGCAAGGTAACTAAAATGGACAAGCTCTAGGGAGGTGGAAAACTGGACTGACCGCAAATCTGAACCTATCCAAACACACTAGAGGTAGCCGGTGAACGTGCCTAAAATTCCTAGACGTCTCGAGCCAGCCTGAGGAACTAACTACCCCTAGAGAGAAAGAAAGACCTCTCTTGCCTCCAGAGAAATAATCCCCAAAGATATAGAAGCCCCCAACAGATAATAACGGTTAGGTAAGAGGAAGGCACATACACAGGGGTGAAAGCAGATTCAGCAAATGAGGCCCACTAATACTAGATAGCAGAAAATAGGAAAGGGATCTATGCGGTCAGTAAAAAACCCTTACAAAATATCCACACTGAGATTTCAAGAACCCCCGCACCAACTAACGGTGTGGGGGGAGAAACTCAGTCCCCTTAGAGCAACCAGCAAGCACAGAAGTCACATTTTAGCAAGCTGGACAAAAAAACATGATGAACGCTGATAAACAGAAAAATGAACAAACAAGAACTTAGCTTGACTTGGAGAGACTGGGAGCAAGGTAGTCACAAGGAATCTGAAGAGCACTGAATACATTGATAGCAGGCAAGGAACTGAGTATCCAGGTGAGTTAAATAGGAAACCAACCAAGGATAACGAACCAGCTGATGCAGCCAACCTGCAGAAAGACAACACTACACAGTACCGCTTGTGACCACCAGAGGGAGCCCAAAAATAGAGTTCACAACAAAGCCCTGAACGTGGCCAAATGATATTCTCAAATAAGTTACAAGGTTATACAACAGGATAATTTTATGGAAAGAATGGAAAAAAAATAGAACACACGAGTTAACTCATGACAGTCATTTACCACCACCCCAAGTAGTTCCATTCACTTCACTACACTCATTTATTTAGCAAAACTAAGAAAGAAGGGGCCTGCACACCTGTTAGTGTAAGCGCAATGTGTAGGTACTGTGATGCAGCGATCACTAGTGGTGTTGGGGGACACTTGTTTGGCAACGAGATTAAAGCACTCTGGCATGTTTTCTCATAAAAACAGTCTATCCGGTTTATTAAACATCATAAACCGCACCACGATCAGTTCATTATTTACATCAACAGAACATCCTAAGCACTTCCAGTCAGTTCCAATGGCAGATACTTCTCTGCCCGTAACCCCCTTTATCTGGAATTACCTTACAGGAGCTCCTGCTCCACACACTGACTCCTTGTCAGTCCACACTCCTGGGAAGCAGCCTAACGGGGATCACTGTCCTTGCGACCAGGGCACTTGTGTGTCAGGACTCTGAACATTTTTATTACCTTTTGTACATTACTGCCCTTTTCCAAGATGGCGTCTTTGGTCTCATGTGCACTGTGTCTTCCTGCTATAAAACTCCACCCCAGCCTTCAGTCTGTGCTAGAGTATTCTGCCTTGCATCCAGCTCCTGACTCTGATGACTCCCTGGCTATATATCTGCTCCTGTGAACCTGTGTGGTGATCCTGCTACTCTGCTCTGAGTTCCTGCTGCATATACCAGTTTCCAGTAATCCTCCTTCATTTGCTGCTCGTCTTTACTTCCATCTGCATTTGCTGGACATGTAAGCTGTTGCTGCTCTGCAAAAACCTGAGACTATTACCCAGGCCTCCCTGGTTGAGCTAAGATATTATTTGAACTGCCTTATAAGCCTATCTATCTGTGTTTGGACTAAAACAAGGACTTATTCGTGTCAAGTATCCTCAAGAATAATTGTGCTTCATAGACTTTCTGCGTGATTGCATTTTCCTCTGAAGTTTCCTATAGACTGCTAAGCTGCATTTAATTGCATTTAATATTTATTCCAAGTGTTGTGGACTTGAGTTTCTCTCTGCACCTGTTTGAATCACCATGTGATAATATAGACTTTACCACTTATAAAACTGTGTCCTGTAGTTGTCTTGTTCCATGCAAAGAGTCTCCTGAGTTATCCCCTATTATTATTACATTGTGGCAGTCCAGACTCTCCGAAGGTCAGTAGCTCCCCAATGCAGTGCCGTCACTGACTGCTCACACATGACCTCTCCGTGCGCTCTCCAAGATGTCCATCTCCAGCTGGGACCGTCCAACACACAGGCCACTCAGTGCCAAAGCCCCACCACGTGCTATTCAGGAAGATATCACTCCCAACACATAGGCTTCCAGGACCTTGCACAAGGGCCAAACAGATCCAAACACTCTCACCATGTGACCACACCATGGTCACATTATAAACCTGTAACCCAACCCCCTGGGTAGGAGGTGTGTGTGGTTAGTCAGACCCGTCCAGCTCTCCAACTAACCCTATAAGCCCCCCTATTTTAGACTAAGCAAAACTCAGCGCAGGGTATCTCCTCTTTGACACATACCGGCCATTTGCAATAATGCCGGATGTTGTCTCAACATCACAGTTATGCTTGCGACTGCCATGCATTCCCATGGCCTCAATATGCCTCTGTGCATATTCTGAGGAGACCATGCAGCGCCCCCTTCCTGTAACAGGGGTCATTGCATCACATATCCCCCTCCTCTGTTCAATCTTGTGGGATTGAACATTTGTCACACACCAGGGGTCTCGAGAATGGGTACCCAAGTCACCTTGCCCTGCCAGTCGAGAGGGCCCTCTCAGTCAGTTTTGAGCATCCTTCATCGCCATACTTTTTTTAGGCCTCCCCCACCCCCAGTGGTCAGTGTTATGATCTGGTGGCCTAAGAGCAGCATGAGACGTACTCTGGAGAAGGTGGTACCTGTACTGACCGCAGACCCTGAACCTAACACCGCAACTAGAAGTAGCCGTGGAATGTACCTAGCGCTCCCTAGACATCTCGACACAGCCGGAGGACTAATTACCCCTAGAGATAGAAAAGGGAAAACTATCTTGCCTCAGAGAAAATCCCCAAAGGACAGGCAGCCCCCCACAAATATTGACTGCGAGAGGAGAGGGAAAAAACATACACAGACTGAAATGAGAATTTAGCAAAGGAGGCCACTTCTAGCTAAATAGAAAGGACAGGACAGAGTACTATGTACAGTATCAAAACACTAGAAAATATCCACCACAGAAAATACAAAAACTCCACAGCTAACTAAAGATATGGAGGGTATATCTGCATCTCCAGAGATACCAGCTTGGCCAAAAAAATCCTGATACAGACCAAGCTGGACAAGACAAAACATAGAAAAGAACTGAACAATAAGACCACAGCATGTGGACAGCAAAATCAAGGCCAGAACTTATCTTTGTTGAAAAGAACTGCAAAGCAGAAGAGACCAGGCAGGGATGTGAATCCTCCAGGAACAATGGACAACTGGCACTGACCAAAGGGTGAAGCAAGACTAAATAGCCCAGTCCAAATTGCAAAAAGTGAAAACACCTGACAAATGCTGTGACTCAGAGACAGCAGCGCTACCACTCACAACCACCGGAGGGAGCCCAAGAGCAGAATTCACAACAGTAACCCCCCTTGAGGAGGGGTCACCGAACCCTCACCAGAGCCCCCAGGCCGATCCGGACGAGCCAAATGAAAGGCACGAACCAAATCATCAGCATGAACATCGGAGGCAACAACCCAAGAATTATCCTCCTGGCCATAACCCTTCCATTTAAGAAGATACTGAAGCCTCCGCCTCGACAAATGAGAATCCAAAATCTTCTCAACCACATACTCCAACTCCCCATCAATCAACACCGGGGCAGGAGGATCAACAGAGGGAACAACGGGCACCACATATTTCCGCAACAAAGATCTATGAAAAACATTATGGATGGAAAAAGAGGCTGGAAGGGCCAAACGAAAAGACACTGGATTGATAATCTCAGAAATCCTATAAGGGCCAATAAACCGAGGCTTAAACTTAGGGGAAGAAACCTTCATAGGGACATGACGGGAAG
Source organism: Ranitomeya variabilis (assembly GCF_051348905.1). Taxonomy (NCBI): domain Eukaryota; kingdom Metazoa; phylum Chordata; class Amphibia; order Anura; family Dendrobatidae; genus Ranitomeya; species Ranitomeya variabilis. Next base: position 255,563,862 of record NC_135236.1, on the reverse strand, counting down.
ACAACCAGACCAAATCCCCAACCCGAAGCCGGGAACCAACACAGCGACGACGGCTAGCAAAACGCTGAGCCCCCTCCTGAGACAACACCAAATTGTCAACAACATGAGCCCAAATTTGCTGCAACCTGTCAACCGCAGAGTCCACCCCAGGACAATCAGAAGGCTCAACCTGCCCTGAAGAAAAACGAGGATGAAAACCAGAGTTACAAAAGAAGGGTGAAACCAAGGTAGCAGAACTAGCCCGATTATTAAGGGCAAACTCGGCCAATGGCAAGAAAGCCACCCAATCATCCTGATCAGCAGACACAAAGCATCTCAAATAAGTTTCCAAAGTCTGATTAGTTCGCTCGGTTTGGCCATTTGTCTGAGGATGAAATGCGGAAGAGAAAGACAAATCAATGCCCAGCCTAGCACAAAAGGCCCGCCAAAACCTAGAAACAAACTGGGAACCTCTATCGGACACAATGTTCTCCGGAATGCCATGCAAACGAACCACATGCTGAAAAAACAACGGAACCAAATCAGAAGAGGAAGGCAACTTAGGCAAAGGTACCAAATGAACCATCTTAGAAAACCGGTCACAAACCACCCAGATAACTGACATCCTCTGGGAAACGGAAGATTCAAAATAAAATCCATAGAAATATGCGTCCAAGGCCTCTCAGGGACCGGCAAAGGCAAAAGCCACCCACTAGCGCGGGAACAGCAAGGCTTGGCCCGCGCACAAGTCCCACAGGACTGCACAAAAGAACGCACATCCCGTGACAAAGAAGGCCACCAAAAGGACCTACCAACCAAATCTCTGGTACCAAAAATCCCAGGATGACCGGCCAACACAGAACAATGAACCTCCGAAATCACTTTACTAGTCCATCTGTCAGGAACAAACAATTTCCCCACTGGACAGCGGTCAGGTTTATCAGCCTGAAATTTCTGAAGAACCCGTCGTAAATCAGGGGAGATGGCAGAAAGAATCACCCCTTCCTTCAGAATACCGACTGGCTCAAGGACCCCAGGAGAATCAGGCGAAAAGCTCCTAGAGAGGGCATCAGCCTTAACATTCTTAGAACCTGGAAGATACGAGACCACAAAATCAAAAGGGGAGAAAAACAGGGACCATCGGGCCTGTCTAGGATTAAGCCATTTGGCAGACTTGAGATAAATCAGATTCTTATGATCGGTCAAGACCACAATACAGTGCTTGGCCCCCTGAAGCCAATGTCGCCACTCCTCAAATGCCCACTTCATAGCCAACAACTCACGATTGCCGACATCATAATTGCGTTCCGCAGGCGAAAACTTTCAAGAAAAGAAGGCACACGGTTTCATCAAGGAACCATCAGAATTCCTCTGAGACAAAACGGCCCCTGCCCCAATCTCAGAAGCGTCAACCTCAACCTGAAAAGGAAGAGAAACATCCGGCTGACGCAACACAGGGGCAGAAGTAAATCGGCGTTTAAGCTCCTGAAAGGCAGAAACAGCCGCAGAGGACCAATTCGTAACATCAGCGCCTTTCTTCGTCAAATCGGTCAGGGGTTTAACCACACTGGAGAAGTTGGCAATGAAACGGCGATAAAAATTAGCAAAGCCCAAAAATTTCTGAAGGCTCTTCACGGATGTGGGCTGGATCCAATCATGAATGGCCTGAACCTTAACCGGATCCATTTCTATAGATGAGGGAGAAAAAATGAAGCCCAAAAAAGAAATCTTCTGTACTCCAAAGAGGCACTTAGACCCCTTCACAAACAAGGCATTATCAGGAAGGATCTGAAATACCATCCTGACTTGGTTCACATGAGACTCCCAAAGGTGAAGAAGATGGCCGAATATGCCCCTTCTCCAAGGACTCCTTCACATAGCTCCGCATGGCGGTATGTTCTGGCACAGACAGGTTGAAAAGTCGGCCCTTAGGGAACTTACAGCCTGGAATCAAGTCAATAGCACAATCACAGTCCCTATGGAACTGGACTTGGGCTCATTGAATACATCATGGAAATCTGACAAAAACTCAGGAATTTCAGAAGAGGGGGAGGAGGCAATTGACATCACAGGAACGTCACCATGAACCCCCTGACAACCCCAACTAGTCACAGACATAGATTTCCAATCTAATACCGGATTATGCACCTGTAACCATGGGAAACCCAGCACAATAGCATCATGCAAATTATGCAACACCAGAAAACGACAATCTTCCTGATGGGCTGGTGCCATGCACATGGTCAGCTGTGTCCAAAACTGAGGTTTATTTTTAGCCAACGGTGTAGCATCAATGCCCCTCAAAGGAGTAGGACTCTGCAAAGGCTGCAAGGGGAAACCACAACGTCTGGCAAATTCTAAGTCCATTAAATTTAGAGCAGCGCCTGAATCCACAAATGCCATGACAGAAAATGACGATAATGAGCAGATCAGGGTCACAGATAACAGAAATTTAGGTTGTGCAGTACTGATGGTAACAGAACTAGCGATTCTCTTGGTACGCTTAGGGCAATCAGAAATAACATGAGCAGAATCGCCACAGTAAAAACACAACCTATTCTGACGTCTGAATCCTTGTCGTTCAGCTCTAGACACAATCCTATCACACTGCATAGGCTCAGGACTCCGCTCGGAAGACAATGCCATAGTGTGCACAACTCTGCGCTCGCGCAAGCGCCGATCAATCTGAATGGACAGAGACATAGAATCACTCAGACCAGCAGGCGTGGGGAACCCCACCATAACATCTTTAACGGATTCAGAAAGACCCTTTCTGAAGATTGCCGCCAAGGCATCCTCATTCCATTTAGTCAGTACAGACCATTTTCTAAACTTCTGGCAATATGATTCTGCCGCTTCTTGACCCTGAGACAGGGCCAACAAGGTCTTCTCAGCATGATCCACTGAATTAGGTTCGTCATACAATAACCCAAGTGCCTGAAAAAAGGTGTCTACATTAAGCAACGCCGGATTCCCAGGTTCCAGGGAAAATGCCCAATCCTGGGGGTCACCACGCAGCAGAGATATAATAATTTTAACCTGCTGGATGGGATCACCAGAGGAACGGGGTTTCAGAGCAAAAAACAGTTTACAGTTATTTTTAAAGCTCAGAAATTTGGACCTATCCCCAAAAAACAAATCAGGAGTTGGAATTCTAGGCTCTAAAACTGGAGTCTGAACGATATAATCGGAAATACCCTGTACTCTAGCAGCAAGTTGATCCACACGAGAAGCCAATCCCTGAACATCCATACCAGCGCCGAACTCCTGAGCCACCCAGAGGCAAAGAGGGAAGAGAAAAAAAAACACAACAGACTACAGAAAAAAAATGGCTCAGCACTTTCCTTCCCTTCTTCTGAGATGTGGTTAACTCATTGTTGGCCAGTTGTACTGTTATGATCTGGTGGCCTAAGAGCAGCATGAGACGTACTCTGGAGAAGGTGGTACCTGTACTGACCGCAGACCCTGAACCTAACACCGCAACTAGAAGTAGCCGTGGAATGTACCTAGCGCTCCCTAGACATCTCGACACAGCCGGAGGACTAATTACCCCTAGAAATAGAAAAGGGAAAACTATCTTGCCTCAGAGAAAATCCCCAAAGGACAGGCAGCCCCCCACAAATATTGACTGTGAGAGGAGAGGGAAAAAACATACACAGACTGAAATGAGAATTTAGCAAAGGAGGCCACTTCTAGCTAAATAGAAAGGACAGGACAGAGTACTATGCGGTCAGTATTAAAACACTAGAAAATATCCACCACAGAAAATACAAAAACTCCACAGCTAACTAAAGATATGGAGGGTATATCTGCATCTCCAGAGATACCAGCTTGGCCAAAAAAATCCTGATACAGACCAAGCTGGACAAGACAAAACATAGAAAAGAACTGAACAATAAGACCACAGCATGTGGACAGCAAAACAAGGCCAGAACTTATCTTTGTTGAAAATAACTGCAAAGCAGAAGAGACCAGGCAGGGATGTGAATCCTCCAGGAACAATGGACAACTGGCACTGACCAAAGGGTGAAGCAAGACTAAATAGCCCAGTCCAAATTGCAAAAAGTGAAAACACCTGACAAATGGTGTGACTCAGAGACAGCAGCGCTACCACTCACAACCACCGGAGGGAGCCCAAGAGCAGAATTCACAACAGGTCAGTATGTAAGTCTTGAGTTTTAGTTTTCAAGTCACCGTCTGTGTCATCAGACCCTTTTTAGACCCCACATTTTTCCAGTACGCCCCTTTACCCAACTTTTCTCTCCATGGCCGCACCCAAGGTTGATGTGGTCATGAGACCCACTTACAGTCGAGCCTGCTGTCTGGTCTGGGTCTGGCCAATCTAACACTTGATAGGGGCTACTGTCCAGGTCTCTCAGCCTCGTACTGGGAATAGAACTGCCACCTGCAGATTCTCAGCCTCCAAGTCTTGCTGAGCGTCTTTGGCTGTTAGCCATTCCATTATTTAGAAGGCCCCTTCTGTTCCCTTTCCCTTGGGTTGAAGGCAGCCACCATCTTCCATCAGTTGGGTGCAGCAGTCCAGTAAGGCGCAGTCTTTCAAGCCTTAACTGCTCTATCTCCCTTAGATATGCCACACGGTACACCAGCAGAGTCTGTACATTTCCACGACTCTCCACTGTACCTAGAACGAAGAATGGTACCATACCCTTTTCTCTAGGTATCTGATATTCATAGTCACCAGGAATTCTTAACTTCACCACTCCAGACTTATTCACCATCTCTTGTATGGCCTGACCTTTTTTCCAATGACTTTCTTCACCATAGAGATGGGCACCTGTATTACACTTTCCTGAAGATTCCGCGCTTTTCTCACATGCTCCACTGTTATGACCCCAATGGCGAGGGTCTCAGAGATATCAGCAAGTCTGCGAAGTACAAAAATCCAGCTCATAGGGCAGTGGTAACTGGGTTGACCATATATCTACTCCTAACGCCAACACTAGAAGTAGCCGGGGAACATGCCTACGTTGGTCGCTAGATGTCTCGCGCCAGCCGGAGGACTAACTACCCCTAGAAGAGGAAAACAAAGACCTCTCTTGCCTCCAGAGAATAGACCCCAAAAGTAGGATACAAGCCCCCCACAAATAATAACGGTGAGGTAAGAGGAAATGACAAACACAGAGATGAACTAGGTTTAGCAAAGAGAGGCCCGCTTCCTAATAGCAGAATGTAGTAAGATAACTTATATGGTCAACAAAAACCCTAACAAAATTCCACACTGGAGATTCAAGAACCCCCGAACCATCTAACGGCCCGGGGGGAGAACTCCAGCCTCCCTAGAGCTTCCAGCAAGGAAAGGATACAGATAATGAACAAGCTGGACAAAAATGCAAACAAAAACAAATAGCAAAAAGCAAGAAAGCGGACTTAGCTTAATCACGCAGGAACCAGGATCAGTAGACAAGAGCACTACAGATTAGCTCTGATATCAACGTTGCCAGGCATTGAACTGAAGGTCCAGGGAGCTTATATAGCAACACCCCTGACCTAACGACCCAGGTGAGCATACAAGGGATGATAGACATACCCAGAGTAAAATCACTAGTAGCCACTAGAGGGAGCCAAAAGGTAAATTCACAACAGTACCCCCCCCTTAGTGAGGGGTCACCGAACCCTCACCAAGACCACCAGGGCGATCAGGATGAGCGGCGTGAAAGGCACGAACTAAATCGGCCGCATGCACATCAGAGGCGACCACCCAGGAATTATCCTCCTGACCATAGCCCTTCCACTTGACCAGGTACTGAAGCCTCCGCCTGGAGAGACGAGAATCTAAGATCTTCTCCACCACGTACTCCAACTCGCCCTCAACCAACACCGGAGCAGGAGGCTCAGCAGAAGGAACCACAGGCACAACGTACCGCCGCAACAAGGACCTATGAAATACGTTGTGAATGGCAAACGACACCGGAAGATCCAGGCGAAAGGACACAGGATTAAGGATCTCCAATATCCTGTAAGGACCAATGAATCGAGGCTTAAATTTGGGAGAGGAGACCTTCATAGGAACAAATCGAGAAGACAGCCATACCAAATCCCCAACGCGTAGTCGGGGACCCACACCGCGGCGGCGGTTGGCAAAACGCTGAGCCTTCTCCTGTGACAACTTCAAGTTGTCCACCACATGATTCCAGATCCGCTGCAACCTATCCACCACAGAATCCACTCCAGGACAGTCAGAAGGCTCCACATGTCCCAAGGAAAAACGAGGATGGAAACCGGAGTTGCAGAAAAATGGCGAAACCAAGGTGGCAGAACTAGCCCGATTATTAAGGGCAAATTCAGCCAACGGCAAGAAGGTCACCCAATCATCCTGATCAGAAGAGACAAAACACCTCAAATACGCCTCCAGAGTCTGATTAGTTCGTTCCGTTTGTCCGTTAGTCTGTGGATGAAAAGCGGAGGAAAACGACAAATCAATGCCCATCCTACCACAAAAGGATCGCCAGAACCTGGAAACAAACTGGGATCCTCTGTCCGACACAATATTCTCAGGAATGCCGTGCAAACGAACCACGTTCTGGAAGAACACAGGAACCAGATCAGAAGAGGAAGGCAGCTTAGGCAAAGGAACCAGATGGACCATCTTGGAGAAACGATCACATATCACCCAGATGACAGACATGCCCTTAGACACCGGAAGATCCGAAATGAAATCCATAGAGATGTGTGTCCAAGGTCTCTTCGGGACAGGCAAGGGCAAGAGCAACCCGCTGGCACGAGAACAGCAAGGCTTAGCTCGAGCACAAGTACCACAGGACTGAACAAATGACCGCACATCCCTTGACAAGGAAGGCCACCAAAAGGACCTGGCCACCAGATCTCTGGTGCCAAAAATTCCCGGGTGCCCTGCCAACACTGAGGAATGAACCTCGGAAATGACTCTGCTGGTCCATTTAGCAGGCACAAACAATCTGTCAGGTGGACAAGAGTCAGGCCTACCAGCCTGAAATCTCTGCAACACACGTCGCAGATCTGGAGAAATAGCTGACAAGATAACTCCTTCCTTAAGAATACCCTCAGGTTCAGCGACTCCAGGAGCATCAGGCACAAAGCTCCTAGACAGAGCATCGGCCTTCACATTCTTAGAACCTGGTAAATACGAGACCACAAAGTCAAAACGGGAGAAAAACAATGACCAGCGGGCCTGTCTAGGATTCAGGCGTTTAGCAGACTCGAGATACATCAAATTTTTGTGATCAGTCAAGACCACCACACGATGATTAGCACCCTCGAGCCAATGACGCCACTCCTCAAATGCCCACTTCATGGCCAACAACTCCCGATTGCCCACATCATAATTTCGCTCTGCCGGCGAAAATTTCCTAGAGAAAAAGGCACAAGGTCTCATAGTAGAGCAACCAGGGCCTCTCTGCGACAAAACGGCCCCTGCCCCAATCTCCGAAGCATCCACCTCAACCTGAAAGGGAAGTGAGACGTCAGGCTGGCACAAAACAGGCGCCGAAGTAAACCGGCGTTTCAACTCCTGGAAAGCCTCCACGGCAGCAGGAGCCCAGTTAGCTACATCAGAGCCTTTCTTGGTCATATCCGTCAGCGGTTTAACAACGCTAGAGAAATTTGCGATAAAACGACGGTAGAAGTTAGCAAAACCCAAGAACTTCTGAAGACTCTTAACTGACGAGGGTTGAGTCCAATCATGAATAGCTCGGACCTTGACTGGATCCATCTCCACTGCAGAAGGGGAAAAAATGAACCCCAAAAAGGGAACCTTCTGTACACCAAAGAGACACTTTGAGCCTTTTACAAACAAAGAATTTTCACGCAGAATCTCAAAAACCATCCTGACCTGCTCCACATGCGAGTCCCAATCATCAGAAAAAACCAGAATATCATCCAGATAAACAATCAAAAATTTATCCAGATACTTCCGGAAAATGTCATGCATGAAGGACTGAAAAACTGAAGGTGCATTAGAGAGCCCAAATGGCATCACCAAGTACTCAAAATGACCTTCGGGCGTATTGAATGCGGTCTTCCATTCATCGCCCTGCCTAATGCGCACAAGGTTGTACGCACCACGAAGGTCTATCTTGGTGAACCACTTGGCACCTTTAATCCGGGCAAACAAATCTGACAACAGCGGCAAAGGATACTGAAATTTGACAGTGATCTTATTTAAAAGCCGATAGTCAATACAAGGCCTCAAAGATCCGTCCTTTTTGGCCACAAAAAAGAATCCCGCACCAAGAGGGGAAGAAGAAGGACGGATATGCCCCTTCTCAAGAGACTCCTTGATATATGAACGCATCGCGGTATGTTCAGGTACCGACAGATTAAACAGTCTCCCCTTAGGAAACTTACTGCCAGGAATCAAATCTATTGCACAGTCACATTCCCTATGAGGAGGCAGTGCACTGGACTTAGACTCGCTGAAGACATCCTGATAATCAGACAAATACGCCGGAACTTCCGAAGGCGTAGAAGATGCAATAGACAAGGGCAGGGAATCTCCATGAATTCCATGGCAGCCCCAGCTTGACACTGACATAGCCTTCCAGTCCAAGACTGGATTATGGGTCTGTAACCATGGCAAACCCAAAACAACCAAATCATGCATTTTATGTAGAACAAGAAAACGTATTACCTCCCGATGTTCGGGAGTCATGCACATGGTAACCTGTGTCCAAAACTGCGGTTTATTTTTTGCCAATGGCGTAGAGTCAATGCCCCTAAGAGGGATAGGATTTTCCAATGGCTCAAGCACAAATCCGCAGCGCTTGGCAAATGACAGATCCATAAGGCTCAGGGCAGCACCTGAGTCCACAAACGCCATGACAGGATACGATGACAGTGAGCAAATCAAAGTTACAGATAGAATAAATTTAGGTTGCAAATTACCAATGGCGACCGGACTAACAACCTTAGTAAGACGTTTAGAGCATGCTGAGATAACATGTGTAGAATCACCACAGTAGTAACACAAGCCATTCTGGCGTCTATGAATTTTCCGCTCATTTCTAGTCAGGATTCTATCACATTGCATTAAATCAGGTGCCTGTTCAGACAACACTATGAGAGGATTTGCGGTTTTGCGCTCCCGCAACCGCCGGTCGATTTGAATAGCCAGGGCCATAGAATCATTCAGACCTGTGGGAATGGGAAAACCCACCATCACATTCTTAATGGCTTCAGAAAGGCCATTTCTAAAATTTGCAGCCAATGCACACTCGTTCCACTGGGTCAGCACGGACCATTTCCGAAATTTTTGGCAATACACTTCGGCCTCGTCCTGGCCCTGAGACATCGCCAGCAAGGCTTTTTCTGCCTGAATCTCAAGATTGGGTTCCTCATAAAGCAAACCGAGCGCCAGAAAAAACGCATCAATGTCAGCCAATGCCGGATCTCCTGGCGCCAGCGAGAAGGCCCAATCCTGAGGGTCGCCCCGTAAAAAAGAAATAACAATTTTTACTTGCTGAGCGGAGTCTCCAGATGAACAGGGTCTCAGGGACAAAAACAATTTACAATTATTCCTGAAATTTCTAAATTTAAATCGGTCTCCGGAAAATGGTTCAGGAATCGGTATCTTAGGTTCTGACATAGGATTTCTGATAACATAATCTTGTATGCCCTGCACACGAGCAGCAAGCTGGTCCACACTTGTAATCAAGGTCTGGACATTCATGTCTGCAGCAAACACAAGCCACTCAGAGTTAAAGGGGAAAAGAAAAAAAAATGAGAAAGAGAAAAAAAAACTCAGAACTTTCTTTCTTATAATCCCGCTTCTGCAATGCATTTAACATTTAATACGGGCCTGGCAAACTGTTATGACCCCAATGGCGAGGGTCTCAGAGATATCAGCAAGTCTGCGAAGTACAAAAATCCAGCTCATAGGGCAGTGGTAACTGGGTTGACCATATATCTACTCCTAACGCCAACACTAGAAGTAGCCGGGGAACATGCCTACGTTGGTCGCTAGATGTCTCGCGCCAGCCGGAGGACTAACTACCCCTAGAAGAGGAAAACAAAGACCTCTCTTGCCTCCAGAGAATAGACCCCAAAAGTAGGATACAAGCCCCCCACAAATAATAACGGTGAGGTAAGAGGAAATGACAAACACAGAGATGAACTAGGTTTAGCAAAGAGAGGCCCGCTTCCTAATAGCAGAATGTAGTAAGATAACTTATATGGTCAACAAAAACCCTAACAAAATTCCACACTGGAGATTCAAGAACCCCCGAACCATCTAACGGCCCGGGGGGAGAACTCCAGCCTCCCTAGAGCTTCCAGCAAGGAAAGGATACAGATAATGAACAAGCTGGACAAAAATGCAAACAAAAACAAATAGCAAAAAGCAAGAAAGCGGACTTAGCTTAATCACGCAGGAACCAGGATCAGTAGACAAGAGCACTACAGATTAGCTCTGATATCAACGTTGCCAGGCATTGAACTGAAGGTCCAGGGAGCTTATATAGCAACACCCCTGACCTAACGACCCAGGTGAGCATACAAGGGATGATAGACATACCCAGAGTAAAATCACTAGTAGCCACTAGAGGGAGCCAAAAGGTAAATTCACAACACTCCACCTGCCTAGCAGCGTTTTCATTCCTTAACTGGATCATCCATTTCGTCCATACACATCTCCAGTGCAGGTCACTCAGGACAGCTACTTTCTTCGCTGTGACATCCGTTGTGGACAGTACCTCTAGCTGTTCAGTTTCCGGGGTCCAGTACACCCTACAAGCACCCACAGCCTTCTTGAACTCTTCATGTACATCTATCATATTTAAACAAGGAAGTCTTCTTTTCTGCTGTCACAAGTTCACCATTTTGTTCGGCTCTCGGAGCCATCTGCTTCGGCATGTCATCTGCTTCCACCTCTCTGGCCAGGATAGACACCTGCCATTCCATCTTCTTCATTCATCGACTGGCTTTCTGCCAGGTGACCTCTGAGCTCTGCCACCTCTTTCTCTAAGGCACCCACACGGCAATCAGCAGCCTGTCTCCGAAGCTCCTCTTGCTTCAACCGGGCATCTACAGTCTCTTGGATCCTCCTTATCTCACTTCTCCCATCCTCTGGAATGGTTGGGCTTCCATCACATGAGGAGGTATCTACTTCAGGCCCCACTTCTTTGGTGGCTTCCTCCACTCCTACAGCCTTGCACTCAGCACCATCAGTTTCAGCCCTCTCTTGGGTATCTGAGTACCCCAGCTCCTCCACATCAGGTCCTTTGGAGCCTTCACCATTTTCCGTCACCTCACCTTTTCCTGTCACCGCAGATGCGAGCCTCTGACAGGACTGTTCTCTGTGACCATCCTGGATTCTCGCTCCATCAGTGCTCTCCAGGTTTTCCTTTCGTTCAGCACCACCAATTGACCAGCCATCCCACTCCAACCTAGCAGTTGCTAGGGGCAACATGAATGCATTCATCTCCCTTGTACAGTCTAGAAGAGAATCCCTATCTTGAACAAAAGCAAAGTACACCGCCTTTTCTTTATTCAAATCTTCACAAGGTGCAACTTGTTCAACCACTTTGCTCCTTTTATGTCTCCGGCGATGGGAGGTAGTCTTGCCGTTTGTACCTGAGTCAGCCTTACTGCACTCTTTCCCGCTGGCGTCACCATCTGAATGGGAGTCACCACCACCCAATTGGTCATCCTGGAACCAGCAGTCCTCACTTAAACAGGTCACATTTTCTTGTATGGCTGCCACCGTCATCCTGACTTCACCCTGTGGAGTCCTGTCGTTCCCCTGTGTCAGTTCTTCTGATAGCACAACATCGTACTCAGCGCTAGCGCTTGCTACTGGTCATGACATGTCACAGTCACACCTAGACTCGTCTCACACCCCACAACATGGTGAACCCTCCAGTTGCTTTCTAACCGGGTGTCCGCTCCACACGTTTTATTTACCATGTCACTAACAGTCATCTTGTGGCACATGTCAGGTGACATCATGTCCGTAAGTTGGACAGACGCACCCTTCCCACTGGTTAACTCTACGTCTGACCCGTCAACTTTGGGAGGTATTACTGCTTTTAAGTATGCAACCCCACCAGTAGAGAGCCCTCCATTCTCCTGCTGTAGAGAAACTCCCCTCTCCCACAAGTCTGCGAACAACCCACAGTCCCGGCCTATTATCACTGGAAAGGTTACGTTCGAGACTATAGCAACATCATGGATTGCACTGTCCCTGGCCGTCTTGAGGACCACCCTCAGAGAGGGAGAGCACATTTCTTTCTCGTACATCCGCAGGGCACATAATGCACTTGCCCCAGTCTGCAGCACCCCTTCGGGATGCTCAACCCCTTTTGGGCAACTATCCCTGTTTTGGGTACCATGCGCTTTTGGGATTCCACCCCTTTTTGGGCAACTATCCCTGTTCAGGTTAGCGCCCCTTTTGGGACTCCACCCCTTTTTGGGCAACCATCCCTGTTCGGGTCACCGCCCACATTTAGGGACACCACCACTTTTAGGGACATCACCCCTTCCCTGGGGTACACCCTGTGGACTCCCCACTGTACTCTCAGGCCCCAATTCGCACAGTACACCAATATGTCTCTGGGCTTGCACTGGCCCTTTAAGAGTCTGCACGATCTGGACCAATGTCCTCTCACGATACCTCACCAGCCCTCGCTGGCACTACCACAGCTCCTGCTGAAGTCACAAACCACCGGCACCTCTGGCTGCCGATCACAAGCCGCAGCTGCAGAACCTCTTGATGCAACTGCAGCTACTCTCCACAAGGCTCTGCACCGCTGACTTAGTGGTCCTGCCGATCCACAGCAAACTTCGTAACCCTGCTGAGTTACAGCAATCATCTTCACACGTGCTTCCTGGACCGCTGCCTGCATTCTCCACTGTCATGATTCTCAATGGCGAGAGAACATAGCCCAGCATATATGAGAACTAGCTCTTGGAAGATGGAAACTATACTGACCATGAACTAAACCTGCCGCACAACTAGAAGTGGCCGGGTAGCATGCCTACGTTTTTTTATCCCTAGATGCCCAGCGCCAGCCGGAGAACTACCTAATCCTAGCAGAGGAAAAGACAGTCCTGGCTCACCTCTAGAGAAATTTTCCCAAAAGGCAGACAGAGGCCCCCACATATATTGGCGGTGATTTTAGATGAAATGACAAACGTAGTATGAAAATAGGTTTAGCAAAAATCGAGGTCCGCTTACTAGATAGCAGGAAGACAGAAAGGGCACTTTCATGGTCAGCAGAAAACCCTATCAAAACACCATCCAGAAATTACTTTAAGACTCTAGCATTAACTCATAACACCAGAGTGGCAATTTCCGCTCACAAGAGCTTTCCAGACACAGTAACGAAACAGCAGCTGTGAACAGGAACAAAATGCAAAAACACACAAGGACAAAAGTCCAACTTAGCTGGGAGTTGTCTAGTAGCAGGAACATGCACAGAAAGGCTTCTGATTACATTGTTGACCGGCATGAAACTGACAGAGGAGCAAGGTTATATAGCGACTCCCACATCCTGATAGGAGCAGGTGAACAGAGGGGATGATGCACACAAGTACAATTCCACAAGTGGCCACCGGGGGAGCCCAGAATCCAATTTCACAACAGTACCCCCCCCTCAAGGAGGGGGCACCGAACCCTCACCAGAACCACCAGGGCGATCAGGATGAGCCCTATGAAAGGCACGGACAAGATCGGAGGCATGAACATCAGAGGCAGTGACCCAAGAATTATCCTCCTGACCGTATCCCTTCCATTTGACCAGATACTGGAGTTTCCGTCTGGAAACACGAGAGTCCAAGATCTTTTCCACAACGTACTCCAACTCACCCTCAACCAACACCGGAGCAGGAGGCTCAACGGAAGGCACAGCCGGTACCTCATACCTGCGCAACAATGACCGATGAAACACATTATGAATCGAAAAGGATGCAGGGAGGTCCAAACGGAAGGACACAGGGTTAAGAATCTCCAATATCTTGTACGGGCCGATGAACCGAGGCTTAAACTTAGGAGAAGAAACCCTCATAGGGACAAAACGAGAAGACAACCACACCAAGTCCCCAACACAAAGCCGAGGACCAACACGACGACGGCGGTTGGCAAAAAGCTGAGTCTTCTCCTGGGACAACTTCAAATTGTCCACCACCTGCCCCCAAATCTGATGCAACCTCTCCACCACAGCATCCACTCCAGGACAATCCGAAGATTCCACTTGACCGGAGGAAAATCGAGGATGAAACCCCAAATTACAGAAAAACGGGGACACCAAGGTGGCAGAGCTGGCCCGATTATTGAGGGCGAACTCCGCCAAAGGCAAAAAAGCAACCCAATCATCCTGATCCGCAGACACAAAACACCTCAAATATGTCTCCAAGGTCTGATTAGTCCGCTCGGTCTGGCCATTAGTCTGAGGATGGAAAGCAGACGAAAAAGACAAATCTATGCCCATCCTAGCACAGAATGCCCGCCAAAATCTAGACACGAATTGGGTCCCTCTGTCAGAAACGATATTCTCCGGAATACCATGCAAACGAACAACATTTTGAAAAAACAGAGGAACCAACTCGGAAGAAGAAGGCAACTTAGGCAAGGGAACCAGATGGACCATCTTAGAGAAACGGTCACACACCACCCAGATGACAGACATCTTCTGAGAAACAGGCAGATCCGAAATAAAATCCATCGAGATGTGCGTCCAAGGCCTCTTCGGGATAGGCAAGGGTAACAACAATCCACTAGCCCGAGAACAACAAGGCTTGGCCCGAGCACAAACGTCACAAGACTGCACAAAGCCTCGCACATCTCGTGACAGGGAAGGCCACCAGAAGGACCTTGCCACCAAATCCCTGGTACCAAAGATTCCAGGATGACCTGCCAACGCAGAAGAATGAACCTCAGAGATGACTCTACTGGTCCAATCATCAGGAACAAACAGTCTACCAGGTGGGCAACGATCAGGTCTATCCGCCTGAAACTCCTGCAAGGCCCGCCGCAGGTCTGGAGAAACGGCAGACAATATCACTCCATCTTTAAGGATACCTGTGGGCTCAGAATTACCAGGGGAGTCAGGCTCAAAACTCCTAGAAAGGGCATCCGCCTTAACATTCTTAGAACCCGGTAGGTAAGACACCACAAAATTAAACCGAGAGAAAAACAACGACCAGCGCGCCTGTCTAGGATTCAGGCGCCTGGCAGACTCAAGGTAAATTAAATTTTTGTGGTCAGTCAATACCACCACCTGATGTCTGGCCCCCTCAAGCCAGTGACGCCACTCCTCAAAAGCCCACTTCATGGCCAAAAGCTCCCGATTCCCAATATCATAATTCCGCTCGGCGGGCGAAAATTTACGGGAAAAAAAAGCACAAGGTCTCATCACGGAGCAGTCGGGAACTTCTCTGCGACAACACCGCCCCAGCTCCGATTTCAGAAGCGTCGACCTCAACCTGAAAAGGAAGAGCAACATCAGGCTGACGCAACACTGGGGCGGAAGAAAAGCGGCGCTTGAGCTCCCGAAAGGCCTCCACAGCATCAGGGGACCAATCAGCAACATCAGCACCCTTCTTAGTCAAATCAGTCAATGGTTTTACAACATCAGAAAAACCAGCAATAAATCGACGATAAAAGTTAGCAAAGCCCAAAAATTTCTGAAGACTCTTAAGAGAAGAGGGTTGCGTCCAATCACCAATAGCCTGAACCTTGACAGGATCCATCTCGATGGAAGAGGGGGAAAAAATGTATCCCAAGAAGGAAATCTTTTGAACCCCAAAAACACACTTAGAACCCTTCACACACAAGGAATTAGACCGCAAAACCTGAAAAACCCTCCTGACCTGCTGGACATGAGAGTCCCAGTCATCCGAAAAAATCAGAATATCATCCAGATACACAATCATAAATTTATCCAAATAATCGCGGAAAATGTCATGCATAAAGGACTGGAAGACTGAAGGGGCATTTGAAAGACCAAAAGGCATCACCAAATACTCAAAATGGCCCTCGGGCGTATTAAATGCGGTTTTCCACTCATCCCCCTGCTTGATTCGCACCAAATTATACGCCCCACGGAGATCAATCTTAGAGAACCACTTGGCCCCCTTTATACGAGCAAACAAATCAGTAAGCAGTGGTAACGGATATTGATATTTAACCGTGATTTTATTCAAAAGTCGATAATCAATACACGGCCTCAAAGAGCCGTCTTTCTTAGACACAAAGAAAAAACCGGCTCCTAAGGGAGATGACGAAGGACGAATATGTCCCTTTTCCAAGGACTCCTTTATATATTCTCGCATAGCCGCGTGTTCAGGCACAGACATAGCTCTCCAGTCGAGGACTGGGTTATGAGATTGCAGCCATGGCAATCCCAGCACCAAAACATCATGTAGATTATACAGCACCAGAAAGCGAATAACCTCCTGGTGATCCGGATTAACACGCATAGTCACTTGTGTCCAGTATTGTGGTTTATTACTAGCCAATGGGGTGGAGTCAATCCCTTTCAGAGGTATCGGAGCCTCCAATGGCTCCAAATCATACCCACAGCGTTTGGCAAAGGACCAATCCATAAGACTCAAAGCAGCGCCAGAGTCGACATAGGCGTCCGCGGTAATAGATGACAAAGAACAAATCAGGGTCACAGATAGAATAAACTTAGACTGTAAAGTGCTAATTGAAACAGACTTGTCAGGCTTCTTAGTACGCTTAAAGCATGCTGATATAACATGAGTTGAATCACCACAATAGAAGCACAACCCATTTTTTCGTCTAAAATTCTGCCGCTCGCTTCTGGACAGAATTCTATCACATTGCATATTTTCTGGCGTTTTCTCAGTAGACACCGCCAAATGGTGCACAGGTTTGCGCTCCCGCAGACGCCTATCGATCTGAATAGCCATCGTCATGGACTCATTCAGACTCGCAGGCACAGGGAACCCCACCATAACATCCTTAATGGCATCAGAGAGACCTTCTCTGAAAATCGCCGCCAGGGCGCACTCATTCCACTGAGTAAGCACAGACCATTTGCGGAATTTTTGGCAGTATATTTCAGCTTCATCTTGCCCCTGAGACAAGGACATCAAGGCCTTTTCCGCCTGAAGCTCTAAATGAGGTTCCTCATAAAGCAACCCCAAGGCCAGAAAAAACGCATCCACATTGAGCAACGCAGGATCCCCTGGTGCCAATGCAAAAGCCCAGTCTTGAGGGTCGCCCCGGAGCAAGGAAATTACAATCCTGACCTGCTGTGCAGGGTCTCCGGCAGAGCGAGACTTCAGGGACAAAAACAATTTGCAATTATTTTTAAAATTTTGAAAGTGAGATCTATTCCCCGAGAAGAATTCAGGCAAAGGAATTCTAGGCTCAGACATAGGTGCATGAACAACAAAATCTTGCAAATTTTGTACCTTTGTGGCGAGATTATTCAAACCTGTAGCTACACTCTGAAGATCCATTTGAAACAGGTGAACACAGAGCCATTCAAGGATTAGAAGGAGAGAAAGAGAGGAAGGCTGCAGTATAGGCAGACTAGCAAGTGATTCAATTAAGAGCACACTCAGAACTAGAGGGAAAAAAAAAAAAAAAAAAAAAATTGTAGCAGACTTCTTTTTTCTCTCCTTTCTCAGCCAGTAATTTAACCCTTTTTTTTGGCCGGTCAAACTGTCATGCTTCTCAATGGCGAGAGAACATAGCCCAGCATATATGAGAACTAGCTCTTGGAAGATGGAAACTATACTGACCATGAACTAAACCTGCCGCACAACTAGAAGTGGCCGGGTAGCATGCCTACGTTTTTTTATCCCTAGATGCCCAGCGCCAGCCGGAGAACTACCTAATCCTAGCAGAGGAAAAGACAGTCCTGGCTCACCTCTAGAGAAATTTTCCCAAAAGGCAGACAGAGGCCCCCACATATATTGGCGGTGATTTTAGATGAAATGACAAACGTAGTATGAAAATAGGTTTAGCAAAAATCGAGGTCCGCTTACTAGATAGCAGGAAGACAGAAAGGGCACTTTCATGGTCAGCAGAAAACCCTATCAAAACACCATCCAGAAATTACTTTAAGACTCTAGCATTAACTCATAACACCAGAGTGGCAATTTCCGCTCACAAGAGCTTTCCAGACACAGTAACGAAACAGCAGCTGTGAACAGGAACAAAATGCAAAAACACACAAGGACAAAAGTCCAACTTAGCTGGGAGTTGTCTAGTAGCAGGAACATGCACAGAAAGGCTTCTGATTACATTGTTGACCGGCATGAAACTGACAGAGGAGCAAGGTTATATAGCGACTCCCACATCCTGATAGGAGCAGGTGAACAGAGGGGATGATGCACACAAGTACAATTCCACAAGTGGCCACCGGGGGAGCCCAGAATCCAATTTCACAACACTCCACCATATGTGATGCAGCAATCACTAGCGGTGTTGGGGAACACTCGCTTAGCAACAGGATTAAAGCACTCAGGCACATTTTCTCATAAAAACAGTCTATTCGATTTATTAAACATCATAAACCGCACCACGATCAGTTCATTATTTACATCAATGGAACATCCTAAGCACTGACAGTCTGTTCCAATGACAGATACTTCTCTGCCCATAAGCCCCTTTATCTGGAGTTACCTTACAGGAGCTTCTGCTCCACACACTGACTCCTTGTCAGTCCAAATTACTGGGAAGCAGGCTAACGGGGATCACTGTAATTGCGAGCAGGGCACTCGTGACAGTCTAGACTCTCCGAAGGTCGGTAGCTCCCCAATGCAGTGCCGTCACTGACTCTGCTCATACATGGCCTCTCCATGTGTTCTTCAGAATGTCCGTCACCAGATGGGACCATCCAACACACAGGCCACTCAGTGCCAAAGCCCCACCACTGAAATTCAGCCCTGGCATTTGAAATAATACAGGCCCAGGTTGTCCCCGTCGCCAAGCACCTAATTGAATATATTACTAATATTACCCTGGATGCAGGAATGCAAGATTTACTACATGATCAATATTTCTAATGATTCCCGTGGGATAAGTGATGGAGTCGGCGAATGTGCTCTTAACTGCATGGGTGTCTTGAGAACACCGATTCTGTTAACAATGTAGCAGACAAGGCAGCCCATGACCAGACAGACCCTTCTGGCATTTGCCAGAATTGCCAGATGGCCAGTCCGGCCCTGCATACCGGCCATTTACAATAATGCCGGACGTTGTCTCAACATCACAGTTAGGCTGGGATCACGCATACGCGAGATACGGCTGAGTCTCGCAGGTGAAAACCCAGCTCTGGCACCGGCACTCCGGAGCAGAGCATGCAGCTGCACAGCAATACACGGAGCTGCACGCTCTGCTCCGGAGTGCCGGAGCCAGAGCTTGGTTTTCACCTGCGAGACTCGGCTGTATCTCGTGTATGTGTGATCCCGGCCTTATGCTTGCGACTGCCATGCATTCTCATGGCCTCAATACACCTCTGTGCATATTCTGAGGAGACCATGCAGCGCCCCCTATCTGTATCAGAGGTCACTGCATCACAGTACACATTCACACTGTGGCCATTAACTATTAAAACCTAAAATAAAAACAATGTGTAGATACCCTGCAGTAAGTAAACAGCAGTAGAAAATGTAAGTACCATAGAGTACTCAGTTGACACTATTTTGATCAAAAGAACATAAAAGTCAACCCACTGCAAAAAGGCGTACCCAATTAGGATGAGGGTGGACCATAACTCTTAGTATGTTACCTCACTATGTGTCAACAGGCCTCATAATAGATGTGGACAGAGCAGGACTTAGGGTACTGTCACACTATACGATTTACCAACGATCACGACCAGCGATACGACCTGGCCGTGATCGTTGGTAAGTGGTTGTGTGGTCGCTGGGGAGCTGTCACACAGACCGCTCTCCAGCGACCAACGATGCCGAAGGCCCCAGGTAACCAGGGTAAACATCGGGTTACTAAGCGCAGGGCCGCGCTTAGTAACCCGATGTTTACCGTGGTTACCAGCGTAAAAGTAAAAAAAAAAAAACAGTACATACTTACATTCCGGTGTCTGTCCCCTGGCGTTCTGCTTCTCTCCACTGTGTCTGCGCCAGCCGGAAAGCACAGCGGTGACGTCAGACGTCACCGCTGTGCTCGCTTTCCGGCTGGCCGGCGCTCACAGTGCAGAGAAGCAGAATGCCGGGGGACAGACACCGGAATGTAAGTATGTACTGTTTGTTTTTTTTTACTTTTACGCTGGTAACCACGGTAAACATCGGGTTACTAAGCACGGCCCTGCGCTTAGTAACCCGATGTTTACCCTGGTTACAAGCGAACGCATCGCTGGATCGCTGTCACACACAATGATCCAGCGATGACAGCGGGAGATCCAGCGACGAAAGAAAGTTCCAAACGATCTGCTACGACGTACGATTCTCAGCAGGGTCCCTGATCGCTGCTGCGTGTCAGACACAGCGATATCGTATGGATATCGCTGGAACGTCACGGATCGTGCCGTCGTAGCGATGAAAATGCCACTGTGTGACAGTACCCTTAGACCTGACTTTCGCACTTGCTCATGGAAATCAGTTCTTAGGCTCATTGCAGAAACAATGGGGCACATGTATGGATAATCTTGTTCATCTGCAGCCTCAAAAACAACACACATAGTTAATTAATAGATTACCACATTTTACACAATTATTGATCAGCTTTATAAACGTTATTTGCATATAATTTTACAAATCCTTTAAAGGGAAGTCAGTCAGTATGATTAACCCTCCTAAGTCGTCGACATGGGCATGCAGGTAATAAAATGATACATTGATATCTGTGATCTAATGTTTTATTTTAGAGAAATCCACATTTTTCTTATCTGCTTATATGCAAATGAGCTGTTAAGATCTTTGGACCAGACACAGATCTCCCTGAGAATCTGCCTCTGAGCTTATTTTAAATGAAAGAGGGCGTTACCAGTGTGAGACATGTAATGACTGAAACTTTTCTTTTGTAATCACAGACAGCTCTGCGCTGAGGTCAGAGCTAACAAAGTATAGAAAAACTTAATTTTGTCTTATTACAAAAACATTTCCAGCTGCATCTGTCCTCTCATAGTGCTTCAGTTTCCATCTCACAGGCTGCCAGTTTGGGAGAAGGGCAGTACAGCAGAGCTGACAGCACTGTGAGAAGACAACTGCAAATGTGCTTGTTGTTTTTATAATGAGACAAGTTACAACTCTGATGTGCTGCCTTAGTTATAAGTGAGCACAGCTCTACAGCAGAGCTAAAGCACTGTGAGTGGACAACTGCTGCTGCAGATGTTTATAATGTGACAACGTCCACTTCTATAATGTTAACTCCTCAGTACAGCGTTAGTTCTGATCTCACTGCTGAGTCGCGTGTGATTATGAGAGCAGATTGTCAGTCATTACATGTCTCGCACTGCTAATGCCCCATTTCATTTAAAATAAGCTCTGGAATTTTGATGGAGATCTGTGTCCGGCCCATAGATCTTAACAGATCATTTACATATTAAGACAAACATGGATTTCTCTTGAATAACACATTGAATTGCAGATATCAAGGTGTCATTTTATTTAGCTTCATATAACCTACATATCTTTGTAGATGGCTTAGAAGAGATGGTCTTACTGACAAATTCCATTTATGTGCACATTCACACATATCAGATTTTGTTTAATATCCACTCTATGGCTATATACTTCGGATTTAAGACTGTATTTTGCAGTGGATTTACCTTTAGCACAGCAAACCTGCATTTAATACAGCGTGCCTGGTGTACAGTTTAAAGATGCAATGCAATGGCCAATTTCAGCCCATATATATACTAAAGACAAGCAGATTGGGGAACTCAATCAGAATGCAGGCTACTTCCTGCCTGCGCCCTGTTGGAGACAGCACACACAAGGGATGTTGGATTTCTCGATACAGTGACATCATTATGCCATACAGTGTTCACTGCTGTACAGGATCGAAGAAGAGATGGAGGCTGCGCTCATCGAGGAGCCTGAATTAGGCAAGTCTAAGCTTTTTTTTAATTTTTCATATACTGTATTGTCGCTGAGTAGGGGTCATCAAACAAGGGGCTGGTTATGGGAGACATAATACTGGGGGCTGCTGGCTGAGCAGACAAAATGCTGGGGGCTGCTGGCTGTGGGGGACATACTACTGGGGGTTGCTGGCTGTGGGGAACATTATACTTGGGGCTGCTGTGTGGGAATATCACACTGTCGGCTGGCAGTGGGGGACTATCACACTTGGGTCTGATTGTGGGGGATACCATACTGTATTGGGGACTGTGTTGACCAATCTCTATAGGGCGCTATGGGGACATTATTCTGTATATATGGCTGTGGTGACCATATTATTTTCAGAGCTGTGGTGGACATCATGCGGTATATTTAGGGTCTGTGGTGGATATCATACTGTATATTGGGGCAGTGGTGGATATCATACAGTGTGGGGTGCTGTGGGGACATTCTACTGTATGGGGTGCTGTGGTGGCCATCATACTATATATGGGGGGTTGTGGTGATGAAAACTGTGTTGGGCAAAATACTGAATGGGATATTGTCATTGACATCATAATGTATATTGGGTGGTCGTGGTAGCCATCATAGTGTATACTGGGGGTAGCAGTTGTGGTTATCATACTGTATGGGCAGCTGAGGTGACCATTATACTGTAAAGGGGGATATTGTGAGGAGGACAAAAGTCTGGAGAGGGCATTGTGGTGGACAGCATGAGGGCATAGTGTAAAGAGGTGACACAATTGATGTGGAAAAGGGGCAGCATTAAATGGGGGTACAGTATTGAAAGAGGTTAGCATGGTGGGTGGGTGGGCGGGAATCTCAGTGTAGAAATATAGAGAGTGTAACGGAAAGCAGTGGAAAGAGGACAGCCATGGTATAGACCGTTATTAATAAGGGTCACGGACACTGGGGCAGTTATAGCTGATAATGGCCGACAGTGTGGTGGCTATAGCTCATTAAGGCGGACAGTGTGGAGGCCATATACCATAGAAGGCTTATTTAGGGCATAGTTTGGACAGATATTTTTATGCCAAAGGCATTTTAATAACACTCTTATTTTTAAGGGCACCGTGTTAGGATGTGCTGCCGAAGACCAAAGAAAAGAGAAGTCTGCAGAGAAGAGATATGGGTGTTAAAAAAATCATAGAGTCTGAACAAGATGGCGATGAAAAGAAAGAACCACTCCAATCAGAGAAGAGGACACCCATAAGGTACCTGGATGTAACTGTCTATTTATTTATACTGACTTTGTCTCAACAGTACTATGTTTCCTTTATGGTCTGCAGCAGAGGCGTCAAACTGCATTCCTTGAGGGCCACCAACAGGTCATGTTTTCAGGATTTCCTTGTATTGCACAGGTGATAATTTAATCACCTGCACAGAATGATTCCAGCACCTTGTGGAATGCTAAGGAAATCCTGAAAACATGACCTGTTGGCAGCCCTCGAGGAATGCAGTTTGACACCTCTGGTCTGCAGTCTAATATTGACTGATAACAATTACCAACATCTCCTTACGATTGCTAATGACACACTGGGTGTTGTAGGTTCATGTGATGCAAATGTAGATGGGGCTGACTTGGCATTACAATTGATTGCTGTATTAAACTTGGTGATGTAGTCATGTACTGATGATGGTTCTAGGGACATATTCCTATACTGGTGTATTTATTTACTGATGGTGGTTCTTGTGATGTATTCATGTACTGATTAAGGTTCTGGTGATGAATTCATGTATTGATAGCAATTCTGGTGATGCATTAATGTACTGATAGTGGTTCTATTTGCTGATGATGGTTCTGGTGGCATATTTATGTACTGTTGATGGCTTTGGTGTTCTCTTTATGTTCTGATGATGATTTTGGTTTTGTATTCATGTACTAATGATCATTTTGATGCTGAATATATTACCATAACCTTCATCACTACATGAATACATCACCAGAGCAATCAGTAGTACATGAATATAGCACCAGAACTACTATCAGTACAGGAATACGACACCAGAACTAACTTCAGTACATGAATACGCTACTAGAAACACTATACGTACAAGAATATGGCACCAGGACCACCATAAGTTTTAATGCAAAACTGTATTTGTCACCTGATGGATGCAAAAAACATCAAAAGTATCCCTTTATGAGGTCTGTTTATTTTCCACTAGGGTATCCGCCAATTGCGCGGCATCTTAATTGAAACTTAAATGGCCCCCATTATAGTTAAACTATATTAGCTTCCATGACTATTCTTGTGCCTGAAATTTAAAATATGGGAAGGCAGGGATGAATATCCCTATTTGTCCCTGGTGTTATGCAAATTAATGATTCTTTATCTAACTTTGAAATTGCACTCCCAGTTGAGCAACATCCCTAAACTTCACCACTTTTTTTTTACTATTGCTGTTATTTTTTGGTGAAAAATGTAACATTTCTAGAGGAAGTGGTCATCGGAGCTTGTTACCTGACCCATCAGATGAATGGGGGGCACGTTAGGGGTCCCGTTGCCATAGTTTCTGACCCATTCCTTTGCTTGCTATCTGAGGATTAACTTGTGAGGGGGGGGGCATAGTTGGGTTCAACTTCCTAAGGTACCAAGATATGTTGTTTCAGCCCTTCTGATCAACAGCATATTTAAATAGGTGGAATGTTAGAAATGAGCATTCTTATGAACACTTGTTGGCCAACTTTTGATAAATATAATGCGATCTTCACTCTATTGTAGAAATCTCAGCAAACCTGGAGTTTGTGTGAATATGGGATTAAATGTAATGGCATGTCAGCCTTCTACTATGTCTTTCCCTATGGCCAAACATCAGACAGCACTCTGACCAATGTTATTCTATGGGGCTGTGTACATGGCTGATTTTTTCTTCGGACTGAGGCGAAAATATCACTGCATGTCTGAGTTTGATCCAATATTTGCTCTAGGCTATAGAAGCAATGAGTGGTGGAAATCATCAGACTGCACTGAATTTGACATCTGAGTGCAGTCCGAATTCCACTCATTGACACAATGGAGAAGGAGGAGAAATTTTGTTATCTGTCTTCTCCTCACAATTCACTCATCCAAGAGTATCAGATCGCACTGTGTCGACATTCGGATCAAACTCTGATCAGAGTTTGATCAGATTGTTATTTGCATGATCAGCCCAATTTCTTCGGATGAAAGGGTCTATGGCCATCTACTCCTGCCCTATTAGTCAGCTACATTTTACTAATTGTGATGTTGTGAATCAGTGAAAAAAGAATTCAGTCTCATTTATTATTATACACTATAAGGACAAAAGTATTGTGACACTTGTACATTACATTATGCTTTCTGACATCTCATTTTAAATTTGAAGTCATTAAAATTGAATAAAGCATTTTAATAGCTTTAACTCTTCTGGAAAGGTTTTTTTTTCACAAGATTTTGGAGATGTCTGTGGATTTTTTGCCTATTCATCCAGAAAAGCATTTGTGAGGCCAGACACTAACGGGGAATGAAAAGACCTGGCTCATCATCTCCGTTCTGGCTCATCCCACAGGAGTTTGATGGGGTTAAAGTCAGTGTTCTGAGTGGGCTAGTCTAGTACTTCCTCACTAAACTCACCCAACCCTGTCTTTATGAACCTTGATTTGTGCAATGGGGTACAGAAAATGGCGTTCCCAAAACTGTTCCCACAAAGTTGGAGGCAAACAATTGTCCAAAATGTCCTGGCATGCTGAAACAATAAGACTTATCTTCTCTTGAAACAAGCCTATAGCATTATCCTTCCTGCACAAAACGTTACAGTTGCACAATGTAGTCATTTTTTGGACAACCCCAAAAAATTTTGAAAAAAATGAGAGGTGCATCTCAGGGGTGTACCTGCTGTGGCTGTGGATAGGGGAGCAGCAGTGGTGGATGAGCGGGTAACAGGAGGCAGGAGCCATTGCTGGTTGCTGCGGCTAACTCCTATGCCAGCTGTTAAAGAAAAATGAATATTCACTGCTCCCCATGCCCATAATCCCTCCCACATCTATGCACTGTTGCCAGCGCCGAGAGGTCGGAGGGACACTGGGCGTGTGGAGCAGTGAATATTCATTTTCTTTAATAGCAGGCACACTGTTAGCCACAGCCGCCGGCTTACTGCAGTGGCTGGGTGATCAAGTGTGCCCGCTATTAAAGAGAATGAATATTCACTGCTCCCCATGCCCATGGGAGTGGAGAGTACTGAATATTCATTCTCTTTAGTAGTGGGCACACGTGATAGCCCAGCTACTGCAGGAAGTCTGTGGCTAACAGTGTGCCTGCCTTTAAAGAAGATGAATATTCACTGCTCCACATGCTGCTCACAGTCCTGGGTGTGGGGAGCAGTGAGTTTCTGGCAGCTGTCCTCAGCTTGTAAGCAGCGCATGATGTCACTGCCATGTGCTGCTTACAAGCATAAATCATCTGCTGGCATTAGAACAGGATACTGAGATGGATCGCAGGGAAGGTAAGTAGAATGGTGTATGTTTTTTTAATGTTTTTCTGATGGGGGCCATGTATACCAGGATGAAGATAGAGGCATGCATACCAAGATGAGGATGAAGGAACTATGTATACTAGAATAGGTATGGGGGGACCATGTATACTAGAATGGGGATGAGGGGACCATGTATACCATGATAGGGATGAGGGGGGCTCTGTATACCAGAATGGGGACTAGGGGGCCATGAATACAAAGATGGGGATGAGGGGACCATGCATATCAGAATGGAGATCAAGGGATCGTGTATACCACAATGGGGATGAGGGGACTATGTATACCAGGATGGGGATGAGGGGACCATGTATACCAGGATGGTAATGAGGGGGCCATGTGATTTAGGACATATATATATACCAGGATACAGGATATCAGTACATAATTGGGGGACATTACCCCTGTAACATTGTCAGCAGCAGATCCCCCTCCCAGTGTGTCATGACCACATTTTTTGCCTAAGTTTTTTTTTTTCCATTTTCCTCCCCTAAAATCTATGTGCATCTTATGGTCCTCGCATGTTACAGTCCGAAAATTACAGTAGATAATGTTCTCTTGGCATTCACCAAACTAAGCCTCTTCCAATAGACAGCCAGATAAAGAAGCGTGATTCATCACTCCACAGGACACATTTCCTCTGCTCTAGAGTTGAGTTGCAGCGTGCTTTACACTATTACTTTCAATAATCGTTGAAAGCATTGTGCTTGGTGATATAAGGCTTGCTTGATGAACTTGTACCACTGGTGTAAATTTAGTAACGTACTGACAAATTAAAAGAGGAAAAGCAATATGCAGTAATCTTGTCATCTACAGTTAGGTCCATATATATTTGGACAGAGACAACATTTTTCTAATTTTGGTTATAGACATTACCACAATGAATTTTAAACAAAACAATTTAGATGCAGTTGAAGTTCAGACTTTCAGCTTTCATTTGAGGGTATCCACATTAAAATTGGATGAAGGGTTTAGGAGTTTCAGCTCCTTAACATGTGCCACCCTGTTTTTGAAGGGACCAAAAGTAATTGGACAATTGACTCCAAGGCTATTTCATGGACAGGTATGGGCAATCCCTTTGTTATGTCATTCTCAATTAAGCAGATAAAAGGCCTGGAGTTGATTTGAGGTGTGGTGCTTGCATTTGGAAGGTTTTGTTGTGAAGTAAACATGCGGTCAAAGGAGCTCTCCATGCAGGTGAAACAAGCCATCCTTGAGCTGCGAAAACAGAAAAAGCCCATCCGAGAAATTGCTACAATATTAGTAGAGGCAAAATCTACAGTTTGGTACATCCCGAGAGAGAAAGAAAGCACTGGTGAACTCATTAATGCAAAAAGACCTGGGCGCCCAAGGAAGACAACAGTGGTGGATGGTCGCAGAATAATCTCCATGGTGAAGAGAAACCCCTTCACAACAGCCAACCAAGTGAACAACACTCTCCAGGAGGTCGGCGTATCAATATCCAAATCTACCATAAAGAGAAGACTGCATGAAAGTAAATACAGAGGGTTCACTGCACGGTGCAAGCCACTCATAAGCATCAAGAATAAAAAGGCTAGACTGGACTTTGCTAAAAAACATCTAAAAAAGCCAGCACAGTTCTGGAAGAACATTCTTTGGACAGATGAAACCAAGATCAACCTCTACCAGAATGATGGAAAGAGAAAAGTATGGCGAAGGCTTGGTACAGCTCATGATCCAAAGCATACCACATCATCTGTAAAACACGGCGGAGGCAGTGTGGTGGCTTGGGCATGCATGGCTGCCAGTGGCACTGGGTCACTAGTGTTTATTGATGATGTGACACAGGACAGAAACAGCTGAATGAATTCTGAGGTATTCAGAGACATACTGTGTGCTCAGATCCAGCCAAATGCAGCCAAACTGATTGGTCGTCGTTTCATACTACAGATAGACAATGACCCAAAACATGAAGCCAAAGCAACCCAGGAGTCTATTAAAGCAAAGAAGTGGAATATTCTTGAATGGCCAAGTCAGTCACCTGATCTCAACCCAATTGAGCATGCATTTCACTTGTTAAAGACTAAACTTCAGACAGAAAGCCCCACAAACAAACATCAACTGAAAACCACCGCAGTGAAGGCCTGGCAGAGCATCAAAAAGGAGGAAACACAGCGTCTGGTGATGTCCATG
Source organism: Ranitomeya variabilis (assembly GCF_051348905.1). Lineage (NCBI taxonomy): Eukaryota > Metazoa > Chordata > Amphibia > Anura > Dendrobatidae > Ranitomeya > Ranitomeya variabilis. The sequence goes on along the minus strand of NC_135236.1, from coordinate 255,535,248 downwards.
AGTTCAAGACTTCAGGCCGCCATTGCCAACAAAGGGTTTTCAACCAAGTACTAAAAATGAACATTTTATTTACAATTATTTAATCTGTCCAATTACTTTTGGTCTCTTTTAAAAACAGGGTGGCACATGTTAAGGATCTGAAACTCCTAAACCCTTCATCCAATTTTAATGTGGATACCCTCAAATGAAAACTGAAAGTCTGAACTTCAACTGCATCTGAATTGTTTTGTTTAAAATTCATTGTGGTAATGTCTATAACCAAAATTAGAAAAACGTTGTCTCTGTCCAAATATATATGGACCTAACTGTATATGGAGCTTTCAGCAAATTGTGTAACTTTCACAGCGATTATATTTATTTCTTGGGAAGGATGTGATATGTGTATGGTTGGTTTTTGTGCATGATGTAGGTTTTGTAGGTTTTACAATTTTTTTTACATGGTAGCACAACCTGACTGCTTAGCTGGCAATACTGATAAATCCCTTATGAGGTATTGTGGGCAGTGGGCAACTTTTCACACCCAGTGCTACAATTTTATTTTTTTTCATTGTTGCATTCCTGGAGTAATAACTTCCAAGCTGTTTCTGAGAGGTAACATCAATTCTGATATTGATGTATTTGCATTATGATCATTATGCTCTGTTCATCATGAGGCATAAATAATATGTTCTCTTTATTGAGTCAGTATGAGTATGGTGATGTCAAATATATAACTGTTTTATGTTTTGATAATTTTGCACAATGATGGCACATTTTATTGAAAGAAATAGTTTCCATTCTAATAGTCACACCTTTTACATTTTTCTGTCGATGTGTCAAATGAGGAAAATACATATTTTTTAATAGACCAACTCTGGAGAACATGCAAATTATTGTTTCTTTAATTTTTTTAATCTATGCTTGGGGTGGAAAAATAGAAATTCTGACACAGTTTTTGTGTTTTTGTCATATAGCTATGTAGTTCTGGACATTATTTATCTCCCGTCTGTCCACTGTACTGCCCTCTGCCTGTTGTCAAATGTAATCTGTAACAGTAGAGATGCCAAGAGGCAATACTGGACGTGGGGTATTCCTGTGTCTCTCCACTCCTATGCTCCTATTTATAAAAATGGATACAGGAATAAAAGTCAGGCTGATAATTTAGGGCAGACAATTGCAAGTGCAACACATGCCGGAGAAAAATGGATAAGGACGTTCAGCACCAATAGTGCTGGGAGAATGCTGAGGAAGAGGTACTTTCCATAGAAAAAGGGTGTATGTATCCTTGTGCAATGTTATCTTTGACATATTAGGCTGCCATGTGCCCAAAATAAAGCACTATCCAAAAGCATAATCATATTTGACATTGGCAGCACAGCATGGGGGCCTGCGTGTGTCCAAATATCAGGGTTGAATTTATGTCCTAGTCTGACCCTGTATCGTAGTTATCCATCTTACCAGCTGGACATGCGACAGACAACAGCGGAGAAGTGGGAACGTGTGTATAATCATGGTGATCCTCCTTGGATTGCTATCGATAGCAGAGTAGAAATAGTTCAAGGATGCCCTGATTGAATTTAGAGTGGCCATTAATCTTCAGATGACCCTTCTTATTGCAACCCATGTTGTCAGAAAAAGGTGAAAGGAGTTTATGAAATAACAAAAATTGTGGCAGAAAGAGTCTGTTCTTTATGTTGTTAGAATAGAAACCTGCTTTGTTACAATTACAGTATTACAAAAGACATAACATTTTACTTGAAAAAATTAGTTTGGATTTTATTTCAAAATGCATTGCAACTTCCTGTCTGAGAACTATAAATTGTGAGAAAAATAATAATGGTTAACTTGAAAAAGAAAAAAAAAACACCACAGGAACATAATAAGCAAAGCAATTTGAAATGTCTTGTGACAAAACTTCAAGGAAAAAAAGAGCTGCAATAGCAAACACAGCCCACGGACAGTAGAGGCGCTGTTCCTGAAACGGTTGTGCCAGAAATAATCAACAATTTCAATTATAATCTTTAAAAAAAAATGCTCACGTGTCAAGACATCGCTGTTACATGCTTGTTATGGTTCCTCCTTATGTTAATTTGACTCACTCTAATAACGAGCACCTAATATGCACAGTATGGGTGGTCACATATGCCCACCAGCACAGACCCAACCTGTCAAGTAAAAAACTGCTGTTAACCTGCAGATACAAGGTTAATCTGCAGGTTAATGGCATTCTGAAACTTCCCAGCGCCGGGACTGAAAGCCCGGCCACTCGCTATTCACTAAGTGATGACTGAAGCCGCAGCAGCCCGTCCCTAGGATTGAAAGCTCGAGTCTGAAGGGAGGATTAAGGTTAATTTCCTCCTGGCAGCGGGGCTCTCAGTGCAGGAAATGGGCAGCTTCAGAACACCATTACTGTGCAGATTAACCCCATATTTTCAAGTTAAACTGATTTTGTGCATACAAGCCTTTAAGAATCAGCACACTCCATGTGGATATTTTTTTACCAGCAATTATATTTATTCCAAGAGGGAATCAGAAGAGCAGTAGGGGGCCCTCTAAAAAGAATGTACCTTAACTATCTAGACACTGAGCATTTTTAAACATATATATATATTATTTTTTGGGTGATCCAACCAAATACATTGAAATGTAATCATAGGATAATCCCCTTCATTTGGGGAACTGCTGTGATGCTATAAGCGGCGATACACATACAATATTCTCCATATCAATCCCAGACTTCCGTACATATATCCCCTAAGCCATCACATGACACATTACATGACACACACTTCAGCCACCCCTACTCCTCAAGTGCGGCTGTCACTAAGCTGTGCTAGAAGATGCCAGACAGTCATTTGTGATCTGTCACTAACAAGGATCACAGCTGTCTGCTCAGAGATTAGATAAGAACTCAATTACATTATGAGATGTTAGCTGCTTATGCTAAACACCTTTAAGACACAGAATGGAACCTTACAGATGGATAATAACTAGTGACGGCAGAAGTGCTGATACGGATATGTAGGGTGACTGTTCCAAGTGGCAGAATACAGTGACAAGGCCGAGATTGCGTCTAGTGATATATGTTACACTTGCAGTCTGTGCCTTCATTCAGATCGGGGAGGTTTTCTCCTGAAATATGAATTATCTTTCCATTATCACCTCATTAGCATCCTCTTTCTTAATTAGCAGCACTTATTTCCTATTGATTAGTTGATGTGGCCCGGCCCCTCGTAGACGCTGCCAAGGAGAGAGCGTTCAATGGCCGCGCTTCCTCAGTCACACCCACAATTAGCAGACTGACCTGTTTACCGTCTGGAAGTAATGAGGTGAAACGCTTACCTGTCAGGAAGACGTTCATCATCGCTCATGGGAAAATGACAGAATACCCACACACCTTATAGCAACTCTTTCAATAAAGTGCAATTATTTCAAGCCATCTCTTCTGATCCTTTATTACTGTATAGAGAAACCCAATTAGACGCATTCAACATCTTCATCTGATAATTAACGTCTCGGGGTTAATACTTACAAAACTTCCAAAGGATCTTCTACAGCTTTAGGTGAGAGAAGTGTTCATGAGTAACAGCATTTTTCCTTTATACCAGATCATCGCATGCAGTGACAATGTCTTTCACACTTCTCATCTCCACGGGGAAAGCTTTTTCACAAACCGTCAGGCTCTGGAGCTCTCTATTCACATTACCTGGCTGTGGAACACTTTGTACACATATTAGTGTTGGATAACTTTAGGCCATGCTGTTATGGATGATTCCCTCCTTCCTTTTTTTCTCCCTCTTTCTCACTGATTTTTGAGGTTTGCAGAAATCAAAAGTAGTCGATTCTTTCAAAAATCCTATTTTGTAACTTGTTTTGTAATAAAACATAGTCAAGCTAGGAGACAATCGACACATGACAGTGTAAAAACCAGCAGTTATTCTGCTCACTGCACCTCAATAGAGAGGGCTGGTTTACATGAACCTTTCCTTGTAGAAAAACTTATAAATGGAATCTGTCCGGTACAAAAAACACTTACTGTAACTAATAACATTAAGTGTGACATTATTTTTGGTTGTGTGATCCATTTTTCACAATTCACCCACTGTCCCATGGTTTTGCCCGTTGAGCTCCTTAGTCCATAAATTTGTGCAGCAGAATTGGAGAGTGCTGCAGAAGTCTCTGTCCACAGCGTGCTCCACTGCAAGCTGGTCAAAGATGGGGAATGCACCTCAGAACCTGGCATTCGCTCCTCAGCGCAAGCACCGCACACTGTTTGGCTGTGTGCCCGACACTGGGCACTCACTGGCTCTTGGGGGCGCTAACTGAAGTTCTGCCAGGGCACAGCTCTGCACTACCTCTCTCGCTGCCGAGCAATGCACACACCTCCTTCCTTTCTCGCAGCTGGCGGAAAACTGAGAGCACTTTCCCACACTTCCTGCTCACTGCCCAGCTTAGCCATGCCCCCTCTCCCCGGGTCATGGGACCTGTCCGGTCCCTCATGCTTTCCCCCCGGCAACACTGGACACAGTCTCGACAGCTCCGGACGCGGCACAACGCAGGTACTCGCGGCCCGGCCTTCCTCCTTACACATGCACGGGATTTGTAAAAGCAGTGACGTGCAGTGCAGGGTAAGCTATAAGGAGTGAGAATGGACATGAATCTGAGCGGCTCATTACCATGTGGGAGAATAGGCGGCACGTGCCACATAATAAGCCACCTAGATACAGCTGCAAGGCGCTCTCCTTGTGTTGTGCCTTTTTGAATAGTATATCGTGCACTAGTAAGTCAATGGACAAAACTTGAAATCTTTAAGATGTGTGACCACTTAAGGCTACTTTCACACTAGCGTCGTGCACTGCACGTCGCTGTGCGTTGTTTTGGAGAAAAAACGCATCCTGCAAAAGTGCTTGCAGGATGCGTTTTTTCTCCATACACTTGCATTAGCGACGCAGTGTGACGCATTGACACACGTCGCAACCATCATGCGACGGTTGCGTCGTGTTGCGTCGGTCCGTCGCCACCAAAAAACGTTGCATGTAACGTTTTTTGGTGCATCGAGACCGTCTTTTCCGACTGCGCATGCGCGGACGGAACTCCGCCCCCGCCTCACCGCACCTCACAATGGGGCAGCGGATGCGTTGAAAAACAGCATCCGCTGCCCTTGTTGTACAGTGCTTGCACAGTATGCGTCGGTACATCGCAACGTCGCATTGCGACGTGCATCGTACGATGCTAGTGTGATAGTAGCCTAAGTTAAGATCCATGCACATTGCATGATAAACATGATCAAAGCAATGCTCCTTTCACTATAATCATGAAGTCTAAGTAGGCTGACAATCGCCCGACAAACAAGCATTTTGAAATGATCTTTTAAGTTGCACAGAAGATCATAGTATTCAGCACCTTATCATCCTGTGTAAATAGGACTTGCACTGCTTGTGTTCATTCAGAACAATGGCAGCCCATCTACTACAGATCAGTCAATGTGCATCAGAAGTGCGGTCTGCTTGTGAAAACAGGTTATTAACCCATTTCTGCCATCTGACATACTATCCCGTCCATGTGCCCTGGGCCCGTCTGACCATGGACGGGATAGTATGTCATTGACGATCTGCCGTGCACACGGGTGGTGTGCGGCCGATCACGGCCGGGTGTAAGCTGATTCTCACAGGTGACACCCAGCACTAAGTGCCAGGAGCAGTCACGGACTGCTCTCGGCACTTTAACCAATGGAACACGGCAATCAAACAAGATCACAGCGTTCCGGTGCCGGCAGAGGCATAGAGAAGCATCGTGCAGGGAGGGGGCTCCCTGCGTACTTCCCTCAGAATAACACGATGTGATTGTGTTGTCATCGTATTGTCCTGAGGTTCTCCTTTCAGACCCCCAACTCCAAGATGGCTGTGGGGTCCTTCCGGGTCCTGCAGGGAGGTGGCTTCTCAGTGCCTGCTGAGAGCAGGCACCGGCAAGCCTCCTTCACTGCCTGTCAGATCGCTGCAGTGCAGTGCAAAGTGTGAGATCAGCGATCTGACTTTATATAGTGATGTCCCATCCTGGGACAATGTAAAAAAGTTAAGAAAATATATTAGTATGTGTAAAAATATATTTTTTAAAAATTCCTAAATAAAGAAAAAAAAGAAATATTTTTCAAATAAATACATTTCTTTATGTAAATAATAATAAAAAAGCAATAAAAGTACACATATTTAGTATTGCCGCGTCCGTAACGACCTGACCTATAAAACTTTCCCACTAGTTAACCCATTTCGTGAACCCCATAAAAAAAACAAGGCAAAAAAATGCTTTATCATCATACCGCTGAACAAAAAGTGGAATAACACGCAATCAAAAAGACAGATATAAATAAACATGGTACCAATAAAAACATCATCTTGTCCCGCAAAAAACGAGCCACCATACAGCATCATCAGCGGGCTAGGGTTGGGGCTAAAGTTAAGGTTAGGGTTGGGGCTAAAGTTAGGGTTAGAGTTGGGGCTAAAGTTAGGATTACCTGCACATATGGGGTATCAGCGTACTCAGGACAAATTGTACAACAGCTTTTGGGGTCCAATTTCTCCTGTTACCCTTGGTAAAATAAAAAAAATGGATCTGAAGTACATTGTTTGTGAAAAAAAGTTAAATGTTCATTTTTTCTTTTAAACATTCCAAAAATTCCTGTGAAGCACCTGAAGGGTTAATAAACTTATTGAATGTGTTTTTGAGCACCTTCAGGGGTGCAGTTTTTAGAATGGTGTCATTTTTGGTTATTCTCTATCATATAGACCCCTCAAAGTGACTTCAAATGTGATGTGGTCCCCCAAAAAATGGTGGTGTAAAAATTAGAAATCGCTGTTTAACTTTTAACCCTTATAACTTCCTAACAAAAAAAATTTTGGTTCCAAAATTATGCTGATGTAAAGTAGACATGTGAAAAATGTTACTTATTAAGTATTTTGTGTGACATATCTCTGTGATTTAAGGGCATGAAATTTCAAAATTGGAAAATTGCGAAATTTTGAAAATTTTCGCAAAATTTCCATTTTTTTCACAAATAGAAGTCATAGCAAAGAATTGTTACAACTATCATGAAGTACAATATGTCATGAGAAAACAATGTCAGAATCACCGGGATCCATGGAAGCGTTCCAGAGTTATTACCTCATAAAGGGTCAGTGGTCAGAATTGTAAAAATTGGCCCGGTCATTAACGTGCAAACCACCCTCGAGGGTAAAGGGGTTAAATGATAAATCAGTCAAAAAAATAATTATGGGCATTTGTTTACTGTTGAAAAATTGTTTCATATCAATTGACTTTTAGTATTTGACCCAGCTCCACCTTGTGGTATGTAAGATCCTTTGTCCTTACCAAATTAAGCTTTCCTCTCTCCCTTACCTTTAGAGCACACCATCCACTCTAGAATACAGTTCAGTGAGGTGTCAGGTTACATCTCCTATGGCTAGGTGATGGGAAGAAGAGTGAGGAGCATACAGAACAGTGAAACACCATGCAGACACAGGCAAATCATGGAGTAGCTTCAAGCAACTGTTTACCTCTCTCCTGCGCTGGACTCACAGCCACACAGCTCAGCTCTGCTGTATAATATCCTATTTGCTTTTGCTGCTTCTGTCCCATATGCTACAGAGAAATGCTTGGATAATGCCGTATCTGAGCACATTCGCTCATCACTAATTATGTGTACTGTTAACTGCAGTGTAGCTGAAAAAGTTGAATGTACTAGCCTCAGTGTAATACTCACCTCCTGCTTGTGCTTCTAACTGCTCTGGTTGGATGCGTCACTAGATAGAGATCAGTGAAATATTTTATGTTTCTTTTGCATCAGGAAACAAACTGAATAAAATAAAAAGTGTCCAGCTAATTTTTGCCCTGTTATGAGAAGAGCCCGGCTTGCAGGGCTTGCTTAGAATAAAAACTACCCTTATATTCCATGCTAGATTTCCAAGTGCAGCGTAGGGTCATGATGATGCAATGCATAGAGGCACAGACCATGCATTTTGCAACATGTCTATTATATATATATTCTATATAATAATAATAATAATATTTTCTTCCTTAGGTAGGGAACATGACATGTAATGGTCAGAAATCATGTTATTCCTCATGTATGTACCAGACAGCTTAGATAACAGGTACATTTTAAAGAAGCACGCCTCCTCCCATCAATGTTTTTATCCTCATGATATATTGCAGTCATCATATTATATAGCACTGTGAACTTACAATTGCTCATTTTGCCTTTCTACCCACTTAATTCTTCTCTTTTCTCTGCTCTATATAGATTCTTGTACCTGCATTTATCATTCCTCTTTTCAGCTCTTGACTCAGCGCTCCTCTTGCCTTTGACTTGCAGTGACTGATGACTCATACAGGGAAAATTGACCTCCTGTTTCTACATAGAGCTTAAAAGGATTCAGCTAGTCATTTTTTAATCATGTGGTGTCAGATCTAATGGAAAAGAGAACAATTAGCTAGGTAGAAAGGCAAAAATGAGGAATTATAAGTACACAGTGCTATATAATATGATTATTGCAATATATTAATAGGATAAACATTTTGATGGGAGGAGGAGTGCTACTTTACAGACATGTACATGCAAGATTAGAATCTGCTTACAGCATTGAGCACCTTAGTATATACTCAGCATTTAGACCGATTATAAGCCGCATGGCATTTTTCTTTCTGCTCATGTCCAAATGCAAAATTATGTATTCTGCCAGTTTCCTGTTCCCTGAGAGCAGTGCAGTATGGGAGCGCAGATCAGAGTTAAATGGTTAGGGCAAGGTCATTAGGTTACGTGTTACAGTTGAGCAGATATTTATCTAAAGGCAACGAGTTGTATCCAGCTATATATATGAAAGGAAAGAAAGACAAAAAGTCTAAAGTGAATAAACCTTATTTCAAAATATGAAATGTGTTCACAAGTGTTCTCAACATTGGAAATGGTCTATAACTGGCCACATCACCTAAATTCACTATAAAAATGTATAAGAAGGTTCCCAAAGATAATTTAGCACATGTGGATCTGCAGGGGGGGGGGGGGTGTAATGATAGCAGTCGTGTCTGTTCAATTGAGCTTGAGGGGGCCCAAACGGGACCCATATTAGAGGACTAATAATGCTATTAGCCTGTCATAATTGCCGGTTCATGTTGCAAATTTTGCATTGGATCTTGATAGATTATTGACCAAACAAATAAAACTATTATCCTAATTCATTAAAACTAGTGTTGTGCATCTCAGTCATAATAAAAGCGTTCCCCTGCAGTTAGATGCCGCTCAATGAATTAAAGGCATCTTAGATAGTTACATGGATATATAGGTTGAAAAAAGACCTGGGTCCATCAAGTTCAACCTTTCTACACCAATTGTACATTTCTCACTAATTTAACTATAATTCGCAATGTTACGTGTATCAAGGAAATCATCCAGCCATTTTTTAAAAGCTGTTATAGTGTCAGCCATTACTACCTCTTGTGGTCAGGCAATCCTCAGTCTGACTGCTCTAGCCAGAGGCGTAGCTAGGGTTTTGGTTCTGGGGGGGTGAAGCTTCTGAGTGGGCCCCTAACCAGGTAACCTTCATTACAGCTCGGTGACGTGCCCTAAGGCTATGTGCACACGTTGCGGATTAGGCTTAGGAATTTCTGATGCGGATTCTGCCTCTCCTGGCAGAAAACGCACCTGCGGATTTGTCGCGTTTTTTGTGCGGTTCTGCAGCGTTTTTTGTGCGTTTTTGCTGCAGTTTTCTTGTGGATTTGCTGCGTTTTTTACCCCTGCGGTTTTCTATAATGTAATGGGTACAAAAACACTGCAGATTCACAAAAAATAAGTGACATGCTACTTCTTTCAAACCACAGCATTTCCGCAGCGGATTTTCCGCAAAGTTTGCACAGCATTTTTTTTTCCCTTGATTTACATTGTACTGTAAATCAATTGCGGATCTGCAGCGTTTCTGCACCGCAAAAAAACAATGTGGATCTGCAGCAAATCCGCAACGTGTGCACATACCCTAATAGTGGAGAACTTCAGCAGATGACAGCGCAATTATTGAAGATAATCTCTATATAAAGACCAATATTGATATTACCGCCATATGGTCAGTGGTAGATACCAGCCCTACAGAACATATAAAAGATCAAAGAAACAGTTGCAGATAATGACTTACCACTGACGTTCTTTCTGAAGGAATCATTCACTTTTCCCGTCTTCTCCATCTGGCCCAGACCGACATTACAACTTCTTCCACCCAGGACTCGACTACAGAGAATACAACAAAGACACATTTCAAATTCATACTCCAGCCATCACCATCTATTCCCAACCTGCACAAACTCCTCATCCTGCTGATACGTCAATGCTGAGCCTCTGCTGCCTTATGTGTCTCTATTACTGCCCCTGATACCCCAATACTGAGCTGCTGCTGCCGTATGTATCCCTATTACTGCACTTACTGTGTTGTTCTCTGTAATTTCTAAATTCTAAAGCAACCCTCTAGAATATAGTAATGCCGGGTGCAAGTGCCCTAGAAAACAGTGCCCATATTTTGCTCCCTAGAAAGTAATATTGCCCTGTTTGCCCATTGATAGTCACAGTAACCTGAGTTCCCCTACAACAGTAAGTGCCCACTTTACATTTAATAATGTCCTGAGTCTCCCCCCCTTACAGCTCCCCTATACACAGTATAATGCTCTTTTATGCACAGTATAATGCCCCCTCACTGTGTAGTACCACCCACACAGTATGCTGGCCCCTTGGTAGCCCCCAAACTGTTTGATGGCTCCAACACTCTAAGATGGCCCCTTCAACGTAATACCCACACTATACGATGGCTCCCTAGATAGCCTCCATATAGTGTAATACACCAGATCGTCCTAAATATAGTATACTGCACCCCCCTAGGCAGACTCTATAGCACAAGGCAGCACCCATAGACAGACTCTATAACACAAGGCAGCACCCATAGGCAGACTCTGTAGTATAAGTCAGCATCCCCATAAGCAGACCCTGTAGCATAAGGCAGCATCCCATAGGCAGACTCTATAGCACAAGGCAGCACCCATAGGCAGACTCTATAGCACAAGGCAGAACCCATAGGCAGACCCTGTAGTAAAAGGCAGCACCCCCATAGGCAGACCCTGTAGTATAAGACAGCACCCCATAGGCAGACTCTGTAGTATAAGGCAGCACCACCATAGGCAGACCCTGTAGTATAAGAAAGCACCTCATAGGCAGACCCTGTAGTATAAGTCAGCCCCCCATAGGCAGACCCTGTAGTATAAGGCAGCATCCCATAGGCAGACTCTATAGCTCAAGGCAAAACCCATAGGCAGACCCTGTAGTATAAGGCAGCACCCCCATAGGCAGACCCTGTTGTATAAGGCACCACCCCATAAGTAGACCCTGCAGTATAAGACAGCACCCCATAGGCAGACCCTGTAGTATAAGACAGCACCCCATAGGCAGACTCTGTAGTATAAGGCATCACCCCCATAGGCAGACTCTGTATAATAAGGCAGCATCCCATAGGCAGACTCTGTAGTATAAGGCAGCACCCCAAAGTCAGACTCTGTAGTATAAGGCAGCACCCCCATAGGCAGACCCTGTAGTATAAGACAGCACCCCATAGGCAGACTCTGTAGTATAAGGCAGCACCCCCATAGGCAGACCCTGTAGAATAAGGCAGCACCCCATAGGCAGACTTTGTAGTATAAGACAGCACCCCATAGGCAGACCCTGTAGAATAAGACAGCACCCCCATAGGCAGACCCTGTAGTATAAGGCAGCACCCCATAGGCAGACCCTGTAGAATAAGACAGTACCCCCATAGGCAGACCCTGCAGTATAAGGCAGCACCCCCATAGGTAGACCCTGTAGTGTAAGACAGCAGCCCCATAGGCAGACCCTGTAGTATAAGGCAGCACCCCATAGGTAGACCCTGTATTATAAGGCAGCACCCTCATAGGCAGACCCTGTAGTATAAGGCAGCACCCCCATAGGCAGACCCTGTAGTATAAGGCAGCTCCAATAGGCAGACTCTGTAGCATAAGGCAGCTCCCCATAGGCAGACCCTGTAGTATAAGGCAGCATCCCATAGGAAGACTCTCTAGTGTAAGGCAGCTCCCCATAGACAGACCCTGTAGCATAAGGCAGCACCCCTATAGTCAGACTCTGTAGTATAAGGCCGCACCCCATAGGCAGACCCTGTAGTATAAGGCAGCACCCCCATAGGCAGACCCTGTAGTATAAGGCAGCACCCCCATAGGCAGACCCTGTAGTATAAGGCAGCACCCCCATAGGCAGACCCTGTAGTATAAGACAGCACCCCATAGGCAGACCCGGTAGTATAAGGCAGCACCCCATAGGCAGACCCTGTAGTATAAGGCAGCACCCCCATAGGCAGACCCTGTAGTATAAGGCAGCACCCAATAAAAAACAATTCTCACCTCTCTTCTTCCTTGTTCCCATGGTGCTCTGAGTTCCCGCTCATCTCCTGACAGTGGGCGCCGGGTACTGGCGTCATCGCTACCCCCTGACAGTGTCAGCGTTGGTGACATCAGATGCTGACAGGGGGATGATGGGAGAAGGAGCGCAGCACAGCGCTCCTTCCCTCATCAATGCGGTCAGCTGTATCAGCTAAATGCCGAAACAGCTGACCTTGCGATGCCCACCCGCCTGCTCAGGGACCCAATAGCGGCAGAGCAGGAAGATCGATTCTCCCTGCTCTGCTGCAGAATGTAAGCCCTCTGCCCCTCCTGGTAGCTACGCTACTGGCTCTAACTGTAAAGATCCCTTTCCTATTTAATCCTTTACGCCTTTCTTCCACCCGTAATGACTGCCCCCTGGTCCTTAGTATGGTCTTTGGAAGGAATAAGTCATGTGCCAGTCCTTTGTACTGACCACACATGTATTTGTACATGTAAATGAGAACCCCTCTGAGGTGTCTTTTTTCAAAGCTAAAGAAGCCAAACTTTTCCAACCTTTCATCATATGAGAGGCCTTCCATCCCTTGTAATGAACTGACTAACTTCTGAATATCCTTTTTAAAATGTGGAGCACAAAACTGGATCCCATATTCTAGATGTGGCCTCACCAGTGATTTAAGGGTCAATAATACATTTTATGTATATGCAGCAATAGGATTTCTCCGTCCCAGGTCCATTACTTTACATTTATCTATATTAAATCTAATTTGCCAAGAGTTTGCCCATTCAGTCATCTTATTCAGATTGCTTTTTTTATTGTACTATCAAGATCAGATTTTAGTATGCTACATAGTATGTTGTCATCAGAATAGACTGACACTTTACTCTCAATCCCATCCACAAGGTCATTAATAAAGAGGTTAAAAAGAATCGGTCCTAGCAGATCCCTGCGATCCCCACTGCTGTCCATATCCCATTTAGAGAATCTACCATTTATGACGACTCTTTGTTTCCTGTCAATTAACTAATTCCTTACTCATCTGCATATAGTTGCTTCTGTAGCTTCGGTATAAGGCTGTTATGTGATACAGTATCAAATGCTTTTGCAAAGTCCAGATAAATTACATCAGCCGCTTTACTAACATCCAGATTTGCACTTACCTCTTCATAGAAACCCAACATTTTAGTTAGATACAACCTATCTTTCATGAATCCATGCTGGTTGTCATTTATTATATTATTCTCTGCAATATATCTCTGCAAATCATCTCCTCAAAAACTTTGCACACTACTGATGTCAGGCTTACTGGATGGTAGTTACCTGGATCTACCTTATCACCTTTTTAAATATCCTTTTACAAGAGAGTCTAAGAATATGAGATACAGCGGTCTGTCAATTACTGAGCTCAATTCCCTCAGTATATGTGGATGAATGTCATCTGTTTAATTTGCTCAGATGCAATCGTACTTCTTTTTGTGTTTAATTATATCAGGCGGTAAACTTTGATTTTTGCCTTGTTGAATGATCCCTGGAACAAACAGGTCATTGGTGAATATGGATGAAAAGTGCCTGTTTAATATCTCAGCCTTTTGTTTGTCTTCTATAATTATCATGTTATTATCATTTTTTAAAGGGCCGATACCATCTGTTTTTTTCTTGTTGGCATTGATGTATTTATAAAATCTTACAAGTACAGAGACTAGATTACTTTTCTGGTATAAGTTACTCCAGTAAAGTGGTGTAACTTTTCATGAGTTAGATGAGGGGCTTAGCCAATGCTTCATTCAATTTGGCGGAGCTGGTTGGAAATGGTGTGAAAATGCAAAAAGTGACAAACTTTTTGCTCAAATACCAATTGTTCAAAAAATAGCACATTTGAGGGTGTTTTATGGCAGATAACTGGCGTAAACACCTTTATGAATTGGGCCTATTATTTTTACTAATGTACGGATCAAACAGCTAGCTCTTCTTTAGAGAACACATGCATTGTAGCTTGAATAGGCCTCAGGCACATGTCAGAGTCATTATGATTCCCTTTTATCTACTGGTTCACAAGCACCATCCAGCGGCAAATGCAGTGCCCAAAGCTCCATAGAGCTATGGACGTCCCGTGTGTCTGTCCGGGCTCCATGCAAACAGCTATATGCACAAACTTTAAGGTGCTTCTAGCTGTGGACGCTAACAGATACTTCACACTGTAAGTCTTTCTCTTTCTTACAATGATATAAGGTAATTTGAAGTTGCTATAATTGTTGATTCTTACACACAGACACAAGCAAATTCCTTCGTTTATTTATACATTTCTTATATTGCGTACCTTGAAGGTTTAGCCTTGAATTCCGTCCTTTTCATACATTTAGTTACACAAAAAATGTTCCTTCACATCTTTATCAGATTTCTCTTTTAAGATGTTTCCTGCTATGTAGTACAGCTTTATGTCTTATCCAGACAAGACGTGTTTCCCATGGTTATCATAGAATTCTTTCTCATTTTACTTAGTTGTAAGAAAGCTTTTTTTTCCTATGTGGTTAACATAATTCTTTTACACCTTATACTTTTATGACAGCAATTTTATAACATTTACCTGGAGAATATTTGAGTCTTTGTGTTACAATTGCATTTCTTCTTGCTGAGCCAAACAACCTAGCATTAATTTACTTCCTATGCATTTCACCAAAGTATGATGTTTTCCCATGTGTGTTCCCTAGCTATAATTACATTGCCTCTTATCTCCTGCGATGCTATCCCTTGAATCTTTCCCTTCTCTGTAAGCTTCTTCCCCTGTGTCTTAACCATTTTTTAATAATATTCACTTATCTCATCAAGCTCTGCTAGTGTTTCTTTGTATCTCACCAACTTTGACAGCACTGCATCTTAAAAAGCTATGGTCGCATTTCTTTACACCTCTCCCACGCTAACCAGTATTCCCAATGTCCCAGATGTCACCCAGTCACACAAGTGTTCGCATTGTATCCAGTTATAATAGCATTTCCTCTGATTTTGCCCTTCTGCGATAAGCTTCCCCCCCATTTAATCTATTTTTGACTACATTTTGCCATCTACCAGTCATGGTAACCTTCTCTTAGCGCATGATAATTCTTCCTTTGATCCACCTCCAAGGCTTTTTGCTTCTCCTTCCCATGCCACCAATGTTATCTTTCTCTCAAAGACTACCCATTTGTGCTGGCATTACCTGGTATTTCACTCCGCTGTGATGGTGCTTGCTTGTTTCCCATCCACCTCATATCGCATTTACTGTCGCTAATCTGTGATGACGTTTCCTTGTATCTCAAAGGAATATAATAGCTTTTACCCGCAGCTTACCAAGATATGAAAATGTCATGTACTGTACTTTTGACAGGGTTCACTTACCTTAGGGCTTCCGAAACCCATTATTGTGTTCTATTTCATGTTATCTTAATCTTAGCCTTATGTGCATGCTTCTAGCTGGTGTAGAATGGCATAATCTTGAAGTCCTCTGAGAAAAATTAGCCTTTTTCCTTTTTTGCAAATAGTCAGGAAATAGTATTACAACTTCAAAAGGCTGGAAAAACTTTCTTTATCCTGAAGTCTGATGAAATACTCTCAAGTCTTAAGCCTTCAGCTCTTTCTGAGAAGAAAACTTTTCCGGAGGGAAAAAGCAAAACACTATAGTGCTGCTAGATGTTGTGAGCCATTACAAGGAACCTGAGCCATTACAAGGAACCTATTACTTGAGTGCTGCCCAAACCATGGGTTGCGTGAATCAGAGAGAATATACTGTGAAGATCTGTCCTGGACCATAGCCGGTGACAAGACTAGTCCAACACCGTCCTAGGCCGGCTCCTCCTAGCTCAGCTGAAGGTGATTGACGGGTCTCTCCCATAGCTAGCAAATAACCAAAGCACTTCTGTACATAAAGTGGTGAAGTAGGATCCTATCCCGTAATTTGACATTTAAGAGACTTGTCACTCTAAATTATGAACATGAATGATTTTGAATGTAATCCAAATAAAACACAAACGTTTCGGTCAATAGGAAACCTTCATCAGTGTGCGGATTGCCCATGAACATGCACTTTAACCAGAAGATATATCCACCACCGATATCCACCGTTGGTAGCAGGAGAGAGGCGCCATATGTTTTTAGAAACATATATTCTCTGAGAAAAATATACCTGGCAACAATAATGCAGCCGGCTTTGATTCAAGCTGTCCCCAGTTTGGTAACCATGAAGGTGACAAGTTCCCAATAACTAAAGCCTCACACATCAACTCAATTTTATGAATTAAAAAAAGGCAACTGTTTGTTTAAAAAAATATATTGAAAAAGAAGTTAAGGAATACCCCGAAATGCGTTTTTATATTTGCACCCAGCTAATATTGCTAGAACGGTTTGTTACATCGGTTCAACCATACAAGAACAGTAACGTATTCATGTTATGGAAATACAATTTGCAGTGTTCCTATTCAGTGTTTCCATGTATCAGGTCTGCAGTCACTACTATACTTTTGTGTAAATTGAACAACCTTGTTGTGGAAAATGATGTACAACTGAACAACACAAGTACAAGCAATGGTGAAACTGTGGATCGTGAGTAGTCTCAAGTACATGTGGCAGTTTACATTGTCTACACTGCAACACAATTTAGCCATACCAGTGTCCAATATGCTCTCTACTATTATTATTATTATTATTATTATTATTATTATTGATCGCTATGTTCATGATGTGATTCACCTTACTTAGATCGGTTATGTAGAGTTATTTGCGAGGGCCCCATAATAAGAAACCTTTTATCGCATATTAGTTTTTTAAATCTTTGGACTGGAGATAAGTTTTGTTTTGCCTTATGAGTGTTTTTATTTCAATGTTGTGCATTTAATTGTTTTAGCTTTAGTTATCTTTAGGGATGTCATTTTTTCTTCAGCTTTCTTTACGATACTTCAAAAATCCCTGGAAAAACGTATGTTCTAAATATTACAAAATAAAAAATATTAACAAAAGCAACTCTAAGAAATTTTGCATAAATTTTGAACTTTCTTAAAAAATAAAAAGTGTGTAAAAGAATCCCCAATTGGTTTAGATGAATGGGATTCACTAAATTTGAAACTGTTAGCTTACAGCCCCATATACAGTAGACTACAGCCAGACAATACTGTCAATATTGGTGGGATCAGACAGACCTACTGTATGTGTATGGGAGGCTCCCAACGCATGCCCTTTATTAAAGATTTTTGTCATTTTTTCTGCCTTGCTTGACACTTTTATAAATTGTCTAGAGAAGGAATTAGTATTTGTAAAACACACCAAATTCGTTACAAGAGTAATCCAGTTTTTCAATGTGAAAAATAGTCAAGTCAACGAACACATGATGTAAAGTTAAGGCTAGGTTCACACTGCGTTTACAGCAGCCCGTTCAACACATATGGTAACGGGCTGCTGTAAACGTAAGTGCCGGTATGGCAGCACGATAGCGCAGATAGAGCATCTATCTATCTATCTAGCGGAAACGCTGCAGCCCGCGTCTCAGGATCCATCACTCAATGACGGCACATGGCTAGCGCACGCCCATTGTGGGCCTGCGCTAGCGATGTGTCTGACATTGGACTCAATGGCGGCGCTAGCGGATTACGTTACACCACGTTATGCCGCGGTGTAACGTAGTCCGTTTAACGGACGGGTTCAACGCAGTGTGAACCCAGCCTTACAATGTAAATGACATTTACATCAGAATTCTAGCATACTGCAGATATCAAAGAAGCACTCCCAAGATTTTTTTTTATTCCCTAAACCTGTCTGAATTGGTATGTAATCTAGCATAAGTGCAATAAAATACTTCCAGCTCGCAGTTTTCCCAGTATCCAGTGCCACTCTGACCATCTTTTCTCTTACGTGACTTAAATTCTGTCTCGTCGTATCACACTGGGGTTTATATATGTGTGACGCTTTTATAATATAAGCCTATGGAGCCTATTTCTGATGTTCTATAGACTGTTCACACATAAATCCCAGTGTGATCCGGCGAGTTGGACTTTCAGTCACGAGAGTGAGAAGTGGACCAGTCAAGCGCTGGAAACTGATGAAGACAGTGATCAATAAGTATATTAATACATTTACACCATTTTACAAATACATTTAGACAGATTTAGCAAATAAAATTTTTCTGTGATGCTCCTTCAAATTTGCCCCATTTTTTTATTTCCCTTAAGATCATTTTGGATAATAACTTTGAAAACACTAGATTTAAGCTCAAATGTTTTTACTTCTACTTTGACCCAAAATGACAATTAAAGAGAAGCTGTAGCAGCCTTTTTCTATTTTATCCAAGAGCAGTATAATACAGGGCACAACAATCTGGTAACATGGATCTGTCACTTATTAGGCTGTATTTTGTAGTTTCAATACAATCAGTATTTTATCACCAGGAGATTATCACTATAGGACTATATCCCACGTACAGACCAGTCAGGCTAATCGGTGTATCCCCGCCCCCACCACTGATTAGCAGTTTGCTGACAATTCACAGTGCACACAGGAAGCTGTTCATCATAGGTGTGGGCCTGGTTATACAGAGCACAGAAGTCTTAGCGCTGCTACATCTACAGCAGACAAAACAAGGATGCTATCAAAATCTGCAGCAAATTAAGTTTAATCATAAATACTAGAGTGCTTGTTGTCACCCTGGCTAGACTTGCTTTGGCAAGCCAGCACTTTCAATCACCAGCGAGGAATGTGCGGGCAGACAAAACCGGTGGGTGGAACAGTGCACTGAGCCTCTTGGCCATACCGAGGGTAGAAGACTGATCACCCTAGTTAGTATGATTGATTAAACTTCACCTTTTGCAGAACAGATGCAGCTATTAAAAAATGAAAATAGCAGTTTTAATAGAGGCTACTGGCCTAATTTATCAAAGCTTTTACACCAAAATTCTGGCATAAAAAACTCTGAAGTCACATAATTTTGGTACAACTCAAGGCTGCCCTAATATTTTGATTTTTGGCATTCGCATGCCATTTTTGCCAGGTCCGTCAAAGTGGGCAGTTGCATTGGGAAAGGCTATTGCCACTCATTAAATTTATGATGAGCTGCGGCATTGGCTACACCACAAACCTTAACCCAGCAGTGACTGGAGTAGGATTTGTGGCGAGGCACAGAAATGTATACCACTTGTCAGTACACCTCTTCATGAATCAGGAGCATCTGACTCCATCACACCCCCTCATCAAGACCAACGTGAACCAATCTGATTTTAATGAACAGAGCCCTATATCTCCTAAAAGACTTTGTATTAGTGTATACTGTCAGTTTGGGTTGACAACTTCTATTGAAATAGCCAATTAGATCCATGGAGCTAAAGTCATCATTCATAGACAAAATGGTAATGCCATCTATACATACAGGGTAAAGGGTTCTAAACTTTGAAACATCTTTAATAGTGATGAGTGAATATACTCGTTACTCGAGATTTCTCGAGCATGCTCGGGGGTCCTCCGAGTATTTTTTAGTGCTTGGAGATTTAGTTTTTCTTGCTGCAGCTGAATGATTTACATCTGTTAGCCAGCATAAGTAAATGTGGGGGTTGCCTGGTTGCTAGGGAATCCCCACATGTAATCAAGCTGGCTAATAGATGGAAATCATTCAGCTGCGGCAAGAAAAACTAAATCTCTGAGCACTAAAAAACACTTGGAGGGCCCCCGAGCATGCTCGAGAAATCTCGAGTAACGAGTATATTCGCTCATCACTAATCTTTAACTTTGTTCCCAATATAAATATATCTAGCTTACAGTATTTCCAAAGGTACCCAGCTCTTCAGCTATCAGCAGCAGTACCTGACTATGGGAGAGCTAGCTTCGCTATTGCAATGAGTTAGTCAGTCAGCACCTTTCATTTACATTCAGTGGCGTACCACCAATGGTGGCAGGCCTGGGGCCGGCAATCGGGCTCATGAGCCAATGGGCCCAGTGCCAGTGCCAGCAACAGGTTCCCCATCTGTCATCGCATGTTCAATAGAATCTAGTGGAAAGTAATGATGAAAGAGGGAGAGTCAGCTCCGTCATTCTTCATTGGCATCTGAAACTTCAGCGCAGCGTTTGCGATGATATCACTACATGTCGCATGCTGTGTTGTGATGTGCATGCGCTTCAGAACACTCACTGCAAAGTATTGATCTTTAAACAAAAAAAAATCACTGAGTACATTAACGTGGCCATAATACTGTATGGACGACTATGGGGAATGTATTATACTATATGGAGGACTAGGGAGTACATTATACTATATAGAGGACTATGGGGAGTGCATTATACTGTATGGAGGACTATTGGGTGCATTATACTATATGGAGAAATATGGTGAGTGAATTATAATGTATGGAGGAATATGAACAGTGCATTATACTGTATGGATGACTATGGGGTGCATTATACAATATGGAGAACTATTGTGAGTGAATTATACTGTATGGAGAAATATGGAGAGTGCATTATACTGTATGGAGGACTATGGGATACATTATACTGTGTAGAGGACTATGGGGTGCATTAAACTGTATGGAGGACAATGGGGTGCATTATACCGTATGGAGGACCATGGAGTGCATTATACTATATGGAGGACTATGGGTGCATTATATTATATGGATGAATATGAGGTGCATTATACTATATAGATACTACATGGAGGACCATGGGGAGTGCATTATAATGTATGAAGAACTATGGAGAGTGCATTATTTATACTACATGGAGGACTATGGTGAGTGCA
Organism: Ranitomeya variabilis; assembly: GCF_051348905.1. Classification (NCBI taxonomy): domain Eukaryota; kingdom Metazoa; phylum Chordata; class Amphibia; order Anura; family Dendrobatidae; genus Ranitomeya; species Ranitomeya variabilis. Next base: position 255,514,087 of record NC_135236.1, on the reverse strand, counting down.
TTATACTGTATGGATGACTATGGGGGTAAATTATACTATATGGAGGACTATGGAGGTGCATTATACTATAAGGAGAATCATGGGGTGCATTATACTGTAAGGAGGATGATGGGGTGTGATACACTATATGGAGAACTAGGGGGTGTGCATTATACTGTATGGAGGACTATGGGGTGCATTATGCTATATGGAAGACTATGGGGAGTGCATTATACTGTATAGAGGGTGCATTATACTATATAGAGGACTATGGGGGTGCATTATACTATTTTGAGGACTATGGGGTGCATTAGCATACCATTATACTATATGGAGGAATATGGGGTCCATTACAGTACATAGAGGGCTACAGGGGGACAGTTAAAATATTTGGATGGCTATGTAGGGGTCATTATGATATTTGGAGGACTATCTGGGAACCTTTATACTTTATGGAGGACTATGTGGAATGCACTACGCTGACAGACACAGCAAACCTTCTTGCCACAGCTCGCATTGATGTGCCATCCTGGATGAGCTGCACTACCTTAGCCACTTGTGTGGGTTGTAGAGTCCGTCTCATGCTACCACGAGTGTGAAAGCACAACCAACATTCAAAAGTGACCAAAACATTAGCCAGGAAGCATTGGTACTGAGATATGGTCTGTGGTCCCCACCTGCAGAACCACTCCTTTATTGAGTGTGACTTGATAATTGCCAATAATTTCCATCTGTTGTCTATTTCATTTGCACAGTATCATGTGAAATTGATTGTCAAACAGTGTTGCTTTCTAAGTGAACAGTTTGATTTCACAGAAGTTCGATTTACTTGGAAATATATTCTGTTAAGTGTTCCCTTTATCTTTTTGAGCAGTGTATATATATATATATATATATATATATATATATATATATACTGTATATATATATATATATATATATATATATATATATATATATATATATATACCGTATTTTCCGGCGTATAAGACGACTGGGCGTATAAGACGACCCCCCAACTTTTCCAGTTAAAATGTAAAATCTCCTTAAAAGTCGGGGGTCTTCTTATAAACCGTGTCGTCTTATAGGACCGGTAACTAATGTGCCTTTTGGGGGGGGGGGGGAGTGGGCCTGATGATGACGAGGGGGCGTCTCACAGGAAAGTGAGTATCCCCCATTACCTCATTGTATCGCTGCAGCGTGGGGTCTCTGCTGGGAGCGGCGGCTGCTGCTCCTCATTGTGCAGCGTGGGTGCTGTGCTGTGGCGGCTCCTCTTCTTCAGTGTGGGGCCTCTGTGCAGCTGGGCGGCGGCGGCGGCGGCTTATCTTCAGGCAGTCGGGGCTCCTCCGGTATCTCCTTAAAGCCCGGAGGCCCTGCCGGCAACTCCATCGGTGCAATGCAGTGGCCTTCAGGAACATGGCCGCTGCTCAGATTCAGATCTCGTCCCGAGATCTCGGGAGACGAGATCTGAATCTGAGCAGCGGCCATTTTCCCGGAGACAGCTCCATTGCTGCTATGCGGTGGCCCGGCCGCTGGGGGCTGCGCATGCTCAGATTCAGATCTCTGAATCTGAGCAGCGGCCATGTTCCCGGAGGCCACTGCATTGCACCGATGGAGTTGCCGGCAGGGCCTCCGGGCTTTAAGGAGATACCGGAGGAGCCCCGACTGCCTGAAGATAAGCCGCCGCCGCCGCCCAGCAGCATTGAGGCCCCACACTGAAGAAGAGGAGCCGCCGCCCCACGCACAGCACAGCAGCCGCCGCCGCTCCCAGCAGAGACCCCACGCTACAATGATACAATGAGGTAATGGGGGATACTCACTTTCCTGTGAGACGCCCCCTCGTCGTCATCAGGCCCACTCCCCCCCCACCCACCATATACACCCGGCAAGGCGATACCCGGCGTATAAGACGACCCCCGACTTTTAAGATGATTTTCAGGGGTTAAAAAGTCGTCTTATACGCCGGAAAATACGGTATATACACACACACAGTACAGACCAAAAGTTTGGACACACCTTCTCATTTAAAGGTCTTTCTGTATTTTCATGAATATGAAAATTGTACATTCACACTGAAGGCATCAAAACTATGAATGAACACATGTGGAATTATATACATAACAAAAAAGTGTGAAACAGCTTAAATTATGTCTTATATTCTAGGTTCTTCAAAGGAGCCACCTTTTGCTTTGATGACTGCTTTGCACACTCTTGGCATTCTCTTGATGAACTTCAAGAGATAGTCACTGGGAATGGTCTTCCAACAATCTTGAAGGAGTTCCCAGAGATGCTTAGCACTTGTTGGCCCTTTTGCCTTCACTCTGCGGTCCAGCTCACCCCAAACCATCTCGACTGGGTTCAGGTCTGGTGACTGTGGAGGCCTAGTCATCTGGCGTAGCACCCCATCACTCTCCTTCTTGGTCAAATAGCCCTTACACAGCCTGGAGGTGTGTTTGGGGTCATTGTCCTGTTGAAAAATAAATGATGGTCCAACTAAACGCAAAATGGATGGAATAGCATGCCGCTACAAGATGCTGTGGTAGCCATGCTGGTTCAGTATGCCTTCAATTTTTAATAAATCCCCAACAGTGTCACCAGCAAAGCACCCCCACACCATCACACCTTCTCCTCCATGCTTCACGGTGGGAACCAGGCATGTAGAGTCCATCCATTCACCTTTTCTGCATTGCAGAAAGACACGGTGGTTGGAACCAAAGATCTCAAATTTGGACTCATCAGACCAAAGCACAGATTTCCACTGGTCTAATGTCCATTCCTTGTGTTCTTTAGCCCAATGATGTCTCTTCTGCTTGTTGCCTGTCCTTAGCAGTGGTTTCCTAGCAGCTATTTTACCATGAAGGCCTGCTGCACAAAGTCTCCTCTTAACAGTTGTTGTAGAGATGTGTCTGCTGCTAGAACTCTGTGTGGCATTGACCTGGTCTCTAATCTGAGCTGCTGTTAACCTGCGATTTCTGAGGCTGGTGACTCAGATAAACGTATCCTCAGAAGCAGATGTGACTCTTGGTCTTCCTTTCCTGGGGCGGTCCTCATGTGAGCCAGTTTCTTTGTAGCGCTTGATGGTTTTTGCCACTGCACTTGGGGACACTTTCAAAGTTTTCCCAATTTTTCAGACTGACTGATCTTCATTTCTTAAAGTAATGATGGCCACTCGTTTTTCTTTTGCTTAGCTGCTTTTTTCTTGCCATAATACAAATTCTAAAAGTCTGTTCAGTAGGACTATCAGCTGTGTATCCACTAGACTTCTGCACAACACAACTGATGGTCCCAACCCCATTTATAAGGCAAGAAATCCCACTTATTATACCTGACAGGGCACATCTGTGAAGTGAAAACCATTCCCGGAGACTACCTCTTGAAGCTCATCAAGAGAATGCCAAGAGTGTGCAAAGCAGTCATCAAAGCAAAAGGTGGCTACTTTGAAGAACCTAGAATATAAGACATAATTTCAGTTGTTTCACACTTTTTTGTTAAGTATATAATTCCACATGTGTTAATTCATAGTTTTGAAGCCTTCAGTGTGAATGTACAATTTTCATAGTCATGAAAATACAGAAAAATCTTTAAATGAGATGTGTCCAAACTTTTGGTCTGTACTGTATATATATATTCTATTCTAACCTGTCAGTGTGATTTTATCTGTATATCTATATATATATGTGTGTGTGTGTTTTGATGAATATTTCCTTTGAAAACGATGTGTAAATAACATAGAGAACTGCTGTATGTCAAAGCTCATGTGAAAATTGCATTGCAATCGGATAGCAATCGCACTGCACTCGAATGTAAATCGAATGCTAGGTGTGAAAATCGCATTGTGCTCGCATGACACTCACATGGCACTCGTCCGTTTTTTCGGTCCAGGTATCGGAAATGTTTTTCTTTCTCGCATATGGGTACGTACCCTTAGTAAAAGATTTAAATATCTTTAAAAATGAAAATATATTAATAAAATTGATATATTTATATCAGATAGTTTATTTTTTCGTGTACAAACCCTTTAAGGCTCCTCTGGTTATTAAAGCTATTTATATATTAACATATTTCTGCACTAGCACGATGACACTAATGTATATAACTAGCAATGTCACTAATAAAACTGTGGAACAGTTTTACTTTGTGTGGCAAATCAATGGGAGAGATGACATTATAAAAATTATTTACTATAACATTTGGTTAATTTTCATCTGCACGTACTACTTTATGCAGGTGATGTCCTTAAAAAGGTTATCCACTACATTCACATTGATGGCCTATTTTTATGACAGGTCTTCAATATCTGATCAGTCGAGGTCTGACATCCAGCATCCCCGACGATCAGCTGTTATCGGTGTCAAAGGAAGTACTCACTTGCCAAGCTGCTCCATCTGCTTGTAGCGGCTGCCGCATGGTAATGCACATCCGCCACCTATTGATTTGAATGTACAATACCAAGCTCCGGCCACTACAAGCAGACGGAGCAGCTCGGCAAGTGAGTAATTCGAGATGGTGGCCGCCTCCGACACTGATAACATCCGATTGGTGGTGGTGCTGCATGTCGGACCTTGACCGATCAGACATTGATGACCTGTCCTAAAAATAGGCCATCAATGTAAATGTAGTAGACAACCGTTTTAAGAATTTTAGATGAACTATAGATGCTACTATCAGTGTCAGAGACAAGGTTCATCTCTCCAATCACAGTTATTCATAAATACTTTGCTGTAAAAATGCATTGATAACCTCTGACTGCAAATAAAGTGGTGTTCTCAACCCTCTTTGGGTCTGACTGTTGTAGTCCCCAAGGATCCCAAGAACCATGGCTCTGAAGAACCCTGGCTAAATGGAGCTTGTGGTCAATTGTCATACTACTGCAGAATTCATTCTTAATGTGAGCACCGGAGATTCTGCTCTTAGAATGAATAGAGCGGAAGTGCACATGATCGCCTCCACTACATTTAGCCAGCAGGCCTTGTTCTTGGGATAGCTGGGGACTGCAGCAATCTGTTTAATTTGGAGAAAATCAATCTGGCAATATAAATTAATGTGTTTTTCCATTGTATCTTTACGTTTTTGCAAATGTATTGGGGACATGATTTTGTGGCATTTACTAATATATAATTATTACAAGTTCTCCTGCTCTTGTAATACTTGTATATCAAAAAATAAATTAATGCTCCCAACATATTTATTAAAATAAAGATCAAGTGTTCATTCCCTTTAATATTTGAGACCAAATCGACAGAGCTAATGGTTCACTGATCAAGTCAAGTGAATCAAGTCATGCTTGTGCAGATGTGTAAAGTGCTTAAAGAGTAACTAAACTTTTGGATAATTTTTCATAATTTTTTATAAATGTTTAATTCTGTACAGATTGTTGCGAGTCCAAGCCCTGAGATTCCACCGATTGCGCAAAAGACCTTTTAGAAGTGCACAACTCACGAGGCAGTAGTGCACAGCGCACGCCGGAGCACATGCAGACAGCAGAGTAAGAATTCAGTAGAGATCCATAACCATCCTATGACTTGCATAGGCATACTCTGGTCTGTGCACTCACTTAGATAGGAACTAAGCAGCATAGTCCTAAGGTTTTTTGAGTGACACATACAAAATTATTGAAAAGATTAATTACTATTTAATTGTATCTACTTTTGTTTATGATTTTTTTTTTAAATGTATAAATTTATACTTTGATTAACATGTATACTCTATAAAACCTTAATGCCTGCTGCTTAGCTTAAATGTCAGCAGCATTTAATCCATAAACTCCAATTACCACAAAACAGACAGCACAAAATTGTCATTTTTAAAATAAGATAACTTTTTTGGAGTTTTTACAGTTTTTCTTTAATTTTTTCCATAATATTGTTATTTATTTTTTCATAAAAATCACAGGTATTGAAATCAGGAGAAGATACAGAGGTCAAAGTTCATTTTAAGTCTCTTGGCCTCCCTCACTCAACACCTTGTGCTTCCCTCTGTAAATATTCCAATTCTTTTTTTTTTTATTATATTCTTTGAACACAACCTGGTCTCATAAAGGCCATATCAACAAATGTATTGTTGGTATGGACCAGAGGGCATTTTTTTGAGAGCTGGGGAAGTTTTGGGGATAAAACTCACAAGGTTAAAAGTGCAAAGGTCATTCCCCAAACATACAAAGTCCATGGATTGAAAACAGCAGGATAAGGAATCCCTGTTACCATTGCTTCCCTTAAAAAAGTCATGTTGCTTGTATTTAAACAGCTGTGTAGAGAGAAGGTAGGATGAGAACAGGCTTCGTGCATTCCACAAACTGCCCAAATAACTCCATCCCTCACCTTCCCCAGTGCTCAACCAATATCAGATCATCTTCATATTAAACTTGCGGGGTGCATCTGCAGAGGAGAGTCCAGCATCTGACTTTCGTGGCACATACTCAATCTCAATGTTGTGTTTGGTGTTTCCTTTGCCCCTGCTCCAAAGAAAAAGAAGGACCAAGCAGAATAAAACCACCCCCAAGAAGGATATAAAGCCCATTGTGGTTGCAATAATTAAAGTCTTAATATCGAATGGGAACGGTACACTTGTTCGAGTGCTGTTGACATCACTTTCATTCGGCTGGTTTGAGATGAAGGCAAAGGTCTTATTGGGTTGGTGAGGCCAATCTGGAGAATAACTGCGCACATGGAGATGAGCTAATGAAGTATCGTTGCCACCAGCATTACTTGCCACACAGTGGTAAGTCCCATTATCTTGTATCTGAGCATAACGTACCTCCAAAGTTCCATCTGGAAATACAGTCAGACGCCCATTGCTTTTGCTAGTGATGAAAGTCTTTCGTGGGGACTGCCACAGTATGGTTGGTGGTGGATCACCGTCAGCCCGGCAGAAAAAGTGTACAGTATGACCTTCATCTACATGTACAACTTGTGGACTTCGGTCCTGGATTCGTGCACGTCGGCAAGTAAAGTAATTAGGCTGCAGGACATCAGGAAAATCTTTAAATTCCTTTCCTTGTACATATTCTGGGCTGGAACAGGATGGCTGTTGTTTATTGAAGTTGAGGCGCCAACGACGCCGGAAGATCCATAATAGGCGGCAGTCACAAGCTAGTGGGTTGTGATCTAAAATTAGTGCCTCCAGATTACCAACAGAATGGAAGGAAGATTCCTCAAGTGTACTGAGAGAATTGAAGGATACATTTAGTACTCGCAAATGGTTAAGACCTCGAAAAGCATAGGGTTCCACCACAGTCAGTTGTCCACCTACCAGGTGAAATTCCTGAAGTCTGAGTAACTCATGCAACATAGATCCCTCCACAGATGTTATGGGGTTATATGAAAGATTAAGAAATCGAAGGTAAACAAGATGTCTGATTGCCACATATGGTATACTGCTCAAATTGCAATAAGTAACAGATAGAGAAGTTAAATTCAACCCGTAGAGGCTATTGGATGTCATTGTGTCCAAGAATGGCCAATGCGATACCTCTAAGTTTTTCAACCGAAACAACCTTTTGAAAGAATAGTCACGGATGACATTAATATTCAGGTACCTTAGCCGTAGGGACATGAGACCAGGAAGGTGGGACAAAGCTTCTGTGGGTACCAAAGTGAGGTTACATTTTTCCAATGACAGCTCTTCCAGACTGTTGAGTCCACGGAAGGCACGGTGAGTGATGTATACCAAATCATTATCACCAACTTCCAGAGATTTCAGGTTATACAGGTCCTGGAACATGTCATCCAGAAGAATAACAATTTTGTTCTCACTAATATCAAGTTGTGTAAGGTTACTAAGTCCTGTAAATACACTTTGTGGAATGAGTTTTAGACGATTATTTCGCAGCCCTAGGAATCGTAGATTGAAGAGACCATTGAAGGCGCCTGGTTCAATGGTGGATAAAATGTTCTCATTAAGTTCCAACTCCTCCAAATATGGAAAGGCAGAAAATTCGTCCTGATTGAGTGTCTTGATGCGATTTTTGCTTAGGTCCAGCAGTCGTGTATCTGTGGGGATGCCTTCAGGAATGGTAAGATGTCTTTTACGATGGCAGAGAACTGATCGATCCTGAGCTGAGCACTCACAGCGTTGGGGACAACCTGAGGCAGTGCCAGACAGGTAGGAGCCCACTATAAGCAACAGGATGGGACACAGGCAGGGTGGCAGCGGGAGAATCATACTGGACCTTTGACTCACCTAGAAAGAAAAAAATAAAACCTATTAGTGCATACATAACAAAAAATCTACATTAACAATTCTTAATGGAAAAGTAAGCATTTTGCATAAGATAGAACATTGGATTCTACAAATAAGGGAAGGTTTACACAAGCATATTAATGCCGTATTTTTTTGTCCATATTATGCCAAATTTCCAGCCCAACTGCAGGTCTCGTAATCCGAACTACAAGCATCATAGGCCCAAAACCGTTGTGTGAACCTTCCCAAATTAAACCTTTTTAGGAAAGTAAACTGAATTGCTTTTGACATTAATTTTGAAGAGATTTAAAGTAAAGTAAAAGTTGAAAAGTTAATATTTGTTTGAAAATATGACATTATTTTAGATGGCACCTATCTATTTATAAATTAGGATGAGCTGCAAGGTTTTACTATAATACATATTTATGTAGAAGCATAGAAAGACAAAGAGACTGGCTGTTGCTCAATAGCTGATGACTGGCTGGAAATTATCAAAGATGGGCTGCAGTTGAAATGACATTTGGTCATCTGTTGATTTGATACAGGATTATTGATACTTTGTTCACTCATGGAAAAAATTATAATAGTCATTAAAATCAACAGTGATAAATTAGATCCTGGAAACAATATGACAACACTATTATTTATCTACCAAATAGATGGAAAGCTGTATAAAAAAAGGCTCAAACATTATGTAAGATATAAGAAGGACAGGAACTAAGCAGTTTACACATTAATCTACTTGCAGGGTGTCTGCTGGCTGACAGGTGCATTTAAGTACGTGTGGGTAGTGTAAGGACTCATTCAGACGTTCATTGTTCATATACGAGTTCTATGCTTGTTTTTCACAGATAGAATATGTACCCACTGTAATCTATGAAGTTGTTCACGTCTGTGGTTTTTATTTTGAGGACAGTTATTCAAATCATGGATCAACATCAAAGTCTACGTGTCCGTAAAAATCTTGGACAGCACCCAGATGGCATCCATGTGTACTGTCCGTGATTAACATTGTAATGCATAGGAGAAGCTTTGTAATTTATTAACTTTCCCATACGAAAAAATGAAACACTGAACAAACACCGATAAAAATCGAATGAAAAACACTGACGAAACTGGACCATTTTTACATACCAGAAAAATCACTGATGCCTAATTGAGGCCCTCACAAATCTGATGCACGGCATACCCAGATGTAATATCCAATCAACTCCACAACGTCAATGTTTCTTTATTTTCCCTTTGGTATATGTTAGGTGATGGCCAAGTTGATTTCACTTAACATTTCAGGTGCCTGTAAATCATCGACTGTTTCCCGGCCTTTGACGCAGGCTTTCAAGCTAAGCCGGTATCTTTCCCCGCACTTGACGGGTGTTAACCAGTTAAATGCCACTGTCAATCACTGACCGCGACATTTAATATTTTCAGACATTGATTCCATCTATCGGCGCTCTAGTCACGTGATCACGTGGCGCTGATGGGTTGTCCTGACAGCCGGGGGGCTGCTGAAGACATAGGAAATCACCAATCGTGATTTCTGCTATGTATATCACAGCTTCAAGTCTCCTAAGGGGTCTATTAAATACAGTAAAAAGTAAAAAAAAAATAGTTAAAAAAAAGACAAAAATTAAAATTGCCACCCTTTTGCCCCATTAAAAAAAATATATATACACATATTTGGTATAGCGCGTTCAGAAATATTCAGTCTATCAAAATATAAAATAAATTAACTTGATGGGTAAACAGCGTAATGAGAAAAAAATTAACATGCCAGTATTATGGTTTTTGGTTGCCACAACATTGCAATAAAATGCAATAAAAGGCGATCAAAACATCGTATCATCCCTAAAATGGTATCAGTAAAAGCATCAGCTCAGGGCATAAAAAATAAGCTCTCACACAGCCCCAATTCCTGAAAAGTGAGAACGTTACAGGTCTCACAAAATGGCAACAAAAGAAGGAAATTTTTTTTTTTTTTTACAAATTTCTGATTTTTTTTCAACACTTAAATAAAAATAAAACTATACATGTATGGTATTTAGTGTTACGTACTTATACTCACCTGGGGAATCATATAGCCTGGTCAGTTTTACCATACAGTGAACATGATAAATAAAAACCCCCCAAAAAACATTGTGGAATTGCACTTTTTTGCAATTTCATCGCACTTGGAATTTGTTTCCCATTTTACAGTACCCTATGTAGGAGAATGAATAGTGTAATTCAAAAGTACAACTTCTCTCACAAAAAACAATCACTCATATGGCTATATGGCTGGAAAAATAAAAAAATGATGGCTCTTGGAAGAAGGGGAGGAAATAACAAAAACGAAAATCGGTAAATTAACCGCGTTGAAGGGGTTAACATACTTTGCTTATAGGGAACTAAGGATGATATAATCAGCTTCCTTTAGGGAATAATTTCTTTATCTTGTTTGCTTGGTCTTATTGCTAGACAAGATCTAGACAATGATCCTAAAGTAGTCTGTAGTATTGTGACTGTGGTTTGGTTGTGTAACATTTTGCCAGCGGTACTTGGAATATATATGGAGGACGCACATACACTGATAAGGTAGACTACACCCAGTGACTATGGTAAGGGAGCGCTCCAGCCTGGCCGCCAGGAGCCCGTTCTAAACATTTTGCTCCACCTTTTCCGCACATTAGAGATGTAAACAAAGACACGGCCCCCACTTCCTCTGCTATTTCATTGCAGACAGCGCAATTAGACGATTAACGATAATTACAGACAAGGAACTTTAGTCTGGGAAAAAGGAGGATGAATTAACACATGGTGTGACGGTAAGCAGAGCCTTAGTTCTGTACAGAATATCAACACTCACAGCTACTTTCTATCGTGTATGTTCATTATACATGTAGATAGATTTCCAGATATATCACATATAGTGATCTCTCAATCTCCTGCTCGAAATACGCAGCTATCCATCGTGCAACTTAATATAATGGCAAAATATTCCACAGAGATTTCAGAGATTATCACCATTAGGAAAGATATACATTGGATTCAAAATTCTGCACAAGTCCTTTATTGTTGCAGATCCTGTTACAAATTCACATCAGATTTCAGCCTTCACACTACAGGGGTAACATTTTTAGTGAAAATCCAGCTGAGAAACTGGTAACCTATAGATTCTACATTATGTGAATAAGATTGGTTAAATTCTCATCCTCACCTCAACCACCGTATTCTGCAGTAAATTTCACCTGGGGAAATCAGATGGTAAAATTAGTGTCTTTTCTATGCCATATGGACTTAGCCTCAAACTAAGGCCTTATTCAGACATCCATCTTTCGTGTACGTCTTCTTTCCATGTCTTATAGGGATAGAACATGTATCTATTATAATGTACTGGGCTGAGAGTCAACTCCAAAAAAGTAAACAAAAAGGGGACATCCGTTTTTGTTCCAAGTCACGGATCAAACATGCCCATTCACATGAATGGGTCCGTGAAAAAACCCCACTCAGCACACAGTATACCATCAGTATGTCAAGCTTTGTCGGTGTCTTTCTGTTTAATGGGTAGAAGAAGTTTGTACATTTTTTTCTTTTCTCACATGAAAAACAGATGACATACTGATGGTAAAAATTGACACTTGGAAAAGAAATGGATGAAAGTCTGTTTTTTCCTCACCTAAGAAAAAAAAACCATACATCCTAAAAAATGGCTTCTTTCCATAAAGACCTGCTTGCTCCCTTGTGCATTTTCCCATAACAAACTGGCCCCCAGATACAGACTGGGGCTGAAATTCAGCCCTGGCATTTGAAATCACATAGGCCCGTTCCCCAAGCACAAGATGGGATATATTACTGATATTACCATGGATGGAGGAAAGCAAGATTTACTACAAGACCATTATTTCTAATGATAACTGTGGCCTGTTGGGGTAAGTGATGGAGTCAGCGACTGCGCTCCATCACAACTCTTAGCAGTATGGGTATCTTGAGAACACCGATTCTACTAACAATGCAGCAGACAAGGTGGCCCACGATCAGACAGGCCTTTCCGGCATTTGCCAGAACTGCCAGATGGCCAGTCTGGCCCTGCTGGCTCCGATTCATCAAGACCAATGATTTTGTTGCTGGTCTTGATGAATGGAGTCAGACTCTCCTGATCCATGAAGAGATGTGCACCTGACAAGTGGCCTGTGCCTCCATGCTCCTCACCAGAAATCTTACCCCAGTCAGGGAACGCTGCTGCTCATCATGAATTAGACAAGCTGTGTTGTCATGCCCTGTTCCATGCCAGTTTGGCCCATTTTGGTGGAGCTTGGAGAAACTAGCCTGAAAACTCTCTTTTGTGCCAACATTTTGCGAATTTTCAAAGCATTTTACACCAAAGTCTGGTGAAATTGCTTTGATGAATTGGGCCCGTTGTAGTTAGTTAAAGAGATTGTCCATATAATTCTTTAATGTACTACTATAAACCTGTAAGTCTTGCCAAGTCATTGGATGCCTTCTATCCTCAATGTCAACTCGCCCTAAATGAAGACTTGTTGCTAGGGAGATACACTGCATGACAACGGCAATCAAAAGGCTGTTTCATAGTTGCAGTAGGCCGAGTGAGTATGTCTAGCAATCGGAATGTCAAATATGATTCAACTGTATTTATCTGTGTTCTGTATTTATCCTGTGCTTCAGCAGAATAAGTGATAGTAAAAGGTCTATTCCCATCTTATAAATTTGTTGGCATATCCACGGGATATGACATTAATGCCTGACAGGAGCAGGGACCTTCACCTACAGGGAGAACAGGGCTCCCGTGATCCTACTTCTCCCATTTACACTAGCAGATGTCCCTATCAAATGTAATAAAACAGTGGCAATTGATGAGGAAAAGATTGAGCACGGCTTCCATAAAGCTACCTCTCCCAGTAGGTAATCATGTAATGAACCTTAGCGTATGTTCACAAATTGCTGATGTGTGCAAAAATATTCCACGCGGCACCTTAGGTTTTCCTCTTTGTATATTCGCTCCGTTTTTGCATGGCAATTTACATGTGGATTTAAATGTAGATTTCTTCCATTCAACTGAGATGGGTGAAGTCTGAAAATAGCTTCATGAAATAAAGGGCCCCCATATTTCCATTATGTGTGGAGGAAGGTAATGATTCACCAGGGGCTAGAACGTCGCTCACAATGCACTATGTAATTATGGAACTTAAATGTATAGTCAAATAGCGTGCAAAACCCAATTAGCAAATATGGGGGATTTGTATGGGTCACACTCAGCATTCACTATTTAATCTCACCCAAGACTAAAGATACACGAACCCCGTGTTAGATTAGATATTATACTTTGAATATTACTTGGACCAAACATCTTCCTCCAGCCGCCTATAAACCCAACGTCAACAATGCATTGTACTTTGAGGATCTAAATGTCAGCCATATTCTGGAATCACCACCGCAATACAGGAACGTTCACCTCACAAATAAGTGTTTCATAAACCAGTAAGCTCTTAGTAAATTACCCAATATATCAATTATAAAACGGAAGCTGAGACAGTCTTCTCATGCAGTTTTAATGCCTATTGCAAGTGCAAAAAAATAAAGTTAGCTTTGTGAATAAATCATGTGATGCACCACAGTCTTCCATTTTCCCTTCATCTAACAAATAAGGAATATACATATTTAATAAAATGCCAAACAAATGTTTATTTAAAATGGAAATGAAGCAAGTATCTATTTTTTGTTTGCAAAATGATAAATGAGAACTTCAGCTGATAATTATATGTAGGACTAAGGTGACACCAAATTAGAGACATTTATATAAGTTAAAATATCAAAAATAAATCACCGTCGAAAGCTGCTGGTTTTCTTGGACAATTGAATTAGATTTTATTTCCCGACTGCCATTCCCATCTCTACAGTACCATCATAAGAATGTAAGCAGGAGAAAAGCCACTATGATCAGTTTCACCTTAGAGGCCAGAGAATCTGTCAGTAGAGTCAATCTTCCTAAGCCGTCTGAATAAAATGATACCTTGATAATTGTGATCTGATGTCTTTTTCCAGATAGATCCATGTTTTTCTTATATGTAAACTACATCTTCTAGCCTATGGGGAGGACGATGCCTGAAGATAACTCGGCCTCCAGAGCTTATTTTACATGAAGAGGAGTTACCAGTGTGAGGCAAGTAACTAACACATAACAGAGGAAATTAAATTTGTCTTGTTGCAAACACATTTTTTGCAGTTCTCTGAGCCCTGCTGAATTGCAACAAGTTGCAACCCTGTCTGCCTGTTATCTGGAAGCTGAAGCTGAGAGGAACCTGCAGATGTGTCAGGAATGATCACACACATCTCTGCAGTGAGATCAGGAGAGCAGAGAGCGGCCATTACATATTGCACTGGTAACTCCCCCTCCATATAAAATAAGCTCTGGAGGCAGAGTTATCTTCCAGGCAGCGTCCTCTCCATAGCCTGGAAGACGTCATTTACTGTATATAAAGTAATAAAAAATGATTCATCCGCAACAAGACATTTGATATGAGACATACAGGTAGGACTTTTTTTCAGCAGTCTATAACCTGTATGCCCATATTAAAAATTTAGACAGGTCAAATATGATGACAGATCCCTTTAACCCCTTCATGACCAGAGGTATTTTCGTTTTTACGTTTTTGTTTTTTGCTCCCCTTCTTTCCAGAGCCATAACTTTTTATTTTTCGGTCAATATGGCCATGTGAGAGCTTGTTTTTTGCGGGATAAGTTGTACTTTTGAATGTCACCATTGGTTTTAACATATCAGGTACTGGAAAATGGGAAAAAAATTCCCAGTGCGGTGAAATTGCAAAGAAAGTGAAATCCCACAGTAGTTTTTTGTTTTGCTTTTTTACTATGTTCACTAAATGCTAAAACTACAATAACCAAAGAAAATAATGGATGGCACTCACCAATGCGGTTTTCACTTGCTTTATTAGACGCTGTGCGGCTCAGTCACGGGCGACATGTGCTAGGTACGGAATACAGCTGTTTCGCCCTTCAGCACTTCAACGGGTCCTAAATGCTAAAACTGAGCTGCCATCCAGTTCATTATGAGTTCATAGACACCAAACATGTCTACATGTCTAGGTTCTTTTTTATCTAAGTGGGAAAAAAAAAATCCAAACTTTGTCATGCCAACCCATTGATGACACACGATCACGTGACGGGGGTCACCGATGGGCAGATTTCCGATGCGCTTGCCGGAAGCACGTGTTATGTGCCGCTGTCAGGGTTTGACAGTGGCAATTAAAGGGTTAACAGATGACATGTGCCAGGAAAGATGTGGGCTCAGCGCTGGAGCCCACATCAAAGGGAGGCTGTCCGACATCGGCATATTATTAAGCCCGATGTCAGAAAGAGGTTAAAGGCCATCTTAGTCATTAATGGTGCATCCACTGCAGCGCAACTGACCTTGTAACTATATTGCAGAAAGTAGGGTACTTTCTACTATTTTTGAATGCTGAGAGACACTTTAGATATTTCAGCAGAGGGACAAATGACCCTAGAAATAGAACCTCCTCCAAATATTTATTACGCTTGCTTTGTGTATGGTGAGATTACCCTTTTGAGAATCTAATAATATCTAAAAAAAAATTGTATTCCGGATATAACCTCTTATAACCTCTAACTCCACAGCTCTGACATATTCTGGTACATAACATTGTGCTCAACATTATGAGCAGAATACAATATCACTTGGTTATATGTTTGGTTAATCTCTGGTTTGGGACCATAAATAATTATGTGGAGCTTCTAAGTCACAGATACATCAGGAGGAGGCCTAGCGGCTAATAATAATCTTTATTTATATAGAGCTAACATATTCCGCAGTTCATACACAACAGTCATATGTAACAAAGTTAAAGATAATACAATAATTAAAGCGAATGTAAGATAATGTAAGAGCTTACAATCTACAATAACCTTGATGCAGCTGAAAATTGCCACCATGGTTTTCAAACAGGCTATTAAAACTTGGTTATCAATTGATCACCAATGGTTAATGTCCACATGGTTTGCTGTTTCAACTGCAAAACCGAATGGCAATTAGCAGGAACAGACACAGACAGAAGCGGGCCCCTGTGCATTCCATGTGTCTGCACCCTAACCATAATACAGAGGTCAGGAAACATAAAGCACCACTCCAGCAGTTATTTTTATTTCACCTCTGGAGTGGTGCTACTAATCTACATTCCCTTCCCCTAATATTATGCTCACCGGCCGCCATCATCCGTTATCAGCGCGGCTCTGGTCTGTCGCCTGCAGGTTGTGACCTGTTGGGTCACTCCAGTGTTTGTTGGGCGATTCGGAAGTCCCAAATCAATGTAAGTCAGAACATGGCCAGAAAGAGGTTCTCATAAACTTGCAATGAAAACTTGCGAAGGTCAGTCAAAAGTTGCGGTAACAAGATGGCTGGACAAGACTGGTGCAGCACAGGGAAGGGCTGAAAATGGTGGCTGGCAAATATAATACTAGGATTAGGGAACTTACGTTAGTGGCGCCACTCCAGTGCCGAAATAAAAAACAACAGGGTGGTGCATTAAGATAAACAGGTGTCATCATGACACATTTTCTGGCTAATGAGACCCCAGTAGATTAGGTTGAGAAGGACTGACATGGAGTATGCCCTAGAGACAGAGGACATTTCCTGTGTGGGGGCCGCTGTGGAGGTGTGTGGGAAGAGGTAACAATACATTAGTGGAATAGAGTTTACGGAAGTGTGCTGCTTTCTGCTTCGGCTTTCTTTTTCTGTGATGATTATTGCACTTATTATTTTTCAATTGTAATGCTTCTTAGAATTCAATAAATAAATATGGAAATTCGATTGCTGCAATGTGCTACATTTTAAACCAAATGTTACATGATCATAAAACAAAGCTCCCTTTTGATACAAATATGGTAAAACATAGATAAATGCTGGCAGTACAATGAGGGGACCATTATGAAACAGGTGAAATCTAATAGCTTTAATGGATTTTAATGCACATTTCTGCAAAGAATAAACCAGGTGTTAAGTGCAGGGAGGGGGCATCATAAAAGATGGAGCAATGTAAGATATACTAGCTGAGCTGGGCTACAGTGCAATAAATGTGTCTAATAAAGAAACATGAAACCTAGGAATGAATGATAAGAAGTAGATAGTCTTGTCTCCTCTGTTGGCAGAATTTTCTGCATGTTCCTAAAACAAGCATTTGTGCAGAAATATTCAATAGAAAAAGTGTTAATAATAGGGGTGTGACTTATTAAAAGGCCTGGGCTTATTGTGCCTCTTCTTCTATTCCAGTGGCAGATGACTTCTACTGCTGTCAGTTGTAATACAGCAAGCTGTAATATGAGGTTTGTGAAAAGGAAAGGGAAAATGGCCAATCTCCTGCGACACATGGAATAAATGGCAGAATATAGAAGTGCAGAAAGTGGCACTCACCACTACTATGTCAGCAAAAGGCAGTTTTATTTGGTCATTGGATGGTAAACACAGACATAGAAAGAATGAGCAATAGCTGTTTCCCATGAGTACACACTTCTGCTGGTTCCCCACGCATGTAGTCACACGAAACAGCTGTTGCTGGTTCACCATCCGATGACCAAATAAGACTGCCTTTTACTGACATGCCAGTGGTGAGTGCCACTTTCTGCATTTCTACAGTGGGGGAAATAAGTGTTTGATCCCTTGATGGTTTTGTAAGTTTTCCCACTGACAAAGACATGAACAGTCTATAATTTTAAATTTAGGTTAACTTTAAGATTGAGAGATAGAATATCAAAAATAAAATCCAGAAAACCACATTGTATAAATTATTATAAATTTACTTGCATTTTGCAGTGAGAAATAAGTATTTGATCCCGTACCAACTATTAAGAGTTCTGGCTCATACTGACCCGTTAGATGCTCCCTAATCAACTAATTACCTGCATTAAAGACAGCTGTCTTACATAGTCACCTTTATAAAAGACTCCTGTCCATAGACTTAATTAATCAGTCAGACTAACCTCTACAACATGGGCAAGACCATAGAGCTTTATAAGGATGTCAGGGACAAAATCATAGACCGGCACAAAGCTGGAATGGGCTACAAAAACCATAAGTAAGATGCTGGGTGAGAAGGAGACAACTGTTGGTGCAAAAGTAAGAAAATGAAAGAAATACAAAATGACTGTCAATCGACATCGATCTGGGCCACCATGCAAAATCTCACCTCGTGGGGTATCCTTGATCATGATGAAGGTGAGAGATCACCTTAAAACTGCACGAGGGGAACTTGTTAATGATCTCAAGGCAGCTGAAACCACAGTCACGAAGAAAAACATTGGTAACACATTACGCCGTAAAGGTTTAAAATCCTGCAGTGCCCGTAAGGTCCCCCTGCTCAAGAAGGCACATGTGAAGGCCCGTCTGAAGTTTGCCAATGAACACCTGGATGATTCTGTGAGTGATTGGGAGAAGGTGCTGTGGTCATATTAGAAAAAATTGAGGTCTGTGGCATTAACTCAACTCGCTGTGTTTGGAGGAAGAGAAATGCTGCCTATGACCCAAAGAACATCGTCCCCACTGTCAAGCATGGAGGTGGAAACATTATATTTTGGGGTTGTTTATCTACTAAGGGCACAGGACTACTTCACTTCATCAATGGGAGAATGGATGGAGCCATGTACCGTAAAATCCTGAGTGACAGCCTCCTTCCCACCACCATGACAATAAATATGAGCCGTGGCTGGATCTTCCAGCAAGACAATGACCCAAAACATACAGACAAAGCAACAAAGAAGTGGCTCAAAAAGAAGCGCATTCAGGTCATGGAGTGGACTAGCCAGTCTCCAAACCTTAATCCCATAGAAAACTTATGGAGGGAGTTGAAGCTCCGAGTTGCCAAGTGACAGCCTCAAAATCTTAATGATTTAGAGATGATTTGCAAAGAGTAGTGGACCGAAATTCCTCCTGACGTGTGCGCAAACCTCATCAACTACAAAAAACATCTGACTGCTGTGCTTGCCAACAAGGGTTTTGCCACCAAGTGTTAAGTCTTGTTTGCCAGATGGATCCAATACTTATTTCTCACTGCAAAATGCACATAACTTTATATAATTTATACAATGTGATTTTCTGGATTTTATTACTGATATTCTATCTCTCAATGTTAAAATTAACCTACCCTTAAAATTATAGACTGTTCATGTCTTTGTCAGTGGGCAAACTTACAAAATCAGCAAGGGATCAAATACTTATTTCCCCCACTGTATATTCTGCCAAGAATCAAGCTGTATCTTTTTGAAACTGAGCAGCGCAAATCTGGGCAAGGATTCCGAATATTTTGGTTGATTCTGTTTTCCTTGAATTTGGGTAGGTCAGTGTTTTTCCTTTTACACTTTGGTTTACATATAGAAAGAAAACTTCATTTTGTATGGTTTTTAAACTTTTTACTAAATAAAAGACCGGATAAAGTCAAAGGAAAGGATAATATATAAAAGAAATTGAAAGGATTTTCTGTTTTACATATGCCGTTCATTTAAAACTATATAATATAGGTTAGATAAGAAGAATTAAATAGTATTCAAGGGCGGATGTTCACTTCATGGCTTGTATCCATTTTAAACATATACCAATTATAATTTGTTCTTTAGGCAAGCTTGAACTGGACTGTGCTGGGAATTCCTGGTAAGAGGCAGGGAGAGAGAGCTGCTTCATTCACATTTGGGGATCAACCTATAGTTATAGCAGCAACAAACAATACAAAATACTGGTAAAGGAATAAGAAAAACAGTTTGTTTGTAGAAACCATAGTAATACATATGATTTGTGTATTCAACCTCAATATTGCTTTATTGATGTCATAATGTATCATGGCTGCCACATCATACTACATTCCCCAAAGTGCAAATGTATGGTGGGCCAGTACTTTCCCATCAATTGTGGAAGTAGTGCCATGACAATCAGCTGATCGCCAGGCCCGATCCCTCTTTATGGTGGTTATCATGGTGAGTCAACCCCTTAAACATAGGGATGGATTTACAAATCAGTAAGGATCTTTGTGATGAGTTGACAGTACTCAGCAGGAGAGAACAATATAAACAGTACAGATCTCACCGTGATTTGTTGTTTTCCAAATTTCATTTATTATGAGCCAAAATTAAGGAGGTTGTCATTCTATTAGATGGGATGATATATCACTAAGCTATTTTATCACTTCTGATCAATAAATATTGGGACCTCCACTAATCTGCAGAAGTCCTGAGGTCATTAATATATGAATACACACATAGCCAGGGGCAATGGACATTGAAGGACTTTTATGCCATTGAAATGGGCAATGTAGAATAGATACAATTCTCTATGGCATGGAATGTCTTCAGGAATATAGTGGAATCTTGTGATAGGAACATAATGGCATTAATAATTAAATCCATCCAAAAGCAAAATATATCACTAGTGGAAACCGCATAAAACTACTATGGTTAATATGTAAAACTTATAAGAGGCGCTGGACAGAAATTGCCAAATTGTCTTTGCATTTAAGATTGCTTGTTTAGCCAGTGTATACAATGGTGTTATGACTAGCACGGCAGAACATATGCTGAATATATAATATACATCTGGAACTGTCACAATGGTAACAAACACAAATACCAAACAACAACCACTCATAAACAGAATAAATATTGGATGCGGTTTTCATTTTATGCAAACGAGAAAACAGATTTGCCTGCTATTATAGAAAAAACGGTGACGATTACAAAAGATATAATAGAGCTTATGTAATACGCATCGGCTGCAAGTCAAGCTGGTTGGGATGTTGGGTACAGAATAAAGAAGGAAATGCAGGTGATGGAAAGACTGAATTAAAAAGGCTATGCTCTTTTTTTTCTAAGATGAAGGCCACCTAAAGCTTTGTCTGATGAAGCACATTGTAAAGCACGGCCCCAGCGTACAGAACCTGTGAAGGGTCTTTACTCTATACTGGGCCTTATTAGCGTGTAAAGCATTCAAAGGGCTAATCCTCCAGTGAGAGAGATGTGAGAAGCCGCTCTGATCTTGTGAAATCGGTGAGCTGCTCGGATGCTGCTTGTGCTCTGGTGGGTTTCTAGGCAGACTCTCCTGTGACAAGCCCCATAATCCTTTTAATGTGTGGCTATATTATTGGAATTGATATAACCATCTATTCCTGCTTATCTATAAACTGTACAGTCATCTGTCTCCATGGCTCCATCTCCGGAATATATAGAGCAGTCTCCCTCTACTGTTCTTCCTCCCCACTGGGTACACATTCCTCCTTCTTCCTCAGTCATATCTACAGACACCTCCAGATTCCGCCTTTTGTTCTGTAATATTCTCAGTGCCTACATAAACAAGAGCGATTCTTAAAGCTTAATCTCCTTTTATATAGGTATTTCCACCCAAAGGAATATGAAAACTGTGACCAATGTCCTCCATCGCCCATTTTTTTTCAATGAGCTGTTAATATTCTCTCAAAACCATTCTCCCTGCCTTCATTTTGTACACAGGTCTCCTGGGTCATCTAGTAGAATATGGGGTCAATAATGCTGCTGAAGTACATGTACATGAGAGGAATACCGAGAGGAGGCCAGATACACCAGAAGCACATATGTTCTCACGATACTAGCGGAATATTAACATGCCTGGGAGGGGGAACGGGATGGATACTCAGAAGGGGAAAATGAAAAATGGGGAGGATGAGGGAAGGGCTGCTAAAGAAACGATGCTGTGTTACTGTTGTGGGATGAATATATTGTACAGAAATGAACAAAAAATAAATAAAAAAATACAGTAAACTTACAATGCAAGATCAACATAATCATATAAATGGTCAGATATTTTTCAGAAATGTCTGTTCTACACAAAATATATATACGAAGAGGAGAATGGAGATGTCTGCAAAGATACCCATCCATCTCAGATGGAACATAATGGTATTTTTGTAGACTGCACTTTGTAATGTAGCATAATTGGCTACATAAACTGTGACATCCATATCAAAAGCATAGATAGATGATATCTGTACCTGGCCTTCATTTTTCGCAGCTGCGAGATGCCTTTTCCCATTTCCATCGCCAATGAAAGGGTAGCAGTGAAGGACTTCAATACAATCTTCCTGGCATTCAGAGCATAATATGTAGAATCACACACACACGCTGATCTGCAGTGACAGAGGCTCTCGCACAATTAAACATGGGTTCAGTACCAATCATACAGACAGTGACACAGTTATCCTATGGATATTACAATACACAGCCACAGAGGTTCATACACATACAAGGACGCTTAGAGAGAGACAGCGACGCACAAGGACACACATCCACTGCCACTCAGCAGAAAAAAATCCAGAGGTTGATGTGAAGCTGCAGCGCACACGGTACATATCACGGTATAGACGCAGATCAGCTACACAGCAGAAAGAGACAAAATGAGGCTCAAATGAGAGAGAAGGGTGAGATAGCAAGGAAAACACACAGGGTAAGGGAGAAGAAGCAAGCAAAGAGGAGGGACAAACAGATACAGAATCAGAAAGAAGCAGGGAGGAGAGGAAAGAGGGGAGAGGAGAGGAGGAACTATGACAATGAGCTGGAGAGAAGGAACAGCTGTGAGCAATGACTCTGCTCCTTATTCCTATATACAAGTAGTACGCAGCAGTGTGCACTACACAGACAACGCAATGCTACTGCTGCCAAGCATGGCATGCTGATAGAATTCTAATGTCCAGCACCCAACATGGATAGATAGCTGCGCTGGCCCCTGCTGGACTCTGTGAGATAACTATGCTGCCCAGAACTACATTTAAAGAGATAATTACTCTTCTCACCTCTGGATGCTGACATACTGTACATCTGTCTGCTAAAAGATAACTGTACTGGTCGGCGCTGTGCGCTGAAGAATGGTATACTCATTTATGCTTGGAAATTTCACCACTATTTTTTTTAGCTATAGAGCAACAGCTATGTTATCCAACATTAAATACTAAGAGATAATTCTACTGCCCAGCCTGATAAAATAAGAAGTAAATTTACTCCTCCGTACAATAAAGCACAAAGAGTGATGTGATTCTGTCTTCCATTCTTAATATAGGTTGATGGATTGTGTAGGTCACTATTGAGCTATATAAAGATACAAAGTCGACTGTTTATAAAAGTGCATCTTATATAAAGCGTTCCTGTACTGATTTTGTATGTTGCAGGAATACTAATCACTTGGGTGCGTGGTGAGGCAACACTGAATCCGTTTCCATTTAAATGTCCAGGCTGTATTATTGGTGCTTCATGGTGTCTGGCAGCCACTTTACATACCTCCCCCTTTTGCCTAAAGCCTGGGGACTTGGCACCTTCTACCTCTAGACATGGGATTCTTAAGAGGGAATTGGAATTACCATGTGGCTTCCTGGCTCTATGTTCTACATGGGCACTGAAATTCTGTAGGGTTAGAAACCAATGGGTAACTAAAGCATTTTCTCCTTTTTCTCCCTCATCCACCTGAGTGGAGCATAGTTTGATACTAATTTAAATTTTCACCCTAACGGATAGTATCATAATTAGTGTTGAGCATTCCGATACCGCAAGTATCGGGTATCGGCCGATATTTGCTGTATCGGAATTCCGATACCGAGATCCGATACTTTTGTGGTATCGGGTATCGGTATCGAAACAACATTAATGTGTAAAATAAAGAATTAAAATAAAAAATATTGCTATACTCACCTCTCCGACGCAGCCTGGACCTTACCGAGGGAACCGGCAGCGTTGTTTGCTTAAAATTCGCGCTTTAACTTCCTTACGCGAAGTCCCGGCTTGTGATTGGTCGCGCGCCGCCCATGTGGCCGGGACGCAACCAATCACAGCAAGCCGTGGCGTAATTTCAGGTCCTTCAGGATTTTAAAATTACGTTCCGGCGTTGTGATTGGTTGCGTCGCGGTCACATGGGCGACGCGACCAATCACAAGCCGTGACGTCACGGGAGGCTGGACACGCGCGCATTTTAAAAAGTTCCCTCGGTAAGGTGCAGGCTGCGTCGGAGAGGTGAGTATAGCAATATTTTTTATTTTAATTCTTTATTTTACACATTAATATGGTTCCCAGGGCCTGAAGGAGAGTTTCCTCTCCTTCAGACCCTGGGAACCATCAGGAATACCGTCCGATACATGAGTCCCATTGACTTGTATTGGTATCGGGTATCGGTATCGGATTAGATCCGATACTTTGCCGGTATTGGCCGATACTTTCCGATACCGATACTTTCAAGTATCGGACGGTATCGCTCAACACTAATCATAATGTGTCCACCGCCCACTTTATGGCTGAGTATTATTTTCTGGAAAAGAATAATTCTTCTCACATGCCAACAGCTTCCTACTTAGGTTGAGAACAGGGTGCTCCTTTCCATGTATCTCTTGAGAAAGGACCGCTCCTAATCCAACTTCTGAGCCATCTGTCTGGAGTAGAAATTCCTTCTTAAAGTCGGGAGCAACCAGAACCAGCTGCTTACACAGAGCTACTTTCAGTTTTTGAAATACTGTCTCTGCCTCCTTAGTCCATAGTTTATTTTGTCCCCTTAAGGAGGTCAGTCAGGGGTGCGGCCATCATGGCAAAATTTAGGAGGAACCTCAGCTCCCTATAGTTGTTACAGAATCTCCATTCGTCATCGGGTTTTAGAGACAGAAAAATCGGGCATCCTGGTTGATGAACCTTGTAGTTCACTCCACCAAGCTTCTCCACCACCTCATAGGGGCTTGCTATTTGGCCAAGAACTTAATCTCCACTGTGGTACTAAGTACGAGGACTGGTCCCTGGGGCTGAACTGCCTCAACCTGTCTGACCAATTGTAGACCCTAGAATGAGCCTCTTGTGCCTGGAGATGTCCTTTTTTACAATGGGCATCACCTTCACAATCCTCTCCTGCATCTGGGTGACATGCTCGATGACGCTCCGGTGGTGCGTAACTTCGGCTTCCCAGGTTTCCTTTGCTATATCAAGGAGTCACCGCGGATGTTGGCCATACAAAAGTTCAAATGGGGAGAATTCAGTAGAGGCTTGCAGAACTTTTCGGATAGAAAACCACAGATAAGGTAGGAGACACATCGGGGGCTTATCTTCAGCATTCCAGAATGCTGTAGATAAGCCCCTGATGCCGCTGGGCTTAGCTCACCTTCGATTTTGGGGGTGACAGGTTCCCTTTAAGCATATTCTTCAATAATTCATTGAACCTTTCCACAAGACCGTCCATCATGGGATGGTAAACTGATGTCTTCAATTGTTTAATTTGCAGGGCCTCACACAGTTTCCTCCTCACCTTACTTATGAAGAGTGTTCCTTCGCTGGTCAAGAAGTCCCTCGGCAACCGTGTCCAAGGAAAAACGTGGACCAACTCGCAGGCTATACTTTTCACAGAGTAGTTTCTCAGGGTAGCACTTCAAAGATGACCAATATATATTGATACTCATGAGCAGGTTGAACCAACAGACTGTCCAAGTCCATGGGAATTCTTTCAAACGTCACTTCTAAGATAGGTGATGACATGAGGGGACTTCGAAAGTGGAAGGTGGGGGTGGTTAGCTAGCATGTGGGACAGAATATGCAATACTTTAAGATTTCCAGCTGACATCCAGGCAAATAGAACCTCCACATGACCCGTCCTTGAGTTTTCTCCACCCCCAGACCCTAGAAGGCCACCCAAGACGTGTGAATGGGCCATGTCCAGCACCCTCCGTCTATGGGTCCAGGTACCAACAATTGTTCCATTATCTCCTCTCTCACCTTAGTAACCCGGTACAATAGATCCCCGTTTAACATAAAATAGGGAAACCTGGTGTCAGCCCCCGGCTCCTGCGCATCCATTTAGGATGGTTACATTATTGAACACCTCAATCAGAGTTAGGTCCCTATATTGAGCAGACCCTACATTTTCACTGGTCACCCCTAACTCAGATATGTTGGCCTCAGTGGACACTACCTCCTCATCCCCACGTCAGACACTGGTTGTGGTGACAATTCTTTTAGGGGTGACCAGTCTCTTATATGAGCAACTGAGTCCTGTCTCCTTTCTCCTTCCCCCACAAGTCCAAAAAACAAACAAAAGTCCCGGCCTTTTATAATAAGGTGCAATAAATTCTGGACCATGCTGACCTCGTGGGACTCAGTAGCTTGGGCTGTTTCAATGTCCCCTCTGTCCACTGGATAGTCTTTATCATCCCAGTGGATGAAGTGGACACAAACCTTTTTAACAGGCCAGAAATCAGTTTGCAAGGGTCAGCAAACTCCCTGAGTCTAGCAGTCCAGTCACTTTCACCTTTACAGGATAAGCTAGTGGCTCCTCGCTGGTTCTACCATTCATACTGAAGGCTGGATACACATAGTATGAACAACGTCGTCCCTGGCTACTCTGGTAGGAGTTTCTCCCTCTCAACAACCCTTTTAAAAATGGTCAAAAAGGCCTCTATGTCATCACCCAGGGTCATTTTCTGCAGGGCTTACCGCCTTCCGGATGGAAAAATCATCAGGTGACCATTGGAGTCAGATGCCACCATGCCACAAATCGCCCCTGTGAGCAACTTAATCTGCTGCTGCTGTTGACGGTGCTGAACTTGTTGCTGCTGCTGGATCTATTGCATAAGCAGCTTACTTGTCTCCTGTTGTGACAGCTGTTGCTGTGGTAGTTGTTGCTGGTGCTGTCACTGCTGGGCTTGTGTTGCAGCCATGCTTGCACTAGGTGTTTAATCAGGTCCTCCGTGTGTCAAACAGACTCTATTTTACTTTGTGAACCACACCCTGGGATGGGCATGTGGGCAGCCAAACCCACCCATCTCTCAGGATGCTGGTAAAACCTGGCCCAGATGCACAAGACAAGCCTATTAGTACTATGTGCACTAGAACATTACCCCAGTTTAACATCACAAAGGGCAACCACCTCCCCGATACATACCTCACATCAACTATGTGTCCGGCAGCCACCTTGCATAGTGCATATCTAGACTATATATACAGTACAATGATGAGGGTTCACAATATTGGAAATATGTTGCGGCAACTCATACTATAAAATCATGAAGACTTGGTCTGATGGTTTAACTAGCGTTAAGCACCAAAATTGAGAAAAAGTGTGATTTGTAATTTTGTGGGATACTTGTAAGTGTCAGTTAGGGCAGCCTGGGTTAATGGGTTAATAAGAAGGAGACATCACAAATAAGGTGCAACATATACCAGATTTCTGGCACCACATAAATAGTAACTGTGGCCCATTATCTCAAGTTGTACAGAAACATGACGAGTTCAGTTTACTCTTCATACACTTTAGATGGCTATTGATTTGTGAAGTCTAGCGAGACTTCGGCACTATCTTCAATGGAGCACTGTGACCCGCTCCACTGCGCAAGTGCCAGATTCCCGGCCCCGCAGTGTGAATACATCATAACACACTGTGGGGCGGGATCTGGGGCCTCGGCTACATGATGGCGCCGGTGACATCACGACAGAGAGGAGGCGGCACCCGGTAGGATGATGGACGGCTGCAAAGCGCTTGAGTCAGGGAGAACTTATACCTCCCGGACTCAATAGAGGTATGGCGCCAAATTTATAAAAGTGATTATTTCAGCATTCCTGGGGATGCTAAACATAAGAGCCACCTTCACATTGCAGCCTTAGTGCTGCTGAAGGTGGCTCTTTCACTTAAAATGCCTAGGGGGGTGACAGGATCCCTTTATCAAAAATACTATCCCTTACTATATTTACCTCTAGTGCCGGGGACATTCCAGCAGCATTGGCACTGGCATTCTCGGGGCTCACATGACACTGTTATGTCACTTGATCCCTTTGGCCAATCAGTGGCCGCTTTAGTGACCCTTCCTACAAACCTATTTGACATCTGTAGGAACTGAAAGCAGCTGCAGTTCTGATTTCCTCCGAGCTGACTTCTAATTTGTCCAATGGATGGATCAGTGAAGTGGCCACTGATTGACTGCAGGGATCACGTGATATAACACGTGAACTCCAAGAGAGCCAGTTCCGACACTGCTGCAATGGCACAGTATAAGTGTTATTATTTTAATGGGGGGAAACATAGTGATTGGGAAGGGGTTGATTGAGTACTGGACAACCTCTTTAATGTGTATGGGGGTGATAATGGCCTACATGGTGTTTACAACTGTCTAAAAGACCATCTCTGTGATATTTGTATCATAAATATGCAGTGATGTCCATCTCCAGCTGTAGTGAAACCTCCACCAGGGGGAGCTGGTGAGGGAAGAGAGGTTAGACACTAAGAGTAGTAACACAGAGCTCAGGCACAGGTGTCACAGGTAATAAAAGATGTCAGACAAACCAAGGTCATACACAGAGAAATCAGCACTGTACACAGGGGCAGTCAGGAGAATAGACACGCAAGAAATCAGAGCCTACCGGGAACGTGGTAACCAAAACGTGAGACGTAAGACAAAGTCGGGGTACAAGCCAAAGTCAGAACCAGGAGGGGAGCATGGTGTCAGAGGCAGAAAACAAGAGGCGATGTCCAGAGATCAGATCGAGTCATACACGGGTACAGGCAGTCAGAGACACAAGGATCACCAAAATCAGAATAGAGGTCAGGGGCTCAAGCTGGGTAGCATGAACTATCACGAACACCGGTCAGCAGGCTGTGAGGGACTGAAATAGCCCAGCTAGCTCAAGAATGAGGCTGAGGAGATTAACCCCTGCATAACCAGTCCCAAGAGAGGAAAGATGAAAATAAACTCCGGACTGGACCATGAATGTACCCCCCTCTCAATGGGGGGCCACCGGACCCCCAGGCTTCCCTGGATGACGAGCATGAAAGGCCCAGACCAAGTGATCAGCATGGACCGAACGCGCCGGCACCCATGATCGGTCCTCAGGACCGTAACCTTTCCAATGGACCAAGTACTAAAGTGAACGGCGGAGCATACGAGAATCCACCACCTGTTCCACCTCGCACTCGGTCTGGCCATCTACCACAACAGGCGGCGGGTGCGAGGGAGACTCACCAGAGCAGGACACCGACGGCTTCAGAAGTGCCTTATGGAACACATTGGGGATCCGCAAAGACGGAGGCAAACGCAGGCGAAAGGCCACAGGATTAATCACCTCTAAAATTTCATACGGACCAATAAACTTGGGGCCCAACTTAGCAGAGGGAATTCTCAGCCTTATATTTTTAGTGGATAACCATACCTTATCCCCCACCTGATAAGCCGGCCCCACAGAACGTCATTTATCTGCAAAAAAATTATATTTGCCCTGAGCCTCCCCAATGTTTCTCTGAACCTCACTCCAGATCTCCCCCAAGCGCAGAAAGGCCGAATCAGCCCCTGGACACTGCGAATCCAGCCGGGAAAACTCACCAAAATGAGGGTGAAATCCATAATTGCAGAAGAATGGAGAAGTTCCAGTGGACTGATTGACACGATTATTGTAAGCGAATTCGCTATAGGAATTGCAGAGAACCAATCATCCTCTATAGATGTGACAAGACACTGTAAAATCTGCTCCAAAGACTGATTGGTCCTTTCAGTCTGAATGTTGGTCTCGGGATGGTAGGCCGATGAAAAGGTCAGACTGATGCCCAGCCTTTTACAAAAAGCCCTCCAAAATTTTGCCACAAATTGCACCCCTCTATCAGACACCACACTGACAGGCACACCATGCAACTGGATAACATGCTCAATGAATAGTTTAGATAGAGTCTCAGCATTAGGAAGGCCAGATAATGGTACAAAATGTGCTTGTTTACTGAACCTATCAACAACTACCCAGATCACAGTTTTTCCATTAGAGGGGGGGAAATCAGTGATAAAATCCATGGACAGATGAGTCCATGGTCTATCTGGAATTGGCAGTGGTACCAATTCCCCGGCCGGTCGGTTGAGGGAGGTTTTTGCGCGGGCACAAGTTTCACAAAATGACACAAACCCTATGACGTCAGAAGTCAACGAGGGCCACCAGAACAGCCTAGTGATGGCTTTACGAGTGGCCGAGATTCCAGGATGCCCACTCAAAGCAGAGTCGTGGAACTCCTGAAGCACCCTCAACCGATACTGGACAGGCACAAAGAGCTTATTTTCAGGTATGGACGACGGAGCAAGAGATTGGGCCTCACGAATCTCCTGTTCCAATTTCGGGGACACCACAGCCACCACCACCCCATGCTGAAGAATGGAGGAAGGAGGCTCAGGAGGTGATACTGGATCTAGACTGCGAGACAAGGCATCCGCCTTCACATTCTTGGACCCTGGTCTGAAAGTGATGGAAAACTGAAATCGGGAAAAAAAAAGTGACCACCGTGCCTGTCTCGGAGTTAAACGTTTGGCGGACTCGATGTAAGACAGGTTCTTGTGATCAGTAATGACAGTTATACGATGGACCGCCCCCTCCAAAAAATGCCTCCATTCTTCAAACGCCAATTTAATGGCCAATAACTCCCAGTTACCCACATCATAATTCCTTTCAGCAGAGGAAAATTTTCTTGAAAAGAAGGCACAGGGTCTTAAGTTAGTTAATGAGGTGGGACCTTGGGACAACACAGCCCCCACCCCCACCTCAGAGGCATCCACCTCTATGATAAATGGTTTAGATAAATCAGGTTGAATCAGTACAGGGGCAGTCATGAAACAGGTTTTTAATGAAGAAAACGCCGCCACCGCTGGAGCCGACCAGTTTTTGAGATCAGCCCCCTTTTGAGTGAGAACAGTGAGAGGTTTGACCACTTGAGAAAACCCCTTGATGAATTTTCTGTAGTAATTGGCGAAACCCAGAAATCACTGAAGACCCTTGAGATCTCTGGGTTGCACCCAATCCACAATGGCCTGTACCTTCCTAGGGTCCATACGAAACCCCTCAGCGGACAAAATGACCCCTAGAAAGGACAATTCTTGTGTGAAAAATGAACATTTCTCCAGTTTGGCAAAGAGTGAGTTCTCCCTGAGCCTCAGCCTCTGGAGAACAGCACGAAGATGACTCATGTGACTTAGTCTATCAGAGGAATATATGAGTATATCATTAAGATAAACTACCACAAAGCGCCCAATAAAGTCAGAAAAATCATGGTTAATGAAATTATGGAATACCGCTGGTGCGTTAGTCAAACCGAACGGCATGACCAAATTTTCAAACAGACCCTCAGAAGTGAGAAATACCGTTTTCCACTCATCCCCCTCCCGCATACGGATGAGAGATTGTATGCTCCCCTGAGGGCCGGAGAGATTGTACAGATGGGCTTTGGGCAATTTGGCACCGGGAACAAAATCAATGGCACAATTAAATGGGCGGTATGGTGGTAGAACCTCAGCCTGCTTTTCGGAGAACACATCCTCAAAGTCCTTTAGGCACTCTGGAATACCCTCCAGACTGATGGACGACATAGACACAGTAGCAAGACAATTTTCAGAACAACTAGGTCCCCATTTAACAATATCCCGGGACCCCCAGTCAATAACTGGCTTATGCCTTTGCAACCAGGGAAACCCCAACACCAGGCCAGCAGGGAGGTTATCCAAAACAAAGCATGTCATACGCTCCTGGTACAGGGCCCCCACCCTGAGGGTGAATTCTTTAGAAATAAAATGGAGACCATCCTTTGTGAGAGGTGTAGAGTCAATAGCCACAATTTTTAAGGGAGTCTCCAACCTAACTGTCCCTAATCTATAGCGGGCCACCAGCTTAGAGTCAGTCAGGTTCAGGGTTGTTCCTCTGATGCTACCGATTCTTCCATTACAGGGTTTTCTTCCTCCACATTCATTTCCAGTACTTCCACCGATGCTCTTAGAACTACATCCATAGGTTCTTGTTCTTCTGTCAGATCTCCCGTTTCTGTATGGTCTGGTGATTCCTCTAACCCTAGGTTTCTATCAATATCTTTGGCAAATGGTATTTGATTTTTAGATTTGAAATGAACCTCGGTTGTGTTTCTTGAAACAAACTCTGAAGTTTCAGTTCTAAGTTCACGTTCATGAGGATGGTAAGTTTCTCTTCTTGTTGGTATACGAAGTACAAAAGTCTGGTCTTCATCTGTACTCTCAAGGTCCATCTTAGAAGCTTTTAGTCTGCAGTAGTCTCTCAGTTGGTTTTGGTCAGCATTGATCTTTTTCTGGTATGTCTTGTTGTGGTGTGAGGTAATCACAGGATAGTAGCAAGTTCCGATGTACTATTCTTGTTTTGTTGCCTCCCATTTGATAAACTAGGCTGTCGTCGGACTTCCTCTTGATGACCACATACACAATGTCTTCCCAGTATGAACAAAAGTTTCCTGGACCACCTTTCTCACGTATGTTTTTGACTAGCACACGATTTCCAGGTATCAGTTCTGCTCCATGAAATTTCCGATCATAGTATTCTTTGCTCTTGTGTTGCCCTTCTGTGAACACTAGAGATGCTATGTTGTATGCTTCTGCCATACAGTCTTTCCATTTCTGAACATAGTCAGGGTACGTCTTGTAAGTCTCTGAAACTAGAATATCGAACATTATATCGATTGGTAGTTTTGAAGATAGACCAAACAACAGGAATTATAGTGAATAACCCATTGCTTCGCACTTTGTAGGCATGCACCACTTTTGATACAGGACTCTTCCAAACCTTCTCCTTGGCTGTTAAAGTTCTCAACATGGGTGGTTTTACATGGTAATCCACTAATTCTTCCAATATATGAAGTAAATGAGAGAAGAAAAAGTGGCACTCACCCTTCTGTACAGTATAAGTGTTGTCCATTTCACGCTCTTGCGCTTCTACGGGTCCATGGCCGTCGTCCAGTCGTTCACTCCCCGCACCCCTCTCCTCACCAGCCGCCGCAGAAAATGTCTGTAATCTGCTAATCGCAAATAAAGGACAACACTTATACTGCACAGAAGGGTGAGTGCCACTTTTTCTTCTCTCATTTACTTCATGGACTTTCTATTTTATAAGTTGTGCACCACCCATGTCAGTAGCTAACCTCTGAACGTCCTGATCTACAAAGGATTGAGTATACCTATATATCTCTATGTGAAGTACAGCATTCAGTGCCGTTCACACCCATCTTTCTCTTCCAATATATCCTTGTGATCTGACGTCAAGCTAATTTTTGGCTGAGCAGAAACTGTGTTTCTTCCTTTTAGGAAGAATCCTGTCCCCCACATTAAACTGATGCTTGTCTGTTAAGGTCATTACCAGAGCCATTTTCACTGGATCCATTGTGCATCCATCTCCAGACACGATTTTTCCCAGGAATCGAACTTGCCTTTTGAACAGTTCTCACTTCTCCATACATATCATCTCCAGATATTTCATGTTTTGGGGCTGTTGCTGGGCATCATTGAGTTTCAGCTCCCTCCAAAGATTTTCTATTGGGATCAAGTCTGCAGACTGCAGGACTTTGAAATGCTTCTTACGGAGGCACTCCTTAGTTGTCCTAGCTGTGTGTTTTGGGTCATTGTCATGCTGGAAGACCCAGCCACAACCCATCTTCAATGCTATTACTGAAGGAAGGAGTTGGCCAAAATCTTGTTATACATGACTCCATCCATCCTCACTTCAACACGATGCAGTCGTCCTATCCCCTTTGTAGAAAAGCACCCCCAAAGTATGATATCTCCCCCATCCTACTTCACATTTGAGACAGTGCTCTTGGGGTTGTGCTCATCCTTCTTACTCCAAACATGCTTAGTGGAGTTCATACCAAAAACATTCTATTTTGGTCTCATCTGACCACATGATCTTCTCCCATGACTCCTCTAGATCATCCAGATGGTCATTGGTGATCTTCAAATGGGCCTGGACATGTGCTGGCATTAGCAGGGGGACTTTGTGTGCCCTGCAGGATTTTAATCCATGACTGCATAGTGTTTTACTAACGGTAATTTTTGAGATTGTGGTCCCAGCTCTACTCAGGTCATTGAACAGGTCCTCCCATGTAGCCCTGGGTTGATTCCTAAACTTTCTCAGAATCATACTTACCCACGAGGTGAGACCTTGCATGCAGCCCTATACTGAGGGATATTGACAGTCATCTTGTGTTTCTTCCATTTTCTAATTACTGTGCCAACAGTTGTCGCCTTCTCACCAAGTTGCTTGGCTACTGTCCTGCAGCCTAACCCAGCCTTGTGCAGGTCTACAATTTTGTCCTGGTGTCCTTAGACAGCTCTTTATTCTTGGCCATGGTGGAGAGGTTGGAGTGTGATTGACTGAGTGTGTGGACAGGTGTCTTTTATATAGGTAATGAGTTTAACGGGAACCTGTCACCTCGTTTTTCTGCTATAAGATGCAGCCACTGCCTTTCAGGGCTTATCTACAGCATTCTATAATGCTGTAGATAAGCCCAGGTCTGACCTGAAAGAGAAGAAAAACAAGTTTTATTATACTCACCCGAGGGTGGTCCGGTCCGATGGGTGTCGCAGATCCCGTGTCCAGCGCCTCCCATGTTCATGCGATGTCGTCATCCTGCTTGCTTCGTGCCGTGCTCCTGCACAGGCATACTGATCTGCCCTGTTGAGGGCAGAGCAAAGTACTGCAGTGCGCAGGCGCTGGGCCTCTCTGACCTGTACGCCTGCGCAGGAGCGTGGCACGAAGCAAGCAGGATGACGACATAGAAGAAGATGGGAGGCGCTGGACCCAGGATCTGCGACACCCATCGGACCGGACCACCCTCGGGTGAGTATAATAAAATTTGTTTTTCTTCTCTTTCAGGTCAGACCGGGGCTTATATACAGCATTACAGAATGCTGTAGATAAGCCCCGAAAGGCAGTGGCCGCATCTTATAGCAGCAAAACGAGGTGACAGGTTCCCTTTTATACAGGTGCAATTAATACAAGTAATGAGTGAAGAATAGAAGGGCTTCTTAAAGAAAAACTAACAGGTCTGTAAGAGCCAGAATTCTTATTAGTTGGTAGATGATCAAATATGTAATTCGTGCAATAAAATGCAATTTAATTATTTAAAAATCATACATTGTGATTTCTGGTTTTTATTTTTAGATTCTGTCTGTCACAGTTGAAGTGTACCTACAATAAAAATTACAGATCTCTCCATTCTTTGTAGGTGGGAAAACTTGCAAAATTGGCAGTGTATCAAATACTTATTTTCCCCACTGTATAACTCAGAATTTCAGCAAATACACTGTGTATATAGGCTAAAGGTAGCGTAAGGAAAGCCTGTAATGGGCACTGCAGCATAATACACATTCTAACTATATCAGTTCAATCCCAATAAACAGAAAGTGACCAATGTATGATAAGGTTTAAATTTATTTTTTGTAATGAATGGCTTTACTGAGTGCTTCCCTTCATAATGAATGAATTTTTTTTTTCTAATTGGTTTGCAGTTATCCTTTTATGTACGTATAATAAAATATACATCTGTTTCATCTCTGGCAGCAGTCAGGTTGTCATGACCTCTTTATTTCTGTATCCTGTGCAATATTAAGTTGGGATCTATACACTGTAAACCCAACAGTAGTTGATAGTTTTAATAATAGGGCTGTACATTGACAATGCCATATATTTACATGTGGTGGCTCAATACTAGTCAGTAAGTGCTGTAATGCCTACACCTGGTAATGGCAACGTGATGCACAGAATCTGACTGATAAATGCAGGAAGGTATACAGAGGGACATGTATACTAGTGTTACAGTGGGGAAAAAAAGTATTTAGTCAGCCACCAATTGTACAAGTTCTCCCACTTAAAAAGAAAGAGAATCGGAGGGATCCAATGGCTGGATATCCTTAAGGACAAAAATGTCCAGGAAGGTTGGGAAATCTTGAAAAATAAGATTCTCAAAGAACAATCATTAACAATTCCAAAAAGAGGGAAGAATACAAAGCATTTAAGGAAACCAGGATGGATGAACACAGAACTTAAACACATGCTGAAAAGGAAGAAAGAAATGTTTATCAAATGGAAAGAGGGAGGCATATCTAAGGAAGAATATAATGCTGTCTGCAGAACCTGCAGGCTATGAATCAGATTAGCTAAAGCTGACAATGAATTAAGACTTGCGAGAGACATCAAAAGCAGTAAAAAAGGATTTTGGGGATATGTCAAAAGTAAAAGAAAAGTCAATGATGCTATAGGATTTTTACAAGATGAAAATTATGAAATGGTTAAGAAAGGATGTTGAGAAGGCCGATCTTTTAAATTCCTATTTTGCATCTGTTTTCTCTCAGAAAGGAAATGTAACATCAACTGATCTTCACTGTCCTATTAAAGGAGTAAAAGAATCCACGATATCTATGAACAGAAAGATTTTGAGGAAATACTTAGCTAATATAAATTAACTCAAGTCTCCAGGTCCAGATGAATTACACCCCAGAGTACTGAAGGAGATAGCAAAAGAAATTTTTTAACCACTCTCCATAATCTTTGAAAATTCTTGGAGAACAGGAGAAATCCCAGAAGACTGGAGAAGAGCAAATGTCGTTCCTATCTTCAAAAAGGGGAAGAAGGTGGACTCAGCGAACTATAGGCCGGGGAGTCTGACTTCCATACCAGGAAAGATCTTTGAACAAATTATTAAACAACATGTATGTAAGTACCTGGATAAGAATGAAGTCAGCATGGGTTTGTACCTAAAAAGTCTTGTCAGACTAACTTAATTTCCTTCTTTGACAGAAACACTGACTGGGTGGATCAGGGAAATGCTGTAGAAATAGTATATCTTGACTTCAGAAAAGCATTTAACAAAGTATCTCACACCATCCTTATTGAAAAAATGACTAAGTATGGAATGGACAAGGCAATTGTTAGGTGGATTCATAACTGGCTTAGTGATCGACCCAAAGAGTGGTCATAAATAGCTGCACATCCAGTTGGAAGAATGTCTCAAGTGGGGTACCACAGGGTTCTGTCCTGAGCCCTGTATTGTTTAACATCTTTATCAATGATTTAGATGAAGAAATTGAGGGCACACTAATTAAATTTGCTGATGACACAAAACTAGGAGGGATAGCTAATGTTAGCGAAGAGAGAGAGAGGATTCAAAAAGATATAAATAAACTGGAGCAGTGGGCAGCAACTAACAGAATGGTTTTTAACAAGGAAAAATGCAAAGTACTACATCTGGGCAATAAAAATGAAAAAAGCATTTACAGAATGGGAGGCATAGGGCTAAGCAACAGCACATGTGGAAAAGTCTTTATACTAATACTAATAGATAATAAACTGAACATGAGTCAACAGTGTGATGCAGCAGCAAAAAAGGCAAATGCAATTCTGGGATGTATTAACAGAAGCATACAGACGTCTGTCTGGGATGATTTAGTGAATCCTGCGTTGAGCAGGTGGTTGGACCAGATGACCCAGGAGGTCCCTTCCAACTCTATGATTCTATAAGATGAGAGAGGCTTGTAATTGACATCATAGGTAGACCACAACTATGAGAGTCAAAATTGAGAAAACAAATCCAGAAAATCACCTTGTCTGATTTGGCAAGATTTATTTTTCAAATTATGGTGGAAAATAAGTATTTGGTCATAATGAGCTTTTTTCGGTTTTGCGTTTTCGTTTTTCGCTGCCCTCCTTCCCAGAGCCGTAACTTTTTTACTTTTCCGTCAATATGGCCATGTGAGGGCTTATTTTTTGCGGGACGAGTTGTACTTTTGAGCAACACCATTGGTTTTACCACATCGTGTACTAGAAAACGGGAAAAAATTCCAAGTGCGGTGAAATTGCAAAAAAAAGTGCAATCCCACACTTTTTTGTATGTTTTCTTTGCTAGGTTCGCTAAATGATAAAACAGACCTGCCATTATGATTCTCCATGTCATTAGCAGCTCATAGATGCCAAACATGTCTAGGTTATTTTTTATCTAAGTGGTAAAAAAAATTTCAAATTTTGGTAAAAAAAAAAAAAAAAAGAATTGCTCAATTTTCCAAGACACGCTACGTTTCGTGATTTCGCATTGGGAGAGGGCTTATTTTTGCGTGCCGAGGTGACATTTTTAATGACACAATTTCGATGCAGATACGTTCTTTTGATCGCCCCGTTATTGCATTTTAGTGCAATGTCGCGGCAACAAAAAAAATGTAATTCTGGCATTTTGATTTTTTTTCTCGCTATGTCATTCAGTAATCAGGTTAATCCTTTTATTTTATTGATAGATCGGGTGATTCTGAAAGCGGAGATACCAAATATGTGTATGTTTGATTTTTTTTATTGTTTTATTTTAAATAGGGCGAAAGGGGGGTGATTTGAACTTTTATATTTTTTTCATATTTTTTTTAAACATTTTTTGTTTACTTTTGCCATGCTTCCATAGCCTCCATGGGAGGCTAGAAGCTGGCATAGCCTGATTGGCTCTGCTACATAGGAGCGATGCTCAGATCAATCCTATGTAGCTGAATTACAGCATTGCTATGAGCGCCGACCACAGGGTGGCGCTCACAGCAATCTGGCATCAACAACCATAGAGGTCTTCAGGAGACCTCTTGTTGTCATGCTGATGCATCGCTGACCCCTGATCACGTGACGGGGGTCAGCGATGCACGCATGTCCGACCCGATGGCCAGAAGTGCTTGTTAAATGCCGCTGGCAGAGTTTGACAGCAGCATTTAACTAGGTAATTGGCGTGGGCATATCACAATTCTGCCCACGCCTATTGCGGGTGTGATGGTGTGATATGCTATGTGGGTATCATTTTGTGTATATTTCTATTTTACTTATTTTCATGGTGTTGAGTTGTTATTGCCATCTGATATTCTCTCCACAGTTCTGTACTGTTATCTCTCCACAGGGTCAGTGAATAATGTTGTTTGCTAATGACATGTTGACCTAGCTTGTTGAAACAATGAGCCCCTTCGACCCACCCCCCTAAACTGTGAATGGGGAGGTGAGACACTGACCAGTCTTGTTTGGAACTATGAAGTGAACACAGCACGTCAGAGAGAGAAAGAAGGGAATATGGACTGTTATCCTCTGTGCTGGATTGTTGGACTTTTATCCTGTAACTGAATTGTATTTGTGTTCTGGAATATTTTTATCCTTTGTGTGGTGGATTATATGGACCTTTCGTGTTTTTGCCTAAATAAAGGTTCTGGAATTGTTCACTATTCTCTTGCTCTGTTGATTGTGTGATACCGGAGAAGGAACCCGTGACAACTGGTGGCAAGCAGCGGGATCAACAGAGCGTAACCTAATGGAGAACCACACACAGAGTGAGTACAGAAATTGGACTGTATCCAGTTTACAGGAGAGAGCCAGAGACTTGGGCCTGAACTACCAGGGACTGACTAAAGAGGCCTTAATTGATCTACTGGTGGGTGCCAGCCCGGCCACCTCCTCCCATATGTCTGAAGGACGAGCACTGGAGACGAGGACCCCCACTGTTGTGAATTCCGCTCTTGGGCTCCCTCCGGTGGTTGTGAGTAGCACTTTTGTGAGTTCTGCTCTTGGGCTCCCTCCTGTGGTTTTGAGTGGTATAGCTGCTTCTTGGATTTAGCATTAGCAGCTGCTTCCACTGATCGTCTTTCTGGCTCGGCTGTTTTAGTCTGGCCTTAGCCCTCAATCAATGCCAGTTGTCAATTGTTCCTGCTTGGAGCCACTGCTCTTTTGGATTTCCCTGACACTCTGTCCAGTTCAGCAAAGATAAGTCCTTGCTTGTCCTTTTGCAGTCCATTTGTTGTGGACTTTATTGTTCAGCACATTCTATGTTTTGCTCATTTGTCCAGCTTATCAGTATGGATCTATTTAGCTAAGCTGGAAGCTCTGGGCTGCAGATTTTGCCCTCCACACCTTTAGTCAGGTGTGGAGATTTTTGCATATCTCTGCGGTGGACTTTTTCTAGTTTTTATTACTGACCGCACAGTGTTCTTTCCTTACTATGTATATAGCTAGAAGTGGCCTCCTTTGCTAAATCTTGTTTCATACTACGTATGTCATTTCCTTCTCCTCTCACAGTCAATATTTGTGGGGGGGCTATCCTATCCTTTGGGGATTTTCTCTGAGGCAAAATAGCTTTCCTGTTTCTACCTTTAGGGGTAGCTAGTTCTCCGGCTGTGACGAGGTGTCCAGGGAGTGACAGGAACATCCCACGGCTACTTCTAGTGTTGTGTTAAGATCAGGAACTGCGGTCTGTATAGTTACCACCTGCTAAGAGCTAGTCGCATGTCGCTCCTAAATTACCAGTCCATAACAGTACAACTGGCCCACAATGAGTTGAATGCATCTCAAAAGAAGGAAAAGAAAAAGAGTTCTGAGCCATTTTTTTTTCTTTAGTCTGTTTTGTCTTTTTCCTTCCTCTTAATCTCTGGGTGGATTTGGGCACGGACATGGATGTTCAGGGTCTGTTTTCTCGTGTGGATCAGCTTGCTGC
The DNA here is from genome assembly GCF_051348905.1 of Ranitomeya variabilis. NCBI lineage: Eukaryota > Metazoa > Chordata > Amphibia > Anura > Dendrobatidae > Ranitomeya > Ranitomeya variabilis. The sequence continues at coordinate 255,473,640 of NC_135236.1, read as the reverse complement.
AAGAGTTCAGAGTATCCAAGATTACGTTGTTCAGACTCCAGCTTTAGAGCCTAGAATTCCTACTCCAGATTTGTTTTACGGGGATAGATCTAAGTTTTTGAACTTTAAAAATAACTGCAAATTGTTTTTTGCTCTGAAACCCCGTTCCTCTGGTGACCCCACTCAGCAAGTTAAAATAGTTATTTCTCTGCTGCGTGGTGACCCTCAGGACTGGGCATTCTCCCTTGAGTCAGGGGATCCGGCATTGCTTAATGTAGATGCATTTTTTTCAATCGCTCGGATTATTGTATGACGAACCTAACTCTGTGGATCATGCGGAAAAAACCTTGTTGGCTCTGTGCCAGGGTCAGGAAGCGGCAGAATTATACTGCCAGAAATTTAGAAAATGGTCTGTGCTCACTAAATGGCATGAGGACGCTCTGGCAGCAATTTTCAGAAAGGGTCTTTCTGAAGCCCTTAAAGATGTTATGGTGGGGTTCCCCACGCCTGTTGGTCTGAGCGAATCTATGTCTCTAGCCATTCAGATCGATTGGCGCCTGCGTGAGCGCAAAGTGGTGCACCATATGGCAGCATCCTCTGAGCGGAGTCCTGAGCCTATGCAATGTGATAGGATTCTGACTAGAGCGGAACAGAGGGGATACAGACGTCAGAATGGGCTGTGTTTTTACTGTGGTGATTCAGCTCATACTATCTCTGATTGCCCTAAGCGTATTAAGAGGGTCGCTAGATCTGTTACCATTAGTACTGTACAGCCTAAGTTTCTCCTGTCTGTGACCCTGATTTGCTCATTGTCATCTTTCTCTATCATGGCATTTGTGGATTCAGGCGCTGCCCTGAACTTAATGGACTTAGAATTTGCCAGGCGCTGTGGTTTTTCTTTGCAACCTTTGCAGAGCCCTATTCCTTTGAGGGGTATTGATGCTACACCGTTGGCCAAGAATAAACCTCAGTATTGGACTCAGTTGACTATGTGCATGGCTCCAGCACATCAGGAAGATTGTCGTTTTCTGGTGTTGCATAATTTACATGATGTTGTTGTACTGGGTTTTCCATGGTTACAAGTACACAATCCAGTGTTGGATTGGAAATCGATGTCTGTGACTAGTTGGGGTTGTCAAGGGGTACATAGTGACATTCCTTTAATGTCAATTTCCTCTTCCCCCTCTTCTGATGTTCCTGAATTTTTGTCAGATTTCCAGGATGTATTCGATGAGCCCAAGTCCAGTTCCCTTCCTCCACATAGGGACTGTGATTGTGCTATTGACTTGATTCCAGGCTCTAAGTTCCCTAAGGGCCGACTTTTCAACCTGTCTGTGCCAGAACATACCGCTATGCGGAGCTATGTTAAAGAGTCCTTGGAGAAGGGGCATATTCGGCCGTCTTCGTCACCATTGGGAGCGGGATTCTTTTTTGTTGCCAAGAAGGATGGCTCCTTGAGACCCTGTATTGATTATCGCCTTCTTAATAAGATCACGGTCAAATTCCAATACCCTTTACCTTTGCTCTCTGATTTGTTTGCTCGGATTAAGGGGGCTAGTTGGTTTACCAAGATTGACCTTCGAGGGGCATATAATCTTGTTCGTATTAAACAGGGTGACGAATGGAAAACTGCATTTAATACGCCCGAAGGCCATTTTGAATACCTGGTGATGCCTTTCGGGCTTTCTAATGCTCCTTCTGTATTTCAGTCCTTCATGCATGACATTTTCCGCAATTATCTTGATAAATTCTTGATTGTGTATTTGGATGATATTTTGATTTTTTCCAATGATTGGGAGTCTAATGTGAAGCAGGTCAGGATGGTATTCCAGATCCTTTGTGATAATGCTCTATTTGTGAAGGGGTCTAAGTGCCTATTTGGAGTTCAGAAGGTCTCTTTTTTGGGGGTTATTTTTTCTCCTTCGTCTATAGAAATGGATCCTGTTAAGGTCCAAGCCATTCATGACTGGATTCAACCCACATCTGTGAAGAGCCTTCAGAAATTTTTGGGCTTTGCTAATTTTTATCGCCGTTTCATTGCCAACCTCTCGAGTTTGGTTAAGCCCCTTCTATGTTTTGCTCATTTGTCCAGCTTATCAGTATGGATCTATTTAGCTAAGCTGGAAGCTCTGGGCTGCAGATTTTGCCCTCCACACCTTTAGTCAGGTGTGGAGATTTTTGCATATCTCTGCGGTGGACTTTTTCTAGTTTTTATTACTGACCGCACAGTGTTCTTTCCTTACTATGTATATAGCTAGAAGTGGCCTCCTTTGCTAAATCTTGTTTCATACTACGTATGTCATTTCCTTCTCCTCTCACAGTCAATATTTGTGGGGGGCTATCCTATCCTTTGGGGATTTTCTCTGAGGCAAGATAGCTTTCCTGTTTCTACCTTTAGGAGTAGCTAGTTCTCCGGCTGTGACGAGGTGTCCAGGGAGTGACAGGAACATCCCACGGCTACTTCTAGTGTTGTGTTAAGATCAGGAACTGCGGTCTGTATAGTTACCACCTGCTCAGAGCTAGTCGCATGTCGCTCCTAAATTACCAGTCCATAACACCCCACCCCAAAAAGCCAGTGGGTTGTGTGGTACAAAGAAGAGATGGCGGTTCTGGGCCCAGGCGTCTCTCAAGAGTACAAGGAGGAGGCTGCCCACCGGGCACAGCGGAGACAAGAAGCAATGGAGCTTGAAAGAGGGAGTAACACAATGTGGAATGTAAACCCAACGATCCGGGAGCCTGTACGGATCACCCGGACAGACTTTAAGCCATTTGATGAGGTTTCCGGAGATGTGGAGGGGTTCTTCAAGGACTTTGAGCAGCAGTGTGCTGTGATGGAGGTGCCCCACTCTGGCTGGATGCGTTTGTTAGTGAGACTCCTGAACGGTAGCCTGGCAGAGGCTTACCAAACCATTGACTCACAGCGGAATCGGGATTATAACATTGTAAAGCAGACTATCCTTGATTACCATGCTATCACCCCAGATTCATATAGGGCCAAGTTCCGAGACCTCCCATGCACTACGGGGGGATCGTTTAGGATCTATGCACATAAGATTTCCCTGGCATGTCAGAGATGGCTGGAAGCAGAAAACGCCTTTACTGTGGAAGATGTTATACAGGCGTTCCTTATAGAACAATTTCTTGCCAAGTGCCCCGCAGAGGTATGGGAATGGGTCCGGGAGCGCACGCTGTGCACTGTGGATAGAGCTGCAGCCCTGGCCGATGAAGCCCTTACAATCCGACCGCAATGGAGGAGGCTTCTGGACAATGAATCACGGCTTTCGACCGCGCCCCGTCCCCCTCCGATTATATCTGCCCCTGGAGTGCCCCCATGTGTAAGGCAATGGGGTACTCGGTACCGGGTCCTTCGGTTCAGGGAATGTCACGGTGGCTGACCCGGTCCGTGGCCCTTCTGAGGGGCGTCCAATTAAAGGTGAAGTTTGTCTGGTGTTCATGACGCCACCTGTGGTATTCGGTCAGGGTGACCTACGCTGCTCAGGGGGTTCGCTGGGGTGATGGAATGGCAGCTAGATGGTATACCTTCACACAGGTGAAGTATGTCCCCAGGGCTTCCCGGATGTGTAGGTGGTGATGGTGGACGTTGTAAGGTGCAATGAATAACGAGGACACAAAGGTTGCAGTCTCTTTACCTTTTACTGAAGACTTCAGGGTCCACAGTCCAGAGTACCGTTCACAGGGCAGGCAAAGTCCGGCGGGTCCGAAGGCACATCCAGAGTTCCCTTATCCAGGTGGAAATCAGTAGCCTTCCTACTAGCACCTGTGTGTTGTAGTACCTCCCTGCTGAGCACCACGGGATAGTCCTCACAACTTTCGTGGATGTTTCTGATGTTCTCTCTCTCTGTCCCCCAGATGGTATGGATAGGACAACCCGTATGACAGGATAGGCCTGGAGCTTATTTATAGGGACCCTAGAGACGCCCCTCTCCCACAATTTGCCTCCGTGTCTTTTTAGGTATTAAGGTCGGGCAGCCAACTTGGAATTGACTGTCCTGCCGGTCTCTGAAGTAAAACGTAGAGTCAATTACTCCCTCAGTGTTCCAGCCACCGGCTACGCGCCTCAGAAGGAGGCTGCCGATCTTGGGGCAGAACTCCTCCCGGTATTATCTCCTTGTGCTGTGACTTCGTTTCTCACTCTCCACAATGCATAGTTACATAGTTATTAAGGTTGAAGGAAGACTGTAAGTCCATCTAGTTCAACCCATAGCCTAACCTAACATGCCCTAACATGTTGATCCAGGGGAAGGCAAAAAAAACCCATGTGGCAAAGAGTAACTCCACCATGGGGAAAAAAATTCCTTCCCGACTCCACATACGGCAATCAGACTAGTTCCCTGGATCAACGCCTTATCTAGGAATCTAGTGTATATACCCTTTAACATTATACTTTTCCAGAAAGGTATCCAGTCCCCTCTTATATTTAATTAATGAATCACTCATTACAACATCATACGGCAGAGAGTTCCATAGTCTCACTGCTCATACATTTCGCTTCGTGTCCTTTCTTAGGATGCTGCCGCAATGGGTGCAGGCGCAGCTCCGTAACGTTCTATCTTGTGCTTGGCCTCTGTCAGGATCCCACCCCTGACAGGGACCCTCTGTCTGCAGCTCAGATGTTCCTCCTTCTCCCCCTGTCTGCCTGACAGGTCCTCTCTGGGTCAAACCCAGGTAGCTTCTGACTGACTTCCTATCCAACCCACCAGTTTTACCCGTGTGTGAGGAGTGCCCTAATAGATAGAAGCAAGGCTCCCCCTGGTGGACTGGAGTGTGAAGTGTAGTGCGTGACTTGTGATACCTGGTCAGGTGAACTCCTTTAGTACCATCAGATGTAATATCACTCCCCCTGGTGGAAGAGCAACATTACTGCAACAACCAGGACTCTGGGGCGCTGCACCCCTCCACCCAGCCGCAGGCCGATGACAATCACAGCTCACAATCCTGGGCCCCAACAGTTCCGACCACGACCTGGGGGTATCACAGAGAGGAGATGTTACAGGGAGGTGAGACACAGACCAGTCTTGTTTGGAACTCTGAAGTGAACACAGCACGTCAGAGAGAGAAAGAAGGGAATATGGACTGTTATCCTCTGTGCTGGATTGTTGGACTTTTATCCTGTAACTGAATTGCATTTGTGTTCTGGAATATTTTTATCCTTTGTGTGGTGGATTATATGGACCTTTCGTGTTTTTGCCTAAATAAAGGTTCTGGAACTGTTCACTGTTCTCTTGATCTGTTGATTGTGTGATACCGGAGAAGGAACCCGTGACAGCGGGCATATGTCAGCTGTTCAAAACAGCTGACATGTCCCAGCTTTGATGCGGGCTCACCGCCGGAGCCCGCATCAAAGTGGGGGTTCTGCCATCGGACGTACTATTGCGTCCGATGGCAGAAAGGGGTTAACAAAAGTTCATCTCAATATTTTTTTATATATCCTTTGTTGGCAATGACAGAGTTCTAACGTTTTCTGCAAGTCTTCACAAGGTTGGCACACACTTCTGGTGGTATGTTGGCTCATTCCTCCATGCAGTTCTCATCTAGAGCAGTGATGTTTTAGGCCTGTCGCTGGGCAACACGGACTTTCAACTCCATCCAAAGGTTTTCTATGGGGTTGAGATCTGGAGACTGGCTAGGCCACTCCAGGACCTTCATATGCTTCTTATGAAGCCACTCCTTCGTTGCCTTGGCAGTGTGCTTGGGATCTGTTATGAACCGGTGGTTTAGGAGCAACATGGGACGAGCTCTGGAGGAGGTGGTACCTGTACTGACCGCAGTTCCTGAGCTTAACACAACACTAGAAGTAGCCGTGGGATGTTCCTGTCACTCCCTAGACATCTCGTCACAGCCGGAGGACTAACTGCCCCTAAAGATAGAAACAGGAAAGCTATCTTGCCTCAGAGAAAATCCCCAAAGGATAGGACAGCCCCCCACAAATATTGACTGTGAGTGGAGAGGGAAATGACATACGCAGAATGAAAACAGGGTGTAGCAAAGGAGGCCAGTCTAGCTAGATAGATAGAACAGGACAGAATACTGTGCGGTCAGTATTAAAAACTAGAAAAATCCACCACAGAGTTTACAAAAGTCTCCACACCTGACTAAAGGTGTGGAGGATAAATCTGCTTCCCAGAGCTTCCAGCTTAACTGAATAAATCCATAGTGACAAGCTGGACTAGAAAAAACATAGAAAGTGCAGAACGATTAAGTCCACAACAAGTGGACTGCAAAAGAACAAAGCAAGGACTTATCTTTGCTGAACCGGTCAGAATATCAGGGAAATCCAAGCAGAGATGTGAATCCAACCAGGAACCATTGACAACTGGCACTGGCTGAAGGATAGAGCCAGGATAAATAGCCGAGCCAGAATAAACGATCAGTGGAAGCAGCTGCTGACTGCTAAATCCAAGGAGCAGCAGTTCCACTTAAATCCACCGGAGGGAGCCCAAGAGCAGAACTCACAAAAGTGCCACTTACAACCACCGGAGGGAGCCCAAGAGCAGAATTCACAACAGGGATCATTATCATGCTGAACGACCCATCCACGTTTCATCTTCAATGCCCTTGCTGATGGAAGGAGGTTTGCACTCAAAATCTCACGATACATGGCCCCATTCATTCTTTCATGTAAATGGCTCAGTCGTCCTGGGCCTTTTGCAGAGAAACAGCCCCAAAGCATGATGTTGCCATCACCATGCTTCACAGTAGGTATGGTGGTCTTTGGATGCAACTCAGCATTCTGTCTCCTCCAAACACGACGAGTTTTGTTTCTACCAAACAGTTCTACTTCGGTTTCATCAGACAATAGGACATTCTCCCAATACTCTTCTGGATAATCCAAATGCTCTCTTGCAAACTTCATACGGGCACGGACATGTACTGGCTTAAGCAGGGGGACATGTCTGGCACTGCAAGATCTGAATCCCTGGCGGCGTGGTGTGTTACTGATGGTAGCTATGGTTGTCCCAGCTCTATGCAGGTCATTCACTAGGTCCCCCCGGGTGGTTGTGGTATTTTTGCTCATCGTACCTGTGTTCATTTTGACCCCATAGGGTGAGATCTTGCGTGGAGCCCCAGATCGAGGGAGATTATCAGTGGTCTTGAATGTCTTCCATTTTCTTACTATTGCTCCCACAGTTGACTTCATCACACCAAGCTAATTGCCTATTTCAGATTCAGTCTTCCCAGCCTGGTGCAGGGCTACAATTTTGTTTCTGGTGTCCTTAGACAGAGTTTTGGTCTTCACCATAGCAGAGTTTGGAGTGTAACTGTTTGAGGTTGTGGACAGGTGTCTTTTATACTGGTAACAAGTTCAAACAGGTGCCATTACTACAGGTAGTGAGTGGAGGACAGAGGAGCCTCTTAAAGAAGAAGTTTGTGAAAGCCAAAAATCTGGCATGTTTTTAGGTGACCAAATACTTATTTTACACCATAATTTGCAAAATAAATCTTACCAAATTAGACAAGGTGATTTTCTGGATTTGTTTTCTCATTTTTACTCTCATAGTTGGGGTCAACTTATGTCAATTTCAGGCCTCTCTCATCTTTTTAAGTGGGATAAGTTGCACAATTGGTGGCTGATTAAATACTTTTTTCCCCACTGTATGTGTATATCACATTTGCTTTTCTTTTCATGCTGACAAACAGTTATTTTCAGTTGCTTATAGCACTTACATATGTTGCAGTGCAACACATGACTGTCATTAATCATATCAGTTTCTGTCCCAAATGGAGCTTACGATCTATCCCCCCTCCCCCTAAAAAATAGGGTTATTTCCATTGGAAGTCAATGAACCATCAGTATGTTTTGGAATGTAAGCTGTAAAATTATAAATGTCTCCTTCCTATTTTATGCCCTGATAAAATAATGAAGTCTATACTCACCTCCGGTGACGGCTCCGTTCCAGCAGTGTCGGTACTCGCTCTCCCCGAGGCTATGATGTGGTGTTGTAACATGTGACACCAGCGCCCAATCAGCACTGGCGTCACTGTCCCTGCCTTCATATGAACCGAACATGAAGAGGAAGCCAGGGATCAGCTGCAGACCGGACTCCATCTTCATGTTCAGTTTGTCTGAAGGCGGAGACAGTAATGCCGGTGCTGATTGGGTGCCAAGTGACATTCCATCGCATCACACACCCAGGACCGCGAGTGACGACACTGCTGGAACAGAGCCGCTAGAACAGAGAAGGGGTTTTCCTAGTAGTGGACTTCCCCTCTAATTTGTTTTAGTCCTTAACTAAATTGAAGCAAAAGTCGGGATGTACTAATATTTCTTCACATTGGAAATGCAATTTTCTAATACATTTTCACTAGCTTACTGTCATGTACTGTAGACTCAATTGAGAACTAGTTTTAGAGAGTCAGCATTAAAGGGGTTGACCAGTTTTCTGTTAAAAGTCAGCTGGCACCTTACGTGACTGTAGTTTTCAAAATCCTTACAGAGCGCACCCCAAAATTGTCAGGATTCTTTGTATTGCCCGTCAGGTCACTGCAAGTATGCAATTTGCATACATCTATATTGAGCGAGGATGATTACGTCTAGTCAGCACATGGCGGCATGTATGCCACTCACATACTTGTAGTTCCAATTTCGACAAATCCTCACAGTGTGTGCTGCGCGGACAGTAAGGATTTAGAAATCTGCAGTCACATAGAATAACTGCAGACTTTTAGCAGAAGACCAGACAACCCCTTAAATGTCTGGTAGGACATAGTGAATGATAAAAGTTATTTCCACTACTACCATTTGAAAGAGCTTTTGCCATCTTCCAACAATTTGCACAGAAAGTAGTTTTATACAGAAATTTATATGTTGAGAGATTACTGTAAAGATCAGCAATGTTCAAGAGGACATGAAGCAGTCCTTCTTCCAGATCTGCATAGTGACCGAGCTCTACCATGAGATATACTGATGCTGTGCTACACTGGTACTCCTGCGCTGGCCAGAAATAGACAATGACAGATAACCGTGCTACCCACTACTGTAGCTCCGCTCGCCAGGCCTATGCAGTTAGACAAAACACTGCTGCCAGCACTGTAAAAAGAAATAATTATGCTCTCCATTGCTGCATAATAAGAGATTACTGAATTGACCAGCACTGTACAACGAAAAGCAATTCAGCTCTCACAACAACTACAGCAAGTGATAATTATGCTGCCCAATGAGTTATAATCAAAATAATTGTGCTGTAAGGCTGTACAAAATTAGAGGAATCCACTGCTTTACAGTGGGGGCTTACTGCTCTGACCTGCAGTGCTCAGCGTAACTCTGCTGAGAACACTATGTACAGAGATATAATCGGGTGATGGGTGACTACTGTATAATGAACAAAGAAAAACTATGCCGAGCCACCACATGGAAATATTCCCATGCAGAACAGCACTGTACAGTGAAATATCACTGTATGCCTGATATCTACATACACTAATGAAAGGTAACTGGGTGAGATATCTGCTGAAACTATTCTACTACTTGTAGGATTGTATTAAAGGGAACCTGTCACCACGTTTTTGGAAGATGGGATAAAAATAGCGTTAAATAGGGGCAGAGGTGGGCATTACATTAGTGTGTGTGTTATGCGTTTATTACCCACCTAAGTTGCCGAAATAACTTTGCAAAGTCTCCGTTTTCGCCTGTCAATCAGGCTGGTCAGGTCACATGGGCGTGGTGTCTTCACCCAGATTTTGCGTAGTTTTCCGTTGGTGGCGTAGTGGTGTGCGCATGCCCAAAGTCCGGAATCCTCTTCCAGGGGATTTAAAATAGCGCGGTGTTCGTTATTGCATTGGTGATCGGTGGGCGCGGCCATCTTCCTTTGGCCGCGCGTGCGCAGAAGCGGCGCTCTGCTGGCCGCGGCTTCAGGAAAATGGCCGCGGGATGCCGCGCGTGCGCAGATGGATATCGCGGCGGCCATTTTCCTGAAGCCGCGGCCAGCAGAGCGCCGCTTCTGCGCACGCGCGGCCAAAGGAAGATGGCCGCGCCCACCGATCACCAATGCAATAACGAACACCGCGCTATTTTAAATCCCCTGGAAGAGGATTCCGGACTTTGGGCATGCGCACACCACTACGCCACCAACGGAAAACTACGCCAAATCTGGGGGAAGACAACGCCCATGCGACCTGACCAGCCTGATTGACAGGCGAAAACGGAGACTTTGCAAAGTTATTTCGGCAACTTAGGTGAGTAATAAACGCATAACACACACACTAATGTAACGCCCACCTCTGCCCCTATTTAACGCTATTTTTATCCCATCTTCCAAAAACGTGGTGACAGGTTCCCTTTAAGAAACAACTGATCATCAGCTGTGCTGTCTTGTACTATAGAAGGAACGGTAATTATGCTATCCAAAAATACAGGATAAGTAACTATACTGTCCCCTAGTACAGAAGGAGATGTAACTACCGTATACTGTCCACTAATACAGGAGACATGACTGTACTGTCCAGTAGTACAGAAGGAGACCTAACAATATTGTCACAGTAATACAGGAGACGTAACTATACTGTCCCAGTCATACATAAGGAGATGTAACTATGGTATATTGTCCCAGTATTACAGAAGGAGACATAACTATACTGTCCAGTAGTACAGAAAAAGACTTAACTATACTTTCCCAGTCATACATAAGGAGACATAACTATTCTGTCCCAGTAGTACAGAAGGAGACGTAACTATACTGTCCCAGTCATACAGGAGACATAACTATACTATCCCAGTAGAACAGAAGGAGACATAACTATACTGTCCCAGTAGTACAGAAGGAGACGTAACTATACTGTCCCAGTCATACAGGAGACATAACTATACTGTCCCAGTAGTACAGAAGGAGACATAACTATACTGTCCCAGTAGTACAGAAGGAGACGTAACTATACTGTCCCAGTCATACAGGAGACATAACTATACTGTCCCAGTAGTACAGAAGGAGACATAACTATACTGTCCCAGTAGTACAGAAGGAGACGTAACTATACTGTCCCAGTCATACAGGAGACATAACTATACTGTCCCAGTCATACAGAAGGAGGCATAACTATACTGTTCCAGTAGTACAGAAGGAGACATAAGTATACTGTCCCAGTCATACAGGAGATATAACTATACTGTCCCAGTAGTACAGAAGGAGACGTAACTATACTGTCCCAGTTGTCCCAGTAGTACAGAAGGAGACATAAGTATACTGTTCCAGTAGTACAGAAGGAGACGTAACTATACTGTCCCAGTAGTACAGAAGGAGACGTAACTATACTGTCCCAGTCATACAGGAGATATAACTATACTGTCCCAGTAGTACAGAAGGAGACATAACTATACTGTCCCAGTAGTACAGAAGGAGACGTAACTATACTGTCCAGTAGTACAGAAGGAGACGTAACTATACTGTCCCAGTCATACAGGAGACATAACTATACTGTCCCAGTAATACAGAAGGAGACGTAACTATACTGTCCCAGTTGTCCCAGTAGTACAGAAGGAGACAGAACTATACTGTCCCAGTCATACAAGAGACATAACTATACTGTCCCAGTCACACAGAAGGAGACATAACTATTCTGTCCCAGTAGTACAGAAGGACACGTAACTGTACTGTCCAGTAGTACATAAGGAGACGTAACTATGGTATATTGTCCCAGTATTACAGAAGGAGATATAACTATACTGTCCAGTAGTACAGAAGGAGACGTAACTATACTGTCCCTGTCGTACAGAAGGAGACATAACTATACTGTCCCAGTAGTACAGGAGACATAACTATACTGTCCCAGTAGTACAGAAGGAGACGTAACCATACTGTCCCAGTAGTACAGAAGGAGACGTAACTATACTGTCCCAGTCATACAGGAGACATAACTATACTGTCCCAGTCATACAGAAGGAGACATAACTATTCTGTCCCAGTAGTACAGAAGGAGACGTAACTATACTGTCCCAGTAGTACAGAAGGAGACGTAACTATGGTATATTGTCCCAGTATTACAGAAGGAGACATAAATATACTGTCCAGTAGTACAGAAGGAGACATAACTATACTGTCCAGTAGTACAGAAGCAGACGTAACTATACTGTCCCAGTAGTACAGAAGGAGACGTAACTAAGGTATATTGTCCCAGTATTACAGAAGGAGACATAACTATACTGTCCAGTAGTACAGAAGGAGACATAACTATACTGTCCAGTAGTACAGAAGGAGACGTAACTATACTGTCCCTGTCGTACAGAAGGAGACATAACTACTGTATACTGTCCCAGTCACACAGAAGGAGACATAACTATACTGTCCCAGTAGTACAGAAGGAGATGTAACTATACTGTCCCAGTAGTACAGAAGGAGATGTAACTATACTGTCCTTGTAGTACAGAAGGAGACGTAACTATACTGTCCCTGTTGTACAGAAGGAGATGTAACTATACTGTTCCAGTAGTACAGAAGGAGACTTAACTATACTGTCCAAGTCGTACAGAAGGAGACGTAACTATACTGTCCAATAGTACAGAAGGAGACGTAACTGTACTGTCCCAGTAATACAGAAGGAGACATAACTATACTGTCCCAGTAGTACAGAAGGAGATGCAACTTTATTGTCCCAGTAATACAGAAAGAAATATAACTATACTGTCCCAGTAGTACAGAAGGAGATGTAATTATACTGTCCCAGTAATCGAAAAAGGAGGCAATCCAGCTCTTTGTTCCTTTAAAATCCATAATTTATTGAAGCAATACTTTAAAATCCAGTATCACATCATACAGCATAAGTGTCACCAGCTTCCCCAGGGATTCATAAGCAGACGCGTTTCGAGCTTAGTGCCTCTTATTCATTCATAAGCACAGAAGAAGACATAACTATACTGTCCACTAATACAGAAGGAGACTTAACTATACTGTCCGGTAATAAAGAAGGAGACGTAACCTATACTGTCCACTAGCACTGAAGGAGACACAACTATACTTTTCAAGAACGGAAGGAGAAGTAACTACTGTATATTGCCCACTAGTACAGAAGGAGAATTAATTATACTGTCCATTAGTACAGAAGAAAATGTAACTATACTGTCCGCTAGTACCGAAGGAGAGATAATTATACTTTTTGAATAGTACAGATGGAGAGGTATCTATACTGTCCAGTACTACAGAAGGAGAAATAACTATTTTGTCCAGTGGTATAGAGGAGAAAGTAACTATGCTGTCTAGTAGATGTGAGCCAACCTGAACTTAAAAGTTTGGGTTTCGTGCCAGACACTCAGTGTTCAATCCTAAACTCCAAACAAGGACTTCTCCTGGAAGTCTGTTTTAACGTTTGGAGTTCCGGAGAAATCTGGGACAGAAAGAGATATGCTTTCAATGGTGTTCGCGTTCTGGTTCAAGATCGGGTACAGTTCTAGTACCCGAACCGAACTTTGGATTAAATTTCGGTTTTGTTACCATAACCCAAACTTCCAAGAGATTACTCATACCTACTGTCTAGTAATACAAAAGGAAAAATAGCTAAACTGTAAAAAAAAGGAGTATAAAAGAAGAGCTAAATATATTTTCCAGTACTTTGGAAGAAATACATATGTTGTCCAGTAGAACAGAAGGAAATGTAAATTTGCTATCCAGTAGTATAGGATAAATAACTACACTAAGAAATCATAGCTATGCTTTTCAGTAGTATATAAAGAAAAGTAATCAAACTATCCAGTAGAATAGGAGGAGAAGTAACAATGCTCTCCAGTTGTATGGAGGAGAAGTAACTACACTACCCAGTAGGACAGAAGTATTCTTAACAATGCTGTTGTTTAGTATAGAAGGAGAAATAATTATGCTATCCAGAGACACAGTAGGAAAAGCATCTATGCTAGCCTGTGCTATAGAAATAGTAACATTATAATGTCCTGTAGTACTGAAGGAGAAGTAAATATTCAGTCCTCAGTGGGAAAAACATGATCATCTTGTAGTTATGATACCTTTTAGAGGCTAGCAAAAATAAAATAAATGATGTTACAAAGCAAGCTTTCAAAACATCTTAGGTCTCTTCCTCAGGCTTGGTATAACAAAGTTTCTGAAGACCTAAGACGTCTTGAAAGCTTGCTTTGCAACCTCACTTATTTTATTCTTGTTAGCCATTAAAAGGTATCATAAGTACAAGACTATCTTGTTTATCCCACTGAGAGCATTTTTTTTCCAACTGGCTAAGAGATCTTTCACACGTCTTGATATTTCCGGTGCCGGAAAAAACAGTACCGGAGATATCAGTGTCTATGCGTCTGTGTGTACATGAGTAATACTTGTAGCATACGCATGGCATCAGTACCACACGTATCGTTCGCACTGTTCCACGGCGCCGGGTGCTGAAGACAGTTCTCATCATTATCCATTATTAAATAATTAAAAAATATGGCATGGGGATCCCTACATTTTTTATAACAAACCCTACAAAAGCTGACAGCTTAGGGTTGCAGCCCGCAGCTGTCAGTTTTGCCTGGCTGGTTATCAAAAATACAAGGGAATTCCAAGTCCTAATTTTTGTAATGTATTTATTTATTTCGTACACGGTGGGTGATGAATAATCTCATCAGCTGCCGCCTGCTCTCGCTGTTATCAGCTGAATATAATTCTCAACATTGTCCCCTGCTAGCATTTATCGCAGGTCGGGCAGCGGAAAATGAGGAGAGCTGTCTTCAGTATCCAGCGCTGGGGAACAGGGCGAACAGTACTACTGATTTCCAGGTACCGGTATGTGTCACATCCATGTGTCATCGGTGTAAAAGTGTGGGGGACGTTTTGTGGACTGTGCTGCTGTTAAAAAGTGGAAAGTCTGTGTGGTCCCTGGAAACACACTGACATGTGCACAGACTCATTCACTTGAATGGGTTGTGAGATAGCACTCCCTGAGTGCGTTGGGGGACACTCGCTTGGCAACGGGATTAAAGCACACAGGAACGTTTTTCTCACATAAACAGTCTATCCGGTTTATTTAGACTCATAAACTGCACCACAAACAGTTCATTATATACATCAACGGAACATAATAACCACCGACAGTCTGTTCCAATGGCAGAAACTTCTCTGCCCGTAACCCCCTTTATCTGTAGTTACCTTACAGGAGTTCCTGCTCCACACACTGACTCCTGTGAGTCCTGGCTCCCAGAGAAGCTGCCTAACTGGGATCACTGTCCCTGTGACCAGGGCACTTCAGATAGTCCAGACCTGCAGAAGGAATGGTAGCTTCCCCAACGCAATGCTGTCACAAACTCTGCGCATACGGCCTCTCCATGTGGTATTCAGGAAGACCAGTCCCAGGAACTTCTAACATACAGGCCCTCAGTCCATAGCCTCACCATGTGCTTCCAGGAATCCAGTCCACTCCAGGACATTCCAACACACAGGCCATCCAGGACCACACACTCTGAACATGTGACCCAAACCCTGGTCATATTATGTACCTGTAACCACCCCCATAGGTGGGAGGTGTGTGTGGTTAGCCAGTCCCATCCAGCTCTCCAACTAACCCTGTAATCCTCCCTTTAAAGCTACACAAACATAACTCTTATGGAACTACAAGTCCCAGAACAACAATACTGGCTTACAGCGCAGACTCCCTCCCTCTGCGAGACATACCGACCATTTACAATCCTGCTGGTGACCCTGTTTCACAAACTCCGTTATGCCTCAGTGCGTATTCTGAGGAGCCCACACAGTGCCCCCAGGCTACAGCATGGGTCACTGCATCACAGGGTCTAAGTGTGTAAGTGTCACTGGTACATGTGAAAACTGTTACCACACGCACTGGAAACACTAAGTCTGAAAAAGCCCTAACATGGTACCAAACAATTTTATTCTGTCCTGTCATACAGAATGAGGAGTTACTATGCTATCCAGTAACACTGAAGAACTAACTATGCTATTCAGAGGTACAGCAGGTAAAGTAACTATGATGTCCTATAATACCGAAGAAGTAACTATTCTTTCCAGTAGTACATAGTAAGGGAAGTAACTATGCTATCTAGTAGTACTGAAGGAGAAGTAACTATGCTATTTGCACAAAAGAAGTAACTACAATATCCAGTAGTACAGGATAATAACTATTCTCTCCAGTTATAGAGAAAGGGAAGTAACTAGAGATGAGTGGATAAGGTAACATTAGAATTGTGAAGTTATTGTCTCTTACTATGCTCTGGGGTATCTTTAGACAATAAAGCAAAGGAATATAATATGCAAAAAATATTAAAAAATATTGTTATACTCACCTTACTGTTCACCTCTCCGGACCCTCGACTCGTCAATGCTTCAGAGCAGCATCCTCAGATCACTGCTGCTTATACTGAAATCTCCAGGTCCATCACACCTGGCTAGGACTGCTGGCTGAGCCGGGTTCTGCACAAGATCATGGTGCACGCCATGACATCATGACGCCATGACATTTCATGCAAGTGGAGGTGATCTTAAGATGGGGAGAGAACCAGATTGATGACGCGGAAGGGCCTGAGAGGTGAGCATAAAGAATTTTTTTTTTTAACATTTTGATGGCCCCTAACTGCTTAGAAAAATGCTGGCACATTTTACTAAATCTGTAAAGAGAATTACAAAAAATCTGTGTGGCGCCCCAGGGTCCTGGTCGTAGTATTGCTTTCCTCTCGGGGAGAGTGATGCTACGTTTGGAGGCAAAGAAGGATAACTGCATCCAGGTATCACAAACATGCAACACACTTCACACTCCAGGCCACCAGGGGGAGCTCCTGACCCTATTTATTAGGTCACTCCCCACATATATAACTGGTAGTCCGTAGGGTAAGGATGGAGGGTAAAAGGAGCTGTGCATGCCCTCAGAGCTGCAGCTCCCGGAAAGAGACATTGAAAGGAAGAACTGTATTGCAGTGAGCGTGAAGGAAGTCGAAGCAATGGAGAGGATACCAGAAGGGGACCAGCCCCGCTCAAGCTGTCTCCTTCTGAGGCGCAAAATCCTGGTAGCCAGAACACTGAGGGAGTAAGGACCTCTACGCCTTATTTCAGAGACCGGCAGGACAGCAAATTGCAGGTTACCTGTCCGCACTTATACCCAGGAGGCACGGTGACACCTACAGGGCCGGGTTATCTAAGAGACCCTATAAACAGGCTCAAGTCACCAGTCATACGGGTATTGTCCTATCCTATATGGGGAACAGAGAGAGCGAAACATCACATGTGTGAGACCCTTATGTGAAGCCATAGGCAGTAAGGGACTACACCACTGCAGCACAAAGGAAGGCTACTGATTTCCACCTGGATAAGGGAACTCTGGACTTGACTCCAAACCGGACGGACTCTGCCTGCCCTGTGATCTGGTGCCCTGGACTGTGGATGCTGAAGTCTTCAGTAAAGGTAAAGAGACTGCAACCTTGTGTTCTCATTCTTCACTGCGCCATTCATCATTTACCATCTACACACCGGGAAGCCCTGGGGACATACTTCACTTGTGGGAAAGTATACCATCTAGCTGCCATAACATCACCCCAGCGGACCCCTTAAAGCAGCGTCGGTCACTCTGACCGAATACCACAGGTGGCGTCACGAACATTCACCTTAAAGACCTCTCCCCTTTTACACGGGTGTCCCAGGGCCACAGACTGGGTCAGCCACCGTGACATCCCCTCGGGAACACCGGACACAGTACCGAGTACCCCACTGCCCTTGGGGGGCGATCCATCTGCATTTTGGCAAATGTGGATTTTTGTAATATTCAAGTAAAATTCAATTTCACTCAAATAATAGACTCCTACAATGCTTGAGTTGGGAACGACCTCCAGGGTCAACAGGTCAAACCCACTGCTCAATGCAGGATTTTCTAAACCATCTCAGACCAATGTCTGTCCAGCCTCTCTTTGAAAACTTCCATTGAAGAAGAACTCACCACCTCTCGTGGAAGCCTGTTCCACTCATCGATCAACCTCTCAAAAAGTTTTTTCTTATATCTAATCTGTTTCTTCTCTCTTTCAGTTTCATTCCATTGCTTCTTGCATTTCTATGAGCAAATGAGAATAAGGATGATCCCCCTACACTGATATCCCTTCAGATATTTGTAGACAGCTATTAAGTCTCCTCTTAGCCTGCTTTTTTGCAATCTATACATTCCCTGATCCTTTAACCATTCCTCGTAGGGCATACTTTGCAGTCCGCTCACCATCCTGGTAGCTCTTCTCTGAACTTGCTCCAGTTTTTCAATGTTTTTTTAAATGTGGTGCCCAGAACTGGACACAGTATTCCAGATGAGGTCTGACCAAGAAGGAGTAGAGAGAGATAATTACTTCACGTGATCTAAAGTTCTTGCTTTTCATAATAGATCCCAGAAATGTGTTTGCCTTTTTTGCTGCTGCTGCATCACACTGTGCACTCATGTGCAGTCTGTGATCTATTAGTATACCCTAGCATTTTTAACACATGCTGTTGCTTAGTTCTATTCCTTCCTTATTTTCTTACCCAGATGTAAAAACTTGCATTTCTCTCTGTTAAATATCATTCTGTTAGTCACTGCTGTCATGATTCCCCAATGGCATGGGAACATCAGAAACACAAAAATAACAGACTAGCTCTCGGGTGATGGAAACTCAAGCTGACCGTGACCTAAATCTACCACACAACTAACAGTAGCCAGGAAGCATTCCTACGGCTGCCTAGATGCCATGCTCCAGCCGGAGAACTAACTACGCCTGGAAGAGGAAGGAACAGACCTGGCTTACCTCTAGAGAAATTCCCCAAAGATGATAGTAGCCCCCACGTATATTAACGGTGAGTTCAGAGGAAAAGACATACACAGTATGAAGGTAGATTTAGCAAAGCGAGGTCCACTTACTAGATAGAGGAAGGATACAAAAGAGGACTTCACGGTCAGCTGAAAAACCCTTTCAAAAACCCATCCTGAAATTACTTTAAGACTCCTGTGTCAACTCATGACACAGGAGTGGCAATTTCAGTCCACAAGAGCTTCCAGTAACAGGAAATGACAAAACTGTAAACTGGACAAGAAAAACAAAACAATAAGGACAAGAGTCCACTTAGCTGATCAGCAGACTAGTAGCAGGAACATGCAACTGAATGACTCAGGTACAATGATGACCGGCAAGGAAGTGACTGGAGAGCAAGGCTGAATAGGGAACTCCCAAAACTGATGGAAGCAGGTGAGCTGAGGCAGAAAAGCACACACAAGTCTCCAGTACCACCAGCCACCACCAGGGGAGCCAAAAAGCGGATCACAACAGTACCCCCCCCTCAAGGAGGGGGCACCGAACCCTCACAAGAACCGCCAGGGCGACCCGGATGAGCCCTATGAAAGGCACGAACCAAATCCGAGGCATGAACATCAGAGGCAGTTACCCAAGAATTATCTTCTTGACCATAGCCCTTCCATTTAACCAGGTACTGGAGTCTCCGCCTGGAAATACGGGAGTCCAAGATCTTCTCTATAACGTACTCCAATTCACCCTCAACCAGCACAGGAGCAGGATGCCCAGCAGAAGGAACCACCGGCACCTCGTATCTCTGCAACAACGACCGATGGAACACATTATGGATAGCGAAAGATGCCGGAAGGTCCAAACGAAAGGAAACAGGGTTAATAATCTCCAAAATCCTATAGGGACCGATGAACCGAGGCTTAAATTTAGGAGAAGAAACCCTCATTGGGACAAAACGGGAAGACAACCACACCAAGTCCCCAACACGAAGGCGAGGACCAACCCGACGCTGGCGGTTAGCAAACCGCTGAGTCCTCTCCCGGGACAAATTCAAATTGTCCACCACTTGTTCCCAAATCCGATACAACCGATCCACCACAGCATCTACTCCAGGACAATCCGAAGACTCCACCTGACCAGAAGAAAAACGGGGATGAAACCCCGAATTGCAAAAGAAAGGGGAAACCAAAGTGGCAGAACTGGCCCGATTATTAAGAGCAAACTCCGCCAACGGCAAAAAGGCAACCCAATCATCCTGATCCGCAGACACAAAACACCTCAAATACGTCTCCAAAGTTTGATTAGTTCGCTCCGTCTGGCCATTAGTCTGAGGATGGAAGGCAGACGAAAAAGACAAATCAATGCCCAACCTGGCACAGAATGCCCGCCAAAATCTAGAAATGAACTGGGTACCCCTATCAGAAACGATATTTTCAGGAATACCATGCAAGCGAACCACATTTTGAAAAAACAAAGGAACCAACTCAGACAAGGAAGGCAACTTCGGCAATGGCACCAAATGAACCATCTTAGAAAAACGGTCACACACCACCCAGATAACAGACATCCTCTGAGAGACAGGAAGATCAGAAATAAAGTCCATCGAGATGTGCGTCCAAGGCCTCTTCGGAATAGGCAAGGGCAACAACAACCCGCTAGCCCTAGAACAACAAGGCTTGGCCCGAGCACACACATCACAAGACTGCACAAAAACACGCACATCACGAGACAGAGATGGCCACCAGAAGGATCTAGCCACCAAATCCCTGGTACCAAAAATTCCAGGATGACCCGCCAGCGTAGAAGAATGAACCTCCGAGATGACTCTACTGGTCCAATCATCAGGAACAAACAGTCTACCAGGTGGACAGCGATCAGGTCTATCCGCCTGAAACTCTTGCAAAGCACGTCGCAGATCTGGGGAAATAGCGGATAATATCACCCCATCCTTAAGGATACCTGTAGGTTCCGAATCACCAGGGGAATCAGGCTCAAAACTCCTAGAAAGGGCATCCGCCTTCACATTCTTAGAACCTGGTAGATATGAGACCACAAAATTAAACCGAGAGAAAAACAACGACCAGCGCGCCTGTCTAGGATTCAGGCGCCTGGCAGACTCAAGATAAATCAGATTCTTGTGATCAGTCAAAACCACCACCTGATGTCTAGCACCCTCAAGCCAATGAAGCCACTCCTCAAATGCCCACTTCATGGCCAAAAGCTCCCGATTACCGACATCATAATTTCTTTCGGCGGCAGAAAATTTTCGAGAAAAGAACGCACAAGGTCTCATCACTGAGCAATCGGAACTTTTCTGCGACAAAACCACCCCCGCTCCGATCTCGGAAGCATCGACCTCAACCTGAAAGGGGAGAGAGACATCGGGCTGGCGCAACACAGGGGCAGACGAAAAGCGGCGCTTAAGTTCCCGAAAGGCCTCCACAGCGGCAGAGGACCAATTGGCAACATCAGCACCCTTCTTAGTCAAATCCGTAAGAGGCTTAGCAACACCGGAAAAACCAGTTATAAATCGACGATAAAAATTAGCAAAGCCCAAGAACTTCTGAAGACCCTTTAGAGAAGTAGGCTGCGTCCAGTCACAAATAGCCTGAACCTTGACAGGGTCCATCTCAACAGAAGAAGGGGAAAAAATGTACCCCAAAAAGGAAATCTTTTGAACCCCAAAAACACACTTAGAACCCTTTACACACAGAGAATTCTCCCGCAAGACCTGAAAAACCCTCCTGACCTGCTGAACATGAGACTCCCAGTCCTCAGAAAAAATCAAAATATCGTCCAAATACACAATCATAAATTTATCCAGATATTCACGGAAAATATCATGCATAAAGGACTGAAAAACTGAAGGCGCATTAGAAAGGCCGAAAGGCATTACTAAATACTCAAAGTGGCCCTCAGGCGTATTAAATGCGGTTTTCCACTCATCCCCTTGCTTAATTCGCACCAAATTATACGCCCCACGGAGATCAATCTTGGAGAACCACTTAGCCCCCCTTATGCGAGCAAACAAATCAGTAAGCAGCGGCAACGGATACTGATATTTGACAGTAATTTTATTCAGGAGTCGATAATCAATACAAGGCCTCAGCGAGCCATCCTTTTTAGAGACAAAGAAAAACCCAGCTCCTAAAGGTGATGAAGAAGGACGAATATGTCCCTTTTCCAGGGACTCCTTAACATATTCTCGCATGGCAGCATGCTCAGGTACAGATAGGTTAAACAAACGACCCTTTGGAAATTTACTGCCTGGAATCAGATCTATGGCGCAATCACACTCTCTGTGGGGAGGGAGAGAACCAATTTTAGGCTCTTCAAAAATATCCCCAAAATCCGACAAAAATGCAGGAATCTCAGAGGGAATAGATGACGAGATAGGAACCAAAGGTATGTCCCCATGAGCCCCCCGACATCCCCAGCTTAACACAGACATAGTTTTCCAGTCCAGTACTGGGTTATGAGATTGTATCCATGGTAATCCAAGCACTAAAACATCATGTAAATTATACAACACGAGGAAGCGAATCATCTCCTGATGGTCTGGAGTCATACGCATAGTCACTTGCGTCCAGAACTGTGGTCTATTACAAGCCAGAGGTGTAGAATCAATACCCTTCAGAGGTATAGGAACTTCCAGAGGCTCCAAATCAAACCCACAGCGCCTGGCGAAGGACCAATCCATGAGACTCAGAGCGGCGCCAGAGTCCACATAGGCATCCACGGTAATAACTGATAATGAACAAATCAGAGTTACAGACAGAAGAAATTTAGACTGTAAAGTGCCAATAGAAACAGACTTGTCAACCTTCCTAGTACGTTTAGAGCATGCTGATATAACATGCGCGGAATCACCACAGTAGAAGCACAAGCCATTTTTGCGCCTATAATTCTGCCGCTCGCTTCTTGACAGAATTCTGTCACATTGCATTTTCTCTGGCGTCCCTTCAGAAGATACCGCCAAATGGTGCACGGGTTTGCGCTCCCGCAAACGCCGATCAATCTGAATCGCCATTGTCATGGACTCATTCAGACCTGTGGGCGTAGGAAACCCCACCATGACATCCTTAACGGCATCAGAAAGGCCCTCTCTGAAATTTGCCGCTAGGGCACACTCATTCCACTGAGTAAGCACAGACCATTTACGAAATTTTTGGCAGTATATCTCAGCTTCATCTTGCCCTTGAGACAGGGCTATTAAAGCTTTTTCAGCTTGAATCTCCAAATTAGGTTCCTCATACAGCAACCCTAAAGCCAGAAAAAACGCATCCACATTGAGCAACGCAGGATCCCCTGGTGTCAATGAAAATGCCCAATTTTGAGGGTCACCTCGCAGCAAAGAAATCACAATCTTAACCTGCTGAACAGGATCTCCAGAGGAGTGAGGTCTGAGAGAAAGGAATAATTTACAATTACATTTGAAATTCAGAAACCGAGATCTATCTCCGGAAAATACCTCTGGTGTAGGAATCTTAGGTTCAGAAATAGGAGTACGTAAAACATAATCTTGTAAATTCTGAACCTTCGTAGCAAGATTATTTAAACCTGCAGCCAAACTCTGAGGGTCCATCCTTAAACCAGAGAGATCAGAGCCATTCAAGGATTAGAAGGAGAGAAAGGCAAGGCTGTAAATAGAGCAGAAATACAACTGAGCCAACTGTCATGGTTCTCAATGGCAAGAGACCGTAGTAAAGCATACAAAAGGACTAGCTCTTGGAAGATGGGAACTCGAGCTGACTGTGAGCTAAACCTACCGCACAACTAACAGTGGCCGGGTAGCGTGCCTACGTTTTATCCCTAGACGCCCAGCGCCAGCCGGAGAACTGACTGACCCTAGCAGAGGAAAATACAGACCTGGCTTACCTCTAGAGAAATTTTCCCCAAAAGGCAGACAGTAGCCCCCACATATAATGTCGGTGATTTTAGAGGAAATTGACATACGAAGTATGAAGATAGGTTTAGCAAATTGAGGTCCGCTTACTAGATAGTAGGAAGACAGAAAAGGGAACTACACAGTCAGCTGAAAACCCTTTCAAAACACCATCCTGAAATTACTTTAAGACTCTAATATCAACTCATGACACCAGAGTGGCAATTTCAGCTCACAAGAGCTTCCAGCCTCAGAAATATTCAAACACAGAGAACTGGAACAAAAATGCAAAACAAACTTAGGACTACAAGTCCAACTTAGCTGATAGTAGTCTAGGAGCAGGAACATGCAACAGAAAGGCTTCTGGTAACATTGTTGGCCGGCATAGAAATGACTGAGGAGCAAGGCTAAATAGACAACTCCCACATCCTGATGGAAACAGGTGAACAGAGGCGATGAAGCACACAAGTTCAGTACCACCAGTGACCACCGGGGGAGCCCAGAAACCAAATTCACAACAGTACCCCCCCCTCAAGGAGGGGGCACCGAACCCTCACCAGAACCACCAGGGCGACCAGGATGAGCCCTATGAAAGGCACGGACCAAATCGGAGGCATGAACATCAGAGGCTGTCACCCAAGAATTATCCTCCTGACCGTAGCCCTTCCACTTGACCAGATACTGAAGTCTCCGTCTGGAAACACGGGAGTCCAAGATCTTCTCGACAACGTACTCCAACTCACCCTCAACCAACACCGGAGCAGGAGGCTCAACGGAAGGCACAACCGGTACCTCATACCTGCGCAACAATGACCGATGGAAGACATTATGAATAGAAAAAGATGCAGGGAGGTCCAAACGAAAGGACACAGGGTTAAGAATCTCCAATATCTTGTACGGGCCGATGAACCGAGGCTTAAACTTAGGAGAAGAAACCTTCATAGGGACAAAACGAGAAGACAACCACACCAAGTCCCCAACACAAAGACGAGGACCAACACGACGACGGCGGTTGGCAAAATGCTGAGTCTTCTCCTGGGACAACTTCAAATTGTCCACCACATGCCCCCAAATCTGATGCAACCTCTCCACCACAGCATCCACTCCAGGACAATCCGAAGACTCCACCTGACCGGAAGAGAAACGAGGATGAAACCCCGAATTACAGAAGAAAGGAGAAACCAAGGTGGCAGAACTAGCCCGATTATTAAGGGCAAACTCCGCCAAGGACAAAAAGGCAACCCAATCATCCTGATCCGCAGACACAAAACACCTCAAATAAGTCTCCAAGGTCTGATTAGTTCGCTCAGTCTGGCCATTAGTCTGAGGATGGAAAGCAGACGAAAAAGACAAATCAATGCCCATCCTAGCACAGAACGCTCGCCAAAATCTAGACATGAATTGGGTTCCCCTGTCAGACACGATATTCTCCGGAATACCATGCAAGCGAACCACATTTTGAAAAAACAGAGGAACCAGCTCGGATGAGGAAGGCAATCTAGGCAAGGGAACCAAATGGACCATCTTAGAGAAACGGTCACACACCACCCAGATGACAGACATCTTCTGGGAAACAGGGAGATCAGAAATAAAATCCATGGAGATGTGAGTCCAAGGCCTCTTCGGAATAGGCAAAGATAACAACAATCCACTAGCCCGAGAACAACAAGGCTTGGCCCGAGCACAAACATCACAAGACTGCACAAAACCTCGCACATCTCGCGACAGGGAAGGCCACCAGAAGGACCTAGCCACCAAATCCCTGGTACCAAAGATTCCAGGATGATCAGCTAACGCAGAAGAATGGACCTCCGAGATGACTCTACTGGTCCAATCATCAGGAACAAACATTCTACCAGGCGGGCAACGATCAGGTCTATCCGCCTGAAACTCCTGCAAGACCCGTCGCAAGTCTGGGGAAACAGCAGATAATATCACTCCATCCTTAAGGATACCTGTAGGTTCAGAATTACCAGGGGAATCAGGCTCAAAACTCCTAGAAAGGGCATCCGCCTTCACATTTTTAGAACCCGGTAGGTAAGAAACCACAAAATTAAACCGAGAGAAAAATAACGACCAGCGCGCCTGTCTAGGATTCAGGCGCCTGGCAGACTTAAGATAAATCAAATTCTTGTGGTCGGTCAATACCACCACCTGATGTCTAGCCCCCTCAAGCCAATGACGCCACTCCTCAAAAGCCCACTTCATAGCCAAGAGCTCCCGATTACCAATATCATAATTTCGCTCAGCGGGCGAAAATTTACGAGAAAAGAACGCGCAAGGCCTCATCACGGAGCAGTCGGAACTTTTCTGCGACAAAACCGCCCCAGCTCCGATTTCTGAAGCGTCGACCTCAACCTGAAAAGGAAGAGTAACATCAGGCTGACGCAATACAGGGGCGGAAGAAAAGCGGCGCTTAAGCTCCCGAAAGGCCTCCACAGCAGCAGGGGACCAATCAGCAACATCAGCACCCTTCTTAGTCAAATCAGTCAACGGTTTAGCAACATCAGAAAAACCAGTAATAAATCGACGATAAAAATTAGCAAAGCCCAAAAACTTCTGAAGGCTCTTAAGAGAAGAGGGTTGCGTCCAATCACAAATAGCCTGAACCTTGACAGGGTCCATCTCAATGGAAGAGGGGGAAAAAATGTACCCCAAAAACGAAATCTTTTGAACCCCAAAAACGCACTTAGAACCCTTTACACACAAGGAATTAGAGCGCAAAACCTGAAAAACCCTCCTGACCTGTTGGACATGAGAGTCCCAGTCGTCCGAAAAAATCAAAATATCATCCAGATACACAATCATAAATTTATCCAAATACTCACGGAAAATGTCATGCATAAAAGACTGAAAGACTGAAGGGGCATTTGAAAGACCAAAAGGCATTACTAAATACTCAAAATGGCCCTCAGGCGTATTAAATGCGGTTTTCCACTCATCCCCCTGCTTAATTCGCACTAAATTATACGCCCCACGAAGATCAATCTTAGAGAACCACTTGGCCCCCTTTATTCGAGCAAACAAATCAGTAAGCAGTGGCAAAGGATACTGATATTTAACCGTGATTTTATTCAAAAGCCGATAATCAATACACGGCCTCAAAGAGCCATCTTTTTTAGATACAAAGAAAAAACCGGCTCCTAAGGGAGATGACGAAGGACGAATATGTCCCTTTTCCAAGGACTCCTTAATATATTCCCGCATAGCAGCATGTTCAGGCACAGATAGATTAAATAAACGACCCTTTGGAAACTTACTGCCCGGAATCAGATCTATTGTACAATCGCAATCTCTGTGCGGAGGTAGTGAACCAAGTTTAGGCTCCTCAAAAACGTCACGATAATCAGATAAAAATTCCGGAATCTCAGAGGGAATAGATGACGAAATGGAAACCAAAGGTACGTCCCCATGAGTCCCCTGACATCCCCAGCTTAACACAGACATTGCTTTCCAGTCGAGGACTGGGTTATGAGATTGCAGCCATGGCAATCCAAGCACCAACACATCATGTAGATTATACAACACAAGGAAGCGAATAATCTCCTGGTGATCCGGATTAATACGCATAGTTACTTGTGTCCAGTATTGTGGTTTATTACTAGCCAATGGCGTGGAGTCAATACCCTTCAGAGGTATAGGAACTTCCAGAGGCTCTAAATTAAACCCAAAGCGTTTGGCAAAGGACCAATCCATAAGACTCAAAGCGGCGCCAGAGTCGACATAGGCGTCCGCGGTAATAGACGATAAAGAGCAAATCAGGGTCACAGACAGAATAAACTTGGACTGTAAAGTACCAATTGAAACAGACTTATCAACCTTCTTAGTACGTTTAGAGCATGCTGATATAACATGAGTTGAATCGCCACAATAGAAGCATAACCCATTTTTTCGCCTAAAATTCTGTCGTTCGCTTCTGGACAGAATTCTATCACATTGCATAATCTCTGGCGCCTTCTCAGTAGACACCGCCAAATGGTG
Source organism: Ranitomeya variabilis (assembly GCF_051348905.1). Lineage (NCBI taxonomy): Eukaryota > Metazoa > Chordata > Amphibia > Anura > Dendrobatidae > Ranitomeya > Ranitomeya variabilis. The sequence goes on along the minus strand of NC_135236.1, from coordinate 255,446,089 downwards.
CACAGGTTTGCGCTCCCGCAAACGCCGATCAATCTGAATAGCCATTGTCATGGACTCATTCAGACCTGCAGGCACAGGGAACCCCACCATAACATCTTTAATGGCATCAGAGAGACCCTCTCTGAAATTCGCCGCCAGGGCGCACTCATTCCACTGAGTAAGCACAGACCACTTACGAAATTTTTGGCAGTATATTTCAGCCTCATCTTGCCCTTGAGACAGGGCCATCAAGGCTTTTTCAGCCTGAATCTCTAAATGAGGTTCCTCATAAAGCAACCCCAAAGCCAGGAAAAACGCATCCACATTGAGCAACGCAGGATCCCCTGGTGCCAAAGCAAATGCCCAATCCTGAGGGTCGCCCCGGAGCAAGGAAATTACAATCCTGACCTGCTGTGCAGGATCTCCAGCGGAACGAGATCTCAGAGACAAAAATAATTTACAATTATGTTTGAAATTCTGGAAGCGAGATCTATCCCCGGAGAAAAATTCAGGCAAAGGTACTCTAGGTTCAGATATAGGAGCATGAATTACAAAATCCTGTAAACTTTGAACCTTCATAGCGAGATTATTCAAACCTGTAGCTAAACTCTGAGGATCCATTTTCATCAGGTGAAATCAGAACCATTCAAGGATTAGAAGGAGAGAGAGACGAAGGCTGCAGTAAGCAGAGATGCTAGTGAATCAACTAATGAGCAAACTCAGGAAAAAAAAAAAAAATTCTCTGCAGACTTCTTTTCTCTCCTTTCTTCTGCCAATTATTTTAACCCTGGGCCGGCCAAACTGTCATGGTTCTCAATGGCAAGAGACCGTAGTAAAGCATACAAAAGGACTAGCTCTTGGAAGATGGGAACTCGAGCTGACTGTGAGCTAAACCTACCGCACAACTAACAGTGGCCGGGTAGCGTGCCTACGTTTTATCCCTAGACGCCCAGCGCCAGCTGGAGAACTGACTGACCCTAGCAGAGGAAAATACAGACCTGGCTTACCTCTAGAGAAATTTTCCCCAAAAGGCAGACAGTAGCCCCCACATATAATGTCGGTGATTTTAGAGGAAATTGACATACGAAGTATGAAGATAGGTTTAGCAAATTGAGGTCCGCTTACTAGATAGTAGGAAGACAGAAAAGGGAACTACACAGTCAGCTGAAAACCCTTTCAAAACACCATCCTGAAATTACTTTAAGACTCTAATATCAACTCATGACACCAGAGTGGCAATTTCAGCTCACAAGAGCTTCCAGCCTCAGAAATATTCAAACACAGAGAACTGGAACAAAAATGCAAAACAAACTTAGGACTACAAGTCCAACTTAGCTGATAGTAGTCTAGGAGCAGGAACATGCAACAGAAAGGCTTCTGGTAACATTGTTGGCCGGCATAGAAATGACTGAGGAGCAAGGCTAAATAGACAACTCCCACATCCTGATGGAAACAGGTGAACAGAGGCGATGAAGCACACAAGTTCAGTACCACCAGTGACCACCGGGGGAGCCCAGAAACCAAATTCACAACAGCCAACTAAGTAGCAAACATGAGAGGAAAAAAAAAAAATCTACAGACTTCTTTTACTCTCCTTTCTTCTGCCAATTACTTTAACAGTGGCCGGTCATACTGTCATGATTCCCCAATGGCATGGGAACATCAGAAACACAAAAATAACAGACTAGCTCTCGGGTGATGGAAACTCAAGCTGACCGTGACCTAAATCTACCACACAACTAACAGTAGCCAGGAAGCATTCCTACGGCTGCCTAGATGCCATGCTCCAGCCGGAGAACTAACTACGCCTGGAAGAGGAAGGAACAGACCTGGCTTACCTCTAGAGAAATTCCCCAAAGATGATAGTAGCCCCCACGTATATTAACGGTGAGTTCAGAGGAAAAGACATACACAGTATGAAGGTAGATTTAGCAAAGCGAGGTCCACTTACTAGATAGAGGAAGGATACAAAAGAGGACTTCACGGTCAGCTGAAAAACCCTTTCAAAAACCCATCCTGAAATTACTTTAAGACTCCTGTGTCAACTCATGACACAGGAGTGGCAATTTCAGTCCACAAGAGCTTCCAGTAACAGGAAATGACAAAACTGTAAACTGGACAAGAAAAACAAAACAATAAGGACAAGAGTCCACTTAGCTGATCAGCAGACTAGTAGCAGGAACATGCAACTGAATGACTCAGGTACAATGATGACCGGCAAGGAAGTGACTGGAGAGCAAGGCTGAATAGGGAACTCCCAAAACTGATGGAAGCAGGTGAGCTGAGGCAGAAAAGCACACACAAGTCTCCAGTACCACCAGCCACCACCAGGGGAGCCAAAAAGCGGATCACAACACACTGCCCATTATTCAAGTTTATCTAGATCCTTCTGAATCCTTTCTCTGTCTTCTCTAGTGTTAGATATCCTTCCTAGCTTTGCATTTCCTGCAAGATTCTTTATTGTACCTTCAGTTCCCATATATAGATCATTTATAAAAATGTTGAACAACACTGGGGCAAGGACAGAGTGTTGGAATACCGCACTTGAAGCACTCTTCAAATTGAATGTCCAACCATTTATTACCATTCTTGGAGTGTCTTCACTGAGGCAGTAATGAATCCACCTAACCATAGCCATGTCAATCCCATACTAGGTTATTTTTCAATAGAGATAGTAAGAGATTCTTTATCAAAAGCTTTGCTGAAATCGAGATATATACTGCATCTACCACATTTCCCTGAATCACCCAGTCAGTGATTCCATCATAGAAGGAAATTAGATTAGACTGGCATGACCTGTTTGTGGCAAGCCTATGCTGTCTCTGATTAATAACTATATTCTTAAACAAGTATTTACATACATGCTGTTTAATAATTTGTTCAAAGATCTTTCATGGTATAAAAGTAAGGCTCACTGGTGTTATGATCTGGTGGCCTAGGAGCAGCATGAGAAGTACTCTGGAGAAGGTGGTACCTGTACGGACCGCAGACCCTGAACTTAACACCGCAACTAGAAGTAGCCGTGGAATGTACCTAACACTCCCTAGACATCTCGACACAGCTGGTGGACTAAATACCCCTAGAGATAGAAAAGGGAAAACTATCTTGCCTCAGAGAAAATCCCCAAAGAATAGACAGCCCCCCACAAATATTGACTGTGAGAGGAGAGGGAAATAACATACGCAGACTGAAATCAGGATTTAGCAAAGGAGGCCACTTCTAGCTAAATAGAAAGGATAGGACAGAGTACTATGCGGTCAGTATTAAAACACTAGAAAATATCCACCACAGAAAATACAAAATCTCCACATCTAACTAAAGATATGGAGGGTATATCTGCATCTCCAGAGATACCAGCTTGGCTGAACAAATCCTTAAACAGACCAAGCTGGACAAGACAAAAAATGGAAAAGAACTGAACAATAAGGCCCACAGCATGTGGACTGCAAAAAACAAGCCAGAACTTATCTTAGTTGAAATGAACAGCAAAGCAGGAGAGACCAGGCAGGGATGTGAATCCTCCAGGAACAATGGACAACTGGCACTGACTAAAGGGTCAAGCAAGACTAAATAGCCCAGTCAGAATTGCAATAAGTGGACACACCTGATGAATGCTGCGATCCAAAGACAGCAGCGCTACCACTTATAACCACCGGAGGGAGCCCAAGAGCAGAATTCACAACAGTACCCCCCCTTGAGGAGGGGTCACCGAACCCTCACCAGAGCCCCCAGGCCGATCAGAACGAGCCAAATGAAAGGCACGAACCAAATCGTCAGCATGAACATCGGAGGCAACAGCCCAAGAATTATCCTCCTGGCCATAACCCTTCCATTTGACAAGATACTGAAGCTTCCGCCTCAAAAAACGAGAATCCAAAATCTTCTCAACCACATACTCCAACTCCCCATCAATCAACACCGGGGCAGGAGGATCAACAGAGGGAACAACGGGCACCACATATTTCCGCAACAAAGATCTATGAAAAACATTATGGATGGAAAAAGAGGCTGGAAGGGCCAAACGAAAAGACACTGGATTGATAATCTCAGAAATCCTATAAGGACCAATAAACCGAGGCTTGAACTTAGGGGAAGAAACCTTCATAGGAACATGACGGGAAGACAACCAGACCAAATCCCCAACCCGAAGCCGGGAACCCACACACCGATGACGGTTAGCAAAACGCTGAGCCTCCTCCTGAGACAACACCAAATTGTCCACAACATGAGCCCAAATTTGCTGCAACCTGTCAACCACAGAGTCCACCCCAGGACAATCAGAAGGCTCAACCTGCCCTGAAGAAAAACGAGGATGAAAACCAGAATTACAAAAGAAGGGTGAAACCAAGGTAGCAGAACTAGCCCGATTATTAAGGGCAAACTCAGCCAATGGCAAGAAAGCCACCCAATCATCCTGATCAGCAGACACAAAACATCTCAAATAAGTTTCCAAAGTCTGGTTAGTTCGCTCGGTTTGGCCATTTGTCTGAGGATGAAATGCGGAAGAAAAAGACAAATCAATGCCCAGCCTAGCACAAAAGGCCCGCCAAAACCTAGAAACAAACTGGGAACCTCTATCGGACACAATATTCTCCGGAATGCCATGCAAACGAACCACATGCTGAAAAAACAACGGAACCAAATCAGAAGAGGAAGGCAATTTAGGCAAAGGTACCAAATGAACCATCTTAGAAAACCGGTCACAAACCACCCAGATAACCGACATCCTCTGGGAAACCAGAAGATCTGAAATGAAATCCATAGAAATATGCGTCCAAGGCCTCTCAGGGACCGGCAAGGGCAAAAGCAACCCACTAGCGCGGGAACAGCAAGGCTTGGCCCGCGCACAAGTCCCACAGGACTGCACAAAAGAACGCACATCCCGTGACAAAGAAGGCCACCAAAAGGACCTACCAACCAATTCTCTGGTACCAAAAATCCCAGGATGGCCAGCCAACACAGAACAATGAACCTCAGAAATCACTTTACTAGTCCATCTGTCAGGAACAAACAGTTTCCCCACTGGACAGCGGTCAGGTTTATCAGCCTGAAATTCCTGAAGAACCCGTCGTAAATCAGGGAAGATGGCAGAAAGAATCACCCCTTCCTTCAGAATGCCGAACGGCTCAAGGACCCCAGGGGAATCAGGCAAAAAGCTCCTAGAGAGGGCATCAGCCTTAACATTCTTAGAACCCGGAAGATACGAGACCACAAAATCAAAACGGGAGAAAAACAGGGACCATCGGGCCTGTCTAGGATTCAGCCGTTTGGCAGACTCGAGGTAAATCAGATTCTTATGATCGGTCAAGACCACAATACGGTGCTTGGCCCCCTCAAGCCAATGTCGCCACTCCTCAAAAGCCCACTTCATAGCCAACAATTCACGATTGCCGACATCATAATTGCGTTACGCAGGCGAAAACTTTCGAGAAAAGAAGGCACACAGATTCATCAAGGAACCATCAGAATTCCTCTGAGACAAAACGGCCCCTGCCCCAATCTCAGAAGCGTCAACCTCAACCTGAAAAGGAAGAGAAACATCCGGCTGACGCAACACAGGGGCAGAAGTAAATCGGCGTTTAAGCTCCTGAAAGGCAGAAACAGCCGCTGAGGACCAATTCATCACATCAGCACCTTTCTTCGTCAAATCGGTCAGGGGTTTAACCACACTGGAGAAGTTGGCAATGAAACGGCAATAAAAATTAGCAAAGCCCAAAAATTTCTGAAGGCTCTTCACGGATGTGGGCTGGATCCAATCATGAATGGCCTGAACCTTAACAAATCCATTTCTATAGATGAAGGCGAAAAAATGAAGCCCAAAAAAGAAACCTTCTGTACTCCAAAGAGGCACTTAGACCCCTTCACAAACAAGGCATTATCACGAAGGATCTGAAATACCATCCTGACCTGTTTCACATGAGACTCCCAATCATCTGAAAAAATCAAAATATCATCCAAATATACAATCATGAATTTATCAAGATAATTCCGAAATATATCATGCATGAAGGACTGAAACACAGATGGAGCATTAGAGAGTCCGAATGGCATCACAAGGTATTCAAAATGGCCTTCGGGCATATTAAACGCAGTTTTCCATTCGTCACCCTGCTTAATACGAACAAGATTATATGCCCCTCGAAGGTCAATCTTAGTAAACCAACTAGCCCCCTTAATCCTGTCAAACAAATCAGAAAGCAAAGGCAAGGGGTATTGGAATTTGACCGTGATCTTATTCAAGAGGTGATAATCAATACAGGGTCTCAAGGAGCCATCCTTCTTGGCAACAAAAAAAACCCCTGCTCCCAATGGTGAAGAAGATGGCCGAATATGCCCCTTCTCCAAAGACTCCTTAACATAACTCCGCATGGCGGCATGTTCTGGCACAGACAGGTTGAAAAGTCGGCCCTTAGGGAACTTACAGCCTGGAATCAAGTCAATAGCACAATCACAGTCCCTATGCGGTGGAAGGGAACTGGATTTGGGCTCATCGAATACATCCTGGAAATCTGACAAAAACTCAGGAATTTCAGAAGAGGGGGAGGAGGAAATTTACATCAAAGAAACGTCACCATGAACCCCCTGACAACCCCAACTAGTCACAGACATAGATTTCCAATCCAACACCGGATTATGCACCTGTAACCATGGGAAACCCAGCACAATAGCATCATGCAAATTATGCAACACCAGAAAACGACAATCTTCCTGATGGGCTGGCGCCATGCACATGGTCAGCTGTGTCCAAAACTGAGGTTTATTTTTAGCCAACGGTGTAGTATCAATGCCCCTCAAAGGAATAGGACTCTGCAAAGGCTGCAAGGGGAAACCACAATGTCTGGCAAATTCTAAGTCCATTAAGTTTAAAGCGGCACCTGAATCCACAAATGCCATGACAGAAAATGACGATAATGAGCAGATCAGGGTCACAGATAACAGAAATTTAGGTTGTACAGTACTGATGGTAACAGAACTAGCGACTCTCTTGGTACGCTTAGGGCAATCAGAAATAACATGAGCAGAATCGCCGCAGTAAAAACACAACCCATTCTGATGTCTGAATCCTTGTCGTTCAGCTCTAGACACAATCCTATCACACTGCATAGGCTCAGGACTCCGCTCGGAAGACAACGCCATAGTATGCACAACTCTGCGCTCGCACAAGCGCCGATCAATCTGAATGGCCAGAGACATAGAATCACTCAGACCAGCAGGCGTGGGGAACCCCACCATAACATCTTTAACGGATTCAGAAAGACCCTTTCTGAAAATTGCCGCCAAGGCATCCTCATTCCATTTAGTCAGCACAGACCATTTTCTAAATTTCTGGCAATACAATTCTGCCGCTTCTTGACCCTGACACAGGGCCAAGGTCTTCTCAGCATGATCCACTGAATTAGGTTCATCATACAATAACCCAAGCGCCTGGAAAAAGGTGTCAACATTAAGCAAAGTCGGATTCCCAGATTCCAGGGAGAATGCCCAATCCTGTGGGTCACCACACAGCAGAGATATGACAATTTTAACCTGCTGGATGGGATCACCAGAGGAACGGGGTTTCAGAGCAAAAAACAGTTTACAGTTATTTTTAAAGCTCAAAAATTTTGACCTGTCCCCAAAAAACAAATCAGGAGTTGGAATTCTAGGCTCTAAAACCGGAGTCTGAACGATATAATCGGAAATACCCTGTACTCTAGCAGCAAGTTGATCCACACGAGAAGCCAATCCCTGAACATCCATGCCAGCACCAAACTCCTGAGCCACCCAGAGGTAAAGAGGAAAAAAAAAAAGACACAACAGACTACAGAAAAAAAAAGGCTCAGCACTTTACTTCCCTTCTTCTGAGATGCGATTAACTCATTGTTGGCCAGTTGTACTGTTATGATCTGGTGGCCTAGGAGCAGCATGAGACATACTCTGGAGAAGGTGGTACCTGTACGGACCGCAGACCCTGAACTTAACACCGCAACTAGAAGTAGCCGTGGAATGTACCTAACACTCCCTAGACATCTCGACACAGCCGGAGGACTAAATACCCCTAGAGATAGAAAAGGGAAAACTATCTTGCCTCAGAGAAAATCCCCAAAGAATAGACAGCCCCCCACAAATATTGACTGTGAGAGGAGAGGGAAATAACATATGCAAACTGAAATCAGGATTTAGCAAAGGAGGCCACTTCTAGCTAAATAGAAAGGATAGGACAGAGTACTATGTGGTCAGTATTAAAACACTAGCAAATATCCACCACAGAAAATACAAAATCTCCACATCTAACTAAAGATATGGAGGGTATATCGGCATCTCCAGAGATACCAGCTTGGCTGAACAAATCCTTAAACAGACCAAGCTGGACAAGACAAAACATGGAAAAGAACTGAACAATAAGGCCCACAGCATGTGGACTGCAAAAAACAAGCCAGAACTTATCTTAGTTGAAATGAACAGCAAAGCAGGAGAGACCAGGCAGGGATGTGAATCCTCCAGGAACAATGGACAACTGGCACTGACTAAAGGGTCAAGCAAGACTAAATAGCCCAGTCAGAATTGCAATAAGTGGACACACCTGATGAATGCTACGATCCAAAGACAGCAGCGCTACCACTAATAACCACCGGAGGGAGCCCAAGAGCAGAATTCACAACCCACTGGCCTGTAATTTCCTGGCTTCATCTTATTTTCGTTTTTGAAAATAGGAACAACATATGCCCTTCTCCAATCTTCTAGGACTTCTGTTCTCCAGGAATTTTCATGTAAAACATCCCAACAAGTTTCAGTGATGTCTATGACTTTTCTTGTGTTAGCAGCTCCAATTCTCTGTGTTTGTTTCCCATGCTCTGTGCATTTGTATAGACACATTTTAGTATGTAGTCGGTTTCTCTTGCGTTTCTATTTTCGTTCAGAATTTGTTGTTTTTGTTCTTTATTTCCACTTCTAATAGCAGGGCTCTGAACATAATTCATTAGCTGCATACTTTTCCCTGGCCTTATATTTCCCATCCATTATTGCTTTAGTTTTAAGTTCTGATGAGTGTAGCAAGGCATCTACCAATGTGTTTTGCTGTAGACAGCTGTTCACCTGTAGAATCCTGTTCAATCTCCTTGTTACATGATCAGCCAGTGGTATGATAGATGAGAAGATGATTTCACCGACATCCAGAAGTAACTATGCTGTTAATTAGTACAGAAGGGAAGTATCTATGCTTTCTTGTAGTACATAAGGAAAGGAATTATGCTGTCTAGTAGTAAGGAAGAAGTTTTTACACTATAAAAAAATGACAAAAGAAGTAACCATCCTATCCAGTGGTACTGAACGAGAAATAAGGCTGGGTTCACATTTGCGTTCGGGGGCTTTGCGGAAGGCTGCATATGTCCTCCGTTAAGCCCCACCTACTTCCGCATACTTCTGCATGTGTCCTCCGTACCGATCTTTAACATTGAGTACGCAGGACATGCAGATGTATGCGGATGCAAATTGTTGCTTTCCCGTGCGGTCGGCGGGTGCATCAAAGCAACGCATCCACAAACATCCGCATGTCCTGCATACCCAATGTTAAAGATAGGTATGCAGGACGCATGCAGAAGTATGCGGAAGTAGGCGGGGCTTAACGGAGGACGTATGCAGCCCTCCGCAAAGCCCCCAAACACTAATGTGAACTTTGCCTTATTGAGCTGTCCTGTTACAGCGGGGAAAAAAGTATTTAGTCAGCCACTAATTGGGCAAGTTCTCCCACTTAAAAAGATGAGAGAGGCCTGTAATTGACATCATAAGTAGACCACAACTATGAGAGTCAAAATGAGAAAACAAATCCAGAAAATCACCTTGTTTGATTTGACAAGAGTTATTTTGCAAATTATGGTGGAAAATAAGTATTTGGTCATTAGCAAAAGTTCATCTCAATATTTTGTTATATATCCTTCGTTGGCAATGACAGAGGTCAAACGTTTTCTGTAAGTCTTCACAAGGTTGGCACACACTGTTGGTCCATTCCTCCGTGCAGATCTCCTCTAGAGCAGTGGTGTTTTGGGCCTGTTGCTGGGCAACATGTACTTTCAACTCCCTCCAAAGGTTTGCTATGGGGTTGAGATCTGGAGACTAGCTAGACTACTTCAGGACCTTCATATGCTTCTTACGAAGCCACTCATTCGTTGCCCTGGCTGTGTGCTTGGGATCATTATCATGCTGAAAGACCCATCCATGTTTCATCTTCAATTCCCTTGCTGATGGAAGGAGGTTTGCACTCAAATTCTCACTATACATGGCCTCATTCATTCTTTCATGTGCACGGATCATTCGTCCTGTTCCCTTTGCAGAGAAATAGCCCCAAAGCATGATATTGACACCCCCATGCTTCACAGTAGGTATGGGGGTCTTAAGATGCAACTCAGCATTCTGTCTCCTACAAACACGGTGAGTTTTGTTTCAACCAAACAGTTCTACTTTGGTTTCATGAGACCATATCACATTCTCCCAATAGTCTCCTGGATAATCCAAATGCTTTCTAGCAAACTTCAGATGGGCCTGGACATGTATTGGCTTAAGCAGGGGGACATGTCTGGCACTGCAGGATCTAAGTCCCTGGCGGCGTAGTGTGTTACTGATGGTAGCCTTTGTTACGGTGCTCCCAGCTCTATGCAAGTCATTCACTAGGTCCCCCCGTGTGGTTCTGGGATATTTGCTCACCGTTCTTGTGATAATTTTGATCCCATGGGGTGAGATCCTGCGTGGAGCCCCAGATTGAGGAAGATTATCAGTGGTCTTGTATGTCTTCCATTTTCTTATTATTGCTCCCACAGTTGATTTCATCACACCAAGCTGCTTGCATATTGCTTTCAGTCTTCCCAGCCTGGTGCAGGGCTACAATTTTGTTTCTGGTGTCCTTCGACAGCTCTTTGGTCTTCACCATAGTGAAGTTTGGAGTGTGACTGTTTGAGGTTGTGGACAGGTGTTTTTATACTGATAACAAGTTCAAACAGGTGCCATTACTACATGAAATTAGTGGAGGACAGAGGAGCCTCTTACAGAAGAACTTACAAGTCTGTGAGAGCCAGAAATCTTGCATCTTTTATGTGATGTTATGCAGTGACCCATGCTGCAGCTAGGGGGCTCTGTATGTGCTCCTCAGGATATGCATGGAGGTGTATCTGTAATGGTGATAATGACATAGTGACTGGCATTATTGTAAATGGCCGGTATGTGTCGCAGAGGGAGTCTGCGCTGTAAGCCAGTAATGTTGTTGTCCTGGGACCTGTAGTCCCACAAGTCCACAAGTATTTGTATAGTTGTAAAGGGAGGCTTGCAGGGTTAGTCAGAGAGCTGGACAGGTCTGGCTAACCACACACAGCTCTCACCCAGGGGGTGGGGTTACAGGTTTATAATGTGACCATGGTGTGGTCACATGGTCTCTGTAGTAGAGAGTGTATGGACCTGAATGGTCTGTGTGTAAGATCCTGGAAGGTCTATGTGTTGGGAGAACCTGGGACTAGGATCGGATCCCTGAAATGCACATGGTGAGGCCTTGGATCTGAAGTCCTGTGTTGGAAGTTCCTGGGAGAAGGACTTCCTGAATAGCACATCCTGTGTTGGAAGATCCTGGGAGTAGGACTTCCTGAATAGCGCAAGGAGTGGCCATGTATGCAAAGTCTGCAACAGCACTGCACTGGGGGAGCTACAGCCCGTCTGAGAATCTGGACTGTCAGGTGGCCTGGTGAGCAAAGGATTGTCCGGGATGGTGGTCCCAGTTCGGCAGCTTTCCTGGGAGAGATAAAACTGACAAGGAGTCAGCGAATGGAGCAGGAGCTCCCATAAGGTACCTCCACAGACTGTTGGTGCTTATTGTGTTACATGAACTAATTAACTGTGCGGCATGCGGTCACCTATGGCAACTGGACGAAGTAAGGTTCAAGCATGTTTAGTGTCTGCGAGTTAAAGCCGTTCACTATGAAGTGCTGTGGAATATGTGTTAAGCCTGTGATATATAACATAGCCTCAAGTGGTTTATGACGTGAAGTTGGATCGCCCCCATGGGGCCGTGGGGTACTCGGTACCGGGTCCTTCGGTTAACAGGGGGATGTCACGGTGGCTGACCCGGTCAGTGGCCCTGGGACGTTTGTGTAAAAGCGAAAAGTCTTTAAAGGGATAAAGTTTATGTTCATGACGCCACCTGTGGTATTCGGTCAGGGTGACCGACGCTGCAAAGGGGTCCGCTGGGGTGATGTTATGGCAGCTAGATGTTATACCTTCCCACAGGTGAAGTATGTCCCCAGGGCTTCCCGGTGTGTAGATGGTGGATGGTGAGAGGCACAGTGACGAACGAGGACACAAGGTTGCAGTCTCTTTACCTTTTACTGAAGGTTTCAGCATCCACAGTCCAGGGCACCAGACCACAGGGCAGGCAGAGTCCGGCTGGTTTGGAGGCAAATCCAGAGTCCCCTTGTCCAGGTAGAAATCAGTAGCCTTCCTCTAGCACCATGGTGTTGTAGTACCTTACTGCTAAGCGTCTCATAAGGTCCTCTCAGATGTTGTAGATGTTATGTCTCTCTCTCTGTTCCCCAGATGGATAGGACAAACCCTTATGACCGGTGGCTTGAGGCATTTTACAGGGACTCTATCATGCCCCAGCCTCTAAGGGGTGCCACCTTACCTCCTGGGTAGTGTTGAGCATTCCGATACCGCAAGTATCGGGTATCGGCCGATACTTGCGGGTATCGGAATTCCGATACCGAGATCCGATACTTTTGTGGTATCGGGTATCGGTATCGAAACAACATTAATGTAATAATGTGTAAAAGAAAGAATTAAAATAAAAAATATTGCTATACTCACCTCTCCGACGCAGCCTGGACCTCACCGAGGGAACCGGCAGCGTTCCTTGCTTAAAATTCGCGCGTTTACTTCCTTCCGTGAAGTCCCGGCTTGTGATTGGTCGCGTGCCGCCCATGTGGCCGCGACGCGACCAATCACAAGCCGTGACGTCATGGGAGGCAGGAAACGCGCGCATTTTAAAATTACGTCCCGGCTTGTGATTGGTTGCGTCGCGGCCCATGTGGCCGCAACGCGACCAATCACAGCAAGCCGTGACGTAATTTCAGGTCCTTCAGAATTTTAAAATTACGTTCCGGCTTGTGATTGGTCGCGTCGCGGTCACATGGGCGACGCGACCAATCACAAGACGTGACGTCACGGGAGGCAGGAAACGCGCGCATTTTAAAATGCGCGCGTGTCCTGCCTCCCGTGACGTCACGGCTTGTGATTGGTCGCGTCGCCCATGTGACCGCGACGCGACCAATCACAAGCCGGAACGTAATTTTAAAATCCTGAAGGACCTGAAATTACGTCACGGCTTGCTGTGATTGGTCGCGTCGCGGCCACATGGGCGGCACGCGACCAATCACAAGCCGGGACTTCACGGAAGGAAGTAAACGCGCGAATTTTAAGCAAAGAACGCTGCCGGTTCCCTCGGTGAGGTCCAGGCTGCGTTGGAGAGGTGAGTATAGCAATATTTTTTATTTTAATTCTTTCTTTTACACATTAATATGGATCCCAGGGCCTGAAGGAGAGTTTCCTCTCCTTCAGACCCTGGGAACCATCAGGAATACCGTCCGATACTTGAGTCCCATTGACTTGTATTGGTATCGGGTATCGGTATCGGATTGGATCCGATACTTTGCCGGTATCGGCCGATACTTTCCGATACCGATACTTTCAAGTATCGGACGGTATCGCTCAACACTACTCCTGGGTATAGGGGCGGACAAGTAACGTGAAATTAGCTGTCCTGCCGGTCTCTGGAGCAAGGCATAAAGGATCGTTGCTCCCTCGGTGTTCCAGCTACCGGGATCCTGTGCCTCAGAAGAAGGCAGCCTGTGTAGGGCAGAACTCCTCTGATATCCACTCCTTTGCTACGACTTCTTCACCCTCTCTTCAATACAGTTCTCCTTCAATGTCTCTTCCTAGAAGCTGCAGCTCTCAGAGCATGCACAGCTCCGTGTCCTTCTGTCTCGATCTCTGACAGGATCCCACCCCTGTCAGGGACCAACTAACTGAGCGAAGCTCAGCCAGCAACTAACTAACTTCCTCCCCAGGCAACCAGTTTTACCTAAGTGTGAGGAGTGCCCTAATAAATAGGAGCAGAGCTCCCCCTGGTGGCCTGGAGTCTGAAATTTGTTGCATGTTTGTGATACCTGGATTCAGTTGTGCTTCTTTGCCTCCAAACGTAATATCACTCTCCCCTAGAGGAAAATGACATTACTGCAATGACCAGGACCCTGAGGCACTGCATAAATAAACCAAATGGACTGTTTTGATGTGAAAAACCATGCCTGTCTGTGTTTATCCCGTTGCCAAGCGAATGTCCCCTAACACACTCAGTAAGCGCTATCTTACAGTTACCAAATACTTATTTTTCACCATAATTTGCTAAATAAATCTTGCCAAACCAGACAAGGTGATTTTCTGGATTTGTTTTCTCATTTTGACTCTTATAGTTGTGGTCTACCTATGATGTCAATTACAGGCCTTTCTCATCTTTTTTAAGTGGGAGAACTTGCACCATTGGTGGCTGACTAAATACCTTTTTCCCCATTGTATATAGCAAAATAACAACAGTATGCTGTCCTTTAGTACAGAATAAGAGTTATTCTGTTTTGTATTACATAGAAGGGTTTTGTATTACATAGAAGGGTAAGTAGCTATGCTACCCAGTAGTATAGAATGAAAAATAACAATGTTGTTCTGTAGTATAGAGAAGTAACTCGTGTATGATGTCCTGCAGTACAGAATAAGTAATTATGTGTCCATTAGTACAGAAGTAACTATGCTGTCCTGTTGCACAGAAGGAGAATTAACTACAGTATGTTTTCTTGTACAACAGAAATAGTAACTATGCTGGCTAGTGGCACAGAAGAATTAACAATATTGCCGTAAAGCACAAAAGACATTAACTATGATATCTAGTAGTACAGAAGTAGCTATGCTCTACAGTAGTACAGATAAAGTAATTGTGCTATACAGTAGCATAAACAGAGAAGTAACTATGCTATCTAGTAGTACCATAGTACAAATGAAGTAACTATGCTATCTAGTAGAACTAAGGATGGTATTTATATTATGTATGGGAAGATCTCTAATCAATGTTCATATACTGCTGTTCATTCCATTTGTTGCTTTTTACTTTCACTGTATTTTAAGAGTTTTTAAAAATAATCAAGATGCAATAAAAACTATGGCCCTAATTCATTAAGACTGTCATCTTGCACATCTGTCTTGATAAAGAGCATTGCAGAATCAGATGTATTAAATTCATGAAAAGGCATGCACCTCTTAATGGATCGGTGCATCTTTCAGCTACCATGTGCAACTGCAAGAAATGTACTACAGCCAGTGAGTGCAGTACATTTCGGTCATAACTAGCGCCACCTTGGTGGGGTAAATTATAATGTCTTTTTTATAATCAGCTGAGAGTAGTGACCATTAGATTTAGCTGTTAGAAGATCATTAGAGACATTAGTTAGGGCAGTAGTACAGAAGAAGTAACTATCCTGTATAGAAGTACAAATTAAATAACTATACTACTCAAAAGTACAGAAGGAACTATGCTATTCTGTGAGACAGAAGAAGCAACTATACTATTCAATTGTACAGAAGGAGAAGTAACTATGCTATCCCTTAGAACAGAAAAAGAAGTAACTATTCTGTCCTGTAGTACATAGAAGGGGAAGCACCTATTCTATCTGATAGTACAGAATGAGATGCAACTATGCTATCATTACAGAAGAAGTAACTATACTATCCAGTAAAACAAGATAACTACACGATCCAGCTATAGAGAAGAGGAAGTAACTATGCTATGTTGTAGCCAAAAGATAAAAGTCAGTTCACCACTTTCATCGATGCTATGTCTCCAGGTTCAGGTATGTGGTGGGAGGTTCCTAACTCTCCACCATCCTCGCTTCTCCCTCTATCTCTATGGGCAGAGGGTGGAGATTGGTCATTACATCAGTGGTGTCAGGTGATCCATGAGAGGAATATTTAAACCTGTCATAGCTTCTTGTTCACCGCTGATTAGTCAGTTGCGCTTCAGTGGTACGGTTGGTAGCTGTTTGGTTTGTCTCTGATTCTAGTGTATGGTGACCTCTGGTTCCTATGTCTCTATTTTAGCTCCCTGTTTTGTTTGTTAGGTTAATTTCTACCTTATGATTAGAGTTTATTGGTGTGTTTGACCCAACTGTGGCCAGTGTGCCCAACCACCCCACTACTGGCATGTGGCAAGGCCTCTGAAAATGTCCGCCTGCCTTTAGTGAGAGCATGTGAAGAGTACCCCGGCCCTCAAGGGTGTGAATAAGCATGACGGCATGTGCCAAGTGTGTTAGGCATACTGCTGCTGCTAGCCTTCAGTAAGGTCATCTCATCACTACTCGAGTGTCATAAAATAGAAATGCTCCAGGGATGGAAAACTTCACTCTGCAGTGATTTAAAAAATTGTGACAGACATATCACAGAGGTTAGTCCAGACCGACGCCTTAGTCATGGTAAGTTTCTAAATTACAAACATGCCCTTATATATCATTAGAACAAGTAACCCATGTGTGAATATCAACCAACTGCAATTAAAGGACACACCCATGGGAAAATAACAGGTTAAAACCTACCGGTGATTGACACATCAACGTTGCCACATTCCTGTCCCTACTGTATACACCTGCTCATACCAGATGGAGATGTCATTTTCTAACATCCAAAACATTGGAATTGGTTAGTCCTTTAAAAAAATTGGTATAAACCACTCTAACTATATATTTTTTCTTATGTAAAAAAATGCCAGTCCTAAAAGATGTATACCCGTGGGTTTCCAAAACACACATTTCTCCAGTCACTCACTCATACTCATGAATGTTAAAATCATGTAACAGCTACATGTAATAGTTGCATTCTTGATTGGGAAAATCGTGTTAAAGTGCAATGTAATCCACACATTTCTCATTTCAAATCATATGTTAATCCAAGATACAGTATCTGGCAATAAAGCCCAGTGTGTGCCACGCCACCCTTAGTGATCTATGTCCCTCTCTGATGTTTACTTGTTGATCCATTAACTATTAATGAGCCACTGCTGTAATTACCTGCCCCAGCAGCGACACTACTTTCCCTGTGAGGTAGCACAGCCATAACTCAGAATATAGGACAGCACAGTTGTGTCTCAGGCTGTACCTCGGGCCAGCACAGTTGTCTCTTATTACACTGTGTGCAGAATTATTAGGCAAGTTGTATTTTAGAGGATTATTTTATTATTAACCTTTTTCTGACCTCGGACGGGATAGTACGTCCGAGGTCAGATCCCCCGCTTTGATGCGGGCTCCGGGGGTGAGCCCACATCAAAGCCGGGACATGTCAGTTGTTTTGAACAGCTGACATGTGCCTGCAATAGCGGCAGGTGAAATCGCGATTCACCCGCCGCTATTAACTAGTTAAATGCCGCTGTCAAACGCTGACAACAGCATTTAACCGACGCTTCTGGCCGGGCGGCCGGAAATGAGCACATCGCCGACCCCGTCACATGATCGGGGGTCAGCGATGCTTCTGCATTGTAACCATAGAGGTCCTTGAGACCTCTATGGTTACTGATGCCGGCCTGCTGTGAGCGGCCCCCTGTGGTCAGTGCTCATAGCACACCTGCATTTCTGCTGCATAGCAGTGATCTGATGATCGCTGATATGTAGCAGAGCCGAATGAGTGGTGCCAGCTTCTAGCCTAACATGGAGGCTATTGAAGCATGGCAAAAGTTAAAAAAAAAAGTGAAAAAAAGTGAAAAAAATAAAAAAAAATCTAAAAGTTTAAATCACCCCCCTTTCGCCCCATTCAAAATAAATCAATAAAAAAAATCAAACCTACACATATTTAGTATCGCCGCATTCAGAATCGCCAGATCTATCAATAAAAAAAAGGATTAACCTGATCGTTAAACGGCGTAGCGAGAAAAAAATTTGAAACGCCAGAATTATGTTTTTTGGTCGCCGCGACATTGCATTAAATTGCAATAACAGGCGATCAAATAACGTATCTGCACCACAATGTTATTATTAAAAACGCCAGTTCAGCACGCAAAAAATAAGCCCTCACCCGACCCCAGATCATGAAAAATGGAGACACTACGGGTAACGGAAAATGGCGCTTTTTTTTTTTTTGCAAAGTTTCGAATTTTTATTTCACCACTTAGATAAAAGAGAACCTAGACATGTTTGATGTCTATGAACTCGTAATGACCGGGAGAATCATAATGGCAGGTCAGTTTTAGCATTTAGTGAACCTATTAAAAAAGCCAATCAAAAAACAAGTGTGGGATTGCACTTATTTTGCAATTTCACCGCACTTGGAATTTTTTTCCTGTTTTCTAGTACACGACATGCTAAAACCAATAATGTTGTTCAAAAGTACAACTTGTTTTGCAAAAAATAAGCCCTCACATGGCCATATTGACGGAAAAATAAAAAAGTTATGGCTCTGGGAAGAAGGGGAGCAAAAAACGAACACAGAAAAACGGAAAATCCCAAGGTCATGAAAGGGTTAGGGTACCGTCACACATTGAAATTTCCATCGCTGCGACGGCACGATTCGTGACGTCGCAGCGTCGTATGAATATCGCTCCAGCGTCGTAGACTGCGGTCACACGTTGCAATCACGGCGCTGGAGCGATGCCGAAGTCCCCGGGTAACCAGGGTAAACATCGGGTAACTAAGCGCAGGGCCGCGCTTAGTAACCCGATGTTTACCCTGGTTACCAGCGTAAACGTAAAAAAACAAACAGTACATACTCACCCGTCGGTGTCCTTCAGGTCCCTTGCCGTCTGCTTCCTGCTCTGAGTGCAGCCGTACAGTGAGAGCAGATCGCAGCACCGCTGCGCTCTGCTCTCACTTTCCGGCCGGCACTAGTCAGAGCAGGAAGCAGACGGCAAGGGACCTGAAGGACACCGACGGGTGAGTATGCACGGTTTGTTTTTTTACGTTTACGCTTGTAACCAGGGTAAACATCGGGTTACTAAGCGCGGCCCTGCGCTTAGTTACCCGATGTTTACCCTGGTTACAAGCGAAGACATCGCTGGATCGCTGTCACACACAACGATCCAGCGATGTCAGCGGGTGATCAAGCGACGAAAGAAAGTTCCAAACGATCTGCTACGACGTACGATTCTCAGCAGGGTGTCTGATCGCAGTAGCGTGTCAGACACAGCGATATCGTAACGATATCGCTAGAACGTCACGAATCGTAACGTCGTAGCGATGGAAATTTCAATGTGTGACGGTACCCTTAATCAACAACTATGTTCTCAGTCAACCCAAAAGACTGATAAATATCAAAGCTAAATAGTTTTGGAAGTTGGAGTGTTTTTTTTTTAGATTTGGCTATCTTAGGAGGATATCTGTTTGTGCAGGTAAATATTACTGTGCAGAACTATTAGGCAACTTAATAAAAACCAAATATTTTCCCATCTCACTTGTTTATTTTCACCAGGTAAATCAATATCACTGCACAAAATTTAGAAATAAACATTTCTGACATGCAAAAACAAAGCCCCAAAAAATTAGTGACCAATATAGCCACCTTTCTTTATGATGACACTCAACAGCCTTCCATCCATAGATTCTGTCAGCTGCTTGATCTGTTTACGATCTACATTGCGTGCAGCAGCCACCACAGCCTCCCAGACACTGTTCCGAGAGGTGTACTATTTTCCCTTCCTGTAGATCTCACATTTTATGAGGGACCACAGGTTCTCTATGGGGTTCAGATCAGGTGAACAAGGGGGCCATGTCATTATTTTTTCTTCTGTGAGACCTTTACTGGCCAGCCACGCTGTTGAGTAGTTGGAGGCATGTGATGGAGCATTGTCCTGCATGAAAATCATGTTTTTCTTGAACGATACCGACTTCTTCCTGTACCACTGCTTGAAGAAGTTATCTTCCAGAAACTGGCAGTAGGTCTGGGAGTTGAGCTTCACTCCATCCTCAACCCGAAAAGGTCCCACAAGTTCATCTTTGATGATACGAGCCCATACCAGTACCTCACCTCACCTGAAAAGTCAGTCTTAAGATATTTCTTGGCCCAGTCTTGATGCTTTATCTTATGTTTCTTGTTCAAAGGTGGTCGTTTTTCAGTCTTCTTTACCTTGGCCATGTCCCTGAGTATCGCACACCTTGTGCTTTTTGTTACTCCAGTAACGTTGCAGCTCTGAAATATGGCAAAAGTGGTGGCAAATGGCATCTTGGCAGCTTCACGCTTGATTTTCCTCAATTCATGGGCAATTATTTTGCGCCTTTTTTGCCCACACGCTTCTTGCGACCCTGTTAGCTATTTGCCATGAAATGCTTGATTGTTTGGTGATCACGTTTCAAAAGTTTGTCAATTTCAAGACTGCTGCATCCCTCTACAAAACATCTCACAACTTTGGACTTTTCAGAGCCCATCAAATCTCTCTTCTGACCCATTTTGCCAAAGGAAAGGAAGTTGCGTAATAATTAAGCACACCTTATATAGGGTTTTGATGTCATTAGACAACACCCCTCCTCTTACAGAGATGCACATCACCTGATCTACTTAATTGGTAGTTGGCTCTCAAGCCTGAACAGCTTGGAGTAGGACAACATGTATAATGTTATCAAAATATATCATGTGATCAAAATACAACTTGCCTAATAATTCTGCACACAGTGTATATAGTGCAGGGTGCCACAGTTATATCTACTTATATTGAACCTTGCAGCTTCTTCTAGAGCAGTCTGAGAGCAGTGCTACCTTTCCTAACTGCTCTCCTGCACCTGCGAGTACAACCATATCGCTGACCGTTGCATATATTTGTACTGCATGTGTGTGTACTCTGCACAGGAGAGGAGCCGGGACAGAGTCAGCACCGCTGCACTCACTGCTCCACTCGGGGGGCTGCTGCCTTCTCCAGATGATGTAGACTCTGCCCGCTGCCTCCTGCAGAGCTGTCTGCTGCCTCTAGGGAACAAGACACCTCCATGCTAGTGATGGACAGTCTGGCTCTTCTTGGTGATCTGGCTCTCATGGCTCCACTCACCAAAAAGAGCTGGCTCTTTTGGTTCCTAAATGGATCCTTATTAAATATGGGGAACACACATTTAAGATGACGTTAATGTGTCCGAAACCACACCCACCCATGACTGAAACTCCACCTACTTACTGTTAGCCAATTAAAGTGACGAGTGGGTGGAGTTTGGTTTGGGTGGGTAGAGTTACAGTATATCTGCCAAACACCAAAATTTTACACCCAGTAAGAGCCATTCAGGGAATTTAGTGGCTCTCACTCTCACAAAAAGACATGGGCATGTGAATAGCCCCATAGACTCTAATGGGAACATGTACACATGTGATTGAGGCCTGACAATGCAGTGTTCATTGGGACATTTCTCAGCATAGACGCTAAACATAATGTGAATAGGGCCTTAAAGGGAACCTGTCATCAGTTTGTCCCATATGAGATACGACCACCATCTTTTAGCCCACATATACACCATTCTCTAATGGTGTATATAAGCCCCCAACCCGACCTGCAAGAGAAGAAAAAGACCTTTTATCATACTCTCCTGTGGGGCAGTCCGGCCCAATGGGTGTTGCTGTCTTGGTCTTGTGCCTCCCTTCTTCTTGCAATGCCTTCCTCCTCTTTGCTTCATGTTGATGAAGCATCCCTACATCATCCGCACATTGTCCCCGGCATTGCACTCCTGCGCAGTTGTACTTCTCTGCCTTGTTGAAGGCAGAGCAAAGTACTGCAGTGCACATGAGCTAAGATTGGTCAAGGAGCCTCGGCGCCTGCTCACTGCAGTACCTTATTCTGTCCTAGCAGAGAGGTACGCTTACGCAGGAGGACACTGTGTGGATGACGTAGGTACACGTCATCCACATGATGCACAGAAGGACAGTATTGCAAGAAGCGAGGCGTTGGACCAGGACGAGCGATGACCATTGGACCCGACCGCCTCATAGGTGAGTATAATAATATAATAAAAGTTATTTTTATTTTCTTACAGGTCAGGTTGGGGGCTTATATACAGCATTATAGAATGCTGTATATGAGGGCTGAAAGATGGTGGTGTTATCTCATGAGGGATTACCTAACAGCTGTGGAACATGCAGCCGCGGGAACATGCAGCTGCGGGGACTCAAACATATTATCCAAGTATGCCAAAATCACTTGGTTAGCACCCAAGCATGCACCGATAACACCTTATCCGAGCACGTTCACTCATCGCTAATATCTATGCTATCCAGTAGGAAAGAAGTAATTATGCTAATTAGCAATCCAAAATAAAAAGTAACCATGTATCCAGAAGTATTAAAATAGAAGTAGCCATGTTTTCCTGTGGCACAAAAAAAAGTAACCGTGTTGTCTTGTATAGAAGAAGTGTCTATAATGTTCTGTAGTCCAGGAGGAAAAGTAATTATACTACCCAGTGGTCCAGAAGTAACTATAGTGTCTTGTAAGACAGAAGAAAAACTATAGTGTCCAGCATTACATCTGAGGCAGCTGAGCTGTAGTGTCCACTGATACAAAAGAAAAGCAATTATTCTATCGAGGAATTCTTGAAGAGAGATAACTGTGTTGAAAATAAGCTGCACAATGGAGATTACTAAGCTGCAAGGTTCAATATAAGTAGAGATAACTGTGGCACCATGCACTATATAATAAGAGACAACTGTGCTGGCCCGAGGTACAGTCTAAATAAGGCCGGGTCACACTTGCAAGTGCAATGCGGGAAATACGCGTGAGTTTCTCGCATTGCACTCACAAGTGCGATCCGGCCTAAGGCTACTTTCACATTAGCGTTTTTAGGCGGACGTTGCAATGCGTCGTTTAGGAGAAAAAACGCATCCTGCAAAGTTGTCTGCAGGATGCGTTTTTTCCCCATAGACTAACATTAGCGACGCATTGCGACGCAGTGCCACACTTCGCAACCGTCGTGCGACGGTTGCGTCGTGTTTTGGCGGACTGCTGGCACAAAAAACGTTACATGTAACGTTTTTTTGTGCATCTAGTCGTCCATTTTCGACCGCGCATGCGCGGCCGAAACTCCACCCCCTCCTCCCCGGACCTTACAATGGGGCAGCGGAAGCGTCGTAAGACTGCTTCCGCTGCCCCCGTTGTGCTTTTCTTTCGCAGCATGCGTCAGTACGTCGGCCTGACGCACTGCGACGGGCCTGTACCGACGCTAATGTGAAAGTAGCCTTAGACACAACTGTGCTGTCCTATATTCTGAGTTATGGATGTGCTGCCTCAAGCTTCTGGAGGGCAGCACCTGCTCAGGGAAAGTAGTGTCGCTGCTGGGGCAGGTAACTACAGCAGTGGCTCATTAATAGTTAATGGATAAACAAGTAAACATCAGAGAGGGACATAGATCACTACGGGTGGCGTGACACACACTGGGCTTTATTGCCAGATATCTTGGATTAATATATGATTTGAAATGGGAAATGTGTGTGTTTGTGTGGATTAGATTGCACATTAACACGATTTTCCAATAAAAAATGCAACTCTGTATCTGTTACATGATTTTAACATACATGAGTATGAGTGAGTGACTGGAGAAGTGTGTGTTTGGAAACCCACAGGCATACATTTATTAGGGCTGGCATTTTTTACATAAGTATAAGAAAAAATATAGTTAGAGTGGTTTATACCAATTTTTCTTTTTTAAAGAACAAATAATTTCCAACAATCAGGATGTCAGAAAATGACATCTCTGTCTAATATGAGCAGAGCTATACTGTAGGTGCAGGAATGTGGCAACATTGATGAAAGAAATGATGGGCACTTACGGGATTTAACATTGTAAGGGCTCTTTCAGACGTCAGTGCGTGTCAGGTACGTGTGGTGACAGTTTTCACACGTACCGGAGACACTTACACAAGTGAATGGGTCTGTGCACATGTCAGTGTGTTTCCACAGACCGTGTATCCGTGGGCAAAACACGCTGGCATTTCAGTTTTAACAGCGGCACAGGCTGCAAAACGTCCTGCATATGTTCACATTGATGATACACGGATGACATCCTTCTGTGATCACTGTGACATGTACTGGCACCTGAGAAGCAGCGGTACAGTTTGCGCTGTTCCCAGGCGCCGGGTGCTGAAAACCACTCTTATCATTCTTCCCTGCTCACGTAGGGGAGATTTATTTATAGCGCAGGCAGTGGCTGATGAATGCTCCCACCAGCTGCCACTTGCTCTGTTATTGTCGGCAGCAGGTGCAGGTTGATGGAAATAATAGTCCCATCAGCCGCCGCCTGCTCTCAATGTTATCAGAATATAACTCAACATTCTCCCCTGCTAGCAATTATCGCAGTGCGAGCAGGTGACAATGATGAGATCCGTCTTCAGCACCTGGTGACGGGGAACAGCGCTAACTGTCCCGCTGCTTCCCTGGCGCCGGTATGTGTGGTACTGATGTGGCACATGGGCGGCACACAGTTGCAACACGTATGCCACAAGTATTACACAAACGTACAAATGGACACCGATATCTCCAGTACTGGATTTTCTGGTACTGGAAATCTTAAGACGTGTGAAAGAGCCCTTAAGCAAATGTAGCTGTAATAAACAAAGTAATAAAATGCCAATAAACTTCTTTTATTGTGTCAGTTTTTAGGTTTACCCATATTATCTGTTGAAATAAGTTATATTTATTCAACTATATAAATATTATTGGGACACCCTGTCTCGGATATTATACCATTTTATGGCTGTAAACAGAATGAATTTTCTTCTTAGGCTGTGAGCCCACAATGCGATTTTGGTGTGTTTCTGACACTGTGTATTTTCGCTGTGTCAAAAACACAGAGTCTTACAGTTTTAGCAAAGTGGATGGGATTTATAGAAATCTCCTGCACACTGTGCTTCTATTTTACTCAGCGCAAACTGACTTGCGGTACGAGTTTTAAATCCGCAACATTTCAATTTCTCTTGTGGGTACACTGAGTTTTCCATGTGGATTTTCCCCACAGACTTGCATTAGATTCGGAAAATTTGCAGGTAAAAACCACACATGCATTTTTAGGGCATTTCCACTGCGGAAACGCATGTAATCCACAAATGATTATCAATTTAGTTTTGCCAAATACCAGGAAGTATCAATAGCAAAGTAGCTTTATTTAAAACATGACACACCAAAAAAATGGAGAGTTAAATGCATGGAAATATTGCACTCAAAAACGTAATAAAAAATGCAAGTAACCTAATTTCATTGGTGCAGAAATGGTGCAGAAAATCAGCAACATCAAAAACTCACCAAAAGCTCATCATGGGAACTCAACCTTAGAGACCATGACAGTTTTAACACCAATTTTCAAATTTTGGTCAAATTTATGAGCAAATTGTGAGCAATTTTGAGGCATGTCTTGATTTGCAACAAATTTTGTCTCAATCTACGCCAAAAAATTAACGTAAACTACTCAATAAAATCATTTGCGTTTTTCAATCCAGAATGATTGATAGTAAAAAAAAAAAACAACAGTTAAACTGCATTTCATGATTCTCAGTATTTCTGTGCAACACAACATGGTAGAGCGCAGGAAGAGCAATGCCTGGGGAATTCAGAGAGTAATGTGCATTATTATACAATACCAAGGCTCACAACATATTTGTTGCTATATTACTTTGAAACACAGGGGAACCGACAATGATGAAGAAAAAAACAGTATATCCTTGTGTTACTACGCTGTGTCCTGGTAATTCCTAGTGTTGCTGGGGTTAAACTGTACTACAGAACATGGTCCTCGCTGCCCCCTCAGGCCTGTAATACTATTATAGGATTAAATAGATTTCCTCCGTTCTAACGGCTGTCAGTAAAAGACAGGAGAAGATGGGAGCGATTAGAAAAGGAATGATGCAAAAGACAGAGAAAAAGATATAACAAATAGTATATTCATCAAATTAGAGGGTATAAAGAAATATGGGATTTGTAATATTAGATAATGTTAAAGGGACTCTGTCAGCACAAAATGACTGTTCAAAGTCCAGGCACTAGATGCACCCTTAGTGTGGCCAAACATTTAAGTGCACCTTCCCACCTTCTTGTTACCCCTCTATCTCCACACCCTTTTCTTTGATTGAAATCTCTGGCTTTATAAAACCCAAGAACAGCAGAGATAGATGGAAAACAAGCAGGTGGGAAGATGCACTTAAATGTTTGGCCACAACAAGGGTGCAACGAGTGCCTGGACTTTGTTTGAACAGTCAAAAGTGAAGGAACTAAGTCAGACATCATTGTCAGAGAATAAAACTGCCTTTGGTGCCCATAGCAACCAATCAGAGGTCAACTTTGATTTCTTATACTGGTCTGGTAAAATACAAGCAGTGCTTTGATTGGTTATTATAGGCAACAAAGACAGGTTTTTTAGTCAGTTTTCATAAATCTGCCCTAGTATACATAGTATTGTTAGTCTTATGAATCCACTGTGGAGATCCTCATTAGAGCAATATTTTAGGGTATGTGCCCACGGTCAAGAATCGGCAGCCCTTTGGACACAGAACATGTCCGCTGCGTCCAAAGTGCTGCTGGCTTTTGAACGCAGATGATTCCGCATGTGTTCATTGAACTATGTGGATTCACCGAGTCCTATACATTGCAGAGGTAACATTTATCTGGTGGAGACTCGCATCTCCGCAAGATAAATTGGCATACTGTTGTCTGAAAAGACGTGCCACATGTCCATCTCCGCGGGTGATCCACAGGTGGACATAGGATTTCTTGAAATAACATCCACTATTCTGTAACATCTGGCCACTGCGGGTTGCACTATGCGCAGGTACACAGCGTCCAACCTGCAGCGCTTACTGACGGGATGTTCACCCATGGCAAAATCTTCAAAAAGCTTTGCAGTTGTCTGAATTCAGCAATGCGCAAGGCTCACACCATTAGAATTCAGCTCCGCTAGCCATTTCCAGCAATCATGACCGCAGTAAGTGGTTTCCATTTTTGCAGTCATGTGCTGACTAGTCTGTGTTGCATCTCTCAGACGCTCTAGTCAGCACAATCAGAACAAAAGTGTGCAAATCACATACTTCCAGTCAGGTAACAACTCCTAAGGCCACATTCACATGGTCAGTATTTGGTCAGCATTTCACCTCAGTATGTGTAAGCCAAAACCAGGAGTGGGTGATAAATACAGAAGTGGTGCATATGTTTCTATTATACTTTTCCCCTGATTGTTCCACTTCTGGTTTTGGCTACAAATACTGAGGTAAAATGCTGACCAAATACTGAACGTGTGCACGTGGCCTAATGGTATGTACTGTACATATAGGAGGATGGATCAGGCTAGAGGTCTCTCTCGCGTGTCCGGGCCGGAACTGTCGGGGCTGTCAACATTGTTGCTGGGGGAAGCACTTTCTGACTGGAGCAGGCCTTGGCACCTGACTGTTGAGCGCAGGTCTGATATAAAAGAGACTAAGCGCCGGAGAACAGGGCTTTTGGCGGGTACCCAGCGTGTGCGACAGAAGGTTGACTCCCTCTCCGCTGACCGACGCCAACCTACAGGAAAGCGTTGCACCCTTCCATCCCCCGCGCATACAGACTGTGTAACTCCAAAGACCATCTCTCCGTTACCCTCTGACCCCAACAGTACTAACTGGTCTTTACCGCTGGCAACTACCGACACACTTTGCAGGACTGATCCTATGGTGCACACAGTTTGTGATAGTGAGACTGCGGCTTCCACTCTTGGACTTAGTACACCATTTGCGGTGCTTCAGACCTCCCCTCAGTCAGCACCTCGTTCCAGGACCACGTGTAGGAAGACAAGGATACTTCGTTGCCGTTCAGAGACAGTGCTTCACTTTACTCCAAGACCGACTAAGAGACTTCTCGCACCACCTGCAGCACCATCGTGGGATTTTCCAGCCTCCACCATCCAGGAACCAGAGACTGAAAAGTTAAAGGGAACCTGTCACCCCCCAAATCGAAGGTGAGCTAAGCCCACCGGCATCAGGGGCTTATCTACAGCTTTCTGGAATGCTGTAAATAAGCGCCTGAAGTATCCTGAAAGATGAGAAAAATAGGTTAGATTATACTTACCTGGGCGGGTGGTCCGATCCGATGGGCGTCGCGGTCCGGGGCCTCCCATCTTCTTATGATGACGTCCTCTTCTTGTCTTCACGCTGCGGCTCCGTCGCAGGTGTACTTTGTCTGCCCTGTTGAGGGCAGAGCAAAGTACTGCAGTGCGCAAGCGCCGCGCCTCTCTGACCTTTCCCGGTGCCTGTGCACTGCAGTACGGAGCCGCAGTGTAAAGACAAGAAGAGGACGTCATCGTAAGAAGATGGGAGGCACTGGACCGGACCGCGACACCCATCGACATGCAGCAGGAACGCCCCTGGGGGAGTATAATCTAACCTCTTTTTCTCATCTTTCAGGATACATCGGGGACTTATTTACAGCATTCCAGAATGCTGTAGATAAGCCACTGATGCCGGTGGGCTTAGCTCACCTTTGATTTTGGGGGTGAGAGGTTCCCTTTAACTCGTTATTTGACCCTCTGTTATTACTCTATTACCGTTCACATGTTGCATTCCTTTTAACCTTCTCCCCCTTACTCCATGTGTGGAGAGTCTATTGCTTTGATAACTTTATATAAAAAATCCGTTAACTCTTGCTCTGCCTCCTGCTCGTCACTGCATCCCGCATACCTGCTAGAACCTTACATAATTACACACTGTTGGAGATTTCACCGGGGGTGGACAACTCCTTTAAGACTGAAAAGTGGTCCATGTACAGACCATCAATGGATCTTCTGACCCAAAATAAAGAGCCTTGTAAAAGTATATGAGGCTGTTGAGTTTGAATGAAGAGAAACATTGCCGATCTGGAAATCACAATCCGTACACGGACAGATCAACTTGGATGTGAGAGACCGGCCTCAAAGGGAGTGTTCACCCCTAGTGAAATCTACTGGTGAAACTGTCCCGAAGCTACTGAATTTAAGATAAATTTTTATTGGTAGAAAGCCTAATTGGAGGCTCAAAATAAGACAGGAAAGTCATAATTAAATGTCACAAGAAAGAAACCCATAATTAAATGCTAGAAACTGTAAGACAAGCTGCATGAATAACAAATAACCCCTATGTTCGTCACTGCCATGAGCTGGTTTGTCACAATGTGAGAGTCAAATGAGCAGTCAAATGACAGTAATTTGTCAAAGGGTGCTGGGCTATAGGAATACGTGTTTTGGCTTCTCACCTACAATGCATGGCTAGGCAATAAACCATACAAGGAGCAATAATGACTTAGTTGTGACATAGCCAAGCATCGTGAAATGGTGACGGTGTTAAGGTTGTCAAAATTGCTATGTGGACGGCATTCAGAAACGTAGAAGATAAATCTGTAAAATGATCCATAAAAGTCCAGCATCTCTCATTGATAGGTTGTAACATCTTTCTTTCAATTAAATATCTGTTTTCTCAGAAATCCAATTTAGAAAAAGCACAAGATTTACACATTTGCTGGGAAGAGATTCACATACCACATTTATTCCACATAAAAAAGACATATGGCCTGGCATTCATAGAATAAAAGAATTTTATGACAAAAAGAGCATCCTAGTATTCCATTAAAAAATAAAAAGCTCCTAGCCCTGGGTGACACAAACAGCACGTACATGTGATGTGTGTGTGGCGACACTGTGAGAGAATTCTGCAGATCTCTATCATAAGCAAAATCCCTTCTCTCTTTTGCACCCTTAGGACATAGTCAGGGAGACCCGATAAAACAATCAATCGATAATGTGAAAGGAGTTGTGCGAAGAATGAAGGAAGGAGGAGGAGGAGGGAGACACAGAGAGAAGAAGGTGGAGGGGGAGACGAGGAAACAGCAGAAGAAGGGGGAAGAGGAGAGGAAAGATGGAAAAAATATACTCAGGGACAGAAAGCATCTTAAGAAGCCCTGCAATAAAGAAATAGATGAGCATTCACAATTCACTCACATAATCCTGCAATCATACAACAGTACTAGAAGCCATATTTCAATAATTGAACATTAGTTTCCTTGTCAGGCATTTCTCAGCTATTTATAAGATTGATTATAGGCCTGTGCTGAATTCATCAATCAATGGTGGAAATGATGCAAAGGTGGTCACAGTTCCACCATACAGTGGGTACGGAAAGTATTCAGTCCCCTTTAAATTTTTCACTCTTTGTTTCATTGCAGCCATTTGGTATATTTAAAAAAGTAATTTTTTTTCTCACTCTCCATAAGGAGAAACGTGACCCCTTAGACCCCAGTCCAGAGCCTCTCACCTAGCCAAATCAGTTCTCATGCTTCGCACTGACGAGGGCCAACAGCCCGAAACACCGTGTCTGCGAATTGAGATACTGATTTGGCTTTTATCCTAAGTCATATTGCATGACTCGTTAAAGGGTTGATTGTGACTTGTAGGATCGCTACTTCCAACAGGTGGCGCTATAGAGTTAAGTCCTCTTTTTCTCAGAAGAGGCAATTTGCATATTTTTTTTCTCATTAATGTTCACTCTGCACCCCATCTTGACTGAAAAAAAATGAAATGTAGAAATTTTTGCAAATGTATTAAAAAAGAAAAACTGAAATATCACATGGTTAATAAGTATTCAGACCCTTTGCTCAATATTGAGTAGAAGCATCTTTTGAGCTAGTACAGCCATGAGTCTTCTTGGGAATGATGCAACACGTTTTTCGCACCTGGATTTGGGGATCCTCTGCCATTTTTCCTTGCAGATCCTCTCCAGTTCCATCAGGTTGGATGGTGAACGTTGGTGGACAGCCATTTTCAGGTCTCTCCAGAGATGCTCAACTGAGTTTAGGTCAGGGCTCTGGCTGGGCCAGTCAAGAATGGTCACAGAGTTGTTCTGAAGCCAATCCTTTGGTATTTTATCTGTGTGCTTAGGGTCATTGTCTTGTTGGAAGGTGAACCTTCGGCCAAGTCTGAGGTCCAGAGCACTCTGGAAGAGGTTTTCATCCAGGATATCTCTGTACTTTGCCGCATTCATATTTCCTTCAATGACAGCCAGTCGTCCTGTCCCTGCAGCTGAAAAACACCCCCATAGCACGATGCTGCCACCACCATGTTTCACTGTTGGGATTCCATTGGGCAGGTGATGAGCAGTGCCTGGTTTTTTCCACATATGCCGCTTAGAATTATCACCAAAAAGGTCTATCTTCGTCTCATCAGACCAGAGAATCTTATTTCTCATAATCTGGGAGTCCTTCATGTGTTTTTTAACAAACCATATGCGGGCTTTCATAAGTTTTAAACTGAGGAGAGGCTTCTGTCAGGCTGGTGGAGGGCTGCAGTGATATTTGACTTTGTGGAACTTTCTCCCATCTCCCTACTGCATCTCTGCAGCTCAGCCACAGTGATCTTGGGGTCCTTCTTTACCTCTCTCACCAAGGCTCTTCTCCCATGATTGTGTAAGGGGGTGAAGAGGAAGACGAGCCCAAAGGAGGTTGCTTTCCCTGCTCCTTACCTGGAAACACTTAGTCGGACAGCTGGGTTGTTGGGGAGAGGACTTTCTGCCCTGGACAGAGGGGACCATGTGACTGCTGGGGGCACAGAGGAAGAGAGAGGAGTGTGGTCAGAAAAGAGTGGGAAAGCAGAGCGCGCGGGACAGAGGGGACAGCGTGCGAGAGAGAAAGCTGGCTGCAGTGCTGCACTCCCCACGAGAGAGGGCTCCCCATGAGGGCACTGAGGCTAAGATACCCACCATACTGAAGGCTGTATGTGAGAGTGTGGACTCGGAAGCCTCCGTAATTAGAGGAGACTTTTCCCCTGACAGTGCAGAGACAGTGACCCGAGCGCGCAGCCCCGGTGACCACAGTGACAAGCCAAGACCCCTGAGTGTGACTGCCAGCCCAACATGCAGAGACTCGTGCAGCAGTGTGACTGTGCTACTTCCTGCTTCCAGTTTCACTCTGAGAAAAAGACTGCAAAGATTTAACCCCGGAGTCTCCAGTTCCCAGGAGACAGAGGAGAGACTTCAGAATCTTCAAGTGCTGCTGGTAACTGTACCCACGTTGGAATAAGGACCCTCCAGTCAGGACCTCGCTGGACTGATAAGTTACAAGAACACTTGTTAACCATTTCTATTCCGCTTAACTGTTTCATAGCTTCAGTTAGCTTGCTCTGTATTGCTATACTGTTTGCTTTAACTCTACTAACCCCCTGTTTTCTCCCTGCAAGGAGAATCTTACTCCTATTAATAAATCCCCCTCAACAGTTGGTCTGTCTGTTCCGTGGTGACATACTCAACCCTGCACCCTATTACCAATTGCACAGTTTGGCAGAACGGCCAGGTCTAAAAAGACTTCTGGTGGTCCCAAACTTCTTCCCTTCAAGGATTATGGAGGCCATTGTGCTCTTAGGAACATTGAGTACTGCAGAAATTCTGTTGTAACCTTGGCCAGATCTGTGCATTGCCACATTTCTGTCTCTGAGCTCCTTGGCCAGTTCCCTTGACCTCATGATTCTCATTTGGTCTGACATGCACTGTGAGCTGTGAGTTCTTATGCTACGTGCACACTTTGCGGATTTTGATGCGTTTCCGCAGCACAAGCAATATTAGTCAATGGGAAAATTCGCAGCGTTTTATTTTCCGCAGCATGTCAATTCTTTTTGCGGATCTGCAGCATTTCTGCACCCATTGACTTCCATTGATTCATTCAAATCTGCAGCAAAACTGCAGGTTTAAAAAGATCTGCAGTTTTGCTGCAGAGTTGGGTGTGAGAAACGCTGCATATCGGGAGGAGGAAGAGTGTGTGGGCAGAGACTGTGTGTGTGCGGAGAAGATGTGCGTGTGTGTGTTCGGGTGTTTGTGTGTATCTGTGTGCAGGGCTACATGTGTGTGCGGGGCTGTGTGTAGGCAAGCATTGTCCCATTTGGCCATGCCTGCTACAGTGACAGCTAGCCGGATGATGAGATAGCAGTAGTCCCATCATCTGGCTACTGTGTAAAAAAAAAACCACATACACACATATACACATACAGTACATACAGTACATACAACATACTCACCATACAGCTAACCCCCGATTCCCT
The DNA here is from genome assembly GCF_051348905.1 of Ranitomeya variabilis. Classification (NCBI taxonomy): domain Eukaryota; kingdom Metazoa; phylum Chordata; class Amphibia; order Anura; family Dendrobatidae; genus Ranitomeya; species Ranitomeya variabilis. The sequence goes on along the minus strand of NC_135236.1, from coordinate 255,413,045 downwards.
CGATCACCTGTAAAAAAAATAAAATAATAAACCAACAGTATACTCCCTGTTCCGCCGTAATCCATTTAATAACGAGAGTCCCATAACAATCTCCCGTGGAGAGCTGTCACATCGGCAGATGTGACCGCTCTCCAGGGGCTCCGGCGATACAATGACAGGAGGTAATCCTCTGCGCTGTATCTCTCCGCGAGTTCAGCAGAGTTCATACTGTCACTTGCGGCACCGCTGCGTGGGAAAATTATTGAACCCTCAGTGATAACACTGCAGGAGCCATTATCTCCTGTCAGTGTGTCATTGGAGGCCTATAGAGAAGTCACATCTCCTGATATGACTGCTCTATAGGGGAGATAAAGAGAGTAGCTGACAGCACAACCGGCAATGGGATGCCCGTCCTAGTTCCACGGACCAAAGTGGAGATGTACATACCCAAGAATAATGAAGGACAGCATCCAATCCAGGTGAAAAACGTTCCTTTTATTGTGCCAAATGTGACGTTTCAACCATCAAAGGTCTTTTTCAAGAATGCTTGAATATAAATATGGCCAGTTTTGCCATATTTCAGAGCTGCAACGTTACTGGAGTAACAAAAAGCACAAGGTGTGCGATGCTCAGGGACATGGCCAAGGTAAGGAAGGCTGAAAAACGACCACCTTTGAACAAAAAACATAAGATAAAATGCCAAGACTGGGCCAAGAAATATTATAAGACTGACTTTTCAAAGGTTTTATGGACTGATGAAATGAGAGTGACTCTTGATGGGCCATAGGTTGGATCAGTAAAGGGCAGAGAGAGCTCCACTCCGACTCAGACGCCAGCAAGGTGGAGATGAGGTACTGGTATGGGCTGGTATCGTCAAAGATGAACTTGTGGGACCTTTTCGGGTTGAGGATGGAGTGAAGCTCAACTGCCAGACCTACTGCCAGTTTCTGGAAGACAACTTCTTCAAGCAGTGGCACAGGAGGAAGTCGGTATCGTTCAAGAAAAACATGATTTTCATGCAGGACAATGCTCCATCACATGCCTTCAACTACTAGACAGTGTGACTGGCCTGTAAAGGTCTCAAAGAAGAAAAAATAATGACATGACCCCCCCTTGTTCACATGATCTGAACCCCATAGAGAACCTGTGGTCCCTCATAAAATGTGAGATCTACAGGGAGGGAAAACAGTACACCTCTCGGAACAGTGTCTGGGACGCTGTGGTGGCTGCTGCCCACAATGTTGATCATAAACGGATCAAGCAACTGACAGAATCTATGGATGGAAGGCTGTTGAGTGTCATCATAAAGAAAGGTGGCTATATTGGTCATGGTCACTAATTTTTGGGGGTTTTGTTTTTGCATGTCAGAAATGTTCATTTCTAAATTTTGTGCAGTTATATTGGTTTACCTGGTGAAAATAAAAAAGTGAGATGGGAAAATATTTGGGTTTTCTTAAGTTGCCTAATAATTCTGCACAGTAATAGTTACCTGCACAAACAGATATCCTCCTAAGATAGCCAAATCTAAAAAAAAACCCTCTCCAACTTCCAAAAATATTAAGCTTTGATATTTATGAGTCTTTTGGGTTGATTGAGAACACAGTTGTTGATCAATAATAAAAATAATCCTCTAAATTACAACTTGCCTAATAATTCTGCACAGTGTATTTAACCACAGAATAGTGACTGATAGTAGAATAGCAGGTGCAGCTCTGGATCTGACTGGAGTATAAGACATAATACTACAGCAGAATGGTAACTGCAGCTCTGGATCTGACTGAAGTATAAGACATAATACTACAGCAGAATGGTGACTGCAGCCAGTGGTGGATTATAATGAGGTCAGTCTGGGCGGTAGCCCAGGGCCCACTGGTGTAGGGGGCCCTGGGCTACCGCTGAGATTGACCTCAGCCGCCATCAGGGCATTACTGCCCTGACTTTGGTATGGGGCACGGTGGGCAGAGGGGGCCCGCATCGGGCCCCGTCTCATCTGCTCACCAGGCCCCTACCGGCGCTGCGGCAGTTTAACGCTATTGACGTGTGGGCCCGTGCCCGCAAGTCAATAGTTACCACCAGCCAATCGGATGCTGGCAGCTGACGTCAGCCACAGCTGCGTGGAGGGAGCTTCGCCGCAGGACCGTGACCAGGTGCGAAGAACTTTTTTTTTTTTTCTTTAATTGAGAGCAGCGATCCGGGGGGCCCAGGGCAGAATGCTGGAAACACTGGGGACAGAGATGCTGGACACATTGGGGGCAGAAATGCTGGACACAGATGGGGGCAGAGATGCTGGACACAGATTGGGGCAGAGATGCTGGACACCTTGGGGGCAGAGATGCTGGACACAGACGGGGCAGAGATGCCGGACACAGATTGGGGCAGAGATGCTGGACACACTGGGGCAGAATGCTGGACACATTGGGGCAGAATGCTGGACAAACTGGGGTTAGAATGCTGGACACACTGGGGGCAAAATGCTGGACACACTGGGGGCAGAATGCTGAACACACTGGGGGCTGAATGCTGGACACACTGGGGGCTGAATGCTGGACACACTGAGGGCAGAATGCTGGACACACTGAGGGCAGAATGCTGGACACACTGTGGGCAGAATGCTGGACAGACTGGGGGCAGAATGCCGTACACACTGGGGGCTGAATGCTGGACACACTGGGGGCTGAATGCTGGAGACACTGAGGGCAGAAATGCTGGAGACACTGGGGGCTGAATGCTGGACACACTGAGGGCAGAAATGCTGGACACTCTGGTGTCAGAAATGCTGGAGACACTGGGGGCAGAAATGCTGGAGACACTGGGGGCAGAAATGCTGGAGACATGGGGCAGAATGCTGGAGACATAGGGGGCAGAATGGAGATATGGGGCAGAATGGAGATACGGGGCAGGATTGGAGACACTGGGGGCAGGATTGGAGACAGATCGTGCAGGATCATAGGGCAGGATTGGATCATGGGGCAGGATGGATACGATGGAGACAGATGGGGCAGCATGGGGAGATCATATGGGGCAGAATGGATACTCATGAGGGCTGGATGGGAGAACATATGGCTGAAGCCAGGAATGAGACACACAGGGGCCAGGATGGGGAATATTATTACCATAGGGACTAATTTAGGGATATTATTACTGCAGTGATGTATTTATTTTATTTTTTGAGTATACTATTTTAAATGAGGGGGCAGGCCTGTTACTATGTAGAGTGACACTATGTTGCCTCTTTTTCTTCATGTGGTGTAATGTAGAAGTTGGGAAAAATTAAGTAATGTGTTCTGCAAGCGGAGCTCGAGATAGCTGTGTTATTTCCTGCAGAGATGAGCCCTGACTGGAAGAAGTGATGGCGGTCTGTGCTGGATGAAAGATGAAGGACTTCACCTAGGGACGTCACTGGTGAGTCAGTGTGTTACCTATACACTAACACTATACACTGTATACTATATACAGAGCTCCTGTGTACAATGACACCAGTGATCACTGTATAACCGCTACACAGACACTGCCTACTAAGTACAGATCCCCTGTGTATAATGGCACTTATGGTGATAGTATTGTATTTTTTTTTATTACTGATCAGTATTGCAGTATTAAGTCATTATGTGGTGGTAATATGTGGTCTGGACATGGTGTTGTGGTATTTGTTCCTTGTATGTGCTATTTGGTCACTTTGTGGTGGTAATATGTGGTCTGGTCATGGTGTTGTATTTGTTCCTTGTATGTGATATTATTGGTCATTTTAAAAATTTAAAAATAAATAAAAATATACCTAAATTGTATTGCATATTTTAACAAATATTTAATAGGTTACAATAGAGTAGGGCCCGGCCAAAAGTGTCTACCGTGTTATGGTGGCGGCTTGAAAAATCTTTTGGCCAAAACAAAAGCTGCCGGTTATATGTGTGATCTGGTGATGGGAACTGTTATTAATGTGTGATAGGTGAGAAGTGGAGTCTCACTCAGCAACTATTTTTCTGGAATAATCTGGTTCAGGTATATGATGACTAGTGTTGAGCATTCCGATACCGCAAGTATCGGGCATCGGCCGATATTTGCGGTATCGGAATTCCGATACCGAGATCCGATACTTTTGTGATATCGGGAATCGGTATCGGGATAGATATTAATGTGTAAAATAAAGAATAAAAATAAAAAATATTGATATACTCACCTCTCCGGCGCAGCCTGTACCTTACCGAAGTAAGCGGCAGCTTCCGCTCATAAGAATGAGCGCTTGAAAGACCTTAGATGACGTCGCGGCCTGTGATTGGTCACGTTGCGGTCACGTGACCGCTCCGCGACCAATCACAGGCCGCGACATCATCTAAGGACTTTCAATCGCTCATTCTTATGAACGTAGGCTGGCGGTTACAACCAGGGCGCGTCAGAGGGTGAGTATATCAATATTTTTTATTTTTATTCTTTATTTTACACATTAATATGGATCCCAGGGCCTGAAGGGGAGTTTCCTCTCCTTCAGACCCTGGGAACCATCAGGATACCTTCCGATACTTGGTGTCCCATTGACTTGTATTGGTATCAGGTATCGGTATCGGCGATATCCGATACTTTTCGGGTATCGGCCGATACTATCCGATACCGATACTTTCAAGTATCGGACGGTATCGCTCTACACTAATGATGACCCTGTCGCATGAACCCGTCACATGACCGGGGGCCCACAGAGTCTGAACAGCCAGGGGCCCTGGCTACCTTAATCCACGCCTGACTGCAGCTTTGTATCTGACTGCAGTATAAGACATAATACTACAGCAGAATGGTGACTGCAGCTCTGGATTTAACTGCAGTATCTACTATATAATCGTCTAAGGGGCGCTTCCGTCTGTTTGTCTGTCTGTCTGTCTGTTTGTCTGTCTGTCAAGGAAATCCCACGTCGCTGTTTGGTCGCGGCCTGAATCAGTGATGGGCACAGTCCGGCTGTGAATTCGCCCCTTCCTACTCTCCGTCAGTGCCCCCTCCAGTCAGCGCTCACACAGGGTTAATGGCATCATTAACGGACAGTGTTATGCTGCGGTGTAACGCAGTCCGTTAATGCTGCTATTAACCCTGTGTGACCAACTTTTTACTATTGATGCTGCCTATGCAGCATCAATAGTAAAAAGATCTAATGTTAAAAATAAGGAAAAAAAAAATCATTATATGCTCACCTTCCGGCACATTTCCCGCTTATCGCGACGCTCCGGGCCTTGCATTGCGGTCTCGCGAGATGATGATGTAGCGGTCTCGTGAGACGGCTAAGTCATATGGGTAATTTCACAATGCATCACTGGGAACGGAAGCTGGCGGCCACATCCCGCGCATAGGGACAGCTTCGCTGGACGCCGGAGGGTGAATATATAACTATTTTTTATTTTCATTCTTTTTTTAACAGGGATATGGTGCCCACAGTGCTATATAGTACTTGGGCTGTGTTATATACTGCGAGGCTGCTATATACTACGTGGGCAGTGTTATATACTGTTTGGCCTGTGTTATATACTACGTGGGCAATTTTATATACTTCGTGGGCAATGTTAAATACTACATGGGCAGTGTTATATACTGCCTGGATGCTATATATTATGTGGGATGTGTTATATACTATGTGTGCAGTGTTATATACTATGTGGGCTGTTTTTTATACTACGTGGCAGTGTTATATACTACGTGGCAGTTATATACTACGTGGGCTGTGTTATATACTATGTGGCAGTGTTATATACTACGTGCGTAGTGTTATATACTATGTGGGCTGTGTTATATACTACGTGGTAGTGTTATATACTACGTGGGCTGTGTTATATCTACGTGGGCTGTTATATACTACGTGGGCAGTGTTATATACTACGTACGCAGTGTTATATACTACGTGGGCAGTGTTATATACTACTTGGGCTGTGTAACATACTACGTGACAGTGTTATATACTATGTGATCAGTGTTATATACCACATGGGCTGTGTTATATACTACGTGGCAGTGTTATATACTATGTGGGCAGTGTTATATACTACATGCACAGTGTTATATACTACGTGTGCAGTGCTATATATTATGTGGGTAGTGTTATATACTACGTGGGCAGTGTTATATACTACGTGCGCAGTGTTATATACTACGTGGGCTGTTATATACTACGTGGCAGTGTTATATACTATGTGGGCTGTGTTATATACTACTTGGGTTGTGTTATATACTACGTGAAAGTGTTATATACTACATGCGCAGTGTTATATACTATGTGGGCTGTGTTATATACTACGTGGGCAGTGTTATATACTACGTGGGCAGTGTTATATACTACGTGCGCAGTGTTATATACTATGTGGCCAGTGTTATATACTACTTGGGCAGTGTTGTATACTACGTACACAGTGTTATATACTACGTGGGCAGTGTTATATACTATGTGGGCTGTGTTATATACTACTTGGGCTGTGTTATATACTACGTGACAGTGTTATATACTATGTAGGCAGTGTTATATATTACGTGGACAGTGTTATATACTACATGCGCAGTTATATACTACGTGGGCTGTGTTATATACTATGTGGGCTGTTATATACTACGTGCGCAGTGTTATATACTACGTGGCCTGTGTTATATACTACGTGGCAGTGTTATATACTATGTGGGCTGTGTTATATACTACGTGGTAGTGTTATATACTACGTGGGCTGTGTTATATACTACGTGGGCAGTGTTATATACTACGTGCGCAGTGTTATATACTATGTGGGCTGTTATATACTACGTGGCAGTGTTATACACTACTTGGGCTGTGTTATATACTACGTGACAGTGTTATACACTATGTGCGCAGTGTTATATACTACATGGGCAGTGTTATATACTACGTATGCAGTGTTATATACTACGTGGGCAGTGTTATATACTACATGTGCAGTGTTATATACTACGTGGCCAGTGTTATATACTACGTGGGCAGTGTTATATACTATGTACGCAGTGTTATATACCACGTGGGCAGTGTTATATACTACTTGGGCTGTGTAACATATACTACGTGACAGTGTTATATACTATGTGATCAGTGTTATATACTACATGGGCTGTGTTATATACTACATGCACAGTGTTATATACTACGTGTGCAGTGCTATATATTATGTGGGTAGTGTTATATACTACGTGGGCAGTGTTATATACTACATGCACAGTGCTATATACTACGTGTGCAGTGCTATATATTATGTGGGTAGTGTTATATACTACGTGGGCAGTGTTATATACTACGTGGGCTGTTATATACTTCACGGCAGTGTTATATACTACGTGGGCTGTGTTATATACTACTTGGGCTGTGTTATATACTACGTGAAAGTGTTATATACTACGTGCGCAGTGTTATATACTATGTGGCCAGTGTTATACACTACTTGGGCAGTGTTGTATACTACGTACGCAGTGTTATATACTACGTGGGCAGTGTTATATACTATGTGGGCTGTGTTATATACTACTTGGGCTGTGTTATATACTACGTGACAGTGTTATATACTATGTGCGCAGTGTTATATACTACGTGGGCTGTGTTATATACTACGTGGGCAGTGTTATATACTACGTGGGTAGTGTTATATACTACGTGCGCAGTGTTATATACTACGTGGCCAGTGTTATATATTACGTGGGCAGTGTTATATACTATGTGGGCTGTGTTATATACTATGTGGGCTGTGTTATATACTATGTGGCAGTGTTATATACTATGTAGACAGTGTTATATACTACGTGGGCGGTGTTATATACTACATGAGCAGTGTTATATACTACGTGGGCAGTGTTATATACTATGTGCGCAGTGCTATATATTGCGTGGGCTGTGTTATATACTACATGGGCTGTGTTATATACTACATTGCTGTGTTATATACTTCGTGGCTCCTATATACTACATGGCTGTGCTATATACTACGGCTGTCTGTGTTACGTGGCCTCTGCTATATGCTATGTGGTTGCTATATATATATATATATATATATATATATATATATATATATATATATATGCATATATACATACATATTCTAGAATACCCGTTGCATTAGAATCGGGCCACCATCTAGTAAGACAATACTACAGCAGAAAGGTGACTGCACCCTTTTTCTATAATTCTATGTCCTGTTATCATTGACATAGAATCTGTGACAGACACTGCCCCCGTGTGGCCAGAAGTTATACCTATGCCGAATGTGATTACAGAGAAACAAACTGTATTGGCTTAACTCCCCCCTGTTATGTCATGTGACCAGGAAGGAGAGGGAGAAGAAGAAGAGCCCTGGAAACCAGTCGGTGCAGAGAGAGGTCTGTGTGTGCTAGCGTCCTCCTGTTGATGCGATATAGAGGATTGCCTGGATGATCTCTCTTTCTTGGAAGCTGAGATCCAGATTGTTCCCAGCTCCCACACTGCGGAGCATTCAGCGGTGACATCTTCACAGATCCTGGAGCCCATGAACTGTAAGCGGGTCCTCTGTTGAGAGGCCGAACACCTCACCCTTACATGCTGAACCCCAAGGATTACAGTCTGGACCTGAGAGACAGAGTTTTGTTCACTCCCTGTTGTTTTCTCCTCGGCTGGAACGTCTCCCTGCAGTGACAGACAGGCCTGCGACGTGGGAAGATAAACTCCTGGAGCAAAGGAACTGGTAACGTGTGGATAGGGACAGTGAGGGAAAGTTTGTTATTACACGTTATTTCTGTGAATAAGCATACTTTGTACTGTCTATTATTGTGTTCCGCTGTGTTGATGAAAATGTATAACAGTAAAGATACGTTTGTTAAAATGGAATCTGAGTGTGGAAGTTTTGCTGGGCCAGATCATGGATATGCATGGGCGGCTTTGCCCTCTGACACTTCAATACTACAGCAGAAAGGTGACTGCAGCTCTGGATCTGACTGGATTATAAGACATAATACTACAGCAGAATGGTGACTGCAGCTCTGGATCTGACTGGAGTATAAGACATAATACTACAGCAGTAGTGACTACAGCTCTGGATCTGACTGCAGTATAAGACATAATACTACAGCAGAATGGTGACTGCAGCTCTGGATCTGACTGGAGTATAAGACATAATACTACAGAAGAAAGGTGACTGCAGCTCTGGATCTGACTGGAGTATAAGACATAATACTACAGCAGAAAGGTGACTGCAGCTCTGGATCTGACTGGAGTATAAGACATAATACTACAGCAGAATAGTGACTGCAGCTCTGGATCTGACTGCAGTATAAGACATAACACTACAGCAGAATGGTGACTGCAGCTCTGGATCTGACTGGAGTATAAGACATAATACTACAGCAGAATGGTGACTGCCGCTCTGGATCTGACTGCAGTATAAGGCTACTTTCACACTGGCGTTAACTGCATTACGTCGCAATGCGTCGTTTTGCCGAAAAAACACATCCTGCAAAAGTGCTTGCAGGATGCGTTTTTTCTGCATTGACTAACATTAGCGACGCATTTGCGACGCAATGACACACGTCACAACCGTCGTGCGACGGTTGCGCTGTGCTGTGGCGGACCGTCGGGAGCAAGAAACGTTACATGTAACGTTTTTTGCTCCCGACGGTCCGCTTTTTCCGACCGCGCATGCACGGCCGGAACTCCGCCCCCACCTCCCCGCACTTCCCCGCACCTCACAATGGGGCAGCGGATGCGCTGGGAAAAATGCATCCGCTGCCCCCGTTGTGCGGCTGAGACAACGCTAGCGTCGGGGACCTCGGCCCGATGCACTGCGACGGGCCGAGCCCGACGCTAGTGTGAAAGTAGCCTTAGACATAATACTACAGCAGAATGGTGACTGCAGCTCTGGATCTGACTGGAGTATAAGACATAATACTACAGCAGAATGGTGACTGCAGCTCTGGATCTGACTGTAGTATAAGACATAATACTACAGCGGTAGTGACTGCAGCTCTGGATCTGACTGGAGTATAAGACATAATACTACAGCTGAATGGTGACTGCAGCTCTGGATCTGACTGCAGTATAAGACATAATACTACAGCGGTAGTGACTGCAGCTCTGGATCTGACTGGAGTATAAGACATAATACTACAGCAGAATGGTGACTGCAGCTCTGGATCTGACTGGAGTATAAGACATAATACTACAGCAGAATGGTGACTGCAGCTCTGGATCTGACTGGAGTATAAGACATAATACTACAGCAGAAAGGTGACTGCAGCTCTGGATCTGACTGGAGTATAAGACATAATACTACAGCAGAATGGTGACTGCAGCTCTGGATCTGACTGGAGTATAAGACATAATACTACAGCAGAATGGTGACTGCAGCTCTGGATCTGACTGCAGTATAAGACATAATACTACAGCAGAATGGTGACTGCAGCTCTGGATCTGACTGCAGTATAAGACATAATACTACAGCAGAATGGTGACTGCAGCTCTGGATCTGACTGCAGTATAAGACATAATACTACAGCAGAATGGTGACTGCCGCTCTGGATCTGACTGGAGTATAAGACATAATACTACAGCAGAAAGGTGACTGCAGCTCTGGATCTGACTGGAGTATAAGACAATACTACAGCAGAATGGTGACTGCCGCTCTGGATCTGACTGGAGTATAAGACATAATACTACAGCAGAAAGGTGACTGCAGCTCTGGATCTGACTGGAGTATAAGACATAATACTACAGCAGAATGGTGACTGCAGCTCTGGATCTGACTGGAGTATAAGACATAATACTACAGCAGAATGGTGACTGCAGCTCTGGATCTGACTGCAGTATAAGACAATACTACAGCAGAATGGTGACTGCAGCTCTGGATCTGACTGGAGTATAAGACATAATACTACAGCAGAATGGTGACTGCAGCTCTGGATCTGACTGGAGTATAAGACATAACACTACAGCAGAAAGATGACTGCAGCTCTGGATCTGACTGGAGTATAAGACATAATACTACAGCAGAATGGTGACTGCAGCTCTGGATCTGACTGGAGTATAAGACATAATACTACAGCAGAAAGGTGACTGCAGCTCTGGATCTGACTGGAGTATAAGACAATACTACAGCAGAATGGTGACTGCAGCTCTGGATCTGACTGGAGTATAAGACATAATACTACAGCAGAATGGTGACTGCAGCTCTGGATCTGACTGGAGTATAAGACATAATACTACAGCAGAATGGTGACTGCAGCTCTGGATCTGACTGCAGTATAAGACATAATACTACAGCAGTAGGGACTGCAGCTCTGGATCTGACTGGAGTATAAGACATAATACTACAGCAGAATGGTGACTGCAGCTCTGGATCTGACTGGAGTATAAGACATAATACTACAGCAGTAGGGACTGCAGCTCTGGATCTGACTGGAGTATAAGACATAATACTACAGTAGAATGGTGACTGCAGCTCTGGATCTGACTGGAGTATAAGACATAATACTACAGCAGAATGGTGACTGCAGCTCTGGATCGGACTGGAGTATAAGACATAATACTACAGCAGAATGGTGACTGCAGCTCTGGATCTGACTGGAGTATAAGACATAATACTACAGCAGAATGGTGACTGCAGCTCTGGATCTGACTGGAGTATAAGACATAATACTACAGCAGTAGGGACTGCAGCTCTGGATCTGACTGGAGTATAAGACCTAATACTACAGCAGAATGGTGACTGCAGCTCTGGATCTGACTGGAGTATAAGACATAATACTACAGCAGTAGGGACTGCAGCTCTGGATCTGACTGGAGTATAAGACCTAATACTACAGCAGAATGGTGACTGCAGCTCTGGATCTGACTGGAGTATAAGACATAATACTACAGCAGTAGGGACTGCAGCTCTGGATCTGACTGGAGTATAAGACCTAATACTACAGCAGAATGGTGACTGCAGCTCTGGATCTGACTGGAGTATAAGACATAATACTACAGCAGAATGGTGACTGCAGCTCTGGATCTGACTGGAGTATAAGACATAATACTACAGCAGAATGGTGACTGCAGCTCTGGATCTGATGGGAGTATAAGACCTAACACTACAGCAGAATGGTGACTGCAGCTCTGGATCTGACTGGAGTATAAGACATAATACTACAGCAGAATGGTGACTGCAGCTCTGGATCTGACTGGAGTATAAGACATAATACTACAGCAGAATGGTGACTGCAGCTCTGGATCTGATGGGAGTATAAGACCTAACACTACAGCAGAATGGTGACTGCAGCTCTGGATCTGACTGGAGTATAAGACATAATACTACAGCAGAATGGTGACTGCAGCTCTGGATCTGACTGGAGTATAAGACCTAATACTACAGCAGAATGGTGACTGCAGCTCTGGATCTGACTGGAGTATAAGACATAATACTACAGCAGAATGGTGACTGCAGCTCTGGATCTGACTGGAGTATAAGACATAATACTACAGCAGAATGGTGACTGCAGCTCTGGATCTGATGGGAGTATAAGACCTAACACTACAGCAGAATGGTGACTGCAGCTCTGGATCTGACTGGAGTATAAGACATAATACTACAGCAGAATGGTGACTGCAGCTCTGGATCTGACTGGAGTATAAGACATAATACTACAGCAGAATGGTGACTGCAGCTCTGGATCTGACTGGAGTATAAGACATAACACTACAGCAGAATGGTGACTGCAGCTCTGGATCTGACTGGAGTATAAGACATAATACTACAGTTGCATCAGTAGTAAAGTAACAGTATATTTCACATCATTTCAACCAAAACATTAGTTTCAAAATGTGGATCATAAGGAGAAGAGAAACATCCTAGGAGAATAGGAACATCCTATGATCAGACTCCAAACGACGAAAGTTGTTCCTTTGCTCCATTTCCAAAACACAGAAAACTGCACAGGGGCCTATTTCCATCCATGGCGGCTCACTAGCTTCTTGTGCTGTGATGCTCGTGCGGTGCCTGTATTGTTGCCAGGAGGCTGGTTAAACAAGGAGCCAATAAAACGGCAAGTCCATGAGTGTTGCTGAGGGCTGCATGTGAATTCCAAGGAGAACAGAGTACGAGGGAAGCAAAACGTGTCAGATTCTATCATGGAATTGACTCCACGCAATTATTTACTTTTTGTGAAATTGCGTGTGGGTGGTCTTTAGTGCTCATTAAGGCCACTTTCACACAATCAGTATTTGGTCAGCATTTTACATCTATATTTTTAAGTAGAGAGCAAACCCAAACTTAAAAGTTCAGAGCTCGTACCGGACAGATAGTGTCCATCACTTCTCCTGGAAGTCCCTTGCATTGTTCAGAGTTCCAGGGGAAGTCTGGGAGGAGAGAGAATTTTCCAGCTCAAAAGCTCAGATCCTCATTGCTTTCAATGGGGTTTGGGTTCTGTTTCAAGTTCGGGTACCAGAACTCAAACTTCCATGGGTCCACTCATGCCTGTTTGTAAGCCAAGACCTGGAGTGGAACAATCATAGGAAAAGTGTAATAGAAACACGTCACCACTTCTGTATTTATCACCCACTCCTGATTTGGCTTACAAATAAAAAACTCACCAATTACTCAACATAGGCACATTGCCTAGCATATCAGTTTTATTTTTCCGATCGATGGTCCACATAAAAAAATGGCAACATCCTTCTTTAGTCTGATTTGTGGATAAAACTTGCCAATTAAAGTGAATAGGTCAGAAAAAAAGCAGACTGACGACTGATGTCATCTGTGTGCTGTCTATAACTAATGATAGGAAAACCTTTGATAAATCCCCATCATTTTTCTTCTTAAATACAATGAGAAATGGCATATGGATAATAAAAACGGACAATAACGGATAGTGGATCTGGAACACTAATGTAAATGGGTCTGCTTATATGCATATGAGAAGAAAAACATGACATGTGAATTAGGCCTCAGTGTAATAAAGTACTACATTAATTCATCATCAGACAGACTGAGCTAGCCATTTATACACCAACATATTTCACAGGGCAAATTGTTCCTATACTATATGATAATAGCAAGATAAAGCCTTAGTAATTCCTTATAATGGGGTCATTTGTAACAATTTGATGATGCTATGATGATAGGGATCGTGGCTATGAATTCCGAACCACTTAGCTAGGTCATTGACACATGGAAATTCTTGTTATTATTGATCATTTTCAGTTAGAATGTGACAAAAATCTGCATATAAAACATCAGACTAAAATATGACCAAAATAATACACAGTTTTAGAACTTTGTTCTGTCAAATCTGTTCGCTTTCACAGTAATATATACAAAGAGCAAAATAGGTATTGAACACGTCAACAATTTTAGTAAATGTGTAGTAATGTGAAATAATTAGAAATGACCCAGGGAAAAAAGTACTGAATACATGGAGAAAGAGAGATGCAAAAAGCTATGGAAAGTCTTGACACCAGCAGAAATCTATCAGTAGTTAGAAAGCAATCCAGCTGCTAAGTGAGAAACATTATCAGCTGGTTCAATTGCTTTACTATAAAAAGATGTGTCATTACCAAGGTGTCATACAAGAAACATCTCATGATGGGTAAAACCAGTGAGCTGTCTCAAGACCTTTGCAACCTTATTGTTACCAAACACACTGATGGCATTGATTACAGAAGAATTTCTACAATACTGAAGGTTTCACTGAGTACTGTTGGGGCCATAATCCGTAAGCGGAAAGAACATCATGTCACCATAAACCAACCACGACCAGGTGCTCCCTGCATGATTACAGACAAAGGGGTGAAAAGAATTATCAGAAGAGTTGTCCGAGAGCCAAGGACTACCTGTGGAGAGCTACAGAAAGATCTGGAATCAGGAAGTATAATTGTTTCAAAGAAAACAATTAGTAATGCACTCATATGGCAAACTTCATGTAATAGAAGGAAAGATAAATGGCTAAATGTACCAAGAGATTCCTGAAAAAAAATCTGCTGCCATCTACCAGTATGATAAAGATGAAACAAGGGTGGACATTTTAGCAAGACAATGATCCTAAACACACAACCAAGGAAACTCTCAATTTTTTTCAGAGAAAGTAATGAAAGCTGCTAGAATGGTCCAGCCAATCACCGGACCTGAATCCAATAGAAAATGTACGGAAAAAACTAAACCTCAGAGTTCATACAAGACGCCCATGGAACATTCAGGATTTGATGAGTGTTTGTGTGGAAAAATGGGCCCAATTCACTCCTGAGCAATGCATGTGACTAGTTTCTCCATACAGGAGGATTTTTGAAGCTGTGATAACCGACAAAGGCCTATGTACGAAGTATTATATATATTTCAGTAATCGTGTCCAATACTTTTTCCCTGTATCATTTGTCATTGTTATACATAATTTATAGACATTTATGGTTTAATTTATTTGCCTGTGTGGATAGGATGGATTGCTACTGACATCTGATGAGAATTTAATGTCAATAGAACCTTTAAAAACACATACAGGTCCTTCTCAAAAAATTAGCATATAGTGTTAAATTTCATTATTTACCATAATGTAATGATTACAATTAAACTTTCATATATTATAGATTCATTATCCACCAACTGAAATTTGTCAGGTCTTTTATTGTTTTAATACTGATGATTTTGGCATACAACTCCTGATAACCCAAAAAACCTGTCTCAATAAATTAGCATATCAAGAAAAGGTTCTCTAAACGACCTATTACCCTAATCTTCTGAATCAACTAATTAACTCTAAACACATGCAAAAGATACCTGAGGCTTTTATAAACTCCCTGCCTGGTTCATTACTCAAAACCCCCATCATGGGTAAGACTAGCGACCTGACAGATGTCAAGAAGGCCATCATTGACACCCTCAAGCAAGAGGGTAAGACCCAGAAAGAAATTTCTCAACAAATAGGCTGTTCCCAGAGTGCTGTATCAAGGCACCTCAATGGTAAGTCTGTTGGAAGGAAACAATGTGGCAGAAAACGCTGTACAACGAGAAGAGGTGACCGGACCCTGAGGAAGATTGTGGAGAAGGACCGATTCCAGACCTTGGGGAACCTGAGGAAGCAGTGGACTGAGTCTGGTGTGGAAACATCCAGAGCCACCGTGCACAGGCGTGTGCAGGAAATGGGCTACAGGTGCCGCATTCCCCAGGTAAAGCCACTTTTGAACCATAAACAGCGGCAGAAGCGCCTGACCTGGGCTACAGAGAAGCAGCACTGGACTGTTGCTAAGTGGTCCCAAGTACTTTTTTCTGATGAAAGCAAATTTTGCATGTCATTCGGAAATCAAGGTGCCAGAGTCTGGAGGAAGACTGGGGAGAAGGAAATGCCAAAATGCCTGAAGTCCAGTGCCAAGTACCCACAGTCAGTGATGGTGTGGGGTGCCATGTCAGCTGCTGGTGTTGGTCCACTGTGTTTCATCAAGGGCAGGGTCAATGCAGCTAGCTATCAGGAGATTTTGGAGCACTTCATGCTTCCATCGGCTGAAATGCTTTATGGAGATGAAGATTTCATTTTTCAGCACGACCTGGCACCTGCTCACAGTGCCAAAACCACTGGTAAATGGTTTACTGACCATGGTATTACTGTGCTCAATTGGCCTGCCAACTCTCCTGACCTGAACCCCATAGAGAATCTGTGGGATATTGTGAAGAGAAAGTTGAGAGACGCAAGACCCAACACTCTGGATGAGCTTAAGGCCGCTATTGAAGCATCCTGGGCCTCCATAACATCTCAGCAGTGTCACAGGCTGATTGCCTCCATGCCACGCCGCATTGAAGCAGTCATTTCTGCCAAAGGATTCCCGACCAAGTATTGAGTGCATAACTGAACATTATTATTTGATGGTTTTTTTGTTTGTTATTAAAAAACACTTTTATTTGATTGGCCGGGTGAAATATGCTAATTTATTGAGACAGGTTTTTTGGGTTATCAGGAGTTGTATGCCAAAATCATCAGTATTAAAACAATAAAAGACCTGACAAATTTCAGTTGGTGGATAATGAATCTATAATATATGAAAGTTTAATTGTAATCATTACATTATGGTAAATAATGAAATTTTAACACTATATGCTAATTTTTTGAGAAGGACCTGTATACTTAGAAAATTGGTGATATGTTCAATACTTATCTCACCAGCTGTATAATAGATCCAAAGACAGAGCTTGTTTTGTCTAAGGGTAGGTGCACACAGTATGGATTTTCATACGCAAAACAATAACAACTAAGTAAATGAGATTTAAAAAATCTCATCTACACATTGCAGATATTTTATTTGCAGAAATTGATGTAGAAATTGATATTTAAATCAACAGCATGTCCATTCTTCCTGTGGATTCACTCTTTGCAATAAATAGGGTGAGAAATCCATGACAAAATCTCAATGTTAAGTATGTAAGTTGTGCTGCAGATATGCGCTGAGTGAAAAAAACAAAAAAATAAATATACTACTAGAGGACCAATATACGATAAACCAAAAACTTCCTTCTTTATTAGATATGCATAATTAATAAAAACAAAATATTGTTTTAGTGAGGTTTAGGTTTTTGGTTTGTCAGTGCTACGGGTGCAGGTTTTCCTAGAAACTAAAACGTAAATTCACCTTGTATTTTAGGCAACAGATTCTGGTAATTCACGGACAATCAAAGGCGTAACTTGTCAGACATAAATACGGATCCCATAGGATGGTATTTCTTTTATACTTCAACCAGAGATGGGCATCACTAAATGGGTCTGGTGTCTTCTTATCTTCTCCTGATGCACTAAAATAGCAGGCAAGTCCAGCTAAGCCAGGGAAATCACCACCGACAATTATCAGCTTTCTCCTGACCCTGACACTGCGAACTGAGAAGGCCGGACAATAAATCCATTTTTTCCCTCATATCACAATTACCTTGTGATTTTTGTCTTGCTAGTCCACAAAAAAAATCACAAAAGTGTTTCTTGTAAATCCAGTTATCCAAAACACATTCTTGAATTTCAGAAATCTCTGACTTCTGCTAGGGATAGAAAGGCTTTATCCTCTCCTTACACTCTGGGAGTTGAAGAATGATAAGATGCAATTTTGAATGAGAATAGAGTAGACTACAAACTGCAGATAGTAAAGCTCTAGCCAAGTAATAAGTCTGACATGATGAGTTCTTTTCTGGACATTGCTGATATACTGTCTATTATCAGATAGAAATTCTAATTGCATCAATGAAACATAGTCAAATAATCATTAATCTGGTAAAAACTGTGTGTTGTCATTGGGGAAAATCAAAGGGAATCTGTCACAAGATTTATGGTTCCCGATATGAGAACATATATTATAAAATATCAGCAGAGACTCTTATTCCAGCGATGTAACACTACCATTCCTGGGCTTCTTGCTGTAATTTTCATAAAATCACTGTTATCTGATGCAGCTCTGCTAGTCTTCTAACTCTGTCCATATGATGGACAGACAGTTTTCTGCTTACATTGGTCATATGCAATTATTGGTGGGTACGGGGAGAGCCAGAGCTCATGATTATCAAGAACTACATAGCAGTTGAACAGGAGCTTATCAATGAGAGGACTTAGGGTACCGTCACACAGTGAAATTTCCATCGCTACGACGGTACGATTCGTGACGTTCTAGCGATATCCATACGATATCGCTGTGTCTGACACGCTACTGCGATCAGGGACCCTGCTGAGAATCGTACGTCGTAGCAGATCGTTTGGAACTTTCTTTCATCGCTTGATCACCCGCTGACATCGCTGGATCGTTGTGTGTGACACCGATCCAGCGATGTGTTCGCTTGTAACCAGGGTAAACATCGGGTAACTAAGCGCAGGGCCGCGCTTAGTAACCCGATGTTTACCCTGGTTACAAGCGTAAACGTAAAAAAACCAAACAGTACATACTCACATTCCGGTGTCTGTCCTCCGGCGTCTCAGCTTCTCTGCACTGTGAGCGCCTGCCGGCCGGAAAGCGAGCACAGCGGTGACGCGGTGACGTCACCGCTCTGCTTTCCGGCTATGGCACTTACACAGTGGAGAGAAGCAGAACGCCGGGGGACAGACACCGGAATGTAAGTATGTACTGTTTGTTTTTTTTACGTTAACGCTGGTAACCAGGGTAAACATCGGGTTACTAAGCGCGGCCCTGCGCTTAGTAACCCGATGTTTACCCTGGTTACCCGGGGACTTCAGCATCGCTCCAGCGCCGTGATTGCAACGTGTGACCGCAGTCTACGACGCTGGAGCGATATTCATACGACGCTGCGACGTCACGGATCGTGCCGTCGCAGCGATGGAAATTTCACTGTGTGACGGTACCCTAACAGATCTGCAGCAGATAAAACAGTGTTTTATCAAAACCACAAGAAGCTCAGTATTTACCCAACACTAGAATCAGGATATCTGTGTCTACATAAACTGCCCTCAGATAGACCAGCAAAAACGCTGGTGACAGGTTTAATTTCAGAAATACGCATCAAATAATCCAACGTGTGTTGATAATTCGGACTACAAACTCTAATATAAAAATCTTAAACAATGTCTTGAAAGCCAAGGATCCTGGTCCAAGGAAGGAAAATGTTATTATAGTTGATTGGACCCACAGAGTTTTCCAGGTCTGATTCTAAAATGTAATTTATAGGAAAGATAGAAAATGCTGTTTCAAAGAAACAAGATGTCTAAATGTCAAACAGAAATACTTCTGACATATTACAGTTTACGTGGGCATAAACATAAGAGGGTTCTTGATTACTTCAGTCTTGATAGCCATACAGTTTAACCCCTTGGAGATGCAATCATTTTTTGTCTTCAATGTTACCTCTTCGCCTTCCAAGAGCTGTAACTTTTTTTTATTATGCCATTGAAGCAGCCGTATGAGGACTTTTTGTAGGACATGTTGTAGTTTTGAATAACACCATTCATTTTTACTATATAATGTACTGAAAAAGAGTTACAAAAAATTCAAGTGCTGGGGTAGAGGCATTTCTAACCACTTACATGCTATAATCATGATTGACAGCGGAATCTAAAGGTTTATACTGTTGTAATCACAGCAGTTTCTCTTGTGTGATGGCTAAATTGAGCAGGCTCAGGTTCTGAGCCCACCTTGTACAAGCAGTACAAGGGAGATGGAACACAGAGAACATATCCCTGGAAGAAGATCCAAATGGATTAACAATGAAAAAAAAAAATAGCAAGTAGGCTATAGGCTATGTTCACACGTCCAGTAGTTATTTCCATTTGAGTGGATAAAAATGGAAATTAAATGATTCAATAGAGGCAGAGCAGCCATTAGAATATCTTGAGCCCAGTACAGCTCAATGACCAGTGCACTCTGACCTATTCCAACATCACTGCAATCATCTATAAGGGGGTAATCACGACTCTGTTTTATACCATATTATGGCCCAATCATGAGTCTTTTGATTTGGACTAATAGCAGCATAGCATATATTAAGCTGTTTGCTTAATTCAGGAAACACATGGACATTATGGTCGTAAGATGGTGAATACAAATTCTACACAGAAACAGACAGATGTTGCAATATGTCGCCAACTTGTTAATTTCATGCCTAGAAGACTTGGTGCTGCACTTAAAAATCATGGAGGTCGTACAAAATACTAGACGCAGGGTTGGACTGGCCCACCGGATAACTGGAGGATTCTCCGGTGGGCCCAGGCACTGACACCTGCTGGCATACAGGGCCCGCAGCGGCCTAGGGCCCCGATGCTCCAGGTGGCCCCAGCCAGTGGCATGTCACTAATAGCGGCACAACACGCAGCTGCTATGGGACCAGTGAGTCACGGGGACCTGCCAGTGCCAGTGGACCAGCAGTGGGTGACAGGAGGCAGAAGCCTGCTGCTGCGGCTAAAGCCTGTCCCCGCTGCTAAAGAGAGATGAATATTCACTCTTCCCCACACTCCCATGGGCATGGAGAGGATTGAATATTTATTTCATTTTAATAGTGGGCAGTGTTAGCCGCAGGCTGCGGCTAACACTGCTTGCTATCAGGGCCGGCAGACCAGGGCCCCGCTCCTCCTGAAGCCCCCCACCCACACGGCCGCTATGGGGGCTGAAAGTCAGGGGGGCCCGACGCCGATGCTGCCCCTCAGTGCACGCTGCATTCAACTGTATGCCGATAAAGTTGAAAGCAATAATGGAGGAGAGAGTGTCATCTGACGTTCCCTTTCCCATCATTCCCCTCTGCCTCTGACACTGCGGGTGCGTGATGACATCACTTCAATGAGTACCCGCTGTGTGTCAGGCAGACAGCAGTGCAACTGCTGATACCGGAGCAGAGCCGGAATCAGCATGGGAACGAGGAGGAGAAGTGAGTATTGTGTTTGTTTTTTTATATATATATCAGTGAGTAAGTCCTGGTGGCCATAAAACTGTAGGACTATGGGGGAGGGGGGGCTACATTGTATTCCATGTGGGGCTGCATTATACTCTATGAGGGTCTACATTATATTCTGTGGGGGGAGGCCACATTATACCATATGAGGGGGGCCACATTATACCCTATGAGGGGGGCTGCATTATATTCTTGGAGGCTGCATTATACCCTATGAGGGGGGCTGCATTATACCTTTGAGTGGGCTGCAATATAGCCTATGAGGGGGCTGCATTATAATCTGAGGGGGCTACATTATATTCTGGGGGGCTACATTATACTCTGAGGGGGCTGCATTATATTGGGTGGGGGACTACATTATACTATATGAGGGGGGTTGCATTATACCCTATGAGGTGGTTGCATTAAACTCTGAGGGGGCTGCATTTTACTATATGAGGGGGGTTGCATTATACCCTATGAGGGGAATGCATTATACTCTGAGGGGGCTACATTACATTCTATGATGGGGCTGCATTATACTATGAGGGGGCTACATTATGTTCTATGGGGGGTTGCATTATACCTTATGAGGGGGCTGCATTATACTATGAGGGGCTACATTATATTCTATGGGGGCTGCATTATACTTTATGAGGTGGTTGCATTATACTCTGAGGGGGGCTACATTATATTTTATGGGGAGTTGCATTATACTTTATGAAGGGGATGCATTATACTATGAGATGGCTACATTATATTCTATGGGGGGCTGCATTATACCTTATGAGGGGGTATAATAAAGACGTGTACTGCCTTATATTATGCCCTGATATTAGCATGTTTTACCGCACAATTGGTGGTCTTCTATTTATTTCTATGTAGCTATATAGTGGGCCCCAAGAATGATTTTCTCTGGTGGGCTTAAGGTGTTCCAGTCTGACACTGACTAGATGTAGTAGTTTTTGATATGTGGTCTCTTCATTTTTGTACCAACTAATCTGAGTAAAACTGAAGATCTTATAATGAATGTTATATTGTCAACTTTACTTTCATGTTATGGGTTAAAAAATGTTTCATGAAACTCAGACTTGCCAAAATATATGTGCAATATGCTATATATATATATATATATATATATATATATATATATATGAGAAAAAAAGGAAAACAGCACAAAGAAAGTAACAAAAAAGTGGGTCTTTAATGCCTGGACGGCGTGGCAACGTTTCGGATTTTCCAATCCTTTTTCAAGGATTGGAAAAAGGATTGGAAAATCCGAAACGTTGCCACGCCGTCCAGGCATTAAAGACCCACTTTTTTGTTACTTTCTTTGTGCTGTTTTCCTTTTTTTCTCATATTATTGGAACCACCTGAATACTGGTCTGGAAAGCTTTGCACTGCAAGTGTGGTAATATGATGCTGTTCTAATTTTTTCAATATATATATATATATATATATATATATATATATATATATAGTACAGACCAAAAGTTTGGACACACCTTCTCATTTAAAGATTTTTCTGTATTTTCATGACTGTGAAAATTGTACATTCACACTGAGGGTATCAAAACTATGAACTAACACATGTGGAATTATATACTTAACAAAAAAGTGTGAAAGAACTGAAATTATGTCTTATATTCTAGGTTCTTCAAAGTAGCCACCTTTTACTTTGATGGCTGCTTTGCACACTCTTGGCATTCTCTTGATGAGCTTCAAGAGGTAGTCACCGGGAATGGTCTTCCAACAATCTTGAAGGAGTTCCCAGAGATGCTTAGCACTTGTTGGCCCTTTTGCCTTCACTCTGCGGTCCAGCTCACCTCAAACCATCTCGATTGGGTTCAGGTCTGGTGACTGTAAAGGCCAGGTCATCTGGCATAGCACCCCATCACTCTCCTTCTTGGTCAAATAGCCCTTACAAAGCCTGGAGGTGTGTTTGGGGTCACTGTCCTGTTGAAAAATAAATGATGGTCCAACTAAACACAAACCGGATGGAAAAGCATGCCTCTGCAAAATGCTGTGGTAGACATGCTTTACAAACTCTTGGCATTCTCTTGATGAGCTTCAAGAGGTAATCACCGGGAATGGTTTTCAATTCACAGGTGTGCCCTGTCAGGTTTAATAAGTGGGACTTCTTGCCTTATAAATGGGGTTGGGACCATCAGTTGTGTTGTGCAAAAGTCTGGTGGATATAAAGCTGATAGTCCTACTGAATAGACCGTTAGAATTTGTATTATGGCAAGAAAAAAGCAGCTAAGTAAAGAAAAATGAGTGGCCATCATTACTTTAAGAAATGAAGGTCAGTCAGTCCGAAAACTTGGGAAAACTTCGAAAGTGTCCCCAACTGCAGTGGCAAAAACCATCAAGCGCTACAAAGAAACTGGCTCACATGAGGACCGCCCCAGGAAAGGAAGACCAAGAGTCACCTCTGCTTCTGAGGATAAGTTTACTTGTGTCACCAGCCTCAGAAATCGCAGGTTAACAGCAGCTCAGATTAGAGACCAGGTCAATGCCACACAGAGTTCTAGCAGCAGACACATCTCTACAACAACTGTTAAGAGGAGACTTTGTGCTGCAGGCCTTCATGGTAAAATAGCTGCTAGGAAACCAATGCTATGGATAGGCAACAAGCAGAAGAGACTTGTTTGGGCTACAGAACACAAGGAATAGACATTAGACCAGTGGAAATCTGTGCTTTGGTCTGATGAGTACAAATTTGAGATCTTTGGATCCAACCACCGCGTCTTTGTGCGACAAAGAAAAGGTGAACGGATGGACTCTACATGCCTGGTTCCCAACGTGAAGCATGGAGGAGGATGTGTGATGGTGTGGGGGTGCTTTGCTGGTGACCCTGTTGGGGATTTATTCAAAATTGAAGGCATACTAAACCAGCATGGCTACCACAGCATCTTGAAGAGGCATGCTATTCCATCCGGTTTGCGTTTAGTTGGACCATCATTTATTTTTCAACAGGACAATGACCCCAAACACACCTCCAGGCTGTGTAAGGGCTATATGACCAAGAAGGAGAGTGATGGGGTGCTACACCAGATGACCTGGCCTCCACAGTCACCAGACCTGAACCCAATCGAGATTGTTTGGGGCAGGGGTGTCAAACTTCATTCCTCGAGGGCCTCAAACCATGCGTGTTTTCAAGATTTCCTTCTCATTGCACAAGGTGCTGGAATCATTCTGTGCAGGTGATTAAATGATCACCTGTGCAATACAAGGAAATCCTGAAAACATGACCTCTTTGCAGCCCTTGAGGAATGAAGTTTGACACCACTGGTTTGGGGTGAGCTGGACTGAGTGAAGGCAAAAGGGCCTACAAGTGCTAAGCATCTCTGGGAACTCCTTCAAGTTGGTGGAAGACCATTCCCGGTGACTATCTCTTGAAGCTCATCAAGAGAATGCCAAGAGTGTGCAGAGCAATCATCAAAGCAAAAGGTGGCTACTTTGAAGAACCTAGAATATAAGACATAATTTCAGTTCTTTCACACTTTTTGTTAAGTATATAATTCCACATGTGTTAATTCATAGTTTTGATGCCTTCAGTGTGAATGTACAATTTTCGTAGTCATGAAAATAGAAAAAAATCTTTAATTGAGAAGGTGTGCCCAAACTTTTGGACTGTACAGTATATATATATATATATATATATATATATATATATATATATATATACACGTGTATATATATATTTACGTTATATAATGATCCAAAAGAAAAGGCTAAGTTGACCTACTATTGGCTATAGCAGAACAAAGTGAAGGTTCTGGAGTGGCCATCTCAGTGTCCTGATCTCAATATCATTGAGCCCAGGGCAATTACAGGTGGTTACATTGTCTGTGATGGAGAGTGTGTAGATCCTGGACGGCTTGTGTGTTGGGAGGTCCTGTGTGTGGACCGGATCCCTGAGTAGCACACTGAGAGGCTGTGGATCTGGAGACTTGTGTGTTGGGAGATTCTGGGAGTATGATCGGATCCCTGAATAGCGCACTGAGAGGTCTGTGTGTTAGACGGTCCCAGGTGGGGATGGACGTCCTGAAGAGCGCACGGAAAGGCCGAATGTAGGCAGAGTCTGCAACGGCACTGCATTGGGGGAGCTACAGCCCGTCTGAGAATCTGGACTGTCAGGTGGCCTGGTGAGCAAGGCATTGTCCGGGACGGTGATCCAAGTTTGGCAGCATCCCTGGGAGAGAGAGAACTAACCAGGAGTCATCGTGTGGAGCAGGAGCTCCAGAAAGGTAACACCTGGGAGGGGGGGCTATCATACCAGCAGAGAAGTATCTGCCAGTGGAACAGACTGTTGGTGCTTGTGGTGTTCCATGGACGTTGATGAACTGTTCGGCGTACGGTCACCCATGGTAACTGGACGAAGTAAGAAGTCCAGCGTGTTTAGTGACTGTGAGTTGAAGCCATATAAAATGTATATAATAAACTGTGCATGACCCAGTTTATGCTGCATAAAATAAATCGGAGAGTCTGTTTAAGTGGAAACCCGTGTCTGTGTGACTGAATCCCGAGCTAAGCGCATGTCCCCCAACATATGCAGTAAGCGCTATTTTACAATATATATACAAACATGTATACATATACACATACTCATATATACAGTATACTGTATGTCTGTATACATTATAGATTCAATCAATTTTATGTAAAATAGCTGGGTCTGCACCATGCATTGGCAGATAGAGGGGTTTTGAGCTTGTAGAAGAATCAAAGCCATAGAAGGTATGCACAGGACTCCACCTCTACCACTATTCCTTCTCTCAGTCCCACACTTTCTGCACTCCCTCCCCCCTGTGTCCCGACCTATATTTACACTGCGGTGTGCATTCACCAGTAGGGCTGTGAAGGACAAGGGAGAATCCATTTTGGATTTTAAGTTCAGGACATCTCCTTCCACTCCTGAAATGTGCCCCACCCTTGGAATTCCACAGGCTCATTGTTTTCTTTTAATTAAAAGAGCTAGAACAAGCTCTTTTGAAGCTGTTAACACAAGGAGGCAAACTCTTCTGCAGCTATAGCAACCTGAACCTCTTTGTGGGACCAAGCACATGGCACAGCAAGGCTATGAGGTATGGAATCTGGAAAATGACCTATAATAACAGAATGCAATATCTCTAAGATGAGCCGAGCACATATTCCGAATTGGCGTTCCTTTCCCCACGTGCCCATATTATTTAGCCCCCTGTAGCACTCTGGATTATGGAGTTATAAAGCATTGCCAGCAGTAATTACATACTGTAGTCATATATAATCTCTATGCGCAGATAAAATCCAGCGGAATCCAGTGGCAGTACAACCAATCCATTCGGGCGCAAGTTATGGGCCAGCCACAGTTCTAGGCAGAAAATCATATTCTCAGACATGGGAGGAGAGAGGCTGCACCACCCAGGGGTGGGAGCAGATGTATGAGGTAGCAGCCTAGGAGATATAAGGCAGCCCCTCATTTTGGATTGGGTTTTCTGATGGCCGGAGGATACATTTGCTGAAGCAGTCCGGAAAGCCTGTAACTAAGATTTGGACCTGTGATCCATCAGCGCCTCCCTGTGGTCACATGCTACATAACACGGTAATTGCAACCTATCTATACACTATTCTTGTACTACAATTCTGATTTTCTAGTGCGCCTCCTCGGCGATTAAATATAAAATTAATCTTGGGCTGCTCTTTTATCTCGATCCACGAATCCCCACGTCCACACACTCCATTGGTTATATTATACACTGCCACAGGGTTGGTTCCTGACCTGATATAAGCCTGCTGTCGGATGGAGCTTATTTTAAATGAGGAACTGGTGGCAGAATACCGTACTGTTTTAGTGAGGAACTCTGGCAGTGATGGCCGGGAGGTTTAGATATATATCCCCAGGCTGGACTGGTGATATATATCCCCCTCACTGGGAGCGCCTCACTAACTCGTACCTATAAGGGAAGCCTTTCTGGCGACTATTTGCCCTCGGTGCAATTCCCTGACTGACCTGAGGCAAGTGGTGGTGCCAGAAAGCAGATCCCTATCGAGTCCTTCTCTCCCTTCCCCCGAGGTGAGCGTAGTTGATGCCCCCTTTCCCTGTGAGATCCCTTACAAGAGCGAAGAAGCTTGTGCTGTTGTATAGCTAGCCTTCTCTAATGTGCAAGATTCCAGGGCTTTCTGCAGCATTAGACATTACCAGCAAAGTGGTAGAATGGCTGGCTGAGCTAGTCACATCTAAGGGTATGTGCACACGTTGCGGTTTTTACTGCGGATCCGCAGCGTTTTTGACGCTGCGGATCCGCAGCAGTTTTCCATGCGGTGTACAGTACCTGTTATGGTTTCCAATGGCAAGGAAACATCAGAAGCATAGAATAAACGGACAAGCTCTCGGGTGATGGAAACTAGAGCTGACCGCGATGCTAAACCTACACACCACACTAGAAGTAGCCAGGGGGCATTCCTGCGTTGTCTCTAGATGCCGCGCGCCAGCCGGAGAACTAACTACCCCTGGTAGAAGAAAACACAGTCCTGGCTTGCCTCCAGAGAATGTCCCCACAGGAGATAGCAGCCCCCCACATATAATAACGGTGAGAGCAGATGAAAAGACACACGTAGTATGAAAGCAGATTTAGCACAGAGAGGCCCGCTAACTAAATAGCAGAAAGATACAACAGAGGACTTCGCAGTCAGCTGCAAAACCCTTCAAAACACCATCCTGAAATTACCTTAACTCATGTGACAACTCATGCCACTGGAGTGGTAATTTCAGCCCAACAAGAGCTTCCAGCTGCAGAGATTCACATAAGTGCAAACTGGACAAAACATACAAAAATAGACTTAAGGACTAAAGTGTCCAACTTAGCTGAGCAGAAAACTGGGAGCAGGAACATGCAACAGAATCACTCTGGATACATTGATGGCCAGCATTAGAATGACTGAGGAGCAAGGTTAAATAGGATACTCCCACATCCTGATAGGAACAGGTGAACTGAGAAGACAAAGCTTGCAGGACACCAGTACCACAAGAGACCACCGGGGGAGCCCACGAACCGAATCACAACAGTACCCCCTCCTTAAGGAGGGGGCACCGAACCCTCACAAGAACCACCAGGGCGATCTGGATGAGCCCTATGAAAGGCACGGACCAAATCAGAAGCATGAACATCAGAAGCTGTGACCCAAGAATTATCCTCTTGACCGTAGCCCTTCCATTTCACCAGATATTGAAGTCTCCGTCTGGAAACACGGGAGTCCAAGATTTTCTCCACCACGTACTCCAATTCACCCTCAACCAGCACAGGAGCAGGAGGCTCAACAGAAGGCACAAGTGGTACCTCATACCTCCGCAATAATGACCGATGGAAGACATTATGGATAGCAAAGGATGCTGGGAGGTCCAAACGAAAAGACACAGGGTTAAGAATTTCCAAAATCTTATAAGGACCGATGAACCGAGGCTTAAACTTAGGAGAAGAGACCCTCATAGGGACAAAACGGGAGGACAACCACACCAAGTCCCCAACACGAAGACGAGGACCAACACGACGATGGCGATTAGCAAAACGTTGAGTCTTCTCCTGGGACAACTCCAAATTGTCCACCACCTGCCCCCAAATACGATGCAACCTATCCACCATGGTATCCACTCCAGGACAATCCGAAGACTCCACCTGACCAGATGAAAAACGAGGATGGAAACCTGAATTGCAAAAGAAAGGGGAGACCAAAGTGGCAGAACTGGACCGATTATTAAGGGCAAACTCAGCCAACGGCAAAAAGGAGACCCAGTCATCCTGATCAGCAGACACGAAACACCTCAAATAAGTCTCCAAGGTCTGATTAGTACGTTCCGTCTGGCCATTTGTCTGCGGATGAAATGCAGACGAAAAAGACAAATCAATGCCCATCCTGGCACAAAACGCCCGCCAAAATCTGGACACAAACTGGGATCCCCTGTCGGAAACGATATTCTCCGGAATACCATGCAGCCGAACCACATTCTGAAAAAACAGGGGCACCAACTCAGATGAGGAAGGCAGCTTGGGCAAGGGCACCAAATGAACCATCTTAGCGGTCACACACCACCCAAATGACGGACATCTTCTGAGAAACAGGGAGATCAGAAATAAAATCCATAGAGATGTGTGTCCAAGGCCTCTTAGGAACAGGCAAGGGCAACAACAACCCACTAGCCCGAGAACAACAAGGCTTGGCCCGAGCACAAACATCGCAAGACTGCACAAAAGTACGCACGTCCCGAGACAGGGAAGGCCACCAGAAAGACCTAGCCACCAAATCTCTGGTACCAAAAATTCCCGGATGACCTGCCAACGCAGAAGAATGAACCTCCGAGATGACTCTATTGGTCCACTCATCCGGCACAAACAATCTACCAGGCGGACAACGATCAGGCCGATCCGCCTGAAACTCTTGTAAAGCACGTCGCAGGTCTGGGAAGACAGCAGACAATATCACCCCATCCTTAAGTATACCCGTAGGTTTAGAATCACCAGGGGAATCAGGTTCAAAACTCCTAGAAAGGGCATCCGCCTTCACATTCTTAGTACCTGGCAGATACGAAACCACAAAATTAAACCGGGAGAAAAACAACGACCAGCGCGCCTGTCTAGGATTCAGACGTCTGGCCGACTCAAGATAAATCAAATTTTTGTGATCACTCAAGACCACCACCTGATGTTTAGCACCCTCAAGCCAATGACGCCACTCCTCGAATGCCCACTTCATCGCCAAAAGCTCCCGATTACCGACGTCATAATTTCGCTCGGCGGGCGAAAATTTTCGAGAAAAGAACGCACAAGGTCTCATCACTGAACAATCTGAACTTTTCTGCGACAAAACCGCCCCCGCTCCGATCTCGGAAGCATCAACTTCCACCTGAAAAGGAAGAGAAACATCAGGCTGGCACAACACCGGAGCAGAAGAAAAACGGCGCTTAAGCTCCCGAAAGGCCTCCACAGCAGCAGGAGACCAATCTGCAACATCAGCACCCTTTTTAGTCAAATCAGTCAAAGGCCTGACAACGCTAGAAAAACCAGTTATGAATCGACGATAAAAGTTAGCAAAGCCCAAAAATTTCTGAAGGCCCTTAAGAGAAGTCGGTTGCGTCCAGTCACAAATAGCCCGAACCTTCACAGGATCCATCTCAATAGAAGAGGGGGAAAAAATGTACCCCAAAAAAGAAATCTTCTGAACCCCAAAAACACACTTTGAACCTTTAACAAACAGAGAATTGGTCCGCAAAACCTGAAAAACCCTCCTAACTTGTTGAACATGAGATTCCCAGTCATCCGAAAAAATCAAGATATCGTCCAAATACACAATCATAAATTTATCCAGATATTCACGGAAAATATTGTGCATAAAAGACTGAAAGACCGAAGGGGCATTTGACAGACCAAAAGGCATCACCAAATACTCAAAATGGCCCTCGGGCGTATTAAATGCGGTTTTCCACTCATCCCCCTGCTTAATTCGCACCAAATTATACGCACCGCGAAGATCAATCTTAGAGAACCACTTCGCCCCCTCAATGCGAGCAAATAAATCTGTCAGCAATGGCAAAGGATACTGATACTTGACTGTGATCTTATTCAAGAGTCTATAATCAATACAAGGTCTCAAAGAACCATCGCTTTTAGCTACGAAAAAGAACCCCGCTCCAAGAGGAGACGAAGAAGGACGAATATGTCCCTTTTCCAAGGACTCCCTAATATACTCTCGCATGGCAGCATGTTCAGGTACAGACAGATTGAATAGACGACCCTTAGGAAATTTACTGCCAGGGATCAAATCTATGGCGCAATCGCAATCTCTGTGAGGAGGAAGAGAATTAAGAGTAGATTCCTCAAAAACCTCACGATAATCAGACAAAAACTCAGGAATTTCAGAGGGAATAGATGAAGCAATGGAGACCAAAGATGTGTCCCCATGATTTCCCTGACATCCCCAGCTTAGTACAGACATTGTTTTCCAGTCAAGGACTGGGTTATGAGTTTGCAACCATGGCAATCCCAGCACCAACACATCATGTAGATTATACAGTACAAGGAAGCGAATCACCTCTTGATGGTCTGGAGTCATACGCATAGTCACTTGTGTCCAGTATTGTGGTTTATTACTAGCCAATGGTGTAGAATCAATACCCTTTAAAGGTATAGGAACTTCCAGAGGCTCTAGATCAAACCCACAGCGCCTGGCAAAGGACCAATCCATAAGACTCAAAGCGGCGCCAGAATCCACATACGCATCCGCAACAATAGAAGATAACGAACAAATTAGAGTTACAGACAAAATAAACTTGGACTGCAAAGTGCCAATAGCAGAGGATTTATCAACTTTCTTTGTTCGTTTAGAGCATGCTGATATAACATGAGTAGAATTTCCACAATAGAAGCACAAATGATTTTTGCGCCTATAAATCTGTCGTTCGCTTCTGGACAGAAAGCTATCACATTGCATACTCTGTGGTGCCTCCTCAGAAGACACCGCCAACTGGTGCACAGGTTTGCGTTCCCGTAAACGCCGATCAATCTGAATTGCCATTGTCATGGACTCATTCAGACCAGTAGGCGCAGGAAACCCCACCATGACGTCTTTTACAGCATCAGAGAGACCTTCTCTGAAAATTGCCGCCAGAGCGCACTCATTCCACTGAGTAAGCACAGACCATTTTCGAAATTTTTGGCAATATATTTCGACTTCATCTTGCCCCTGAGAGAGGGCTATTAGGGCTTTCTCAGCCTGAATCTCCAAATTTGGTTCCTCATAAAGCAACCCCAAAGCCAGAAAAAACGCATCCAAATTGAGCAACGCAGGATCCCCTGGTGCCAATGAAAATGCCCAATTTTGGGGGTCACCCCGCAGTAAAGAAATAACAATTTTTACTTGCTGGGCAGGATCTCCAGCAGAATGAGATCTCAGCGAAAGAAACAATTTACAATTGTATTTAAAATTTAGAAAACAAGATCGATCTCCAGAAAAAAACTCCGGTATAGGAATTTTAGGTTCAGACCGAGGAGCATGTAACAAAAAATCTTGTATATTCTGAACTTTAGAGGCAAGATTATTCAAATTGGTAGCCAGACTCTGGGGATCCATATTTCAACAGATAAAGTCTGAGCCATTCAGGGGTTAAGAGGAGAGGAAAACAGGAGACTGCAATTAGAGCTGGAGTGCAACTTCAGAGGAAGGAAAAAAAAAAAAAAAAAAGGTTTCACACAGTTCCTTTTCTCTCCTGCTTCAGCCTATAGATTAAACATTTGGGCTGGCCATACTGTTATGGTTTCCAATGGCAAGGAAACATCAGAAGCATAGAATAAACGGACAAGCTCTCGGGTGATGGAAACTAGAGCTGACCGCGATGCTAAACCTACACACCACACTAGACGTAGCCAGGGGGCATTCCTGCGTTGTCTCTAGATGCCGCGCGCCAGCCGGAGAACTAACTACCCCTGGTAGAAGAAAACACAGTCCTGGCTTGCCTCCAGAGAATGTCCCCACAGGAGATAGCAGCCCCCCACATATAATAACGGTGAGAGCAGATGAAAAGACACACGTAGTATGAAAGCAGATTTAGCACAGAGAGGCCCGCTAACTAAATAGCAGAAAGATACAACAGAGGACTTCGCGGTCAGCTGCAAAACCCTTCAAAACACCATCCTGAAATTACCTTAACTCATGTGACAACTCATGCCACTGGAGTGGTAATTTCAGCCCAACAAGAGCTTCCAGCTGCAGAGATTCACATAAGTGCAAACTGGACAAAACATACAAAAATAGACTTAAGAACTAAAGTGTCCAACTTAGCTGAGCAGAAAACTGGGAGCAGGAACATGCAACAGAATCACTCTGGATACATTGATGGCCAGCATTAGAATGACTGAGGAGCAAGATTAAATAGGATACTCCCACATCCTGATAGGAACAGGTGAACTGAGAAGACAAAGCTTGCAGGACACCAGTACCACAAGAGACCACCGGGGGAGCCCACGAATCGAATCACAACAAGTACCATGTTAACCTATGGAAAATAAAAACCGCTGTGCACATGCTGCGGAAAAAAACGCGTGGAAACGCAGCGGTTTATTTTCCACAGCATGTCAATTCTTTGTGCGGAATCCGCAGCGATTTTACACCTGCTCCATATTAAAAAACCGCAGGTGTAAAACCGCAGTAGAATCCGCACAAAAACCACAGAAAATCCGCAGTAAATCCGCGATAAATCCGCAGGAAAAACGCAGTGTTTTTGCCCTGCGGATTTATCAAAATCAGTGCGGGAAAATCCGCACACCAGTCCGCAGCGTGTGCACATAGCCTAATACTGCTGCCTTCATATTCCGAAGCCTGTAGGAAGAGTATACTGCTGACAATCCTCCTTCACAGCTGAAACAAGCCTGGAAAGTTTCGGTAAGGAAGTATTTTAATCTAGTAGGTAACTTGCCTGGCCCCATTTTTTATCAGAAAGTACGAGGCCCCATACAACAGTACTGATGTACGCCTGGATGGTAGTTGTACAAAAAAAAGGAAATGTTCTAAAATCTATTCAGTGTGCCTGCAAACCAGCTACAATCTTTTTTTTTTAGCAGGATCAAAAAGTGCAGTCTGGCCATAAAAAGGTATAGTAACTGGATTTTTTTTTAACATTGAAGTTTATGGGAAACAGATCATAATGTGTTGTCCTCAATTATGTCATATGTTAATGGGGATTCAATTTTTATGAAATGTGCATGCCCATAACACTAGTGGTGTTCAGGGACACCTTTAGTAAAAACAGATCAGTCATAAATGGAACAAACACGGATGCAAAATGGAAACTAAAAAGGGCATCTGTTTTTTGCTCCATTTGCTATGGATCCAGTTTGTTTTTTTTAGGCCGGCATCACACTGGCGTATTGCATCCGATGCGAGATCATCGGATGTGATATGCTAATGACACTCGGCTCCTGGTCGCAGCAGAGCAGGAGCCGAGTGTCATGCGTCTGTGCTCCGATACTCTCGCACAGGGAGGATCGGAGCACAGCTTGCGGAGGAGGCGGAAAAATGAATTTCTCCATCTCCTCCATTGCTGGGGTCCGCTTATAACACACAGCACTCGGATGATATCCGAGTGGTGTGCGCTGTCTCACTCGCACCCATAGGCTTATATGGGTGCGAGTGAGCCGAGAGTTTTCCTCGGTCCGAGACAATCGCAGCATGCTGCGATTGTCTCGGACCGAGGAAAACGGCCGACAAAAAGTCGGCTGGTGGGAGCTGCCCCATAGCTGAACATTGGTCCGAGTGCAATGCGATTTTTTATCGCATTGCACTCGGCCGTTTAAAATGCCAGTGTGACGCCGGCCTTAATACTGAATCTGTTAGAAACAGATGATAATTGGACATGTGAACAAATCCATAGGGTCCCCAGACACAATAAATAGATAGATGTCAGCTTAATGATGGTTTGGCCAGCAGGTATCTCTCCTGACTTCTCCATACACAGGAGCACTCATTCTGCCGAGTATTTCCATGTTCTCCAATAGTCACTGCCAGGCTTCTCTGGTGGTGGCTTATATCTCCAAATTTGGGCATGTCAGATCTTTATCTCTCATTACATCATCTGTCAGGAGAAAACTAGAAGGCCCCGGTATATTGGCAGGTATGGCCAACGTTAGTCTAGATGTATGAGGGCCTTTAGAGTATTGCAAATATCAGCAGGATTCTAGTCAGTAGGATCCTTGAATGGAAAGTCAATGACAAGAAACAGTGCTTTATTATGTGCAATTAAAGCTTAGATGATTGACAAAAATAAGCATTAATAACCATTGGATATGGCTGACCATGGACTCTTGATACTTTAAAGGGTGAAATACTGACTATGTGCACTGTATGTGCATATGATGTCTCTTAGACACCAGCATATCTGCAGAGTTTTTTTTATACAGAAGGTGTTTCAGGAAAAAGTTGGCAGTGTTTTTCTTGAAGCGTTTTCTTTTACATTATTTTGGTTGTTTTGGCACAGCTTTTTTTTTAAATTATGCACGAGTGGCATCCAAACGGAAGCCACCCGAAGAATGGTCAGGTTACTTTCTTAGCCTTTTCTTGGCTTTCAAAATCTGAATTGGTTAAAGGAAGCTCAAAATCATAAATGCACAGTAAGTCGTTTTGACATTGCAGTGCATATATTTAGACTTTTTGGCAGTTATACCCTTATAGAGAGGCTACCTCCACTAGCTGGCTTTACTTAGCTTTTTTTCCTTCCAGGAGGGAGATACGGTAAATTGCATATTTTTGCCATAGAGACTTCCCATATGACTCCATACTCAGCTTGTCTCCTAAGGAGAGTACTCTTACTAGTTACATAATAAATTTACCTAACTTTGTACCAGCATTTCGCATCAATATGGTCCTATCAGTAAATAAATGGTTTTAAATAAAATTGCATGAAAAGTGTAGATAAATCACCCATACTAC
The DNA here is from genome assembly GCF_051348905.1 of Ranitomeya variabilis. Classification (NCBI taxonomy): domain Eukaryota; kingdom Metazoa; phylum Chordata; class Amphibia; order Anura; family Dendrobatidae; genus Ranitomeya; species Ranitomeya variabilis. The sequence goes on along the minus strand of NC_135236.1, from coordinate 255,377,319 downwards.
CATCGCTGATTGATGCTGTAGGTGCCCTGCCATACTGATGATGTGACCACTCAGTTCATAACCAAGATTAATTGATCTTCAATTAGAAAACAGTAGTAGACTTCTTAACTCAAAGCTTGAACTGTGAAGAGTAAACTGACTGCTATAAATTCTGCGAGCAATCCAATAACCTGTAATGACGTTTATCTGGAAATCCGTAATTCTTCAGCCATATTATAATACTACCTCACACGCTACCTTAAGCTTCTGCGTAGCCAAAACCCAAATTACTTTACCCGTTTCTATTCAAATAGGTAAATAGTGGCAATGACCCCTACCCCAAAGCTGCCACACAACGCTACCTGTTTATTACAGTCTTATCACTGAGGTGAACTACAGATGATTTGGTGTAACTACATTATCAATATTTGTTCCATTAAATTAACCAACCGTACAGTTTCCAGTGGATCTTCTAATTAACGATGACCTTTACTGGAGAGAACATTGCACTTTCATAATTTCTACAATCTTTACAAGCAGGAAAACTACTGCTACACAGAAGCTTGTGTTTTTTTCGCAATCCATGTCATTTTCTCCATAATGTCCTCATGAGCTGAAATGTCAAGCACATCTGTTTAGAAGGACATAAGTAATGTACATAAAATGACATAGCGGTGTGCCACTGTTACTACATGAGGCTCATCTCACCGGCTCCTCGGCAATTAGAGCCCGGCTCGGTCATACATTGGCTTGAATGTTAACAGCTAAAATGTAATCTATAATAGAGATGTCAACGTCAGATAAGTGCGCAGCACTATTCAATGGAAAATGCTCTGGGTTTACTACACTTTCAAGGTGTCATTATGACTACTTACACACAAGTGTGATGTATGATGTAATACAGTAAGGCCACAATACAAAGCAATATACTTATATGGGTTCTCTCACAAGTGGCTAGCCATTAGAGCATTCTGATGACCAAGCCACTGGCCAGAGAAGCAGTTTCCGCTCTTTAGGACTAAGCAAAATTGTGCATTATCTTATCGCTCATATATTTGAGTGACTGCTATCAAAAGGGTGGAAAGAGAGGTTTGTGGATGGTTTCCAAATTTGCTGACGGTCAATGAGACATACGAGTATTTCCCAGGATATAAAACGAAATGGTGGTTTATTCAACACGTTTCAAAGAACAAATGATTTAATCAGGAAGGACCACGTGTGGTCTTTTCCTGATGAAGAAGTCATTTGTAATTTGAAAGTATACTTGTGGTCTTTCCTGATGAAGAAGTCATTGCTGACCCATGGATCTGATGCAGCTGATTTTTCATATGACATGCTTTCACAACATGTTCAAAAGGTGAGTTTAATCTGATTACCTTATAAGCCGAGATTTTCAGCACATTTTTTTGTGCTGAAAATGACCCCCCCTTGGCTTATACACGAGTCATGGTCCCAGAAAGCCGGCGGGGGAGGGGGAGCAGCTCTTTAAGGTAATGAATATGTACGCGTCTCCATTCCCATAGGCATGGAGCGCATATTCATTACCTTAATGAGCAGTACCACGTGACCGCTGAGCAGAGGAGAGGAGAGCTGCCTGCGCCGGACAACGGAGATGCAGGGACATGCAGGACCGTGCGAGGAGGGTGAGTATGATGGGGCAGGATGGGGGATGATGCGGATCCATGCATACAATAGAAGGGGGAGGATGGGGAGGACACTGAGCCATTCATAGAAGGAGGAGGACGCTGAGCCATGCATAGAAGGGGGAGGACGCCGAGCCATGAATAGAAGGGGGAGGATGCTGAGCCATGCATAGAAGTGGGAGGACGCCGAGCCATGCATAGAAGGGGGAGGACGCTAAGCCATGCATAGAAGGGGGAGGATGCTGAGCCATGCTACAGTTCTTTAAATGGCTACAATGGAATCTTACATCGGTCCAGCATTCACTGCTGACTCTGAGGTGTTCACTTGCTGGACCTGCTGCGATTCACTGATCACCAAAAGGTCCACATTATGCCAATCAAACCAACTACAGATGAGCAAATTTCTTCAAGTGGAACTGAATTTTCGTTGAATTTTACAAAAATTTGTATTCTCCAGAATATGGATTTTTATGTAATTCGCCGGATGCAGACACCATTTTGCTGAACCATAGAGGACCAGGCAAATGGTTAAAAAAGAAATGATGTTTTATGCGAGGAGATATTAAGATGTTATTCATAACTGCAGAATAAAAAGACATGAACTGCACATCCAAACATTATACATCTACTGCGGCTAAGCAAACATTTTCAAAGCTGAACATGAGGATCTTAGTTAATATTTTGATAAAAATGTATAAGTCGCTGCCTTGTCATGGCAAACTTATTAGTTGGTAGGCATAGTACTGTTTGACAATCACAGCCACCCCATCCAGGTGGTTTACAGCCCCCATTCTACCAGGCAAGAACCCCACATCTCTAGGTCACACCCCAACCACAACAATAACAACTGTCATTAAGAATTGTTTTCTAGTCCAGCATTGAAACGCGTTGTGGAAATAAAAACCGTTCAACTCATCTTGGACCTAAGGATTGTTCATTACAGCAGTGCAGCCTATTATCTGCTATCTGACTCGCTATTATATGTCTATTTGTCTGAACAGGTTAAACAGGTTTTGGGGTCTATTATTTATGGAGTGGTTTACCCTTCATCCTCTGCAGTGGTGTAACTTGAAGCTCATGGGCCCCAATGAAAAAACTGCAATTGGGCCCCCAATAATTGCAAGTCTTTAATAGTATTGGTGTTCTGTCCCCACATGAGGTGAATGGAGGTGTGGATGATTAATAAATGTTGTGAGAGAGAGAATCGTACCTTCCGTATTTCCTCGCTATAGGGCAGACAGGACCGATGCTGCTCAGCGTCCGAAGCCGAAGAGATGATGCACACCAGGGATTGTGCAATCCAGACTTGTTTATTTGGAAATCTGGACATACAACCGATAACTGGTAATACAGTAATTCTCCAGAAATGCAGGTGTAGACAAGGTACAGTAAGATGTAGCACCAAGTATGACTGCAAGTGTGAGCAACAAAAGAGAGTGTGGTCGAAAGACTGATGCCTTCTTAAGCCTGGTTAAAATGTGTCCTCTCACAACAGCATGAAACTGAAAATGAAATGGCTACCAGAGGAAGAGAAGACTTGACCCCTGAACCGGAAGGGAAAGACATGCCCACAAGAATAAATTAATAACAAGCTGCCATACAGAATAGGACCACTGGGTGGCAGCAGAGAAAACATAACAACATACATAACATGAAGAACATACATGAAACAGCACACTCCCCGTCTGAAATTCCGAAAGGGATTTCACAACATTAGTGTCCTTGAAATAAAGTCCAACAACCTAGAAAATGAAACCAAACATGTATGCTATGCAATAACAACTTTAAACGATATAAGACATTAAGTCAGTTCCTGAGTTAATCCAAAGGAAAACCCATCTTCGGATCAGAGAAGCTGCACTAGGCCAAACTATCTCTGACCCAACTGTAATCCAATGGACAAATACTATAGCAGAGTTCTGTTCATGGTTTATCCTACCGGAATTATTATTATTATTATTATTTATTGTTATAGCGCCATTTATTCCATGGCGCTTTACATGTGAGGAGGGGTATACATAATAAAAACAAGTACAATAATCTTAAACAATACAAGTCATAACTGGTACAGGAGGAGAGAGGACCCTGCCTGCGAAGGCTCACAATCTACAAGGGATAGGTGAGAATACAGTAGGTGAGGATAGAGCTGGTCATGCAGCGGTTTGGTCGATCGGTGGTTACTGCAGGTTGTAGGCTTGTCGGAAGAGGTGGGTCTTCAGGTTCTTTTTGAAGATTTCGATGGTAGGCGAGAGTCTGATATGTTGTGGTAGAGGGTTCCAGAGTAGGGGTGATACGCGAGAGAAATCTTGTATACGATTGTGGGAAGAGGAGATAAGAGGGGAGTAGAGAAGGAGATCTTGTGAGGATCGGAGGTTACGTGTAGGTAAGTACCGGGAGACGAGGTCACAGATGTATGGATGAGACAGGTTGTGGATGGCTTTGTACGTCACGGTTAGGGTTTTGTACTGGAGTCTCTGGGCAATGGGGAGCCAGTGAAGGGATTGACAGAGGGGAGAGGCCGGGGAATAGTGGAGGGACAGGTGGATTAGTCAGGCAGCAGAGTTTAGAATAGATTGGAGGGGTGCGAGAGTGTTCGAGGGGAGGCCACAGAGCAGGAGGTTGCTGTAGTCAAGGCGAGAGATGATGAGGGCATGGACTAGGGTCTTTGCAGATTCTTGGTTGAGGAATGAAGTAGAGAGTGGTTTTTGGCAGACGTGCCAACCATGACAGTCTTTGTCTCCATGTGAATTGTGATAAGATCTTGCAATGTGGACTAACCTTGCAATAGTCTTAACGAGTTTCATCCAATTGGAGAAGCGTTCGAAGCGCTGGCAACCGAGGGTGGAGGTTGGTTTAGCGTTCGTGGCCAGAGCACTGACCTCGGAGTGGACTTCTGGATCATCATCCGGATCCTGGATGCTGAAGACTTCCTGGACACATTCACTTCCCTTCTGTTCCAGCAGAAACTTTGAACCTGAAAGCCAAGAAGAGTTAGCAAAGGAAGTTATAGACATAGGTCTAGTGGCATGGTCGGCTGGATTAAGTTCAGATGGGATATAGTGCCACTGTTCCGGTTTGGAAGACCTTTTTATTCTCTCAATGCGGTTACTGACATACACGTAGAAGCGCCTTGTTTGGTTGTAGATGTAACCTAAGACAACTTCACTGTCACTGTAGTATTGTACGTCATCTATGTGAGTGTCCAGCTCATGCTGAATAAAGTCTGCAAGTTCTACTGCAAGCACAGCCCCACAGAGTTCCAGCCTGGGAATAGTGTGGTCAGGCTTGGGAGCCAACTTAGCCTTGCCGAAAACAAAACCAACGTGATCTTGATTGTCGGATCCCGTCACCTTCAGGTAGGCAATGGCTGCAATGGCCTCCGTGGATGCATCCGAGGACACATGGAGTTCCGTCCTAGTGCTAGCAGCAAGTGAGATTCCGGCGTAGCATCTCGGTATGTGGATTTCATCCAAAGCACACAAAGACTGCTTCCATGTTTCCCATTTCGATTCCTTATCAGGAGGTAGTGGGGCATCCCAGTCCTTGACGGTTTCGGATAGCTGTCTCAGAAGGGATTTACCTTGTATGGTAATTGGTGCCACGAATCCCAGTGGGTCATATAGGCTATTTACCACTGACAAGACACCACGTTTAGTGAATGGTTTGTCTGCACAGTTGATTTGGAAACCGAAGGCGTCGGCTGACAGGTTTCACCTCAGGCCTAAGCTTCTCTGCACAGGCAGACGGTCTGGTCCGAGGTCTATGTCCTTGAATCCAGGTGCGTGGTCACTTGACTCAAAGGCTCTCATGACAGCCAGGCTGTTTGAAGCAATTTTGTGCAGTCTAAGCTTAGCTCGGTACAGCATATGTTGGGTCCTTTTAAGTAGGTCAATTGCCGCTTCTTCTGTGGGTAGAGATTTTAGTCCATCATCTACATAGAAGTCTTTCTCTACAAAGTCTCTGGCGTCTGTTCCATACTCGGACTATCCTTCTAGTGCGGTTCTCCGCAGGCCATATGTTGCCACTGCGGGTGAAGGCTGTTCCCGAATACGTGCACCCGCATGCGATACTCCACCATCTCTTTGCTGGGGTCATTGTCCTTGTACCACAGGAACCTGAGGAAATTCCTGTGGTCCTCTCTGACTATGAAACAGTGGAACATCTGTTCAATGTCGGCGGTGATGGCAATGGGCTCTTTCCTGAACCTCACCAACACTCCTGCTAGGTTGTTTGTCAGATTAGGACCTGTGAGGAGGACATCATTGAGAGATATGCCTTGATGTTTGGCGCTTGAATCAAAGACAACTCTAATTTGCTTAGATTTCTTCGGGTGATATACTCCAAATGAGGGTAGGTACCAGCACTCCTCATTTTCCTTTAAGGGAGGCGCTGGCTCAGCATGGTTGTTATGGAATATTTTGCCCATAAAGGTGACGATGAGTTCTTTCATCTCCGTTTTATTGCTTCGTGTGCGCTGGAGTTAAATCTGGACAAGGCTTGTTCGGGAGCCTTACCCTGGTAGCTCGGAAGGGTAAGGGAAAAACCCAGTGATTGGTCTCATGCTTAAGGAACTCATTGTCCATTATCCTGATGAATTCCTTGTCTTCCATAGACGGGGCTACTTTGTTGTCATCCTTAGTGGTACGAAACACCGATCTTCCCAAGTCATCTGCATAGGGAGAAGGGATAATATCAGGCAGCTGTACAGGATCTGGAAGCTTTTCCTTCACCTCATAGTGATGAGGACATGGTTTGCAGAAAGTAGTGCGCCCGTCTCGGCATACGTAGGTCTTAAAGGAATGGACTCCTGTACGGTCCAAGCATACGTTTCCTATGACTACCCACCCCAAGTCAAGTCTCTGGGCGTAGGGGGCGTAGTCAGGACCATTACACTGTTGGCGGACCTTATGTATCCTTAAATTATTTCTGCCGAGTAGAAGTAGGATTTCAGCATCTGTGTCTAAAGGTGGGATAACGCTGGCTAGGTGCCTTAAGTGTGGTTGGTGGAAAGCAGCTTCCAGGGTAGGGATCTCATCCCTTTGGTCTGGTATTTGATCGCATTCAATTAGCATAGGTAGGGGTATTTCTACGTCTTCATTGACAGGAGAAGCAATGAAACCTTGTGCTCTTCTGCCACTAGTCTCTATGTGCCCCGAGCAAGTATTCAGAGTGTAGGGCGTTGCTGATCCCTTGATTCTAAAGGCTTCAAAGAACTTAGGTCCAGCTAGGGATCGATTGCTCTGATCATCAATGATGGCATACATTTTTACTGCCTTCTCTGGTTGCCCTTCTGGATAAACTCTGATTAGGCATATCCTGGCACAGCATTTAGCACTTTGATTCTCTCCACATACCTCTGAGCATGAGCAGGAAACAGCTGTGGTGGACTTGGCGTGATTCTGTGGCTCCCCGCCATGGCTTGTAGCGGGACTAGAGGTAACTGCGACTGCTGGATCGTTGGTGGCTGGGTGCAAGGCTGATGGGTGTCTGTCACTGTGACGCTCTTCACACTTAATGGCAAATTTACAGTCCTTGGCCATGTGTTCTGATGAAGCACAGCACTTGAAACATACCCCAAGTTCGCTGAGGATTTTCTTGCGCTCCTGCATGGTTTTGGACCTGAAGCCTCTACATTTGTTCAGTGAGTGTGGTCTTTTGTGAATGGGACACTCACGATTGAAAGACGTATCCCCCGACGGAATAGTGTACTGCTTATCGGCAGGTACTGCAGGTGATGGCAGGTTAGTCTTTCTGACGCTTACGCTGTTCCTTGAGTCCTTGCATCTATATGCAACGCTTTCATACCTTGATGAAGGTGTTGCTGGAGCTGCAGTGTGAGACTCCAGGAAGTCGAGGCTAGGGTCGTTCCTCATTTGGGCTTGTTCGTCAATGAACTTGCAGAACTGAATGAACGTAGGAAAGGTGACGTCATGTGACCTTTTATACCTGGAGACACACATTGCCCACTTCTCTTGCAGACAATGCGGCAGCTTTGAGACGATTGGGTTCTCCCCATGGGCAGTGTCAAGGTAACACAGTCCAGACAGACGAGGGTCTCTTTTAGCAAGTTCCAGCTCCATAAGCAGGTCACTTAAGTCCAGAAGCTTGTGGGCTTCCTTAAGGTTGATTTTTGGAACGTTCTGCAGTCTCTTGAATAGGGACTTTTCTATGACTTCAGCGCTACCATAGGTTATTTCCAGTCTCTGCCAGGCTGCAGAGAGACCTGCTTCAGCTTGCCCCACATAGACAGTCCTAAGACTCTTGATACAGTTTGTGGATTCAGGACCCAACCATTTTACCATGAGGTCGAGCTCCTGCTCCGCGGATAGGTTGAGATCAGCAATGGCGGCCTTGAAGGTTGCTTTCCAGGCTCTGTAGTTCTCTGCACGGTTGTCGAATTTTGAGAGGCTAGTGCTGATTAGCTCCCTGCTCACCATGAACCTGGCAAACTCGGACATGTCTGATCCTTCACTCCTTGTTACCATATTAGCTTGTGGTGCCCCTCGGGCGTATAAGCCGTGTGGTGTAGAAGGGTGAATTGTTCCCGGGTAAAATGATGTCGCTGCAGGGTTGAGCTGTGGTTTAACCTCTGGAGATTCTGATGACTGCTGCTTGAACTGTGAAGGCAGGCTGGAGTGTGCTTTGCGGTCATCTTGCGGTGATGACTGCTCCTAAGGGTGTGCATCACGGTGTTGGTCTTGGGTCTCTGTAGGGGCTGTGGGCGATACTGGCACCATAGGTTGGGCTGACTTGGACGTTTCCGCAATGTTGGGTTGAACGTCGCTGGAGAAGGTGTGCGCTGCAGGTATCTGTTTCTGCACGTAGTCTCTGGTATGAGCAGCTGGGTCATCTTCTTCCTGTGGTGGCAGGCAAATTGGGTCGAGGTTTTGCTTCAATGCTTGCTCGAGTATTTTTACTTCGGCTAATGCAATTTCTTCCTCCATTTCTTTTTGAAGAATCTTTGCTCGGGCCTCCACTTCTGCCTTCTTTGCTTCTGCTTTCTTCGCTTCTGCTTCTGCCTCTACTGTCTTGACTTCTGCCTCTGCCTTCCTGGCTTCTGCCTCTACTTTCTTGACTTCTGCCTCTGCCTTCCTGGCTTCTGCCTCTATTTTCTTGACTTCTGCTTCGGCTTTCTTTTCTGTGTAGGAACGTCTTAGTTTGGACCGCTCTGCGTTTAAACGGGCCTCTAGAATTCTGTCGTTGAAGGCTGAAGTTCTTGAGCAGGATGATTTGTATGACCGAACAGGGTGTTTAGACGAGGCTGACCTGTGCGATCTAGTTTCTTGCAGATGGGCGATGCGAAGCTCCGCTCTATCTTTGGCGTCTTGCACGGCGGCATCCCTTTCTCTGTCTGTGGAATCTGCCTTGCTTAACTCTGATAGGGCTTCGTCGATTTTAGAGTCTTTTAAGAAGGCAGCATACTTTGCGGACAGTCTCTTGTATCTGCCGTGGGCCATGTCTAGCTGTCTTATAGTGTCTTGTAAACTCGCTGCATTATCTTTTTGGTGTTGGACGCTTGACATGAGGGAGGCAACTCATTCCCATAGGTCGTCCAGGTTGTCATTGAACTCATCCCTTGTGGAATAGTAATTCTCGAGGGCCTTTAATGTTGGCTTGATGGAGCATACTGGTCGTGCATCTGGGTCTGCTGAAGAAGCGGGCTCTGCTTCCCGGTCTTCATAATGGACAGTATCGGGTTGTATTTGCTGTTTCAGCATTGGGGAACTGCGTAAGGTCCTTTTCGGCCATTTTGATTTAAGGTGCGCTGTCCTTTTAAGAAACCGAACTTTTGAATTGGGGGCTGGAAACCGCGGTGCAGCTTAGTTGCGACCCCCTGATAAGATTCCCAAGGTGTTTTTGGAGAATTGTGGGATTCTGCAGTCTGAATGTGGTCTGAAGTGATGCTGCAGGAGATTTCTTAGCAGAGCAGGGCTGCAGTATGTGAGAAGGCAGAGCGCAGGCACATGGATAGGGATATAAGGATGATTCTGGCCGGGCTTCAAGGCAGTCTTTCGACATGAGGCAAATGGAGGTGTGGATGATTAATAATCATACCTTTCGTATTTCCTCACTATAGGGCAGACAGGACCGATGCTGCTCAGCGTCCGAAGAGATGATGCACACCAGGGATTGTGCAGTCCAGACTTGTTTATTTGGAAATCTGGACATACAGCCGATAACTGGTAATACAGTAATTCTCCAGAAATGCAGGTGTAGACAAGGTACAGTAAGATGTAGCACCAAGTATGACTGCAAGTGTGAGCAACAAAAGAGAGTGTGGTCGAAAGACTGATGCCTTCCTAAGCCTGGTTAAAACGTGTCCTCTCACAACAGCATGAAACTGAAAATGAAATGGCTGCCAGAGGAAGAGAAGACTTGACCCCTGAACCGGAAGGGAAAGACATGCCCACAAGAATAAATTAATAACAAGCTGCCATACAGAAAAGGACCACTGGGTGGCAGCAGAGAAAACATAACAACATACATAGCATGAAGAACATACATGAAACAGCACAATTGGACTTTTCATATAGGCCAAATGGACTTTTTGGGCCCCTTAGACTCCAGGGCCCAGGTGCAAATGCAACCCCTGTATCTATTGCAGTTACGCCCCTGCAACTCTACTATATGAGCTCATTACCGAGCCTGATGCCTGACATACTAACACTAGCCTTGTGATAAGAGTTCTGTCTAGGCGAGCAAACCTGTTATATCTGCGAAACCTGCAACTATTTATTGTGTTTATGTGACTTACTGGACAAACCTGCACTTTACTGTTGTGGTAATTTTTTAGACTTTCTAAAGGCAAGTTTGGACTTTTACACCTGAACCGTGTGCGATATTCCTCATTGTCAGCCATGCCTCCAATGCAAGACCCTGACAACGTCTCGCGAGTCATATTTATCATTACATTTTCCCCATTTCCAAAAGATAGGTGAAAATTGCTACATTCTTTCGTCTTATAAAATGTGGCGTTTCTACATTATTGATAAATCTGTATTCAGTTCCTGTTTTTTGGCACCTGGCCTGGGTGCTATATTTTTTATGTATTTTTTTTAATGAGCAATTTCATTAATAAATCTGCTTTAAATGTCCTTATTACAAGGTTTAAAGAAACCAAAGCAGAACGAAGCAAACAGAATTTCTAGTATGCCCATGACTTCAAGCACTGAAAAAAAAAATCAGCAAAGTATGCTATTGAAGTACTGTTCTCATCTATTTGCACTTCGTGCCCTTTGTATATTACTTGGGTTATTCTCCTGTAACACATTAAATAAGTGTGAAGTAAAAGAATCAACAATGGAGACATAATGAATGTACTAATATGTACCAATCCCTGTGGTTCCAAATATTTAACGAGGTTGTCCACTACCTGAACAACCACTTTTAAAATAAAGTAGCCCCCTTATAACATACAAATAACATACGCTCATCTTCCTTACTGGTGCCATTTCAGTGATGTTATCATCGGGTCTCTTGGGACTTGTGTATGCTATATGACCTCAGCAGGTGCTATTAGACTGCTGCACTGTCACTACTTCCATTTGTCCGAGGTATGGACAAAAGGAAGTGAGAGTGCAGCAGCTCAATAGCATCCGCTGATTGGCTGCAGGGCTCACATTGCAGAACAATGTCACGTGAGTGGCGAGAGACGCGGTGCTGACATCACTGGAACAACGCCAGCAGAGGAGTATATGTTGTTTTTATGTTTTAAGGGGGACTATTTTATTTGAAAAGGGGATGTCCAAGGAGTGAAAAACCTCTTTAAACTCTTTTCCATCGTTGGTATGTATCTCGCTACTGGGTTTGAGAATGCTGACATGCAAATCCACATTTTCAGACCTTTGAGGGTGTAATATTTGAGAAGGAGTCTGATATTAGTACTAACTACGGTTACATCTGTACTTTTGGGTATGGAATTGGGATTTAAAGGGATTTTCCAGGAGATGAACATTATTCCTATAAGGACTCAGAAGGATTTAAAATCATATAAGCTATAATAATCACCAGCATTAATACTCCCACCGATCCCGATGCTGAACCAGTCCCTGCTGAAACTTGCGGAAGGTGAGTTTCACTGAGTGCTTGTTAATATATACTTACCTTGTAGTGTGTTCACATTCTGTTCCGTCCAGATGTGTCCGGATCCCAGAATTCCATGCGGCGGAAGTTCCCCGACCTCCATATTGGGACACCAAAGTGATGGGTGTCTCAATATGGAAACTGCTGGTGGTACCAGCCTCTTGCGCGGTACCACCAGCAGAACATCATCGCACAACACACACACTGTATACGCCATACGTACCACACACACACACACTGTATACGCCGTATGCACCACACACTGTATACGCTGTACACACCACACACTATACGCCATATGCATCCTTTTGCACGGTACCACCAGCGGAACACTGTCGCGAACACGCTGCCACCAAGATCAGCCGAATGATTCATTAACCGCCGCCATCTTTGTACAGGAGGAGCGCATGCGCAGTTTTAATGTTACCGACGCTATGTGTCTGCACAAAGATGGGGGCGGTCTGATTTACTGTGCCTGTGCGAATTCCACGCAGGTGCAGTGAATCATTTGGCTGATCCTGGCGGCAGATGCGCAACGTGTCTACAGGCAGAGGAAGCCGATCACATTAAAGGGGTTTTCTCGCAAACAAAAGTTCACTTTAACAATTGTCTGTGTCTGACCGTGTACAGAGCATATCACATCTCCTGGGCAGGGGAGGAAGCAAAAGACAATACTGACATTACAGCAGGGGATCACAGAGGATTTCTTTTATCAGGTAAAATATTTCACTGACTGTTTTTAAACAATATTTTACCTCACAAAATGTATCCTCTGCGATCTCCTGCTGTAATGTCAGTATTGTCTTTTGCTTCCTTCTCTGCCCAGGAGCTGTGGTACAGCACAGTGGGGGAAAGAGAGAGAGCAGACAAGGGGGAGACCACATAGGGTACACAGGTCAAGGAAGAGTTGACATGAGAGGACAAGACAGCTGATGGGGAGAGAGAAAGATCACAGGGGTGAGAGAGACAGAGCACAGGGGGGAGACAGCTCAAACAGGACAGCACATGAGGGGAGAACACACCACAGGAAGGAGATACAGCAGACAAGGGGGATAGTGCATGGGGTAGACAGGTCAAAGAAGAGAGCACAGATGGGAGAAATCAGCACATGGGGAAAGAGAGTGGATAGGTGGGTGAGCACATGGGGTGGAGAGATTCTCAACGCTGCAAAGCCTGCCCCCATCGTGACATTACCACCCTCCCGTGGCGATAGCATTGGGCCTCCATCTAATCGACTGGAAAACCCCTTAACACTTAACAAAGGGCTTTTTGGTTCTTAAAAGGGTTGTCCACTACAATGACAACCCCTTCTTGATCTGAGTGTTAGCCCCCGTGAAAATAAAAACACTTATACTAAATTTGTATATGTAATCAAGAGGATTACAATCATGGGGTTGAAGCTGGATTGTCTTAGTTTTTAATTGTAGAATTTTGCCTCCTCCTGTCACTACTATAAACCTGGTATGGAAGTATTAACAGAATTACAGAGCACCTTCATTAAACCCCCACCATCACAAAAAATATTCCCATAAATCTTTCCTGCAGTACAACATATTACTAATCTACAATATATCATTTACTTCTTAGCCAGAACATTACTCCAGTTACTGTAGTTCATATTCCTGCAATTGCAGTCTGGACCCAAGAGGCCATGAGGAGGAAGAATACTATAAGCTTGTGTGTTGTGTTCTGGCGCAGTAAGACTCATTAGCCTCCCTTAAGATACCCATTAAACATCTCAAAGATAGGACACTGTTTCAATATTAAAACATAAGTTTCATTTTCTGCCACCTCCTCTGTGACTTTTAGAGGATGTGGAAAATTATTTTTGACAGATATTTGCAGCAAGACACAGAACGGCTTTTTAGTATTGGGAGAACTCAAGAGAATACCACGCTTTATTTTTAATGTTGATTGTCAAGTGATATGGGGTCCATCACAGTGGAGCTTTTATGTGGGCATCTAGTATGTAAAAACATATGATCAGTGACATAGATATACTGTTATGATAGTCCTCGGGAGCCAGTAAGACTGCTTCATGCATCAAGAACTTTGATATGACTCAAAAAGTTGAACCCTGATAGGAAATATCATGACACAAAGATTTCTTCATACATGAAGCCATACCTGACATTCGGTTTTCCTAATCTAGGGAGGTCCTAGTGCAAGTGCTGATAAATTTCATGATATATCTGTATAGGGGTCAGACTTCTGTTTTTGTGTTATTATAGATCTACAAATTCCTAGAGTCACTTCTGGAGAGTTTAAATTTCAGTCATGTGAGAAGAGGACGGGAGCTGCACTGCAAATCGGGAAAGACTGCGATCTGTATGTACTGTATGTTATTGCACCTGTATTACAAGTGTATTTAGAAAGATTTAGTGATTCATGAATGATTGCATTGTGAAATCTCTCCACTTGTCTACTATGATCCTCTGTGGGTTTTACCTTCGAAAAGCTAGAGTTAAAATCTGCGGTGCATTTGCCTCATCTAGATTCCCCACTATCAACGATGGTGACTGGCCTTGAAGGATCATGTGTTATAGTTTGGACTACTGTAGTCAATATGTATAAAGACAAAACTGATAATTACAAATATCTATGACATCATATTTGGGACATTTAAGCACTGCTCAATAAAGACAAAACTGATAATTACAAATATCTATGACATCATATTTGGGACATTTAAGCACTTCTCAATAAATGTCCCCAAAGCGTGCCGTCTCCTGGGTGTCACCACCCCTTTCGCGCCTCGAATTATGGGAAAGTCACGTCAAAATCGAGGCTGTTTGCATATCAATGGACAGATGATCATGTCCTAATGTGAGCAAGGAAATGTAAGTAAATCTCATCTGATAGCTAGACTTGCAGCCTGACCAACACAAAGGCTCCTCACATTGCAGTGTGCATTCTATGCTCATTATAAAAATCATATGAATAATAGAGCCGATAAGCCAAACTGTGAATGAGCGCCCCTAGTAGCAGCACACAGCATACAATCTCACATTGTGGGCTCCGATGCTAAACAATTTCTAGTAGGGATTTCGACTGATGGTTGCTATTTTTGGCTTCCAATCTACATGTTCCAGCTGCAGGTACAGTAAGAACAGAACAGCAACTTCACCTGCCAGAAATGATTGTAAATGGCCATGAATTGCTTGCTATATAGGACACCTACACAATATGTCTAAAAATATCTTCACTTTGGAAGGAATTCCTACGTATTTAATTTCAGCCAGGAAATGACCCTGTAATCATTTATACTGTTGTTTCATGAAACCTTGTGAGACGTTTCTAAGACTACACTTATCTCATTATTAGAGTTGAGTGAAAAGAGTTATAGGATTCTGGTCCAAAGGTCACGTTGGTAGTCTGTGGCTGCGGCACCAGAGCCCTACAAACCTCCTTCTACTTGCGGGAATCCTAGGCACTTCTAATTAGTAGCCCAGTGCAACCACATCGTTACAGCATGGCGTATGCATGATGTCAAGCCAAGTCTTCTAATCAGAAGAAACAATGGGGGTGCAGGCAAGCAGGGAGAGGCTCACAAGAATCTGGTCCAGTGGCCACAGACTAAGAACGTGGCCACTAGACTAGGGTCCTGCAAATATTTTTGGTCAACTTTACTCAATAAAATTACTCTACCATTGCTTATATAGCACCAACATGTTCTGCAGCCCTCTACAGAGAACATAATCACTTTCATCAGTCATGGCTAAATTGGTCAAACACTGGTAATAGCTGTTGGTTGAATGACAGCTATTTCTCCTGACTCCCCCATGCACATGAATGCTTGGCTTAGTTGAGCATTTACGTGTTTTCATTGGGTCACTGGCCTTCAGACACTGGCAGTGGCTTTTCTGTATTGAGAACAATAGGACAGGGTGTCTACATTTCAAGAGTCTGCTCCTTATCTACTTCAACTTTATCTATTGGGGTCAGGAGATGACATACATATTTAATAGTCACTTGGTCCAGCTGAATATTACATGATCTGTAAATGGGGCTTTAAAGGGAACCCTTCATATTGAAAATGCTTTCCAATCTGCAGCCAGGATGTTATACAGCAAGGGGCGCTGATCAGATTAATATACTGTATATTGTTGTGGTAATAGTTTCAGTAAAATTGAAATCTCTGGTGTTTTTATGCATATACAGTCAAGTCAAGTGGGCACTCCTTATTCAGTGATTGTCAGTCTTCCCTATTTAACTGTGCATGCAGAAATAGCTGTCAATCAGGCAAACACAGTTCTGGTAGGACCACCCACTGGACTCATAGGTATACCCAAACAGCACAGATTTCAATAAATAAAATACAAGTTATACTGAATATTTTCCAAGAAATCTATATATCATTCTGATCAGCTTCTCCTTCTCTGTACCATGCTGTCAACAGATCGGACTGCATGAACAACATAACAGGTTCTCTCCTTCAACCAGAGAACCCAGTTATGCAAACCAACTTTGCTAACAACCGATCCTCCTTGGTACTCAAATTATCATGAATAGTATAATATATACCCTTGAATGATAGACATTTACAATGACTCTCAATACTTGGTGAACCAGTACTATTCATACTTAAATTTTATACTGTAGGCAAATGTTGACCACTACAGTACACTAAATCCTAAGAAGAGAGATGGTGTTTATTACATGGGCTGTAGCTATGGAATGATCTCAGCCATTGTAAGTGCATATTATTATTATTATATGTTGCTATTTAAAGGGAATCTATCACCAGAAACCTATATTTGCATCAATCAAGTTTTTGTGCTACATTTTTATTTTGGCAGGTTAGCATTTTCAGCAAGGCTCCTCATCATCAGAGACAGGATTACAATGACAGATGACGCCTTTATACACAGCTGATAACACAGGATCCACCAATCACAATAGGTGATGTCACAGCAGACCCTGCTCCCCTCCCTTCACAATAAGCACACTCTTATTAGATGCTTCGATACTAAAGATAGGGTCCGAATCTGTTCATTTTGGCTAATGTACTTTTCCTTACACAACAGGAGGAGCCTAAATTAAACCAACTGGCCAGTGTGAAAATAGATTGCATGTTTGCATGATTTCATTTTTTTTTTAAATCTTTTTATTTTTTAATATAGATCAAGACATTGAAAAAAAACGTTTATAAAAGTAAAAAAAAAAATAATAATTAACACAAAAACCTGATTTAAACAACGGGTCATTTTTTAGACCTATCTTATATGATCACTAATTACAATATAGCAAAAGGAATCAGAGTATTTTATCACTAATGGGAAACATATGCTGTGTGTGTATGCAAAATAATTAGAGCGAATCTTTCATGACTCCAGTAGTAATTTTATTAATGAGAACGTGTATACACAGACCATCAATTACCTTTTATACATTGTAGTATTTAAAAAAACAAAAAAAAAGGTTTTACTAATACTTAAAAAAATATATCTGTGACTTTTTCATTTAATATTTGTGACTATTCTTGAACCTTCATTCCCTGTCTGTTAGTCAATTTGGATCCGCTTTATTAGCCAATCAGAAAATCAGTATCCATGGCAGGGGATGCGCTCTGATCTTGCGTTAGGTGCTGTCTGCCCTGATGTGTGATTATGGTAGTACAGATATATGGAACCAGCTGGGGACAGGCCGCAATAACACAAAGGTCTGTACACAATTTCCCCTTTACCCTTTTTAAGATGAAAGGTACAAGACAGAGAATGACATATGACTTGTGAACTTACCTGGTTATTCCATGAAATCCTTGGAGTCGACCCTTTGTAACCTAACTTTAAGGGCATCTTCAAGGAGAAATGTGAGTAGGCAGGAGTAATGGTGTCAAAGAGCGCCGGCACTCAATATATTGCTTTCGCCACGTCCCATGTTGTGGCGAACATGTCTATTACACAATATAGATTTTATATGTGACATGAAATAATGCGTGACATTATCACACATTGTTTATAAGCTGCATTTCTCTTTATTGCTGCAGGTGAAGTCGCAAGTTTTGCCTTTTGTATGAATCCTAACAATACGCGGCAGCTTGTCACAAAGGTCTAGTTCCATATTCTGCATCCATAGATATATCTATAGACCACACAGACATATCTATATACCACTCACACACTGAGATATTGATTTCCTCTGTAATATTGTGCTTCACTGAGCAGCTTCAGTAAAACAATTTACCAAGATTAACCCCTAACCCGCCGATGCCTAGACATTTACTTCTGCATTCCTACTCGCTATATTTTGTTCCCTTCTTGCAAAAAATCTATTGAAACCCAATCTGCTGCTGCCTTGGCCAGAACAGCCCTTTTGGGGGACCTATCTTTTGGTCCATTATTTGTTTGTTTTGAATGCAATATTATCATTTCTAAAGAAACACTTCGTAAAAAAAAAAAAAAAAAATGATTTACTATACACTGATGTAGTGTGACATGCTCAATTCCATTAAGCTTTTTATGCATACTTTTGTGCTTGGTTTACAGTCAAAAATCCATTATTTTTTCACTGACGCCTGCAGTTACCCGGGGAAAGCAATGAAAGGTTTTCACAACCCCCAGATGCAAGTTTAATCAAAACAAAGCGTACCAATGCCCCTTTGACACAAACTATATGCCATATTTTACCAAATAATGGCTTAACAATTCCACCAGTATGTACCTCTGCTCTGAATTGTATCAACGATTGCAAATAAAGAAAATTACAATAGTGATGTTCCACTTAGGACAACCCTTTCTTATAAGAGGGGCTTTTTTGTCAAAAGGCTGATCACAGAATCTCCCACTAGCAGATGCAATATGTAAGGAAAGTGGGCAGCGAATGATGAGCTTCCTGCAGTGCCTCCGCAGGGCATATGAAGCATTACACGGCAGCCATTCTAATCAATTGGATGACGTTAGTGAAATGAAAGTGCTAGATGCTCCAGAAGGACCATTCTCCATTTTAGTTAATGAATGAGGACTCCAAACAGGTGAACCAGACAATCTTATTAAATAGTACATTCCTTGTCTTGTTCTGAAGTCGCTGTGGATCTACTATCTTACAAGAACTAACAGACTTTACCTTTTTTGCTTGGTTATCAAGCCTTAGAATGGGGTTTTCGATACGCAATGCCAACAGTATTGTTCCAAAAATCAACAGAAAAAATATCTTTGTATTGTGTTAGCCAGTAAATAAAGAAATAATAAAATTAGAGAGTACTCAAACGATGAAAAGATGCTAACAAATAGCAGCTTTCGAGACAACTCAGTAGTTTGCTCTTTGTTACCATCTTTTCAGTTAGCTATTAAAAGGTATTAACTACTGAGAACTCTCACATTTTAATATTTTTCAAAAAATTGAACATTTCTATGTACAGTATGTCTTTGGTTGAGCTGCTAGATATTCCATTCAGTCACTTCTTAGTTATATGTGTTTCTGGGAAAAACAATCAATATAATAACCACTCTGACTCCCACATAGGATGTCACCCAAATCCACAAGCTCTTGTACAGCAGCTCTGCCTGGTAATGCTGGTCTATAAAGACGCACACCCCTTGTCTTCGAGTATAAAATACAGCTACAAGGTCGGATATAAATTACAACCGGGTTTTAATACACTTTACCAGTGTCATGTTGACTCTTGAAATGGCATTTCTGTCATCCTTCCAGGTCCCATAAATTTAATTAAATGAAATGTATTTAGGTGCTTTTTTATTAGCAATGAAAATCGTTATTCCTAGACTTTAAAAATGTACCCCCTCCAAGCAGAGGAGTTACATAATATAATGTGTATGGAAGATGAAGAATATTGCTGCAGCATAAGCTGCATATTCTGATTTCTATATTCAGGTGCTCAAGTAGACTTCCTATAGGGATTCTGCAAGAGTTCATATAGGGCAGAGAGATGGATTCCTCCCCTACACAACCACCCTACTACATGACCCAAGAAATTACCACCGGTCATTCTTACGTGATCACTACCAGTGACCTTCTGCCTTACTGCTACATCTAATAAATGCATTCTCCGTTCCCACTGTCCCCCTCCCTTTGTTCTTTTGTCATGATTTAATTTTATATTTCCCTTATACCTAATTCTGTTTTATATTTAAGCTATAAAACAAGTCATCTCATATTGAACATTGCTAATGATTCACAACATTGTATTCCTCTATGAGAGTTGTAGATATAATGATTATTGCATAAAGGTGTCTAATTAATACCGATGTAACCTAAATTATAACCCTGTAATCAGAGTTTATCTATCCTAATATTTATGAAATTCAGCACGGGCATAAAACGCTATACTATCCAATGCCTGTATACGACCTGATAGCCACCGGTGTGACAGGTTGGTCTTGAATTTGACGTATAACAATATTCTCGTATCTATGTGAAGCTCACTGCAAACAATGATTAACATGCAGCCCAGATTACCTGCAGCCAAGTCTGAAGGTCCAGTGAGGAACAAGTTAATTATCCCACGAAGAAAGGGAGCAGTGGGATATAGAATGTGATTGATGCTACTATTGATCAGGGGATTAATAGAGGATGGATCAGTCTGAGAAGATTTCATGTCTACTGGTAGTGACACTGGAGAAACAGGAAAGTGGAGTTAAGTGGAAAGAAAAGATGGCAAAAAAATGACGCTTTCTAGGGACAGAAGTAGAATAATATGATGTCGAATAGTACTGTGCACAAGTTTTAGGCAGGTTTGGAAAAAATGCTGCAAAGTAAGAATGCTTTAAAAAAAATAGAAGTGTTAATAGTTTATTTTTATCATGTAATAAAATGTGAAGTGAACGAACAAAAGAGAAATGTAAATCAAATCAATATTTTGTGCTACTTTGCTTTACCTTCAAAACAGCATCAATTTTTGTCAGGACACTTTCACACAGTTTTTGAAGGACCTCACCAAGGAGGTTGTTCCAAACATCTTGGAAAACGAACCACAGATCTGTGGATGTTGGTTGTGTAAATCCTTTTGTCTCTTCATTTAATTTCATATAGAATCAATGATGTTAAGGATCAGGGTTCTGTAGGGGCTATATCATCACTTCCAAGACTACTTGTCCTCCTCTTACTGGGAACATAGTTGTTAGTGACAATAATCGTATGTCAACAGAGGAGCTGAAAATGAAGCTTCTTCTTTGCTTCCAAACACGTGCATTGTGCCTCTGAAGCTGGGTAGCGTACACCTGGTTTCATCGGCGCAATGACCTGTGGGAAAGAAAGTCATTTGCATGCGCAAGATTTGCAGAGAGCTGGCAATGACGTTGGCTCTTGCAAATCATAATATCACTCCAACGGAAGTGTGATAACATGTTAAGTTGGATGACTACTCTGAGGAAACAAATGACCCATGACTAGTCAAAAGATTAATTTACATATTAAAAAACAGACTTAAGAAATACTTTTTCTAAAGATCTGTTATTATGTCACTATAAACACTATAAATGGCTTGGTAGTCAGGGTGTTTATAAAGGAATAGAGAAATGATGGTGGTTTGGTGGCATAGGGACCTGACCGATTCTCTTTAATTTTGTGCATTCGTAACTAAATGCTGTTGCGAAGGCAAAGAGTGGTCACACCAAATATTGGTTTGATTTACATTTCTCTGTTGTTCATTCACTTTGCATTTCATTAGTTCATAAAAATAAACTAGTAACACTTCTACTTTTGAAAGAATTCTTACTTTGCAGCATTTTTTTCGTACTTTCCTAGAACTTTTTGCACAGTACTGTGTGTATTGATAACTGAGGTATACATTTATTTCATTACATTACAGCAAAGTTTACAGTTAGAGCTGTAAGATCGCAAGATAGCGAATAAGATCTTACAGCTCTGACACTGTATGCCACCAGGATTACGTGAAGGTGCCATGGGCATGACAGAATTTCCATGTCTAAGCGTTTAGAACCAAATTCTTTGGTGAGTTGAATAATTTGCATACAAATGTGCCATATACACAATTTTTTTTGCTATTCTATTAATTTGTATTTTTATTTTTTGGTGAATTAACCACCTTTAAAGTCAAATCTCTGCCCATATATAAGCCCTTTGAAAGATGTAAAAACCTCTAAAACTCTATTGATGTGTTAAAAGAATATGCCAGAAACATCTAATAGCTGCGAGTTTCACTTTTGTGACTTCCATCTATCATGAGAATGGGGCATTCTTCTGCTTCTTTGGCATTATAGAAAGCAGGCTGTGCATCCATTTACTTAACCCCTTCATCACCTTGGGATTTTCTATTTTTGCGTTTTCATTTTTTGCTCCTTTTCTTCCCACAGCCATAACTTTTTCCATTACTATGGCCGTCTGAAGGCTTGTTTTTGTGGGATGAATTGCAATTTTCAATGACACCATTGGTTTTACCATATAGTGTACTGGAGCACATGAAAAAAATCAGATTGTGGTGCAAGTGCGGTTCTTTTTATTTACAGTGGGG
The DNA here is from genome assembly GCF_051348905.1 of Ranitomeya variabilis. Lineage (NCBI taxonomy): Eukaryota > Metazoa > Chordata > Amphibia > Anura > Dendrobatidae > Ranitomeya > Ranitomeya variabilis. The sequence goes on along the minus strand of NC_135236.1, from coordinate 255,355,182 downwards.
AAAAAAAAGTATTTAGTCAGCCAACAATTGTGCAAGTTCTGCCACTTAAAAGGATAAGAGAGGCTTGTAATTGACATCACAGGTAGACCACAACTATGAGTCAAAATGAGAAAACAAATCCAGAAAATCACCTTGTCTGATTTGGCAAGATTTATTTTGCAAATTATGGTGGAAAATAAGTATTTGGTCATTAACAAAAGTTCATCTCAATATTTTGTTATATATCGTTTGTTGGCAATGACAGAGGCCAAACGTTTTCTGTAAGTCTTCATAAGGTTGGCACACACTGATGGTGGTATGTTGGCCCATTCCTCCTTGCAGATCTCCTCTAGAGCAGTAATGTTTTGGGCCCATCGCTGGGCAACACAGACTTTCAACTCCCTCCAAAGGTTTTCTATGGGGTTGAGATCTTGAGACTGGCTAGGCCACTCCAGGACCTTCATATACTTCTTACGAAGCCACTCCTTCTTTGCCCTAGTGGTGTGCTTGTGCTTGAGATCATTATCAGGCTGAAAGACCCATCTGCGTTTCATCTTCAATGCCCTTGCTGATGGAAGGAGGTTTGCACTCAAAATCTCCTGATACATGGCCCTATTTATTCTTTCATGTACATGGATCAGTCGTCCTGGTCCCTTTGCAGTGAAACAGCCCCAAAGTATGATGTTGCCACCCAAATGCTTCACAGTAGGTATGGTGTTCTTTGGATGCAACTCAGCATTCTGTCTCCTCCAAACATGACGAGTTTTGTTTCTACCAAACAGTTCTACTTTGGTTTCATCAGACCATATGACATTCTCCCAGTACTCTTCTGGATAATCCAAATGCTCTGTAGCAAACTGCAGATGGGCCCGGACATATACTGGCTTAAGCAGGGGGACATGTCTGGCACTGCAGAATCTGAGTCCCTGGCGGCGTAGTGTTTTAATGATGGTAGACTTTGTTACAGTGGTCCCAGCTCTATGCAGGTCATTCACTAGGTCCCCATGTGTAGTTTGGGGATTTTTACTCACTGTTATTGTGATCATTTTGACCCCATGAGGTGAGATCTTGCATGGAGCACCAGATCGAGGGAGATTATCAGTTGTCTTGTATGTCTTCCATTTTCTTATTATTGCTCCCACAGTTGATTTCATCACACCAAGCTGCTTGCCTATTGCAGATTCAGTCTTCCCAGCCTGGTGCAGGGCTACAATTTTGTTTCTGGTGTCCTTCTACAGCTCTTTGGTCTTCACCATAGTGGAGTTTGGAGTGTGACTGTTTGAGGTTGTGGACAGGTGTCTTTTATACTGATAACAAGTACAAACCGGTGCCATTACAACAGGAAATGAGTGGAGGATAGAGGAGCCTCTTAGAGAAAAAAGTTACAGGTCTGTGAGAGCCAGAAATTTTGCATGCTTTTATGTGACCAAATACTTATTTTCCACCATAATTTGCAAAATAAATCTTGCCAAATCAAACAAGGTGATTTTCTGGATTTGTTCTCTCATTTTGACTCTCATAGTTGTGGTCTACCTATGATGTCAATTACAGGCCTCTCTCATCTTTTTAAGCGGGAGAATTTGCACAATTGGTGGCTGACTAAATACTTTTTTTCCCCACTGTAAGTGGTGAAAAAAAATCCAAGTTTTTGTAAACAAAAAAAGTTGTCATTTTCCCAAGACCCGCAGCATTTCCACTTCTATTTTTCAGGATCTGGGGCTGGGTGAGGGCTTATTTTTTGTGTGCCGGGCTAATGTTTTTTCAATACCATTATGGGGTAGATGCAATCTTTTGATCGTCTGTTATTGCATTTTATTGCAATGTTGCATTAACAAAAAAAACGTAATTCTGGAGTTTTTATTTTTTTTCTTGTTACGTCGTTTATGGATCAAATTAATTATTTTTATATTTTGATATATCGCGCATTTCTGAATATTTTAAAGATTTTTTAAAACTTTTTTTTACACTTTTTACTTGCTTTAATAGTCTTTTTATGAGACTTGAAGCTGCGATCTTCTGATCACTTGTGCTACACATAGCAGGGCTACAGCACTGCTATGCGTAGCAGAAATCCTCATCTGTGATGAACCCTGGCCATGGAGCGGCACTCATAGCAGATCTGGAATGACAAGCACAGGGGTCTCCTGCAGACCCCCAGTTGTCATACCAACTCATTGGCGCTTCGCGATCATGTGACAGGTGTGCTGATGGAAAGGGTTAGTGATGCGCTTCTGGCGCGGGCATGCTAAATGCCGCTGTCAGAGATTGACAGTGGCATTTAACATGTTAACAGCCATGGGTGGATCACGATTCCACCAGCGGCTGTTAGGGGCACATGACAGCTGATCAAATCAGCTGTCATGTGCCGGAAAAGAGGCATGCTAAGGTTCGAAGCCTACATCAAAGAGTGGGAGACGACCTATGACATATAGATACATCATCATCATAGATTGTATAGGGGTTAAAGAAGCGCTCCTTCTCCCATCAAAGATTTTATCCTCTTAATATATTGCAGTCATCATATTATTGTTGTGAATTCTGTTCTTGGGCTCCCTCCGGTGGTTATAAGTGGTAGCGCTGCTGTCTGTCCTTCACAGCAGTTATCAGGTGTGTACACTCTGGACTGGGCTATTTAGTCTGGCCTCACCCTTTAGTCAGTGCCAGTAGGCCATTGTATTCTGGAGGATTCACATCCCTTCATGGTTTCGCCTGCTTCCTGGTCTTTTCACCAAGATAAGTTCTGCTTGTTTTTGCAGCCCACATTTTGTGGGCCTCATTGTTCAGTGCTTTTCATGTTTTTTCTTGTCTAGCTTAATCTGTGTAAGGATTTATGCAGTCAAGCTGGAATCTCTAGAGAGGCAGATATACCCTCCATATCTTTAGTTAGATGTGGAGTTTTGTATTTTCTGTGGTGGATATTTTCCTAGTATTTTAATACTGACCGCATAGTTCTCTGTCCTATCTTTCCTATTTAGCTAGATTGGCCTCCTTTGCTAAATCCTGTTTTCCGCCTGTGTATGTTTTTTCCTCTCCTCTCACAGTCAATATTTGTGGGGGGCTGCCTATCCTTTGGGGATTTTCTCTGAGGCGAGATAGTTTTCCCTTTTCTATCTATAGGGTTAATTAGTCCTCCGGCTGTGTCGAGGTGTCTAGGATCAGTAGGTACATCCCACGGCTACTTCTAGTTGCGGTGTTGAGTTCAGGGTCCGCGGTCAGTATAGATACCACCTTCTCCAGAGTACGTCCAATGTTACTCCTGGGCCACCAGATCATAACAGTACAACTGGCCAACAATGAGTTAACTGCATCTCAGAAGAAGGGAAAGAAAGTGCTGAGCCATTTTTTTTTCTGTACTCTTGGTTTTTTTCCCTCTTTACCTCTGGGTGGTTCAGGAGTTTGGCGCTGACATGGATATTCAGGGACTTGCTTCTCGTGTGGATCAACTTGCTGCTAGAGTACAGGGTATTTCTGATTATATCGTTCAGACTCCAGCTTTAGAGCCTAGAATTCCAACTCCTGATCTGTTTTTTGGGGACAGGTCTAAATTTCTGAGCTTTAAAAATAACTGTAAACTGTTTTTTGCTCTTAAGCCCCGTTCCTCAGGTGATCCCATCCAGCAGGTTAAAATTGTCATATCTCTGTTGCGTGGCAACCCCCAGGATTGGGCATTTGCCCTGGAACCTGGGAATCCGGCATTGCTTAATGTAGACACCTTTTTTCAGGCGCTTGGGTTATTGTATGATGAACCTAACTCGGTAGAGCATGCTGAGAAAACCTTGTTGGCCAGGGTCAAAAAGTGGCAGAATCATATTGCCAGAAATTTAGAAAATTGTTATGATCCTTAGTGGTTGAGGATCACAAATTACTCCAGCTAAGTAACAAACATAGGACAAGCTCTAGGAGGGTGGCAAACTGGACTGACCGCAAATCTGAACCTATCCAAACACACTAGAAGTAGCCGGTGAACGTGCCTAAAAATCCTAGACGTCTCGAGCCAGCCTGAGGAACTAACTACCCCTAGAGAGAAAAAAAAGACCTCTCTTGCCTCCAGAGAAATAATCCCCAAAGATATAGAAGCCCCCAACAAATAATAACGGTGAGGTAAGAGGAAGGCACATACACAGGGGTGAAAGCAGATTCAGCAAATGAGGCCCACTAATACTAGATAGCAGAAAATAGAAAAGGGAATCTATGCGGTCAGTAAAAAACCCTTACAAAATATCCACTCTGAGATTTCAAGAACCCCCACACCAACTAATGGTGTGGGGGGAGAAACTCAGTCCCCTAGAGCAACCAGCAAGCGAGGAAATCACATTTTAGCGAGCTGGACTAAAAACATAATGAACATTGATAATCAAAAAATGATCAAACAAAAAAGCTTGTCTTGGAGAGACTGGGAGCAAGGTAGACACAAGGAATCTGAAGAGCACTGAATACATTGAGAGCAGGCAAGGAACTGAGTATCCAGGTGAGCTAAATAGGAAACCAACCAAGGATAACGAACCAGCTGATGCTGTCAACCTGCAGAAAGACAACACTACACAGTACCGCTTGTGACCACTAGAGGGAGCCCAAAAATAGAGTTCAGAACAGAAAATGGTCTGTGTTGACTAAATTGAATGAGGATGCTTTGGCGGCAATTTTCAGAAAGGGTCTTTCTGAATCCGTTAAAGATGTTATGGTGGGGTTCCCCACGCCTGCTGGTTTGAGTGATTCTATGTCTCTGGCCATTCAAATTGATCGGCGCTTGCGTGAGCGCAGAGTTGTGCACACTATGGCGTTGTCTTCCGAGCGGAGTCCTGAGCCTATGCAGTGTGATAGGATTGTGTCTAGAGCTGAACGACAAGGATTCAGGCGTCAGAATAGGTTGTGTTTTTACTGCGGCGATTCTGCTCATGTTATTTCTGATTGCCCTAAGCATGTCAAGAGAATCGCTAGTTCTGTTACTATCAGTACTGTACAACCTAAATTTCTGTTATCTGTGACCCTGATCTGCTCATTATCGTCATTTTCTGTCATGGCATTTGTGGATTCAGGCGCCGCTTTAAATTTAATGGACTTAGAATTTGCCAGACATTGTGGGTTTCCCTTACAGCCTTTGCAGAGTCCTATCCCTTTGAGGGGTATTGATGCTACACCATTGGCTAAAAATAAACCTCAGTTTTGGACACAGTTAACCATGTGCATGGCGCCAGCCCATCAGGAAGATTGTCGTTTTCTGGTGTTGCATAATCTGCATGATGTTATTGTGCTGGGTTTCCCATGGTTACAGGTGCATAATCCGGTATTAGATTGGAAATCTATGTCTGTGACTAGTTGGGGTTGTCAGGGGGTTCATGGTGACGTTCCTTTGATGTCAATTTCCTCCTCCCCCTCTTCTGAAGTTCCTGAGTTCTTGTCAGATTTCCAGGATGTATTTGATGAGCCCAAGTCCAGTTCCCTTCCACCGCATAGGGACTGTGATTGTGCTATTGACTTGATTCCAGGCTGTACGTTCCCTAAGGGCCGACTTTTCAACCTGTCTGTGCCAGAACATGCCGCCATGCGGAGTTATGTTAAGGAGTCTTTGGAGAAGGGGCATATTCGGCCATCTTCTTCTCCATTGGAAGCAGGTTTCTTTTTTGTTGCCAAGAAGGATGGCTCCTTGAGACCCTGTATTGATTATCGCCTCTTGAAAAAGATCACGGTCAAATTCCAATACCCTTTGCCTTTGCTCTCTGATTTGTTGGCCAGGATTAAGGGTGCTAGTTAGTTTACTAAGATTGACCTTCGAGGGGCATATAATCTTGTTCGTATTAAGCAGGGTGACGAATGGAAAACTGCGTTCAATATGCCCGAGGGCCATTTTGAATATCTTGTGATGCCATTCGGACTCTCTAATGCTCCATCTGTGTTTCAGTCCTTCATGCATGATATATTTCGGAATTATCTGGATAAATTCATGATTGTATATTTGGATGATATTTTGATTTTTTCGGATGATTGGGAGTCTCATGTGAAACAAGTCAGGATGGTATTTCAGATCCTTCGTGATAATGCCTTGTTTGTGAAGGGGTCTAAGTGCCTCTTTGGAGTACAGAAGGTTTCTTTTTTGGGCTTCATTTTTTCTCCCTCATCTATAGAAATGAATCCGGTTAAGGTTCAGGCCATTCATGATTGGATCCAGCCCACATCTGTGAAGAGCCTTCAGAAATTTTTGGGCTTTGCTAATTTTTATCGCCGTTTCATTGCCAACTTCTCCAGTGTGGTTAAACCCCTGACCGATTTGACGAAGAAAGGCGCTGATGTGACGAATTGGTCCTCTGCGGCCGTTTCTGCCTTTCAGGAGCTTAAACGCCGATTTACTTCTGCCCCTGTGTTGCGTCAGCCGGATGTTTCTCTTCCTTTTCAGGTTGAGGTTGATGCTTCTGAGATTGGGGCAGGAGCCGTTTTGTCTCAGAGGAATTCTGATGGTTCCTTGATGAAACCGTGTGCCTTCTTCTCTCGAACATTTTCGCCTGCGGAACGCAATTATGATGTCGGTAATCCTGAGTTGTTGGCTATGAAGTGGGCATTTGAGGAGTGGCGACATTGGCTTGAGGGGGCTAAACACCGTATTGTGGTCTTAACCGATCATAAGAATCTGATTTACCTCGAGTCTGCCAAACGGCTGAATCCTAGACTGGCCCGATGGTCCCTGTTTTTCTCCCGTTTTGATTTTGTTGTTTCGTATCTTCCGGGTTCTAAGAATGTTAAGGCTGATGCCCTCTCTAGGAGTTTTTTGCCTGATTCCCCTGGGGTCCGTGAGCCGGTCGGCATTCTGAAGGAGGGGGTGATTCTTTCTGCCATCTCCCCTGATCTACGATGGGTTCTTCAGGAATTTCAGGCTGATAAACCTGACCGCTGTCCAGTGGGGACACTGTTTGTTCCTGATAGATGGACTAGCAAAGTGATTTCTGAGGTTCACTGTTCTGTGTTGGCTGGCCATCCTGGGATTTTTGGTACCAGAGATTTGGTTAGTAGGTCATTTTGGTGGCCTTCTTTGTCACGGGATGTGCGCTCCTTTGTGCAGTCCTGTGGGACTTGTGCGTGGGCCAAACCTTGCTGCTCACGCGCCAGTGGGTTGCTTTTGCCTTTGCCGGTCCCTGAGAGGCCTTGGACGCATATTTCTATGGATTTTATTTCGGATCTTCCGGTTTCCCAGAGGATGTCGGTTATCTGGGTGGTTTGTGACCGGTTTTCTAAGATGGTTCATTTGGTACCTTTGCCTAAATTGCCTTCCTCTTCTGAGTTGGTTTCGTTGTTTTTTCAGCATGTGGTTCGTTTGCATGGCATTCCGGAGAATATTGTGTCCGATAGAGGTTCCCAGTTAGTTTCCAGGTTTTGGCGGGCCTTTTGTGCTAGGCTGGGCATTGATTTGTCTTTTTCTTCCGCATTTCATCCTCAGACAAATGGCCAAACCGAGCGAACTAACCAGACTTTGGAAACTTATTTGAGATGCTTTGTGTCTGCCGATCAGGATGATTGGGTGGCTTTCTTGCCATTGGGCGAGTTTGCCCTTAATAATCGGGCTAGTTCTGCTACCTTGGTTTCACCTTTTTTTTGTAATTCTGTTTCATCCTCGTTTTTCTTCGGGGCAGGTTGAGCCTTCTGATTGTCTTGGGGTGGACTCTGTGGTTGACAGGTTGCAGCAAATTTGGGCTCATGTTGTGGACAATTTGGTCTTGTCTCAGGAGGAGGCTCAGCGTTTTGCTAACCGTCGGCGGCGTGTGGGTTCCCGGCTTCGGGTTGGGGATTTGGTCTGGTTGTCTTCCCGTCATGTTCCTATGAAGGTTTCTTCCCCTAAATTCAAGCCTCGGTTTATTGGTCCTTATAGGATTTCTGAGATTATCAATCCAGTGTCTTTTCGTTTGGCCCTTCCAGCCTCTTTTTCCATCCACAATGTTTTTCATAGATCTTTGTTGCGGAAATATGTGGTACCCGTCGTTCCCTCTGTTGATCCTCCTGCCCCGGTGTTGATTGATGGGGAGTTGGAGTATGTTGTTGAGAAGATCTTGGATTCTCGTTTTTCAAGGCGGAGGCTTCAGTATCTTGTCAAGTTGAAGGGTTATGGCCAGGAGGATAATTCTTGGGTTGTTGCCTCTGATGTTCATGCTGACGATTTGGTTCGTGCCTTTCATTTGGCTCGTCCTGATCGGCCTGGGGGCTCTGGTGAGGGTTCGGTGACCCCTCCTCAAGGGGGGGGGTACTGTTGTGAATTCTGTTCTTGGGCTCCCTCCGGTGGTTATAAGTGGTAGCGCTGCTGTCTGTCCTTCACAGCAGTTATCAGGTGTGTACACTCTGGACTGGGCTATTTAGTCTGGCCTCACCCTTTAGTCAGTGCCAGTAGGCCATTGTATTCTGGAGGATTCACATCCCTTCATGGTTTCGCCTGCTTCCTGGTCTTTTCACCAAGATAAGTTCTGCTTGTTTTTGCAGCCCACATTTTGTGGGCCTCATTGTTCAGTGCTTTTCATGTTTTTTCTTGTCTAGCTTAATCTGTGTAAGGATTTATGCAGTCAAGCTGGAATCTCTGGAGAGGCAGATATACCCTCCATATCTTTAGTTAGATGTGGAGTTTTGTATTTTCTGTGGTGGATATTTTCCTAGTATTTTAATACTGACCGCATAGTTCTCTGTCCTATCTTTCCTATTTAGCTAGATTGGCCTCCTTTGCTAAATCCTGTTTTCAGCCTGTGTATGTTTTTTCCTCTCCTCTCACAGTCAATATTTGTGGGGGGCTGCCTATCCTTTGGGGATTTTCTCTGAGGTGAGATAGTTTTCCCTTTTCTATCTATAGGGTTAATTAGTCCTCCGGCTGTGTCGAGGTGTCTAGGATCAGTAGGTACATCCCACGGCTACTTCTAGTTGCGGTGTTGAGTTCAGGGTCCGCGGTCAGTATAGATACCACCTTCTCCAGAGTACGTCCAATGTTACTCCTGGGCCACCAGATCATAACACTTATATAGCACTGTGTACTTACAAGTGCTCATTTTGCCATTTCTTCTGTTTTATATTAGGTCTATAAAATCACATGATTAAAAACTAACCAGCTGAATCCTTCTAAGCTCTACAGGAGCAAACAGGAGGTCAATTGTCCCTGTCGATTGTCAGCAGTCACTGCAAAACTCCCTGGAAAGGGGGAGAAGGGAGCAGCTGGGTCAAGAGTGGAAGAGGGGAATGATAAATGCAGGGACTAGAGACTTCCTTTTTCTATATAGAGCAGAGAAAAGAGAAGAATTAGCTGGGTAGAAAGGCAAAATGAGCAATTGTAAGTACACACTACAATATAATATGATGATTGCAATATGTTGAGAGTATTAAAACTTTAATATGGGAGTGCTTCTTTAAATAATGGTAAAGAGGTGGCGCAATACTCAGAAATGCTGCAATAAGGGGTGCAGTGTTAGCTCCCAGGTCCTGATGCCCAAGGCCCTCTACCACATAGGACCATGTCTGACAGCGGCATTTAACATGCCCACGAAAGAAGCGCGTCACTAACCCCGCCCATCAGCGCACCTGTCACATGATCGTGGGGTACCGAAGGGTTGGTATGACAACCAGGGGAGACCCCTGTGCTTGTCATTCCAGATCTGCTAAGAGCATCGCTGCGTGGCCGGGGTTCATAGCAGATGAGGATTTCTACTAAACAAACCAGATTTATTATAAACTAGCTGTACTACCCGGCTTCGCCCGGGTTAATGACTGCTGTTAGCAAAATAGAATGTGTTAACAAAAATTTATTCTGCACACAAAAACCACAAAACAAATAGAAATGTAATTATTAAAAGGCAAAAACTAAGCTAATAGAAGAATTTCACAACATATATTAGCTTTGTTATACTGAGAATGTCTTTGTTGCCTATATTAACCAATCAGAGCTCAGATTAATTAACTGTAGCAAAATAGAAGCTGAGCTGTGATTGGTTGCTATTGGCAGCCTGATAAATCCCCAGCCAACAGGAAGCCCTCCCCCCTGGCAGTATATATTAGCTCACACATACACATAATAGACAGGTCATGTGACTGACAGCTGCCGGATTCCTATATGGTAAATTTGTTGCTCTTGTAGTTTGTCTGCTTATTAATCAGATTTTTATTTTTGAAGGACAATACCAGACTTGTGTGTGTTTTAGGGCGAGTTTCGTGTGTCAAGTTGTGTGTGTTGAGTTGCGTGTGGCGACATACATGTAGGGACTTTTGTGAGATGAGTTTTGTGTGGCGACATGCGTGTAGCAACTTTTTGTGTGTCGAGTTGCATGTGACAGGTTAGTGTAGCAAGTTGTGTGCAGCAAGTTTTGCATGTGGTGCAACTTTTGTACATGTGGCAATTTTTCTGTGTGTGCAAGTTTTGCATGAGGTGAGTTTTCCATGAGGTGAGTTTTGCACGTGTGGCGAGTTTTGCATGTAGCGAGTTTTGAGTGGTGACTTTTGTGTTTCGACTTTTATGTGGCGAGGTTGATGTGTGTGTGGTGAAATGTGTGCTGAGGGTCGTATATGTGTTCAAGCACGTGGTAGTGTGTGGCGCATTTTGTGTTTGTGTTCATATCCCCGTGTGTGGTGAGTATCCCATGTCGGGGCCCCACCTTAGCAACTGTACGGTATATACTCTTTGGCGCCATCGCTCTCATTCTTTAAGTCCCCATTGTTCACATCTGGCAGCTGTCAATTTTCCTCCAACACTTTTCCCTTCACTTTTTCCCCATTATGTAGATAGGGGCAAAATTGTTTGGTGAATTGGAACGCGCGGGGTTAAAATTTCACCTCACAACATAGCCTATAACGCTCTCGGGGTCCAGACGTGTGACTGTGCAAAATTTTGTGGCTGTAGCTGCGACGGTGCAGATGCCAATCCCGGACATACACACATACATACATACACACATTCAGCTTGATATATTAGATATACCTGTATGTAATCTCTTGTATATAGTATATACCTGTGTGTCATCTCACCTATATATAGTATATATCTGTGTGTCATCTCCTCCTGTATATAGTATATACCTGTATGTCATCTCCTCCTATACATAGCATATACCTGTATGTCATCTCCTCCTGTATATACTATATACCTGTAGGTAATCTGCTCCTGTATATAGTATGTACCTGTGTGTCATCTCCTCCTGTATATAGTATATACCTGTATGTCATCTCCTCCTGTATGTAGTATGTACCTGTATGTCATCTCCTCCTCTATATAGTATATACCTGTGTGTCATCTCTCCTGTATATAGTATATACCTGTGTGTCATCTCCTCCTGTATATAGTATATACCTGTGTGTCATCTCCCCTGTAAATAGTATATACCTGTGTGTCATCTCCTCCTGTATATAGTATATATCTGTATGTCATCTCCTCCTGTATTAGACCTCGTTCACACGTTATTTGGTCAGTATTTTTACCTCAGTATTTGTAAGCTAAATTGGCAGCCTGATAAATCCCCAGCCAACAGTAAGCCCACCCCCTGGCAGTATATATTAGCTCACACATACACATAATAGACTGGTCATGTGACTGACAGCTGACGGATTCCTATATGGTACATTTGTTGCTCTTGTAGTTTGTCTGCTTATTAATCAGATTTTTATTTTTGAAGGATAATACCAGACTTGTGTGTGTTTTAGGGCGAGTTTCGTGTGTCAAGTTGTGTGTGTTGAGTTGCGTGTGGCGACATGCATGTAGCGACTTTTGTGAGATGAGTTTTGTGTGGCGACATGCATGTAGCAACTTTTTGTGTGTCGAGTTGCATGTGACAGGTTAGTGTAGCAAGTTGTGTGCAGCAAGTTTTGCGCATGGTGAGTTTTGCGCGTGGCGAGTTTTATGTGTGGTGCCTTTTGAGTATGTGCAAGTTTTGTGTGAGGCAACTTTTGCATGTGTTGCAACTTTTGTGCATGTGGCAATTTTTCTGCGTGTGCAAGTTTTGCGTGTGGCGAGTTTTCCATGAGGTGAGTTTTGCACGTGTGGCGAGTTTTGCATGTGGAGAGTTTTGCGCGTGGCGAGTTTTGAGCGGCGACTTTTGTGTTTCGACTTTTATGTGGCGAGGTTGGTGTATGTGTGGTGAAATGTGCACTGAGGGTGGTATATGTGTTCAAGCACGTGGTAGTGAATTGCGTATTTTGTGTGTGTGTTCATATCCCCGTGGTGGTGTGGTGATTATCCCATGTCGGGGCCCCACCTTAGCAACTGTACAGTATATACTCTTTGGCGCCATCGCTGTCATTCTTTAAGTCCCCCTTGTTCACATCTGGCAGCTGTTAATTTGCCTCCAACACTTTTCCTTTCATTTTTTCCCCATTATGTAGATAGGGGCAAAATTGTTTGGTGAATTGGAAAGCGCGGGGTTAAAATTTCACCTCACAACATAGCTTTGACGCTCTCGGGGTCCAGACGTGTGACTGTGCAAAATTTTGTGCCTGTAGCTGCGACGCCTCCAACACTTTTCCTTTCACTTTTTCCCCATTATGTAGATAGGGGCAAAATTGTTTGGTGAATTGGAAAGCGCGGGGTTAAAATTTCACCTCACAACATAGCCTATGACGCTCTCAGGGTCCAGACGTGTGACTGTGCAAAATTTTGTGGCTGTAGCTGCGACGGTTCAGATGCCAATCCCGGACATACATACATACACACACACATACACACATTCAGCTTTATATATTAGATAGAACATGGTAGATAGAAGAGAAGGTAAAGTTTTGTCTGTGGCTACATATATGTCCAAGCACACAATGCAATACTGGGAATATTATTAGCCATAAAGCTAAATTCATTTTCAAGTTGTGTTATATTACATTCATAACGCCTATTTGTGTACTGCAGGAATAGTTAGAATACAATCAGATCAGTTCCCTTACACGGTAAACCAATAATCATTAAGTATCACTTAAGCTTTGTAGATTTGCCGCCAACCAAAACACAGCAATATTTGTGAGAAGACAAAATAATGCTGATTTGTTCCAAACGTTCTCACTCTTAAGGCTGATGTGTACATTTGTGGATTTAACAGCTAGCAGGCAATGCAATAATGGTCATCATGCTGGCAGAGTGGTTAGCATTGTTGCCTGGGGTTTTAAGTTTAATTCCAACCTAGAATGCAGCGTGAAGGGATCTGTGCACTCTCCGATTCTGATGTGGATTTTGTCAAGATCTTCCAGTTTCTTCCCATGGTTCAAACACACATGTACACATTACAAAACAATAATTGCTTCAGCATGAATGAATGAAAGAAAGTACGATGGATTATAAGGGGGGAAGGACTACATCTCAGCGATTGTGTACAATTATATAATATGCTGACAGGAGAAAAGAATGTGGATGTAGTATGGCAGTAAAGTGACGACATTGGTGATGCGAACATCTATTACGTCTGTTTGTTCATATGTACCTCTCAAAAATGAAAACTAGAAGTTACACTTGTGTCCAAGCATACATTTACACCTGTGTCTTTAGTTATTTGACTTTCAAAACTTTGACTTTTTCACGTAGTGTAATACAACCTATTGAACGCCACCCTATTCCTATATTACGGGCACATACATGTAATATGCTGATTTTGGAGACCTCAGGGCAGTGGCGAAACCAAAGTCTGATGGGCTCACACCGGCATGTTGGTCACATGTATTGGTCCTTTAGCATTCTACATCGTTAGATCACTTTCTTTTTAAATGCTTGCTATTGGGTTCCTCTAAAAAAGGTTTACAATCAACCAATGATCCCCTTCAATTTTATTTTTTGTGAATGGGTTGAAACTCAGGGCACATTAGTATATTAATATGTCTCCTTATAGATCAACTCTGATTTTTGTGACATAACTTCTAATTTCTACCTCTTATATAATAGCACAGAAGTTAGGACCTGTTCACATTGGATTTATGCAATGTGGCAAGAGGTTTTATCTGAATCCCTTAAAAACGGACTTCAGACAGAAACAGAGGAGGATGGCGCTAGGCTGGAAATATTGTGGTGGGCCAACGCATTCACTGGTCATGGATCCGCCCTAAATGCACTTTCAGGCTCATTTGCATATGCTTTTTAACCAGGTTTTCTCTTTTACGGCACATCACTTTGGGACCCATACAGGTGTACATGAAATTCTATAAGCTACATGGCCCTGTTTTTGATTTAATTACATTAAACAGTGTGACAGATTTCCTATAGGCCAGTACTAAGTATTTTACCTCCCCACCACTAACTCTACACTGTTCCCATATCTGTACATGGTTGCCTGGCCTCATATTGCTATGTTTTAGCTGTTGCCTAGAGTAGAGCTATTTTAGCTCTTTCTTGTGAGCTATGATATCTGTTAATGTGACAATGATAGAATTAATGAGAACCTGCTTGCTAAATGTTTGATAATTGAGTTGTGCTGATGTATATTAAGTGTTTTAATGAGAAAGAAAGAGTTATGGTTGAGACTGAGCCGATGCAGATGAGATAGGTTTACATATTGTGACGGACAGGATAGAGACAAGGGTACAAATGAGGGGGTAGAAGGAAGCAGACTGACCATCCCATCTGGCCTATAAAGAATGAAAGAAAGGGGAGAGGGAGATCAGCAGAGTGATGTAAATTATATGACTGCGTCCAGCCAGAGCTGTCACAGTATGTAACACTCAGCCAGAGGGCAAGAAGACGAAGAGAGCTGGAGAGGGTGCATCAGGAACGAGGCACTGCATGAGAAAGTAGGAACACAGGGCTCTCAGCAAAGACAGAGCTACCGAGAAAAATCCAATAAAGTAAAGAAAGCAGCTTGATAACTGTGATGTCCCTTGAAATCAAAGACACCTCATCAATCATGTCACTTCAGACATTAGTCCCAGAATATAACGTGTTTTCTCCATTGACCCAAGTCATCTTATTTTTCTTTAATAGAATAATATTGGCATTTTCGTTCATATTTTTCTTTCTCCATGAGTAGCATCTGTGTCCTGAAGAAGCCAGTCATCCCAAGTAAAAAACCTTTATAGGATCTTCCTGGCCGAAACATATTCTCTATGACCGTATTCCTCCTCTTAATTGCTTGGCCCAGGTCCAACAGAAGGGAATTGTAGATTAAATACATTGTAATAGTAAAATACTTACCATCACCTTTTATCTTTGCATGCGCTAAGTGTTTGCACAGGGAGAAATGCTGAGAGAGAGAGAGAGTTACGGGTTGTGCATGTAGAAGAGAAAAACAAAAGCAACACGCTCAATTAAGATGAGAAATAAAAATATGCATAGAGCTGGCCATACGGATCAGAAAAACTGTCATCGGAATACTCATCTGGACGACAGCTATTCCCCCTGACAACCTCATACACATGCACATGTTCATAATGATGGGAGGTGAATTAATTGTTGCCAGCTTACTTTCCTGAACCACATGATTTATTTTTGTTTTTGAGTTGTTGTTATTCCCTCCCTTTATTGCAAGAGTCAAAACTTTGTATTTTTCGGTTTAAATAGCCATATAAGGGCTTGCTTTTAGTGGAATGAGTGGTACTTTTCAAATACATCATTCATTTTACAATATAAGGCACTAAAAACTAAGAAAAAAATCCGAAATAGGCAGAATTGAAAAAAACCCCACAAAAAACAGCAATTCTGCTTTTATTTTTTGGACTTTTGTTTTTACAACATTTACTTGGCTGTAAAAATGACCTAGTAACTTTGTTCTAGGAGTCGGTACATTAAGGCGATACCAAATTTGTAGAGATTTTATTTTGTTTATAATGTAAAAAAGAAAACACTGAAAAAAAATTACTTCAATTTGCCATATTCTGAAGGCCGTAGCTTATATTTTTAAATTGACAGAGTTACAAGAGTATTGTTTTGTGAGGTGAGCTATAGATTTTATTGCTATGATTTGGTGGTATATATGACTTATTGATGTCTTTAACTGCCATTTCTTTGGGGAGTTGATGTGACCAAAAAACATAGATTCCGCCGTTTTGAATTATTTTTAGTTTGGCGTTCACCAGATGGGATAAATATTTCTATATTTTATTAGATTGCACACAGCGATGCCAATATGTTAATTTTTTTTTAGATTTCTCTATTTACATTATTATCATGATTAAACCTTGTATTTGTTTTCTTTAATTTTTTTTTCTTCTACATTTTTTATTAGTCTCCTAAAGGGACATGAACCAGTGATCGCTTGATACAATGTAATAATGTCATACATTACACCGCAATACTGTAAAAATTGACAACCCGTTGGCACACTGTGATCTTGTCATAGGAGGAAGAGGGGGATTTAGGTTTCGGAAGTGATTTTCCCCCTAATCTCCTAAGTGCCACTGTCACGATTGACAGCACCTATGAGGTTAAACTGTTGCTATCAGAGCTACCTTAGATCCAATCACAGCAGTTACTCTTTTATGCAGATTTAACATATGTCCAAACTGCATCTTTTTCTGCCATTTTATGTGCAGAAAACAGCACAAATCCCTAAAAAATGCTTCAAAATATGAACATATTCATTTCTATACAAAAATGACTTGCTGTTCATATGTTCTGACTTCTGAGCTTATTTTAAAAGCTTCACGTTGCAGATTTGACTGTGGAATTTTCTGTGCAGATTCTGCATTTCTTGGCAGAAAACGCAGGTCAGAATCTGCGCCTTTTTTTGTATGTGCACACGTTGCAGACTTTTGTGCGGATTTCTTCCTTTTTTCCCCCCTGCAGATTTCTATTATGGAATGGGTGCAGAAACGCAGCAGATCTGCAAAAAGAATTGACATGGTCCTTTTTTGAATCTGCTGCGTTTTCGGTGCAGATTTTTCCACATCATTAGCACAGCATTTTTTTTTGCCATTTGTTACGTGTTACGGAACCACTCAGCACCCAGAATATGTTGTGCAGTTATATGTATGAATAATAGGTTCCATGTGAGATGCATCAGCCCACAGGCTGCGCCCCTGGGCAGAGGGGACAAGATATCCCCCTTCTGTCCTCCCCCCACCTTTGTAATTCCCACAGTAAATATCGGCAGGCTCCAGCCCCCTGCGGCTATTGTAATGTATGTCTGGCCTGCTGCTTTTCTATTGGCCTGCCCTCTGTATCTGTGTAATATATTTTGGGTCCTGTGAATAAAGTGTTGTGAGACTGGAAATATGTGGAGAAGCAGTCAGCTTTTATATGCTCTCATGTAATCAAGGAATTCCAGCCAGCGTCCTTCATCCAGACTCCAGCCAAAGCAAAGTGGACCTCCTGAAACACGGGGTGGTACTGAAAGAGGTACCCCAGCTGGGTAGACCCCGTTACACCATTGATTTACATTGTACTTTAAACACTTGCAGATCTGCAGCGTTTCTGCGCGTAAAAAAAAGATGAAGATCTGCAGGAAATCTGCAACGTGTGCACATACCCTTAGGCTTTCAAAAGCCGCCAAGTGTTTAAAATAAGTAATGTACATTCTTCAGGCATTTTTTACAAGGAAGTTGCTTCATACTTTACAATTCAAGTCAATGAGAAGGCTAATAAGATGGTATTTGTTAAGCATTTTTTAAACGTTTGTGCTGAGAAAAACACAAGCGTTTTCTGAATTTCTTTATACATATAAAAAAGGTCTAGAAAATGTCAGAGAAAAAAAATCCACTGGAAAACACAAAAAAAAAAGCTCAAGAAAACATTAGCAAAAGACTCTTTCGATTTACAAAACTCCAAAGACAAGGAGAGTTCCTTGGAGCATCCTCCGCTTTACAAAGATATTTTTGGCTGCCAGAAAAAGATGTAGTGTGAACGTACCCTTAAAATACTGCAGGCACTCGAGTTATGAGTCCACTCCATCCAGTTAGCGTGCACATCTGCCATACATGACCATAGAACAAAAGCAGACATGTTGTAAACTCTTTCGCTACACATCTCGAATGAAGAGAGTGTGACACCCCGTATACATTTGTATTAGAGGCATGAATGTAGCTATACAGCACGAAGAGGTCGCAGATACATCATCGCCCTATTGCCTGAGGGGGCCCAGAGATGGTGCTAATATTATAAATGGACATGGTAGTAGGGGGTCTTTGCTACACACTTTGTATTATGATCAGAAGCTTCAACACCACCAGATGAGTAGAATTTTTCATATATTTACATTTATTTTCATCTTACAGTTGATGAAGCAGTCACCAGTGTGCAGTCATCTAAGAGATGTCCATGGATCTACAGGACAATAGCAATGAGCATAACATATGTAGCAAACAATCGACAAGCTATGTGACAAAATGATTAAAAAAATAAAGGAATGTATGGTATATTTAGAAAAAAAGTCAATGATTGCTTGAAATCACATGACCGCGTATGGCCAAATTGGGCTCTTTCCCATATATCCACTCCTCCAACCCCTCCCACTGTGACCAACCCAAATCCCTCCACCACCACTTAAACACTTATTACACAATAAAAATATAACACGTTAAATTCTTTGGCCACAGCGGCCAGTTTATTGACAAACAAAACTGTTATGATCTGGTGGCCTAGGAGCAGCATGGACGAGCTCTGGAGTAGGTGGCCTCTATACTGACCGCAGACCCTGAACTTAACACCGCAACTATAAGTAGCCGTGGGATGTTCCTGTCACTCCCTCGACACCTCGTCACAGCCGGAGGACTAATTACACTGCAAAGAAAGAAGCAGGAAAACTATCTTGCCTCAGAGAAAATCCCCAAAGGAAAGACAGCCCCCCACAAATATTGACTGTGAGAGGAGAGGGAAATTACAAACGCAGACTGAAAACAGAATTTAGCAAAGGAGGCCACGCTACCTAGAAAGAAAAGACAGGACAGAGTACTGTGCGGTCAGTATTAAAATACTACAAAAATCCACCACAGAGAATACAAAAATCCCCACACCTAACTAAAGGCATGGAGGGTAACTCTGCGACTCCAGAGCTTCCAGCTTGGCTGAATAAATCCTTACACAGACAAAGCTGGACAAGAAAAAACATAGCAATTCACTGAACTATAAAGTCCACCGCATGTGGACTGCAAAAACAAAGCCAGGACTTATCTTTGATGATTTAGACAATCCAGCAGGAGAAACCAAGCAGAGATGTGAATCCTCCAGAAAAACAATGGACAACTGGCACTCACTAAAGGGTGAAGCCAGACTAAATAGCCCCATCCAAAGTGGAAGCACCTGATGACTGCTGTGAAGGACAAACAGCAGCACTACCACTTATAACCACCGGAGGGAGCCCAAGAGCAGAACCCACAACAGAATTCACAACACAAAACATAATAACCATATAACAAACATATGAAAAAACTTGAGGGGAGGGTTCTTGGAGCTAAAAGATCTGACATAATATATAGGCAAAACCACCACCAAATTTTAACCAACACTTTTTACCCTCAGCCGAGACCACAAGCTCAAGGGCACCATGTAACCCTTTTTCGGGCAGACCAAAAACCCCAAAGCTCCCGAGGACAATCCCCGTCCAGAGCCCGTAACCACAAGCCAGATCAATCCCCAGCCAATTGAATCATCGTAATTTAACATACAATTCCTTCCTCCAATAAAACATCGCCAACTCCAAGAACCCCGCCCCCACCAACCACGAACAGCCCTGATCACCTCAGGCTCGTGAGTGCCCCACCACCACCAGCGCCCTCTCAACTCCCTCCTGTATTCCAAGCGCCCACAAATCAATTTGTCATTTAAGTGCATACCATCCTCTCTCCAAAAGTTACTGACCCCAGACTCCAAATCAAAATGCCTCACCGCAATCCCCCCATTCCTAGATACAAAATTCGCCACTCCCCTATTAAGTTTTATCCTGGCCCTATTAATTCCTTTTAAGGATTGAGCCGCCCTCCATTGTTTTCTAGGCAATATGTCAGACCACACTGTCCGAATTCCAGGATAAGAGACCCACAATCTCAAAAATCAAAACGGATATCCCTAATCAATTCCCTAACTGGTTTTGTACCTAAATCATTCCCCTCCATGTGCACCAGTAAAATATCCGGTGCTCTGTCCAAACGCGTGGCCCGTGAAAACTCTGACAAAACCCTATTCCACAACATACCCCTAAACCCCAACCATCGAATCACCACTGAATCACGGCTAAAACCTAATTGCCTACCATCTGGCCTATCGTCAGCATGAAACGCACCCCAATACACGAACGAGTGTCCGAAAATCCAGGTCAATAAAGGGGCCCGACCTGAAAAACAGAACAACAGTTACGGACCAGCATAAAGCAATAGGCCCCAACATTCAAACTCCATCTGCCAATCCTTTTAATCGCATCAGCTCCTAAACCCAAACCATCTGCCTCCGTCGCAGCCCCGATCCTAAAAGAGTGAGACCCATAACTACCAGCATCGAAGCCTAATTCCGCCAACGCCTTCTTTAACACAGCCGAAAATTGAAAACGCGACAAAAAAGCCCCACCTTGGTGACGTAACAATGGGCCTGATCTACCAGACCACAAACTCCAGTACTCCTCCAAACAACGCTGCGGGCACATTAAACATCCATCGACCCTCCCCAATACGACCCGCTTACCCATTCCCAATTGGTCGGTTTTGTAACGCCTGATCCAGAACGTAATGCCTCCAGCCCAAAAATCTACATCCTCCGCCAACAAACCCCCAGCCCTGTTTTTATTGGAGGACACCAGCTCTCCCATTCGCAAAGCAAAGAACACCCAAGAATAAGCCAACCTGAAAAGCACCGATTCAAAAAGAGAACAACAAATTTTTCCAACCACACCACTCAATTTTCCCAACATGCTAAACGAAATAGGTCTGCGCCTATCGAAACTACTCTTACCACTCTGAAGACCCTTCAACGCCTGCCTTATCAAAAATTCTTTTGCAATATCAACCGATCCCTGCAGCTTAAATCCAAAAACCATGCCTGCGATACATTTGTTCACCTTTGAAACGGACCAACCCCATTCCGCAGCTTTGCCAACCAAAAACAACACCTCCAGCGTCCTATCCCTATCAGATTCGACAGATCCCCACTGACCCGACCAGCGTTCCCATATTCTCCACACTGATTCATAAGCTAACCACGTCTACTTCGAAACTGAGGCTTGAATCAACCGACCTCCTTGTCCGCAACAATTTGCCACAAATGTGAAGGGCATCCTACTCCTGAGGCCTCCGCGTCTGGCGCCAACTCCCGGAAATGATCCAACTGTAAACAAGATAAAGCATCTGATATCGAATTTTGCACACCCGGTACGTATACTGCAGAAATGTAGGCATTCAACTCCAAACACCGCAGCATCAATTCCCTAACCAACCTGATCACCGGGGGGAGGGAGAAGTTAGACTATTAATAACCGAGACCACACTCAAATTATCACAATGAAACCTAACCCTCCGATTTTGGAAAATGTCACCCCAAACCCCAACCGACACCACAATTGGGAATAACTCTAGCAGTGTCAGATTTTTGGTCAAGCCTTGTTTGCGCCACCATTCCGGCCACAACCTGGCACTCCACCTACAACCGCAATAAGCGCCATAACCAACCCCACCGGCTGCATCAGTGTAAATCTCGCAATCGAAATCATTCAAAGTTTCCAGCTGGATCAACGATCTTCCATTGTAATTCTCCAAAAAACGCTGCCACACAACCAAATCTTCCTTGTGCTCCTTATTCAAATGAACAAAATGATGCACTGCCCTGAGTCCTGCCATCGCCTTTGACAACCTGCGGCAAAAAATCCTGCTCATGGGCATGATCCAGCACGCAAAATTCAAACGTACTAACAAGGACTGCAACTCCTTCAAAGTCACCTTGCGCAGTCTCCCGATCCTCTGAACTTCCTGTTTAAGCAACAAGAGCTTGTCCTCCGGTAACCTACACTCCATTCTTTCTGAGTCAATAAGAATGCCCAAAAAACTCAAAACCATGCCAGGGCCCTTCGTTTTTTCTCTCGCCAATGGAACACCGAACAGCTCAGCCATCCACTCCATGGTAGCCAATAAATTCCTGCATAGAGCAGAGTCCAGTGGACCAATAAACAAGAAATCATCCAAATAATGAATGATGGAAGAGACTCCGGTAACGTCCCTAACCACCCACTCCAGAAAAGTGCTAAATGTCTCAAATAACGAACAAGAAATCGAACAGCCCATAGGCAAACATCTGTCCAAATTAAAACCTCCGTCCCAAAAACAACCTAGCAAAGGAATACTATCAGGGTGCACCGGAAGCAATCTGAAGGCCGATTCAATATCCGTCTTAGCCAGCAAAGCACCTTCACCATACCGCCGCACTCATTGCACCGCTGCATCAAACGAAGTGTACACCACTGAGCATAACTCCTCATAGATGCCATTGTTAACCTACCCTTTGGATAAGACAAATGATGGATCAACCGAAATTTGTTCGGTTCCTTCTTGGGCACCACCCCCAATGGGGAAACAAGCACACCTTAAACAAGTAAACAACTAAATAGCCCTGCCATCCTACCTAGTTCCGCCTCCTTTGCTAACTTACTACTAACAACCGCCGCATGCAAATCCGCTGACCTCAAATTCTTAATAGTAAAGGGGACCGTGTGGCTAGGAGGAGGAATCCTAAAACCGTCTGAAAAACCACGTAAAAGAATCCCTGCTTTTTCTTGATCTGGGTACCTACTTAGATAAGGGGCCATCTTTAGCAGCCTCACAGGCATCTCCCCCTTGACTGCCACCCACTGCTGGCTTACCCCTTGCTTTCTTAAAACACTTTGACGCTCCATGGGAAGCCCCGTTACAGCGGGAACAAACATGTTTGAATTTACAGGTGTTTCCAAATTTACATTGGCCATCGTTAAATTGCCAACATGTTCCCGATTTTTCTTTTGCACCCTGCATCCCCTGACCCCCACTTCCATGTCCATACTGCTGATTGTCGGCACCACGCCCCCATGAAAGGACTGTCCGTACCTCGCCTGGGCCATATTTCGGGTCGAACCACCTTCCTCTGACGAAACTGCTCATCATACCTGACCCCTATAAGTATGGTGTGCCTCCCCTATCACGTCCAAATAGCAAAAGAGACCCGAACAGTTGTCTGGAAATTTCTCATCTATCACACTAGCCAGGATCGCAAAAGCCTGCAGCCAATTAACAAATGTTTGCGGAATCAACCGCCACCTCCTCTTCTCCTCCTTCTTTCTGTCGTCCTTTTTACCCTTGTCCAAGTTAAATTTTTCCAAAGGAAGGAGGGAGAAAATCTCTACATACTCATCCTTCCAAATTTTTTCCCTCACTTCTTTCTTTAAATGGGCACCGAGCGGACCCTCGAAGCATATATACACCTTTCCTTTTGCTCTATCATCCAACTTCACTGCATCACCCTTGTCTTTTTTGGTCTTCACCGACACTGATACCCCTGCCGACGATGCCTGCGCCGACACCCCTGACCTCCCTGTGTCGCTTACCACTCGCGATCAACAACCCAACCCCTGTAACCAGGCCCCCACAGGTGACACCCCAGCACCTTCGGCAACTCCCCCCTCTAAACTCCTCAAAAAATGCGACACCCCTGCCAGAATATCGCTAATGTCCGACACACCCGAGCTACCCACTCCAGTTAAGCCACTACCATCTGCCGCTACACTCTGACTTCCCCTAACCTCCCTTAACCCAACCTCCAATGGTGACAAACGAGACATGGACATATATTCACGAAGCTGCGCGGGTGCTGTGTCCCCGCCAGCTGGACATCTGGACTCCTGCTGTTCTCTATTCTCTGGCTGCTCGCTCCCAGAATCGCACATGTCATTGTCCCTTTGCTGCTATAGGCCCGCGCCCCTGGCCACCATGTCACCAGGGGGGACCGAAGCTGGGGATCCATGTTGCTCCCTTGACCTCCTGTTGGACCTCGATCTGTCTGTGGCTGCAGTCTCCCGTGGCCTTCCTGCATTCGCCGCCCTGTTGTCCTCAGCTCCCAGCGTACGGCCCCCGCGTTGCGGGCACGGCTGAGCCACTTGAGGCTGTCTGCCTGCCATCCTGCTCTGCCAACCGCTCTCCCTGCCAGGTGCCCCCGCATCGGCCGCTCCCGGGGTACATGCCGCTGTCGCCACCGCCCGATGTCCATCGGCAGCTGACGCTCCCACCTGCCGTCCTCTCACCGCCGTGACGTGGCCTCACGCACCGCTGCTCCACCACGGCCGCAGGGATCTCTCTCGGCCTGCGCCGTCCCACGGTGTGCTCGAGCAGGCAGCACTTCTGGCGTGGCCTGCACTACCGGTAGAGCCTGGCTGGGCGTCGCGGCCCTCGCCGCTGGAAAGCGCCGCGGGCCCACGCTGGCAGAGCGGGTGCCGGGATTCCTGCCAGAGGGGGCACAGGGCGGATCAGTCGCACCGCTGAACCCGTCCTCTGCAGGGTCCCCGGAGGGGCTCCGTGGCCTCTGTCTGCCACGCGTCGCCATGTCTGGAGACAGCCGTTCCGGGGGCATCGTCCCCTGGTCCTGCTGACTTGCCGTCCTCCATCGCCCAGTAAAGATGATAGCTGCTCCTCCAGCCAGCCGCCCCTCCTAGAATGAGCCACGTCCCGCAATCGCTCCACTAAGCCATCCACAGAATCCATAGTGAGTCTGCCTAAGGGGAGGGTGGGTGGGCTTTTCACGCTGGATTCCCTCAGGCAAGTGGCGATTTTCCCACACTTTCCCTCCACTCAATCCTGCACCCAACCCCCAACTCCTCCCCTAAAAACCCTCCTACCAATCCCAGCATTTTAATATTCAAAGAAAAACCCTCCCTTGGCAACGCAGTCATGGGGAGCTTACATCTAGCTGCGCTAATTCCAGCCCCCATCTTGGAAATGTATACACAGAAGATATGTAAAATAGTCCACACTTGATAAATATTCTTCATTAAATAAACCTATTATCTCAGCACTGATGAATTGCAATAACACAAAATAAAATAATAAACACAATTTAGCATTAGTCGTAGTGGTACCACTAGGGTTACTGTTGTAATGCGAACAACACGGCATTACAGTATATAAGGTAGTTGGACTGTGTGGTCGCATTTCTACCCCTGAAGACACCAATCACGTCAGTGTGAAATGTGTCCTGCATCTTCTGTAAATGCTGTGTCATATGAATCGTGTTATAATTAGTGGTAGCAACCAGGCAACCCCCACATGTACTTATGCTGGCTATCAGATGTAAATCATCCAGCTGCGGCAAGAAAAACTAAATCTCCGAGCACTAAAAAATACTCGGAGGACCCCCGAGCATGCTCGAGAAATCTCGAGTAACGAGTATATTCACTCATCACTAGTTATAATGTATAGAGTGTGCTAAGTATTGATAGTATAATGAAAAATGCATAGCATGTAGCACTGTCATAGGTAATGTTGGTAATGTGAAAGTGTAAGGTATAGATATGTAGATAGTGACTACAGGGTAAGATATAGTTACTGTTTGGGACTAGCCCAAAGTAGGAGGGGCTAGTCTTAGGGAGAGTGACTGCTTCCTACCAGGAAGTCAGATAGTGTTTGGAGTGTGAAGTGAGCAGTGCTGCAATAAGAGGGTGATCCTATGTGAGGGGAGAAAGAAAAAGGAGGGATAGCGTGATCCTGAGGAAAAGTGACCGATGAGACAGAGGACACTTAGCCATGAGACTTTGAGCTTCTAACACAGAAGGTAACGGGTCTTAGCAGGACTGAGAGATGGTTATTATTGAAAGGTCCCACATGGTAGATCCATAGCACCAGTAGCCGAAGAAATAGGACACGGAATTGCTGAGCTAGTAATGGAAATTTGTGAATCAGGAATGTAGTGTTAAAGCTAGGTTGTGGCAAAGTAGGGAGGAACAGTGTACCTTGAAAGCACTGGAGTACACTACAGAGGAAGGATGCTGTGTGAAATAAGGCTTCGTACTGTAAAGGAAATATCCATAATATGTTGTACCCACTGTCCTTTGTATATAACCCTTACTACGTTACCATTCAGTAAAGAGTTTATTTTGGAATGATGATCTTCATCATTGAACTGTGAGACATCTGGTCCTGGTAAGCCACAAGACTGGCTAGATACAACCAGCACAGGCATAGCACCCTCACAGCACAAGTCCCAACACTCAACACGGATCCCCACTTTCATGGAACGAGCACAGGTGCTGAAGACGAGTGCTTCACCCACGGCCACTGCTCCGAGTCAGGTTGCAGTCATATTAAGCAACAAATGGATGAATGGGAAAATGTTAGTCTGTGGCACAGCATGCTTTCCTTACTATGCATCATATGCACATATTATACCACAATTACTGATATGTCTGTTAATGCTTACATGAGATAAAGCCCATTTTCTGTGGGAAGTGGTGCTCGTATGGCAATCAATTAGACAACTCCACTCAAATGATCTTCGCTAGTCTGTAAAACATTTAGGCCGTGTTCCCACATAGTGTAAACACTTAATTTCTTTTCACTGTGTTTTTTTTGCTGGTATCCACACCAAAATAAGCAATAGAAATCTGTTCCAACTTAGATATGAGCAAACATGTTCAGAAAACGTTCGCCAGTATCAAATTCGTCACGAACGTTGCACATTCAGATTCGTGCTTGGATTCTCTATCTTTTTCTCAGAAAATCGGTAAAAGTCAGCCAAAGTTTGGTATATGATCGCGTTCACTAAGGTCTCTTTCAGACTACAAAGTTTCCGGTAGCAGCATGTCCCGCACATGTGCACACTGATGAAAGACAGATTATATCCATGTGTCATCAGGGTGACACGTACCGGCGCATGGGAATCAATGGTACTGTTGGCGCTGTTCCCCGGCATCGGGTGCTGAAGTGAAGACAGCTCACATCACTGTCCCCTGCTCACGCTGTGATCAGCGCTAGCAGGGGACAATGTTGAGAGTTGTATTCAACATGTTGTCGCCGTTCTGGTTGAAGTCCAGTAGACACTGAGCTGCTGAGAGTGCAGCTTCAGTGACATGCGGTGATGTTAGAAAGGTTACTGCCAGTCACTAAAGCTGCGGTTCCCACAAGCAGCTCATTGTAAGGTGAGTGGCCAGATGAACTGCGGTGACCTCAATAAGATCACCACTATCAAGAAGAGAATTTTCTCATGGTTCCCACTGGCAGCTCATTGAGGTCAATGCAGTTCATCGGGCCAGCTCAAAATCTACTGATGTTCATGCTGATGTCATCCCACTGTCATCAGTCCATGCTGCGCAAAAAAAAATATGCGTGTGGGTTTTTCACTCAGACACATGGTCCGTGTGAAAAACCTAACATGTGCGCACCACCATTCAATGCAATGGATGTGCGTATGTCCGTATTTACGGTCCTTAAAAAACGAACATGTGAAGGATGCCTTAAAGGGTAAGACATGTCTAAAGGCATCAACTGCACAGAATGACTTTTTTTTATCGGACTATATAAAATATGGATTTTTTTTATTGAACTATATAAAATGTATATTTTGCACATCTCATTGTCCATTGAATTCTAGTAGAAAAGGGAAGAAATGAAGAGAAAGGAGTGCTAATTCTTGTCACTTTGTCTCTAAACGTTCTGAGCGTCATTTAGAATTGCTTTTGCAAGCAAAATTTTGCTTATTTTGCAATATTTCCTTGTTGTAAAAGCTGATGTCAAAATGTATTAATGTTTTGCCCCATTTAATACACATTTTGTAGTATACTAAAACATTACCCCTTTAACACTCAAGCCTGTTTGCAATTTTACAATTCTGACCAGTGTCACTTTATGTGGTAATATCTCTGGAATATTTCAACGGATCCCATTGACTCTGAGGTTTTTTCGTGACATATTGTACTTCATGATAGTTGTAAAATTTCTTCGATATGACTTGTGTTTATTCATGAAAAAAATAGAAATTTGGCAAAAATTTTGCAACTTTTAAAGTTTGACTTTTTAAGTCACATAAAATAATTATTAAATAATATTTCCCACATGTTTACTTTCCATCAACAAAATGTTTGAAACTTAAATTTTTGGGGTCGGAGGTTAGAAGGGTTAAAATTGAGCCCCGATTTCTCATTTTTCCAGCAAAATTTACAAAACCATTTTTTAAGGGACCGCATAAATTTGAAGTGATTTTGAGTGACCTATATGACAGAATATACCCAAAAGTGACACCATTCTAAAAACTGCACCCCTCAAGGTGCTCAAAACCACATTCAAGAAATGTATTAACCGTTCAGGTGCTTCACAGGAATTTATGGAATGTGGAAGGAAAAAATGAACAGTTAACTTTTTTCACAAACATTTTACTTTAGACTCCAATTTTTTTATATTTGCAAGTGTAACAGGAATAAACGGACCCCAAAATTTGTTGTGCAATTTCTCCTGATGATGGTGATACCCATATGTGGAGGAAAACCACTGTTTGGGCTCACAGCAGGGCTTGGAAGGGAAGGAGCGCCTTTGATGTTTGAATGTAAAATTTGAAGGAATAATTAGCAGATGTCATGTCGCGTTTAGAGAGCCCCTGATGTGTGTAAACAGTGGATACCACCCACAAATGACACCATTTTGAAAACTAGACCCTTCAAGGAACTTAACTAGATGTGTGGTGAGCACCGTGAACTACTAGGTGCTTCACAAAAGTTTATAACGTTGAGCGGTGAAAATAAAAAAATTTCCATTTTTCCCACAAGAATGTTCTTTTATCACCCAATTTTGCATTTTCACAAGGGTAACAGGAGAAAATGGACCCCGAAGTTTGTTGTTTAATTTACCTGAGTACATTGATACCACATATGTGGGGGAAAACTACTGCTTGGGTGCACGGCAGGCCTCAGATTAGAAGGAATGATGTTTTGAAACACAGACTTCGATGGAATGGTCTGCGGGTGTCATGTCGCGTTTGGAGAGCCTCTAATGTGCCTACACAGTGGAACCCCCCACAAGTGACCCCATTTTGAAAACTAGACCCCTAAAAGGAATGTACCTAGATGTGTGGTGAGCACCTTGTACCCCCAGGTATGTCACAGAAGTTTATAAAGTAGAGCAGTGAAAATTAAAAAAAAAATCATCACATTTTTCACATAAAAATGTTTTTTAGCCCCAAATTTTGCACTTTTACAAGGGTAACAGGAAAATTTGCATTATACATTTCTCCTTGTTACATACCCCACATGTACTATTGAGGTACAGTGCAAAGGTCAGAAGAGAAGAAGCGTCATATTGGAGTTCAGATATTTCTGGACTGGTTTGAGGGTGCCATGTCACATTGGCAGAGCCCCTGAGGTGCCAGAACAGCAAAATCCCCCATAAGTGACCCCAGTTTACAAATTACAGTTCTCAATGAATTCATCTAGGGGTGCAGTGATCATATTAACACTACAGGTGTGTCACAGAATTCTATATCATTGGGTAGTAAAGAAAAATTTAGTTTTAGCCCCAGATTTTACATTTTCATAAAGGGAAATGGGCAAAAATGGCACCCAAATTTATCCCACAATTTCTGCTGAATGTTGAACTATCCCATATGTAACTGTACAGTGTTGCTTAGCTATATGGCGATTCTCAGGAGGGAGGGAGTGCTATTTGCCTACTGGAGAGCAGCAGATTTTCCTAGAATACTTTGCGGACTTCTAGCCCCTAAGTGCTATAAGAGCGAAGAGCCGTTTTGCTTTTCCAGAGCCTTTGTGCGACCAGTAACATGAAAACCCCCTATATTTTCATTGACAGATGATGGACCTAAGTGGGGACTAACTTTTTTTTGTGGATTGATTTGAAGCTTTTGTTAGGAACATTTTACATAACATTTGTGATCACATTTATCTATTGTTCTACGCTCAACACGTACATTGGTGTTTCCATCTAAATCCCTGAGTGACGTGATTCAGATGAAACCCCAGAGGGATCCATTCACTATTATGAGGCAGCAGAATAACTCTGTACTCTGCCTGGCTTCTGTTCAGCGTTTTCAGAGTTGCACAAAACTGTGACGGCACTTTAATGCACGCCTCAAAAGACGGACACCAGATCATAGGTCAGACGGAATCTACAGTGCCTCCATCTGCCACTTTATAGGGAATCTTCCGCCAGGGAATCCATCTGAATCTTCTATTGCAGAGAATTACACGGAAGCCCTGATGTAAGCGCTCAGCGGAGAGAGCATGATATTTACATTTTGTTTTAATTTCTTTTTACCTTTTTACTACGTGCCTCTATGGGATTTTCACTTTCTGCAGTCTGATAGAAGTTCTAATGCATTAGCGCTGTCAGCCCTGCAGACATTAGTTAAATTATGACAACATCAGGTCACCATGGCAACGGTCGGGCCCACGCGATGATGTCGTGGGGGCGCAGGTCAGATTGCCGAGGGGGCTCCTTCCCTCTGCATGCCTGCTATAAGCTGCGATCGCAGTATTTAGGCGGTTAAAGTGCCGAGAACGCTGAGGGCACCGCTCCTATACTGACTGCCAGGTGTCAGCTGTCAGAATCAGCTGACACCTGGCAGCGATCACGTGTGCACAGCCTCAGTGTGTGCAAAATCTGCATGACGTATCCATACGTCCATGGTCAGTAAGTGCCAGCCAACCTGAACAAATTAATACATCCAAGGTCATAAAAGTTAAAGAATAACTGTTGTTTTATTTTTTTTTCATAAATCAATAATACATGTGAAAAAAAAAAATAATAATAATAATCTTTATTTTTATACAGCGCTAACATATTTCACAGCGCTTTACAGTTTACACACATTATCATCACTGTCCCCGATCGGGCTCACAATCTAAATTCCCTATCAGTACGTCTTTGGAATGTGGGAGGAAACTGGAGTACCTGGAGGAAACTCACACAAACACGAGGAGAACATACAAACTCCTTGCAGATGTTGTCCAAGGTGGGATTAGAACCCAGGACTCCAGCGCTGCAAGGCTGCAGTGCTAACCACTGAGCCACCGTGAGCACCTTTCTACTATACCTTATAAAATAAATCCTCTTTTTTCACCTCCTAAACTGATCATTCATTCTCAATATTCTCAATTCATGGGTAACATTCAGTGAATACACATTTTCCCATTACTAAAGTTGGTGCTCATGGAGTTCTATGGAGAACTGTAACTGTCGTTCCAGGAGAACCTATAGCAGAATGTCTGTGTCTGCCATCAGCTCCTCCTCTCTCTTAGAATTCTAGAAGCACTAACTGTCATCTCCAAACTTTTTCCCTGAATACAGATATTACAGGATTTACCCATCAATTAAAAGTGAAAGATCAGTCCAGGAGGAGATAGAAGCAAACTTCTCAGATAAGATATATTACAAAGTTGCTTATTTTCATGTGTACTATTGATTTATGAAATAAAAAATAAAATGAGGGTTATTCGATAACCTTTTGGCTTTTAGTGTGACATTTTTATGCATGCATTTCTATATAAAAGTGACAGAAAAGTTGCAAATTCTGCACAAGTTATAGCTGTCTTAAAAAAGTTGTAGATCAACATGTACATAAAGTCACAATTTGTGAAAAATTCAACATTAATATGCAACATTTTACCCATTGGTCTCTTGCTCTTTTCCAATGTTGGGAAATCTACTAATTGACATTTTTAAAAATTAGCAATTTACACAAAAATTCAGCACTGACGTGTTAAATTTACCACATTGATCTTCTGCTCTTATCCAACATTGGGTTGTGTACTACCATAATTTGTGTCAAATTTGGCCTAAAAATGTGACATATGATAAATATTGAGTGGCAGAGGTGAAGTTAATACATTAAAGATTGGGAGAAAATTATGCCATTTCCGATAAATGCGGGCCTGTATGTGATAAAGAAATCCTCTGACCTCCCAATGAAAAAGAAAATTGTTCTCTATCAATCTATTTGATAATCATAGTCTACATGTGGACAAATCGACTTTTTCTATTGCTAACTGATTGATTGGTATTAAGAACATACTCTTGAAAACTCGACAAATAAAATTATGCCATGGGTTGATTAAAAAATAATATACCGTATTTTTAAATCAGAAGTTGAACTAAAAATAATGTGTACCATCAGTGATGCTTACCTGCTGTAAATTTTCCAGTCTGCTGCCTTTAAAGGGAATCTGTCAAAAAATGTATGCTTTCCTACGTGAGTGCAGCTTGCTGTAGAGGCAAAGACCCTAATTCCAGCGTTGTGTCAATTCCTGTTCTCTTTGGTGCAGTTTTCATAAAATCACTGTTTTATCTGCTGCAGATCTAGCAGTTAGCTGAATGCTGAGCACTATAACCCCGCCCATAGCACTGATTGGCAGATTCCTGTGTACGCTGTGCCTAGACAGAAGATGACTGTCAGTGGGGTAGGGCAGGATTACACGAAGCTCATGAATATGCATGACAACATGACAGCAGATTTACTAGTGCATTAGCGATAATATCCAGTTGATAAAACAATGATTTTATCAAAACTACAGCAAGCAGCCCAGTAAGTGAAACATCACTGGAATCAGGGTTTCTGCCCCTAATTTATGCTGCTGTCATCTTAGGTGACAAAAACCTGGCGAACGATTCCCTTTAACTCTAGGACAAGGACCTTTCGTGAAAGTTACAGCTCTGCAATTGTAGATTGGCGGCTTTGTAAGAACACAAGTCCATCACAGTGTCAAGTGGAAATCACTGCATGAAGATCTGACTCCTGTTACAGCACATAGGTCGAATACTTAGAAAGTACAGGCTACTAAACCACCAGAGAACCATAGACAAACACAGCGAAGCAAATGAGCCATTGTTAGGGCGAACCTGGAGAGAAATCTGTCATGTACATGCATCCACTTAGATGACAATTCTTTTTCTATCTGACTTCTATCAGAATAAAAAAAATATGTGTGGCATCATAAAGATCAAAGAAAAAGTGACCATAGTCTACAATCACATTCTTTGGCAACTCTGGATAAAGCAGACGGCACTATGGCACTATGTTAAAATAACCATCCTCTCCACTCCTTTGATGCATGTACACTTTCCAAATCCTTGGAGGTGAATTAGATATTAAAAATAATGCAATATATTTCTGTAAACATGGCATACAGCAATACATATATTACATTGCTCACCTTGATGAGCCGTAAAGAAGGACACTGACTGGCCGCTGCAAACAGATTCGGAGGGTTTTAGCCTTCCAATGCCCGATCATGTACTCTGAAAGAAAGGAAGAGGCATGACAATTAACACCTTCAATATAGGTAGCTAGTAACTACAGATTTGGCAATATACATTTTCAGCTTTTCGCAGTTCATTGTCCAGGCTCAAAATTAATGTCAATGCTTAAAATGAAAAAAATCTGGGTGGTCTATGAAGGGACAACTGTTACAAGACACCTCCTTAGGGTCGTAAAAGTCTCTTTGTGGCACCTGTAGTTGCTTTATAGTCTCAGAGAAGAAACACGGATCATACCGTAATGATTGGCAAGAGAAGGATATTATGTATATATTTTATATGTCAAAACAAAATGTCAGTGTAAGACTTATTGGGTTATGATGCAGTTTCCAGGTAATTAAACATATCTCCTCATGGCTCTGCTTCAGAATCACCCCGTCATTTCCAGAAAGACACACATACTATCAGTTCTAGCAAAAACAGCTTTTGTATTAACTTCATGTTCGATATGACAGTAAATTGGGTGAGATCTTGTGCAGCAGTGTCTTCTTGAACTACAACATGCACCTCAACAGAATTATGGAGAAATTGTCCTTGACCTTTAAGGTGGCTGAGACACCGATGATTAAGCTGCTATGTACAAAACAGCTGCAGTCACAAAACAGGGAATTAACACTATATTTCCAACTAGCTAAAGCTCGAAAATTGGTAATGCCCTTCACCAAAAACTGCCAATTTTATTAACCACAATCATCACTGATGGCAATGTATGTTTTATTTGGCTCCTTTTTAATCCCATACTGTTTTTTTGGGGGGGCAAACATTGCTTTTTACATATTTTACAATCTGACGAATGGCCACCAACTACTGATGACTTGATTATTGAGAATTTACAAAAAAAAGTACAATGTCAAGATCTGGGTTGCCAACCATCCAGAAATTCCAGGATAGTCTGTAGAAAAAAGACAGTTTTTTGATCTGATATAAAAACAAATAACAAAGGCGTCTGAGATCTTTTTAAAGCTTTCGCAATATATACACTATTTTGACTGTGATTACTGTATCATCATTTTGAAATTTAAAGTAAATACATCTGACATCATCATATTAGAATGATGGGCTGTAGACATGGATCACTTATAATCTTAATGATTTATTATGGTTTTCCAATGTGTCCGTAAAAAAAATTGTTGGAGATTTTTTTGAAAGCTGTCTAGAAAGTAAAAATTTAGATGGCAGCCCTTATTTAGATAGCATCTCTGTTTTATAGTGCTGGGTCATATTGGCATTTTATCTGGCACTGAATGCGTTAACGCTGCCAAAGATGCCAAGGCTATGGAGCCGAATCCACCCAAGGAGTGAAGTACCGTCTTGAAAGAGAAGCAAAGAAATGGAGAAGAATCGGATGGAGAGAGGAGAATGGGAGGAAGGACAGGAGGAGGATTCTCGATGGGAGGAGGGTTTGTGGGTTTTGTTTTTGCACAGATAATAGGATTCAACGAAGCGCTGAGAGCATCCAGCCATCCGCTTGGGCTGTCCTGTTAAATACAGAGCACTGGGGAGACGGAAGGAGGGGGAAGACAGAGAGAGGGAGCAGACGAAGAGATAGGGAAGAGAGGTGATGTACGAGGAAGAGATACTGGTAACACTGATGCATGTTTCTGGAACAGACCAACGGCAAAGTAATGAGAGAATGAAGACTAAAAAGTGATAAGAAGAGATCATAAGGTGGCGGGCATGATGAGCTACTGTATTAAAACAGATCAGACCTAGAGAGGAAGACAAAGAAAACGAAGCATTACACATTTAGGAAAGTTGGTATCAAGGGAGCTATGAAAGACATGACAGATTCTGCTGTCTGCAGTCCTGATCTGACAGGCATCAAAGGCACATTTTACACCATTTTTAAAGCATCAACTTTCGCAGAAATAGAGTCGGTATGTGGCATTATAAATAATACAGAAATATATTATTAATAGTGCTGCCATGATGTGTTTACAGATGAGTGAAATTCTCCTCTCAGGAAGGTAAATCAAGTCGATTTGCAGTAAAGTTTGACCCTTCCATAGTGCTCCACGTACAGCGGCAGCGTATATTCCTATAATCCAGGTCATGAAGCTATGTAAGAGGCAGGAACTGCCAGGGATTCAAGCTGCTGTTTTAATCGATCCGTCGCTCCTTCTCTCACCTCCCTCCGCCTCCACTTCTTCTCTCCTCTATTCATATTTCCCTGGTTTCTGTGCCTGTGAATTCTCCTCTCTGCTGTATTTTCCACTTGCCAGCCTCTCCTGCCCGTAGCACTGCATCTCTTGTTATATGCCACTTAGTCTGAGGCTGCATACAGCATCGAGCACTGAAATCGACATGAGAACTCATAGACGATGCAATGCAGGAGTGGTACTGGAGAACTTGGCTGGGATCCGATCAAACCCCCACTGCCATATGTGATACTTCTAATTAAAAAATTAATTAATGAGAAAGTCAGGGATAAAAATGTGATGACATATATATCAAGAGGGGAGGAGGGAATAAAGGCCAGCAAAGAGAAAAGAGATCAGGAAAATTATCAAAATAGACCTAGGCATGAATGCATGCAAGACTGACAAGGCCCGAACACAGATATGTAGAAAATGTGCTAGTCACATAAGAAGGAGGCCTAGAAAGTATATGATATTGGCACCTAGCAATTCTTATTCATTTCTCCACAGGGTTAATATTACAGATGGGGCAGGATGAATGAAGTAAGTGGGGCAGTGTTTTAACAATCGGACGACTATGAAGATGTGAAACATTTTGATGTGTGAATAATTGTGTACCATTTTGGTCATACATATATTAAAATCATAGTTTATATGCAGTGAAGCGCTGTAGGATAAAACAAAGAATCTAGAAAGGCAGGTGCTCGCTCCTTCAAACGTGCCCGACTTTCTGAATCCATCCAAGCTCCCAGAAGCCTACAATCCCCTTCTCGCTGTGGAAAATTTTATTCTGCCCTATATATTTCTTTCTGTCACCTGAGGGAAAGAGTAATAACGTCTCTGCCAGAGGGGCAGTAAGGGAGACTAAATGACAGTGATATGTTTAATTGGTTAAAGTGCTAGCCCAATGTGTGCGGAAAGGTAATTGTCGAAATTATCTAGGTTATTGGATAAACGGTACTATATCTTACTAGAAAAAGGATAATGGACCTGACAAACTCAGAGCAAGAGTCAGGGCTATACAGAACTGTAACGGAAGCTGTCACTTGGTTCATGCTGGTCAAATGACGGGAAGCATGGATTAGCACCTGGCGGCACAAATTACAGATGGGTATGTGCTACTCAGAAACACTCCGGCATTTCAGAGAAAATATAGTTTGAAGATTGGCTTTTTCCCAGCATTACTCCAGGTAACTGACAAGTTACTTGCTAAGTTCATATATGGGAGAGTGCTCTCAATCAATTAAAGTGATGTGTAGAAGAGCCCACCTATGATCCCGGTTGAAGGTTCAAACTATATTTTCTCGCACATCAGAGGAAAATATTTCTAGCTGCAATTGTGAAGCCATGGACGGATTCATACTGCCTGTGGTTTGGGCAGGTTCTCTTTAACAAATAATTTTGTAATGAGCCATAATAGTAAAGCACCACTAAAGTGTTTTTTTATTGCACCGCTGGAGTGGTGCTTTAAATATCAGTCCCCTGCCCCCTGTGTCATACTCACTTGCCATCCCCTTCATTATTTTCCCGCATCGCTACTGTAGGTCTCCAGTGAAAAGTGACCTGCCGGCATGCTCCAGTGTCTGCTGGAGAAGCGCAGGGGTCAGTTTTCAACACAAATCTATGAGTGCCTTGTTCTGGCTTTCATGTACTTGCATTGAGAACTTGTGAAGTTGATTCTGACTTCCGGCCAGTCAGAAGCTATTGCTACAAGATGGCGCAGTGCTTTATTGACAGGTTAGAGGGCAATTAAAAATATGCACATTAGGACAAGATCCTAAGTGATCATATATTATATACATACAACTTACAACTGCCTTTTCATATTGAAACTAGCCCAGTGATCAGGTTATTATGCCGTACACGACTGCAGAAACCCCGACGATCAGCTCAATCACTGAAGAAGCTCTGGCCAACAGGCTATGTTAGCCACTGTCCGCTCAGGCTCACAGAGGAGAATGTCAAGCATAGCCCCTTCTATGATGGTTATATGCACTAAAAGGGCACTTATAAAAGAATTCTCTTAATTATAATAACCAATACCCAACTAACTGATGCAATCACAGTTGTGGAGAATGTTTGTATCTACGAAAGAGTTATCAGGGACTACAGCCTTGCTCCAATTTCTAAAAACAAGGAGAGAGAGTTTTCATCCTACAGTAGAAAGGGTCTCATGACATGCTTCCTAGTAGATTTTCCAAATGTTTCTAAGGAGTCAATGAGGTCCGTGCACTGAGATTTGAGGTGAAGGGGGGGGATGTAAATTACAATCTCATATATCTTTTTAATCTCTCCACTATTCGGACAACCCCTTTGAATTCTTATGTCTCCCTCTCCTAAAATGATAACTCTTATACTCACCTCTGGTGCCGATGCAGCTCCAGCACTGGCTCTCCTGGGAATCACGTGACATAACAAGGAAGTCAGAACTGCACCTCTTTCATGTCCTCTGGTTGTATGTGATTTGTCAGAAGATGGGGAGAGTGAAGCCAGCTAAGAGGGAAACATAGGGATTGAGATGAGGCTGTCTGAGTAGTGGACAACCCCTTTAAGGAGAGATTATAATGATATGTGAGACTGTAATTTTACATTTTTCCCCCCAAAGGGAAATTGAAAGGGGCAGTAGAAAATGTAATGCAAGGCAGAGAGGGTCACATTTGCTGATGAAAATGGCAGTGATGGAGTTGGACTCTAGTTCAGGTTTTACAGTAGAGCCTTATGAGCCATAACTAGATGGCTCAAAATACCAATAAAATCCATTGATGTGAAATATGAATAATATACATGGCAATGTGCTTCTAACATATAAATATGTGTAAAAGTAATATTTATTCTACACATTTATAGTATTTATTGCATTTTCATGTAAGGCATTGCCTCTATTGGTAGTAGTGCCTATGGTCAAACCTGACGACTACAGGGGGAATATTGATAAATGCTATGAGTAATGTCCCAATGGTAAATGGTTGTATAAAACATATAATTGGATGTTCAGTATACTTATTACTTAGCATTCTTCCTACAACACAATGCAATACCCTATCATCTTTCAAAATAGAAATGAATGTCTTGGTCCATCTGACTATAATGACTTAATTAACCATTTATCCATTACAAAAACAATGAATAAATAACACTTTAATATGTTTGCCAAAATCCAGCAACCCGTTTCCAACCCACACACAACCTGCTATACTAAGACCCTCCATATACTTCCCATCCATTTAATTACATGTCCTTTCCAAGGGGCACACAGATTATAAGACATCACAAAAACACAGAAATTGCTTTTTATGGAAATTCCTATGCGTCTCCATTTGTCTGTATTATATAGATGCTTACGGGCTCGGCTCCCTTTACCCCACCTAGGAATCCTCCATCCGCATTCTCCTCTTTTATCTTCCCACTATAAACCTTCTTGCGCTGAAATTTTTTCGCTCATGTTCTGTCTATTAATAACCCCCATCCCATTTCCTCTCCCATCCCCCTCCCTTCCCTTTCCCTCACAATCACTCTTTTATTACTGACCTTTTTACTTATCTCATTATACACAATGGAGCCATAATTAACTGTTACAAGAAAAGGCAAAATGGAACAGAACCTCAAGGACTAGACAGTCAGCTGTCAAATTTACGAAAAGACTAATAACAAATCCTTCCAATATCTAAGAAAACTTAGTGGGGGTTACAGTGTATATGGTGAAAACCTTTACATGCGTAAATAATAGCACCCCATTATGGAAATCAGCACAAAGCGCCATCCATTGTTGAGCGCAATAGGTTTATGTCATAGGGAAATGGTCTGGTAATAACGTATTGCTTATCTATATACCTTAAACTGTCTTGTATATCGAGAAGAAGAAGCACTTTGCCCCTATACAGCAATCGGCATGGGGGTTGGGCATTTTCTGCTTAATCAACTGACAATGAAGATCGGGACAGCACCTTGCTAATTCATGCACCCTACGGACAAGTAAAGTGTGTAGAGATTGTCAGTATGTAGATTATCATGTCAAAAGCCTTTCCTGTGAAGCGGAAACACCTTTTTTTGCACAGTACTCTTGCAGAAAAATTGATGCACGGCCATCTGTGCTGCACAAACCAGCGCGTCTTTCATTTTTATGGATTCTATTTATATATTACTGAGGCAGTATGCACCAAGGTGCTCGGCAGCATCCATGCTCACGTCCAGTTTACGACAGCTTCTATTTGGGATTTGTTAAGATTGTGGGGCAGAAAATAGTTAAATGCAAATAAGAAGGCAGAGACTTAATTATGCTCATGTTATTTTCCTAATTTTTTTTTACTAATGTAAGGCTGCATAAAGTAGTCATTATGGATGAGGCTGATTTTGTTTGACATAGCTTTAGGATAAATTTATACATTGCAACGTTTATTATAAGAATAAAAATTATAGTAATGTTTTACAACATTTTTAGCTGTCTACTTTCTCGTTCCCATGGGAATAATTTAAAAAACACGTAGTAATAGAAATGAATATAAATAAGGTTGATGATAGCCGAATTCTTATCATATACGGCCATTTCTTCCCCAAATTTTAAATGACGCAGGGAACTTCAAATACACCTGGCTAACGCTTGGCTTAACTTGTCTGTACTGAAAAACATTATAAAAGGTGTAGGGATTATAAAGTGGCGTAACTTGAAGATTGTGATCCCCAATGCAGAATCTCCAATGGACCACTAACTGACACAGGTCTTTAATAGAAATAGTCTTTTCATATAGGGCAAAGGGATATTTGGGCCTCCCCTAGCCTCCAGGGCCCGGGTGCAATTGCAACCTCTTGTAGTTACGCCCTTGGGGTTATAAGATCAGACTATAAATTTGACCAGAAATAAGTATGTTTCTTTGTAAAGAACTGATTCCAATAGTGAAAGGTGAGGTTGCATATATTTACTATATGGAATATTGTGGCTGGCTACACCATTTCATACAGTGGCTTCCAGTAAAAAAATAAAGCGTACTTTTTATAAAGACTGTATGGCATCCATCTCAGAAAAAAGGCAGTGTAAAAATAGTTTTACTTGCTGAATGAGGCAAATAGATTAACCTTACAATCACTTTCTGTGGCTGACAAGTGAATTACAACATTATTAAAACACTTACAACTTCTGAATACCCATGATCAATCTTACAGTCATCTCTCTTATCTATCCAATTAAGTCCAGACATAGAATTGGGTCAGTCGGTCAACTTCAGGAATACTGGGCATTATGCGCAGAACTCTATCAGCATCTAACAGACCGAAAATTCAGATTTTTTTTCCACCCGAGTTTTAATTTTAAAGCTGCAGCCATTTCTCATGGAGATGTCTAGAATCTTTCAACTACTGTATGGGATAAAAGTTGAGCAGTGGGTGAGATGTATAAAGTGCCCAGTGCTAAAACCAATGTAATTCCCACCACATTGGTTTGAGCCATTGATTAGCATCCCGAGCGCCACTGCTTAGGAAGAATCAAAAAGATGCCAAGCCATCGTTTATCGAGCCCCAGTAGACTCTGCATGTCTGTATGTCTAAGTGACAGATAATTCTGTCTTTGGACTTATGAAATTGGGTCTCTAGAGCTTTGAATAAATTAAAAATATACAATGAACGTTAAAAAAATATATAAATAATTCAAGAGTAATGCTTGTCGGATTGTAAACCAGGCCGTACCGGTGAGGCATCCATCAATCGATTATGAGACAGTTTTGACAGAAGTGATTATGTGCAGATAAAACTTCTCTATGGATGCAGCAATCTCTTGGATAGTAACATGAGAGACTCGTTCTTGCTTATTTTAATTTAATTCATGAGATGGGTGACAGAAATCAAGATACGGTTTAATATTACCAATTCTTAAATGTTAAGACGCAGTGATAACATGTTCAGGCTGGTGTGGACCCAGTTAAGAAAGGTTTAATAGCCCTAATTTCGACTTATGTTGCATTATGAAGCATTTACTGTATTGTTAATGTAATCATCCAATTACTAGTGTGTAAGAGGGGCTCCCCAGAATGAAATGCACGTCGTCATTACATAGTTACATAGTTACATAGTTATTAAGGTTGAAAGAAGACTGTAAGTCCATCTAGTTCAACCCATAGCCTAACCTAACATGCCCTAACATGTTGATCCAGGGGAAGGCAAAAAAAACCCATGTGGCAAAGAGTAACTCCACCATGGG
Organism: Ranitomeya variabilis; assembly: GCF_051348905.1. Taxonomy (NCBI): domain Eukaryota; kingdom Metazoa; phylum Chordata; class Amphibia; order Anura; family Dendrobatidae; genus Ranitomeya; species Ranitomeya variabilis. The sequence goes on along the minus strand of NC_135236.1, from coordinate 255,313,782 downwards.
GAAAAAAATTCCTTCCCGACTCCACATACGGCAATCAGACTAGTTCCCTGGATCAACGCCTTATCAAGGAATCTAGTGTATATACCCTGTAACATTATACTTTTCCAGAAAGGTATCCAGTCCCCTCTTAAATTTAATTAATGAATCACTCATTACAACATCATACGGCAGAGAGTTCCATAGTCTCACTGCTCTTACAGTAAAGAATCCACGTCTGTTATTATGCTTAAACCTTCTTTCCTCCAGACGTAGAGGATGCCCCCTTGTCCCTGTCTCAGGTCTATGATTAAAAAGATCATCAGAAAGGTCTTTGTACTGTCCCCTCATATATTTATACATTAACATAAGATCACCCCTTAGTCTTCGTTTTTCCAAACTAAATAGCCCCAAGTGTAATAACCTATCTTGGTATTGCAGACCCCTCAGTCCTCTAATAACCTTGGTCGCTCTTCTCTGCACCCGCTCTAGTTCAGCTATGTCTTTTTTATACACCGGAGACCAGAACTGTGCACAGTATTCTAAGTGTGGTCGAACTAGTGACTTGTATAGAGGTAAAATTATGTTCTCCTCATGAGCATCTATGCCTCTTTTAATACATCCCATTATTTTATTTGCCTTTGTAGCAGCTGCCTGACACTGGCCACTGAATATGAGTTTGTCATCCACCCATACACCCAGGTCTTTTTCATTGACGGTTTTGCCCAGAGTTTTAGAATTAAGCACATAGTTATACATCTTATTACTTCTACCCAAGTGCATGACCTTACATTTATCCCCATTAAAGCTCATTTGCCATTTATCAGCCCAAGCTTCTAGTTTACATAAATCATCCTGTAATATAAAATTGTCCTCCCCTGTATTGATTACCCTGCAGAGTTTAGTGTCATCTGCAAATATTGAAATTCTACTCTGAATGCCCCCTACAAGGTCATTAATAAATATGTTAAAAAGAAGAGGGCCCAATACTGACCCCTGTGGTACCCCACTGCTAACCGCGACCCAGTCCGAGTGTGCTCCATTAATAACCACCCTTTGTTTCCTATCCCTGAGCCAGCTCTCAACCCACTTACACATATTTTCCCCTATCCCCATTACTCTCATTTTATGTAACAACCTTTTGTGTGGCACCGTATCAAAAGCTTTGGAAAAGTCCATATATACTACGTCCACTGGGTTCCCTTGGTCCAGTCCTGAACTTACCTCTTCATAGAAGCTGATCAAATTAGTCTGACATGAACGGTCCCTAGTAAACCCGTGCTGATACTGGGTCATGAGGTTATTCCTCTTCAGATACTCCAGCATAGCATCCCTTAGAATGCCCTCCAGGATTTTACCCACAGTAGAGGTTAAACTTACTGGCCTATAATTACCGAGTTCAGTTTTTGCCCCTTTTTTGAATATTGGCACCACATTTGCTATACGCCAGTCCTGTGGTACAGACCCTGTTATTATGGAGTCTTTAAAGATTAAAAATAATGGTCTATCAATGACTGTACTTAGTTCCTGCAGTACTCGGGGGTGTATCCCATCCGGGCCCGGAGATTTGTCAATTTTAGTTATTTTTAGACGCCGCTGTACTTCCTGCTGGGTTAAGCAGGTGACATTTAATGGGGAATTTTTATCACTAGTCATTTTGTCTGCCATGGGATTTTCTTTTGTAAATACTGATGAAAAAAAGTCATTTAGCATATTGGCTTTTTCCTCATCCTCATCCACCATTTTACCCAGACTATTTTTAAGGGGGCCAACACTGTCATTTTTTAGTTTCTTACTATTTATATAGTTAAAGAATATTTTGGGATTATTTTTACTCTCTCTGGCAATGAGTCTCTCTGTCTCAATCTTTGCTGCCTTGATTTGCTTTTTACAGAATGTATTTAATTTTCTGTATTTATTTAATGCCTCCTCACTACCTACTTCCTTTAATTCTCTAAATGCTTTCTTTTTGTCCCTTATTGCGCCCCTTACAGCTCTATTTAGCCATATTGGTTTCCTCCTATTTCTAGTATGTTTATTCCCATACGGTATATACTGTGCACAGGTCCTATCCAGGATGCTAATAAATGTCTCCCATTTTCTTTGTGTATTTTTGTGTCTCAGGATATCGTCCCAGTTAATTGCACCAAGATCCTCTCTCATCCGTTGGAAATTTGCCCTCCTGAAGTTTAGTGTCCTTGTCACCCCCCTACTACCCATCTTATTAAAGGTTACATGAAAACTTATTATTTTGTGATCACTATTCCCCAAGTGACCCCCAACACTTATATTTGATATGCGGTCTGGCCTGTTGGTTAATATTAGGTCTAGCAGTGCCCCCCTCCTTGTTGGGTCCTGAACCAGTTGTGAAAGGTAATTGTCTCTCATAGTTGTCAAAAACCGATTACCTTTGCTGGAACTGCAGGTTTCTGTTCCCCAATCTATCATTGATCAAGTACATTATTAAAATGTGTCTCAACCTTTCAGAGCAGACCATGCTTGGCTGCAATTGTACAAGGTGCACATTGCATACTCTGTGTAACCCATACCAAATGGCCCCTAAACCAAATGGTGGTGCGCTAGCTAAAAGTCCTTAATTATTGGATATCATCTCCTTCATTGCAGATGACAATGTTAACCTTTATTCTTTCCTCGGAATGAGGGCGGATATTACTTTTGGAATTGTTGATCTTCTCCCGGTAGTCAATTCTCTCTGTAACGTTAGTAAGATATTTTGTTGTAGTACTTTCTAGGCCAGGAACCCAGCTGTCCTATGTCCAAACTTTCTCTTGCCAGGTAAACACTGATCAGCCTATAATTGTCAGTGTCTTTACAGTCATTTGTCTGAATCCAGCTTGTCTCACTATAGCTGTACATGCCTGCTTCTCTGTGGTTCGGGCACTAATTCCTCCTGGCACTACTAGCAGTCTATACCATACCTTCCTTGCGTCTTCTGCCCCTTATGTGTTCCCTCTGCAGCAACACCCCTGTCCAGTGGTGAGTACTGTTACGCTACCCCTATTTCAGATCCAAGGCCGTCCTTGATCCCAGGAAGCAATGATACTGCAGGGTTCAGCACTACTACTGCATACAGAGATCTGCTGAACACAAGCAATAGCGCAAAGCATGCACATCTCACGTAAAGGGGTAAAGATACAGGGACAAAAGGTCAAGATGTAAAAATAAAAGAGGAAACTAAAAAGATACTGAAAAAAAGTGTTCCAATCAGTGAATGACAGAATGCGCAAAGATGCCCCAAGATGAATGACAGAGTTCTTCATTGTGAATAGTGTCATCAAAATGATGTAATTATCGGTAATGATCGGTGACAAATGTAGAAGCCACACAAATTCAGAACTCACAAAATAAGAACACATATTTTATACTTCAAAATACTAGTGTCTTAGTCGCTGCGACCAGTGTGCACTGCATCATCCAGCCTCACATACACATGTCCTGCCCACTGTTATGGTATACAGTCATTTCTGTTATGGATGAGTTTCCATTTAGAACAAAGACCTGAAGTAGTTTTAACACTGGTGATTCAGCATGATACATAATTCAGAAAGTTAACAGAACTAATCTTCCGATTCGCAGGGAAGGCAGAAGATAAACTCAAGTTCCAGACAGAGGAGGAGTGCAGAGACCTCTTGGACTGGCAATGCGAAGGAATGACTTGATAGTCACACAGTCTAATGTGTAATCACAGCGTATCACAGATTACTGACTGATCTGTGTAATTACAGCATGATGAGAGGAGGAGGGAGATGAGGGAGAAGCCAGGGAGAAGGTAGGAAGGAGGGGGGAGAGGATTGCGAAAACAGAACGAAGCAGATGAGGGAATGGTGCCAGATCTGTGAAGAGATATGCAAGATATGAGAGCGTAAAATGACATGAAAAATGGATCAAAACAGACGAAACACAAGAAATGGCTGCTGCCAAGCTTTCCCAGACCCGAATGTCAAATTTTCCTTGATCTGACACAGGGGTGACAGGTTTATGACTACACCCCCGCGAAACTGGATACATGTACCATTTATGACCTTGTCGGCAATGCTTGTTTGCAACCATCATGGTACACGTATAGCAGGCATATTTGTTTTAGATGGTTTTACCAAAAACAGAAATGGCCAAGAAATACCTTAGTAAAATTTGCATCTATAAAACTGGGAGACAATTTTAGTCCAATGACACATCGACAGTACTATGCAATTAAAATCCCTCATACCTACACAGCCGGACAGTAAGAGGGCCTTGCCAATTTAGCCTTTAGGTAAACTGGATAACAATTTGGGATAGCATCCATTGGTGTTCCTGGCCTGCTGAAATGTGAATACACTGCATTATCTGTAACACATTATAATAAGCAGGTAGTGAATGGAATAACATGGGAGACAGAATAATCTCTAGGGATAATGGAAGGGTGTTTTCCCTGCAGGGTGACCCAGCAGACGATTTAGGACACATGTCACCACTACTGTCTGGCTTGGTAACACAGTCCAGGGCAATGGCACGGTGCCCCTAATCTGAGCTGCCATATGCCACTTACACAGAGATGACAAGGACAAAGTACAGTGTGTGAGAACAGAACAGAATAGAGAAAGGACATAAGGGACAGGCAAGGAGTACAGCAACATAATAAAGATTTGGTGATACAGCACATCCATTCAGGAGGACAGAAAACACAAGAAGCAAGCTCCAGCATAAACAGGAAGCAAGGTGAAAAAATGGAAAACAGGAGATGAAAGCTGCAGGCAAGTCTAATGAGAAAATATGATTAGCGTAAAAAATAATAAAGGAAGAACAGTAACAGGAAGAAATGAACCAACAGAGGAAGAAAATAATGTCAGTGACAAGAAGCAGCCATGGAAGACGCTATGCCTGACCCGCAAAGTGTTACCTGAGGTAATACTAATGTGACAAAGACATTGAAAACTGAGAAGCTACAACTTCTCACCTCTAATTAGTCAGCAGTCACAAGAAGGGGAGAGAGCTGGAGAGGTGTATAGTTTGCAGGATCAAGAAGACGTTAAGGGAGGCACAACGGGCAGAAAGCAGACAACATGCCATGGCATACATCATAGTACTATATTGCCGACATGTGTGGTGCTTCACCTACAGGTAGAGGAGACCAGCCCTTAATATTCAGTATCGCGAAACGCCAATCTCACCCTGGCTATTCATTGCTTGCGTTGAGAAACACGTGATGGTGTCTCCGCGGCTTTTCTACATGCATTTGCATATTTCCCTTTAGGGATGGGGGCAGTGTTCTGGATCACTGCGTTGAGAAACACGTGATGGTGTCTCCGCGGTGTTGGATGTTTTGATCTCCCCGAGGTCATTCATCCTTGTTTATAATCTCACCCAGAAGACTGTATACTATGGCTAAATACTGTTGGAAAAAACACAGGCTGCTATTAATATTGGCATGAAATCAAACCAGAACAGGGACTTCATAAGTAATGATATGTAAAGATCAGTGATATTTTCACGGGCTCTACGGAAGCTGGACAAGAAGGAACCGTGAAAGAAAATCTCATGAAGTCTTTGAACTCTAACGTAGACTTTCATGTTAACTTTCACAATAACATGGATTTCAAGTAAATCAAGGAATAGGTTTCTTGACAAAAATAATTGATTTAGGTACGATTTGGACATAAGAAATATGAGAAGACCCTGCTGCTTGGAAATTGCATATATGTGCATAGAGAACAGGGCTAATTTTTAGACCTAAACAGAAGACAGGGGACCCAATTCAAAATTTGCAATTGCACTTTGCTTTTTTGTCTGTTTTTTGCCTTAATCTTCTTTTAATTTGCGCTAATTTTAAAGTATTCTATGTGTTTGCATTTTTTTTTAATGCACAAAATTGTGGACGGGTTTCCAGATGTTTTGGGCTGATTTATCAATTGTGACTTTAAAAAAGGTACAAAAATGCCACACAAATCTACTCCTGTCCCTCACCCTGATTTTATATGCCCATCCTGTGACCTTTTACTGGAACATGACACTTTTTTGTGCCAAATGTTGCAAAAAGTCTAACTCATTCACTATGAATAAGGGTGGATACATACTAGAAATGCATCAGATGTTTTCTGTGAATTATATGCAATGCTACAATATGCTGTTGTTTTATTCAAGATGGAATAAAATGTGGTTGCTTTTATACAAGTAATTGGGGCGTGAATGTTTTTCTAACCGTTTCATAAATCCAGTTGATGGTCTTCAACTTTAAACTGCACTCCATTATCCTGAAACCAGTTTCTATCACTATCAGAAGGGAACAGAATCACAAACGTGATAAGCCCTGATCTTTTAATGCATAAGGTCAAAAGACTAAAATAAAAAGATTTTTTATTTTGCGCAAAATTTATGAATCACGTGTGCCATTTTGAAGAATTTGACACAAAAATTTCAACAAATGCCATACAAAAAAAAAGAAAAGTGACTTAAAAATGCAAATGATGAATCAGGCCCAAGATGTTGCAGACAAATAAAATCCATGTATTTGTTGTTTAAGTTGTCTTCATGCATCTAATGGTGTTGCCACGTGCCTTTCTTCAGTCTAGTCTGACACCAAGAACGAACACTAGGTGGGACAATGCAATAGAATGACATGCAGCTAGTATCGTTTGATTGGTAGAATGCCTGCACATTACAATTGTCTTGCCCTACACAATGTCAGCTATGCTACTAATATATACCAGTACATACAAAAAAAGAGCAAAGTCACAAAAACGCCATACATATCTAAAATAATTAATTTTTTAACAGTATCAAATATTAAAATATTAAATATCAAAGAGAGAAATACATATCTTGATACAAAAATGACCAAAAAAGTAACAATCAATATTATATGAGGTTCACGGTGATGTCCCAAAACAAGAGGAGAGAACAACATGGACACAAATGCATGGATAGTAAAATACCGTTTCTAATAAAAAGCTGTCGATTTGAGAACACAGATCATGCATATACCGTACATGCGTTTGCTGAGAAATCTACTGCGACTGGTACTGTACTAATAGTTGCATGAAAAATATCTGTTGCCAAAAGACAGATTACTAGGTCTTGTAAATGACTAATAGCTGCTGTTGTAAAAAAAAAGATTGTATGACACGGATGACAACTGCAAAAAAAATTGTCGGAGTATTTTTCATAGGTTTATGTGAACTTAAGTTGTAGCCATAAAGTTGTAGGCAATGGTACACAAGGAGGAACATGGAAATTCACATTGTCAGATGTGGATTTGGTGAAAATTCATGATTTAGTTATATTTTTTACTTACCGTACTCTAAAACTCTTAAGAGTTCTAAACACTAAACGTTATCATTTAGTTAGCAAGCTTAATAGAGAACAAGCTGTGGGCAGAGGGGCACGGCTATTACAGAGAGGTATGAAGATATAATTCTTGACATAAAATCCACAAGTAATCAAACTGCGGTTTACTTTGTGGGGGCTTTTGTATATCTATGTGTTACATTTACATGGGGCTTCTGTATTGCTGTCATTTCTTGAACTGTTGTGCAATCTGAGGTTTGCAGAAATCCATGCACATTCTGCAGAAACAACTGCATTTCTATGTATCGGTCTGAGTTTCTGTCACGAAGTATTCTACAACACATCTGTAAAATCTGAACATATCCTAATTCTTTATTCCGTTTTACAATTCCTTTTTTTATTCTAGTGTCTCTAGAGAGAAAATGCAACCCAGGGAAAAGAAAGATCTTCTATCTATTCTCTATGTTACTACTTGAGTGGAGTGACTCTCCCACTCACAAAGATGCTAACTAGACAATGACTATATTGCTTATAGGATGAAAATATAAATAAGTAGAAAGGAACAGCAGCGCTCCAAAGCAAAAAATGGTTTCAAAGGAACATCTGCATTATTAAGTCAAACATAGAAAAAGCAATGTTTCGAATCACATCAGAGTCCTTATTTAGCTTGGTAAATCCTTGATAAAGACTCCGCTGCGAGTTGAAACGTTGCTGCTATTTTATGTTTGAAATAATAGAGAAAATTTTCTTTGAAACCGTTTTTGCATTGAAGCGCTGCGGTTCCTTTCCAATTGTCTTGATCAAGGTTGGCAGACTCGGGCATTGTACTGGGGGAATTATTCCATTGAGTGGATCGACTGGATTATCCCAATAATAGAAGTGCTCTTTCTGTGTTTTTCCTCATGATGAATAAAAATATATTCATCAATCAAGGTATCATCAATACCTCTTTGTGTATCAGCATCTTCTACAGGGGCTTCACATAGTCAAATACTATTCCTCCTTAACACCTTGGCGCCAAGTGACACGATGAACGTCATATTTATCATGCGGTTGTGTCTGCACTAACAATAGCAGGAACTTTTGATCGTAGTCATTTAATGCCTTAGGTACAGTGGTAAGTAATGACTGTACTTTAGTCCCCTAGCAAGGCAAAAAGAAAGTTTTATAAAATTTAATTTACATAATTAAATATATTTTAACACCCTCCCCCCAAAAAATGTTTTCAATTTTAAATTGTTTTATTTTTTTAATACTTCACCATAAAAAAAAAATAGTGTTAAAAAATGATGGCTAATTTGCTGTTTAATTCTGATATAAGTAGCCCAAATACAGTAAAATTGTCTAGTTATCCTACAAAAAGGTGTTTTCATTGAAAAAGAATAAAACTATACCATATGTGTATATGGCTACGCATGCATGCAGAACACAAAAATTACTACAGTGTAAAAAAAAGTACACATTTAGTACTGCCATATTCATCCCAACAAGAAAAATAAAGTTGACATAATTACGGTATTTGTACTGCATGGAAAATAGTGAAAACACCTAACAAACAATGCCAGAATGTTTGTTTTTCATATATCCCTATACAAAAATGTATGTCAACTAAACTAACAAGTAACCCTTTCACAACCTTGGGATTTTCCATTGTTGCGTTTTCGTTTCCCTTCTTCACAGAGTCATAACTTTTTTTGTTTTTATTTTGTAAGTCAACATGGCCTTGTGAGGGCTTGTGTTTTGTGGGACAAGTTGTAATTTTGAACGATACTGTTGATATTACCATACAGTGTACTGGAAAACGGGAAAAAATCCAAGTGTGGTGGAATTGCAAAATACGTGCATTTCCACGATTGTTTCTTTTACCACGTTCACTAAATGCTAAAACTGACCTGCCATTATTATTTTCTAGGTCATTACGAGTTTGCAGATACCAAACATGTTTAGGTTCTTTTTTATTTAAGTGGTGGAAAAAAATCCAAAGTTTGTAAAAAAAATAAATAAATAAATAAATATATATATATATATATATATATATATATATATATATATATATATAATGGTGTCATTTTCCGAAACCCGTAGATTTTGTAACAACTTGAACACTGGCATAATTCTCTGAAATATGAGAGGAGGGAGATAAATAATCAGTTGTATCCAGGTGGAGTAGGTATTGCAAGAGCAGATAAGAGGGTCTCGTATTGAATGAGGATGAGTCCAAAGAAAAGGAGACACAGTTTTGTAGCAAAAGTAATTAGAGTAGGAGGTCACTGAGAGAGCAGTTCTCACATATTGAAAATACTGGTTGATCACATAGAGGATAATAACTGTCATGACTTCTGTGCATTCATACTATTTAACGTGCCTCAATTAAAAGAGGTTATGGGGTCAGTTGACACAGTCAGAATAATGTCTGGAACGGAGTTATTATTCTGCATGAAAACAATTGCTGGCTTCCAGTTAACCTGTCAATGAATTATTTCCTATTATCCATAATTTCCAACATAAAAAGTGAAGGCCTAGTTAAAAGGTAGATCAGATTTAATCAACAATTCAGGTTCCAGTGTAGGCCAGTGCTGGAGGCACCCTGGCAATCAGAACCAGGGCAAGTATGGAAAACACAGGAAATATGATTTATCTGCATGGATGGTCAAAGAATCATAGTGGTATGGTCAAAAATGTCTGAGCAACTGACGAAAAAAAGCACTATGGAAAGTAATGCCAGTAACTATAAGGGGGATCTTGGTAGGGAAGCATAAAAGCCGCTCTCTACAACAGTTCTAATTAATAGCAGTATACATGCAATGTAAAAGAAAGTATGATGTCTACTGTTTTTTCACAAAATGTACAATTTTATATACCACGGTAATTATGTTTCTTATTATTTGATTGGAGTTATAGAACTATTTGATTGGGAACCTATATCAAAAAATCATGTTGCTTCGAGTATGCATGCATGAAATAGGCGGATAGGCTGAAAGATTATAGCGGAAAACTCCAGTAAAAAGTGAATTTCCCATTGTAATTATTCATTAGAGAATCATTCAGATTCCATAATCAATCATTTCTGCAAGCGCCCTGTGTGCTAACCAGCAGGTGACTGTGCTGGATATGCTATCTGCTATGCTTACATCTTGGTAGCAAAATTTCTGGAACCAATAAAACTATGGGAAATGAAAAAATATATACAAATCTGTATTTCTCTGTATGTGGACATGTTTTGTATACTTTATTAGCCAGGTCTTCTTTCTGTCTATCTATCTATCTATCTATCTATCTATCTATCTATCTATCTATCTATCTATCTATCTAGAGCTCCAAAATCAGAGGCAGCACACCATTTATAGTGAAAAAATAGCTATTTAATTAGCCCATCTTAACGACGTATCGGTCCATAAAGATGTGGACCTTTCTCAAGGCTTGAGGAAGGTTTACATCTTTTTGGACCGAAACATCGCCAAGAGTTTTGAAGTTCTACAATTTGAGGTTTGGTATTTGCCTGGGGGGCTTTGCACCCGGATTTTCTTTTCTTCTGTGCTGCACTAGTTTTTTCTTTTTCTATCTATCTATCTATCTATCTATCTATCTATCTATCTATCTATCTATCTATTATCTATCGAATGATTTATGGGTCAACAATTTTTTAGTGTGTTCCTTGCTGAAATAATACCGCACAATTAGACATGGCAGCATTATTACTAGGGTTGAGCGAAACGGATCGGTCATTTTCAAAAGTCGCCCGACCCGACCCCAGCGTGGGATCGGCCACACGGTCGGCGATCTTCGCGCCAAAGTCGCGTTTTGCATGACGCTTTCCCCGCCATTTTTTAAGCCAATGAAGGAGTGCGTGCAGCGTGATGACATGGGTTCCGGCTCGCTTTGTGCGGCGTCACAGGGGGTAAAACCGCCATGTTAACATTTGGGATATAGCGATTTCTACAGTGAAACACAAACCTTGCAGGGACGGAGGGGAGAGAGAGAGAGAGAGAGAGAGAGAGAGAAAAAAAAAAATATCCCCATTGACTTGCATTGGGTTTCGTGTTTCCCGACTCGATCCTAAAAAAGCAAAAGTCGCTCAACCCTAATTATTACAACTAGGAATGAAACAAGCATAACAGTAATTAGCTGCATATCTGCATTATTACTGCTTTGTGAGTAATAAGCAAAAACCGTAATAACACACCCGGCCTTCTTCACAACATTATTGTTGGAAAAAGCATAATGTTCCAAAAAGTTTTATAATACTGTATATGTTATTTTTGTTTCACTATGTTTTGGGGTTCTGACAATCTCATTGTATAGACACTTCTATATTTTTATGTAATTTGAGAGTGTTTTTTGCCACTGTGTGTTTTAGTGGTGATTTAATTAAAGTTATATTTTAGGGATCTACTAACATCTATTAGTAACCTTAACCCTAACCCCGAGCTACATTTACTAAGGTCTATTAGTAACCTTAACCCTAACCCAGAGCTACATTTACTAAGGTCTATTAGTAACCTTAACCCTAACCCGAGCTACATTTACTAAGGTCTATTAGTAACCTTAACCATAACCCCGAGCTACATTTACTAGAGTACTCACTGTTTAAAGTCCATGCCACTCAGGCAGCAGGAACCATGATATGTTGGAACAAAAAACGATATAACTTCAAGATAAGGCACAAGCAACAGAAGTGAGAAATGAGCAGAACGTGTAAGACTGTAGGATATCTGTTATTTATGTTCTGAGAGGAGCACCTACCTGTAGGAGACATTTAATAACAGACACCGATTGTTAGTGGCCACTCTAGGGCTTCTCTCTAGTGCTTGACGGCCCCAAACTGATTTATAATGAGGTCCCTTGAGAAGTTTCTATGAGATGTCTAGAGCATCAACGGGAAAAATAGCAATGTCAAAAACATGAACTCTACAAACAGGGACAATTAGAGAGGACAAATAATCATCACATTTACCTAGGAAGATTCTCCATATCCCTGTTCTTTCTGTTCAGAGGCCAAGATAGTTCATGACTGACCTATCCCATTCCACTGTATATGAAGATTGTGTATACCATCAATTACATTTCCCTGATTTTTTTAATACTTTGCTTGCAAAACTTAGAAAAATAATAAAATTAATAGTCTACAGATTGTAGTAATAATAATGATTAAAATGTTTTCAGGAAACTTAGACATTATCTAAAGAACAAAAAGGAATAATTACTGAAACTTTACTCAATACTTGTGTCTCGTCTCCATTAAGAGTAAATAAGTAGTAGGGTTTGAGAAAAGAGTGACGCAGAAGATATACTGTGTATTTCCCATATTAAGTATAATCTTCCTTTGATCCAGTTCAGATTTACTCATTTTTATTGTGCAATAAAAATTAATCACACTGGGTTTAATTAGGCTGAAAAACAAGCTTCTTTGAAATGATCAAAATGATCCTTATTTCTTAAATTTAGTGAACACTAAATAGCTGGATGCATCACTGTGGCCTTGCATCTTAAGCCATAAGGCTACTGCATGTTGGATGCCTCCCATAGACCATCTTAAAGTCAAACATTATAAGACCATTGACTTATAATTCAGTCTGTGGAGTTTGCTTTGCTTTGACGCAAGAATATTGTTGCATGATGTGCAATTTTTACTGCCACATCAGAAGTAAGATCACAGCTTATCACCTATCATGTCTAAATTAAATGACTGGGCAACAGATTTGGTTGAAGATGGAACACATGACATTTGTAACCAGATTCGCATTGAATCACTTGAGATTTAATGGGATTGTATGACACTGAAATAATATTTTTCCTCTGCATGAACGGCTTTAAAATTATAATCAGTGGCATATTCACACTTTATTATCCCCTTCAGATTTAGCACAGGTCATTTTGGAGGTCTGAAGAATTTCAGGAAGTTTTGTTTGGATGTCATAAGAACAGCTACAGCCTGTGATTGGCTGCAGCGGTCTGTTTAAGAGAGTGTGTCATCAGAGAAACATCTGAGTCATCTGACTGAAACAGCCAACTGGTCTGCACAAGATCTGTGGGGAGTGATGAACGGTTAGTATGCCTCTGTTTATTATTTAAAACAATTCAAGTCTAGAAAATAAAAATTACTCACATGTTAGACAACCCCTTTATTCATTGTCATCACTTGTAGAGAATTTCTCTCATATAAACGTTATAGATGAGAGCACTGTGCATTATACTGTGATGTGGGTCTCATTGATAGGGCATCCCGCAGTTCTTAAAGAGAACCTGTCAGCATGTTTTTACTTACAGAGTACTGGCATGGCTGTAAAGGCACATAAAATGATAGCTTTATGATAGCGATGTGATGTGCCAGTCATGTCAAATCTAGTATATAAGCCATATGGGGAGTCCACTGGGGCCATTTAATGGAATTAAAAGAGGCACTCCATGTGCATATGAATTGTCAGAGCAATATTTTTATGTCATGGATGTCGACCAGGTGAGGTCCAGGCATCACCATCTTCTGGCTGTTGAGGCTCCACTAGAAATTCCTTAAAGAAGCCTCTCCATTAACTTTTTTTTCTTTAAATCTGTGCATATGTGTATGTAGTATAGTGTCAAAGTGTTATTATACTCATCTACCACTGTCTTCTGCGGTATCCAGAGCCATTCTGCTTCTCTACTCAGTGATGTCACCGCTCTTCAAACTACAGGGTGATTATAAAAGATTGGAGTTTTGCATTCATATTACTCCAAAGATATAAATGTCACCCATTTGTAATAATAATGTATTGAAAGGTCACATCTCAGAGTTGGTAACTCGGGCGTGCAGACTCGCTTGTGACTCACCTGGTGGCAAGGCTGCAACAGATCCCAAAATGGCGACTATGCAAGAGAAAGCATTTTGAGTTTTAAGGTATGAGAAGTGTAAATTGTTACCATGCAGCGAGTGTTCCGAAGACAGGATGAAAGTAACCCACCTGGTCACCAGAGCATTCTGTGGTGGTATTGACAATTTAAGGATACAGGATGCTGGCGTAAACATAAAAGCCCCGGGGGACAGAGTGTTACAGGCGAAGCAATGGAGAGGGTTTGAGAGAGCTTTGCACGTAGCCCACAGAAATCAACAAGTTGCGCAAGTTGTGAACATGGCATTCCTTAACTGATTATTCTGCGATGGCGATTAAGCCAGAAAACATATTGCATACATTTACAGACAGCTAACCATGGCCATACGAATTCTGTGTCCTTTTTCAGGCAGAATTGGAAGATGACGAATTCACCTCCCGGCTAGTGTTTAGTGATGAGGCAACCTTCCACTTAAGAGCAAAGGTGACCAGTCATAATGTCTGAATAAGGGGAATGGAAAATCCCAGTTCCACTGTGAAATTCGAAAGAGAATCGTCTAAAGTTTATGTTTTATCTTGAAAACAAAGGTGTACGGGACCTTTTTTATGCTGAAAAGACTGTGGCGGGTACATCATACCTTGATATGTTACAGTTATAGTTGTTTCCGCAACTGACAATTGATTCCTTCATTTTCCAACAAGACAAAGCTCCACTCCACTGGCATTCAGAGGTGCATCACTATCTCAATGAGGAACTTGCCAACAGGATGATTGGGAGCTGTACTGGTGTTGACTTGGCACTCTTCAGATGGCCCCCAGGTCTTCCAATCTGACAGTGTGTGAATTCTTCCTTTTGAGACATTATTTAAGTGCCACCTTTGCCAGTAACACTGGATGAGCTCCGGGACTGCATTACCACCACTCTAATGACCATCGACAGGGACATGCTGCAGCGTGTTTGGGTCGAACTAGATTATTTGGAAAGTTTATATTCGGTATCATGTGCCATTCACTACTGTGCATGTAATACATTTTGAAATATAACTTTTTGAAACCCAATTAATCTTTCATAATCACCCTGTATTGTCTGACTCTATGCATGAGCTGCAAGTCTCTTTTGCAATGTAGGCCTATGGAGCCTAATTTTGACGCTCCATAGACGTACAATGTAAAAGCCACTTACAGGTCATACAGAACACAGTGTGATCCAGAGAGTCTCAAAAGTGGTGAAAAGGAGCGGAACGGCACTGGATACCGAAGAAGATGGCAATAGATGAGTGTATTAACACCCAGATGTAACAGTACATACATACACACGTTTAGGAGGAAAAGATATCGCTTCTTTAAGAATGTTGTCCACTACTTTCTCTGTTTAAGAAAGAAAACAATGGCTACCAGAATTCATATAGCCTCAAAATGACAAATCTCAAACCTGTATGTATCAATGGTTAAAGAGAAGATAACCGTAATTATGTTATAAGAACAAATTGAGGCAACGAGAACAGATACCTTGACATATTTTTATGGTATCTGGACTCGATGGTTAGATCTTTTTCCAGATCCGATCCAGATCTATATCAAGCTTTATATCTATCAACATACTGTAAGAGTCAACCTGTGATCTACAACATGACTGCCTACTGATATTATGATATTTCTGATTAAAATTCCATCGCCTGTGTAATATATTACCTTTACCTATGAAAGACATTAATGATTTCTATCTCACTAACACTCCCCACCTTTCACCCTCTTTTTTTAACCCCTCTTCCTTCATTCTCCTCCTCGCTTTCAATTCTGTTCCTATATTTTGTTGCTCATTGTATGTAGTTCTAAAAATATTGTACACATGCTCCCTGCGTGGGTAATTTTCACAAATTAAGTTTTATGTAGGTAGTCAATAAAATATTTTTTGAAACCAAAAAAAAACAAAAGCAAACAAAGTGGAACATTGTCTAAAAGTAACAAATAAATAACACAGTCACTTACTGATCCCCAGCCACTCCTCTGGTACAGCAGACCCAGGTCCTGGGGGAGATAAGGATCATGCCATGTGAATTCCAATGTTCAATTCTTTTGTCTATTGGTGGATAAGCCAACCCCTCTGGCAGACCACCCTCTCTTCCCATAAGAATCACAAGAACTTTGTGATGAGCTAAGTATTTGTATGACAGAGTCAGAAGAAATAGCTGAATAAGTTTTTGGAGGAAAGTTATCTAGGATGTATGGTATGGGCTCCATGACTTTGCATGTACAGTAAGTGCAATGCATCACAAACATATGAAACAATTCTTTAATGTTGCCTTCATGCTTTTGACTTGCTTAGCGAGTGAGTATGTAATTTGTACAAGTGTCATAATCAGGTTATTAAAGGGGAAACAAACAACAGGCCCTTGAGTACTGTATGTGACAAAATAAGAGGTCCACTTTTATCTTTGCCATGAAGCCCTCTATCTTATCCTTATACTTCTGTTTACATATATTTTCTCTGACTGCATCAGCTTATGTGATGTTACGCTTGTTCTTAGTCTGTCCGGCACACTGTTCGCCTGCAGACTGTAGGTTGACATTGATTTTTTTGCAGCTAACGCTGGCTTCCTTTGTTTCTACTTTTCCTTCATGCAGTTCCCAACTGTTCGTTGATTATAGAAAGGCTGAAGAAGTCTGGAGTCACACAAGCTGAGATACTCTGTCTCTCAGATAATTGGGAAGTCTGTCTAGAAGTATACTTAAGAGTTAAGCTACACATGTAGCAATGGGATTAGCTAATCTGATCACTTCTGGAGTGCAGTGAACACCTGGATTCCAAGACAGATCCGTTCTGGGAATATATAACAGTGTTGGGCTGTGAACTGGGGCGTAGAAAGCACCATGTGCACACCGATCAATCTACCTAATCCACTGAAGAGACCTTACAAAGACGAATTACTCTCACAATGTCACCTTACTTCTCTGGCTTATTTAACCTTGGAATTATTTTAGGTGGGAAAACGGCTACAAAATCAATTAAAGAGTACTTTTACCTAAAATAGAAAGCAAACCAACAGTAAATATAAGTCCTTGAGTTGTCATCTTCAGCATTGCTTTGACCCATTCTGTCAGTTTCTCGGAAAATGAATGAATGAATGAATCAATAAGGCAGCCATCATAGTTCCTAAAGGAATGGTCATAGAGCTACTGAGCTACCCCAGATCTGGAGTAACAAATCAATACATGTATAACTACAGAATATTTACTGCTCGGGTCTCAGGAAAGAATAGAAATTCCCTCAGGGAACTTCAGTGACATAAAGGTCATCATCAGGCTTTGCCAGAAAAAGCTTCAGATAGTCTTACCTTACTAGAAAAGGTCAAATCACTTACTTTAGATATATGAAAATTGCTCTAGCAGGAAGGTATCCTTGACTGACACTGTTATATATAGGGCTGTAACTGTAAGTATCCAAAATTGGGCTACCTAATTTTCACTTTACATGAAGCATATAGAAAGCTTACCAAATCCTTACCAAATCCTGGGGATCTGTTTAATGTGAGATATTTGGATTTGATTGGGCTTAAAAAGAACTTGTCATTAGACTCATGTTGCCGAATCATGGTCATCATGAAGCAGAGCCTGGTGGGATGACTGCAGACAGGTACTGTATGTTATACTCTAAAGCAGTGTTCCCCAAGTTCGGTCCTCAAGAGCCACCAATGGGTCATGTTTTCAGGATTTCCTTAGTATGGCCCAGGTGATGGAATTATTGGCTATCTAGATGATGGAATTCTCACCTGGGCAATACTAAGGAAATCCTGAAAACATGACCAGCTGGTGGCTCTTGAGGACCGAACTTGGGGAACACTGCTCTAAAGTGTTCCTGTGTTTCTGAGAAAAAATGGCCTGTGGACTACAGGGAAAGAGAGGACAAGTATGCCATGGCCCCTGGCCAGCATCGCTCACCCTGCTCCAGTTCACTGACAGCTCTTGCCCATGTGTATATAGGGACATAGAGACATGTCAGTGTCACATGTCACTTACACATACCAAAGCTCGCAAAATCAACAGACAGCCCTGGCACACCAGCCTGACCAAAGAACTGAGGCGAGCTTCCAGGGCTGCTGAGCGCAGATGGAAAAGATGAAACTCCAACGAGCGCTTCATCGCATTCAAACAGTCCCTCACTACTTTCAAGACCACACTCGCCACAGCTAAACAAACCTACTTTTCATCTCTCATATCCTCCCTGTCTCACAACCCTAAACAGTTATTCAACACCTTCAATTCTCTCCTCGGTCCCCCAGCACCTCCTCCCTCCCCACTTATCTCAGCTGAAGACTTTGCCTCATTTTTCAAGCAGAAGATTGAGAACCTCAGAGACAGTTTTGGTCAACAACCCCCAGAGCCCTTCCTCCCGACTTCCCAGCCCTCCACCTCCAAAACCAACTTCTCCACCATTACAGAAGATCAACTCTCCACTCTACTCTCAAGATCGCATCTCACCACCTGTGCACTTGACCCGCTCCCATCCCACTTCATCCCAAACCTCACCACAGTCTTCATCCCAACCCTAACCCATCTCTTCAACCTATCACTAACTGGTGTTTTCCCCTCAAGCTTTAAACATGCCTCCATCACACCTATCCTCAAAAAGCCCTCTCTTGACCCATCCTGTTGTGAATTCCGTTCTCGGGCTCCCTCCTGTGGTCATGAGTGGTACTGTGTGAGTTTGGTCTTGGGCTCCCTCTGGTGGCCTTTAGCGATTTGGCTGGTCTTGGCTGGGCTCAGCTGTTTCATCTCCTGCTAGGCTGGGCCTATTTAACTCACCTGGACCTTTACTTGTCGCCTGCTGTCGGTGTATTCAGTCCTGATCCTGTGCTCTCCTGAATATTCCTTGTGACCAGTCTCCTGCTATGAGAAGCTAAGTTTGCTTGTTCAGTTTCTCATTATTTCCTTGAAAACGTTTCTCATTATATTATGAGTTCAGCCCAGCTTGCTTTTATGTGATTTTTTGCTTGCTGGTTAGTTCTGGGGTGCAGAGTGCGCCCCTCACATCGTGAGTCGGTGTGGGGGTTCTTGTATTCTCTGCGTGGTTTACTTTTGATAGTTTTTGTACTGACCGCACAGACACCTATCTATTTTCTGCCTATCTAGTATTAGCGGGCCTCATTTGCTAAATCTGTTTCATCTCTACGTTTGTGTTTTCCCCTTGACTCACCGTTATTATTTGTGGGGGGCTATCTAAAACTTTGGGGTATATTTCTCTGAGGCAAGTGAGGTCTTTGCTTTCTCTCTAGGGGCAGTCAGTTTCTCAGGCTGTGACGAGACGTCTAGGTTTTCAGGTAACGTTCCACAGCTGCCTTTAGTGTGTTTGGATAGGATCAGGATTGCGGTCAGTATAGCTTCCACATCCCCAGAACTTGTCCTATATACTCAGAGTATATTTGTCAGGTCAGTTTGAGATCCTACCACCAGGATCATAACAGTACAGCAGGACCAAAAGTGTTAATGTAGCTAAAGAGGGAGAAGAGAAATCTTAAGGTCATTTTTTTTTTTTTTCCTCTGCACTGTGTTTTGCCTCTCTCCTCCCCTTAATCTCTGGGTGGTTCTGTATGCAGCTACTAATATGGACATTCAGAGTCTGTCTTCTAGTGTGGATCATCTCACTGCAAGGGTACAGGGCATTCAGGATTATGTAGTCCGCAGTCCTATGTCAGAGCCTAAAATACCTATTCCTGAGCTGTTCTGCGGAGATAGATCTAGGTTTTTGAACTTTAAGAATAATTGTAAGTTATTTCTTTCTCTGAGACCTCGCTCATCTGGCGACTCTGTTCAGTAAGTCAAAATTGGTATTTCTTTGTTGCGGGGTGACCCTCAAGATTGGGCATTCTCTTTGGCGCCAGGAGATCCGGCACTGCTAAATGTTGATGCGTTTTTTCTGGCGCTTGGAGTGCTTTATGAGGAACCAAATCTGGTAGACCAAGCAGAGAAGGTTTTGCTGGCTCTCTCTCAGGGTCGGGATGAAGCAGAGGTTTATTGTCAGAAGTTTAGGAAGTGGTCAGTGCTCACTCAGTGGAATGAGTGCGCCCTGGCGGCAATTTTCAGAAAGGGTCTTTCTGAAGCCCTTAAAGATGTTATGGTGGGGTTCCCCACGCCGGCGGGTCTGAATGAGTCAATGTCTTTGGCCATTCAGATTGATCGGCGTTTGCGGGAGCGCAAACCTGTGCACCCTCTGGCGGTATTTTCTGAGCAGAAACCTGAGCCTATGCAATGTGACAGGATTCTGACCAGAGTTGAACGGCAAAACCACAGACGTCAGAATGGGTTGTGCTTTTACTGTGGTGATTCTGCTCATGTTATCTCAGCATGCTCTAAGCGCACAAAAAGGGTTGCCAAGTTTGTCACCATTGGTACTGTACAACCTAAATTCATTTTGTCTGTTACTTTGATTTGCTCTCTGTCATCCTACCCAGTTATGGCTTTTGTGGATTCAGGTGCTGCCCTCCCTGTATTTGATGGATTTGTCATTTGCCAGGCGCTGTGGTTTTATCTTAGAGCCTTTACAATTCCCTATTCCGCTGAAGGGAATTGATGCTGCACCATTGGCCAAGAATAAACCTCAGTACTGGACTCAATTGACCATGTGCATGGCTCCTGTACATCAGGAGGTAATTCGCTTTCTGGTGCTACATAATTTGCATGATGTTGTCGTGTTGGGTCTGCCATGGCTGCAGGCTCATAATCCAGTCCTGCATTGGAAAGCAATGTCTGTGTCAAGTTGGGGGTGCCAGGGGATTCATGGCGATGCTCCTTTGGTGTCAATTGCTTCTTCTACTCCTTCTGAAGTCCCTGAATTTTTGTCGGACTACCAGGATGTATTTGATGAGCCCAAATCCAGTGCCCTACCTCCTCATAGGGATTGTGATTGTGCCATAAATCTGATTCCTGGTAGTAAGTTCCCTAAGGAACGACTTTTTAATTTGTCTGTACCAGAACATACCGCTATGCGGAGTTATATAAAGGAGTCCTTGGAGAAGGGACATATTCGCCCGTCCTCGTCCCCTTTGGGTGCGGGGTTCTTTTTTTGTGGCCAAGAAGGATGGTTCTCTGAGACCCTGTATAGATTATCGCCTTCTAAATAACATCACAGTCAAATTTCAGTATCCCTTGCCACTGTTGTCCGATCTGTTTGCCCGGATTAAGGGGGCCAGTTGGTTCACCAAGATAGATCTTCGTGGAGCGTATAATCTTGTGCGCATAAAGCAGGGCGATGAATGGAAAACAGCATTTAATACGCCCGAAGGCCATTTTGAGTACTTGGTGATGCCTTTTGGGCTTTCTAATGCCCCCTCTGTGTTTCAGTCCTTCATGCACGATATCTTCCGAGAGTACCTGGATAGATTTATGATTGTGTACCTGGATGATATTTTGGTCTTTTCTGATGATTGGGAGTCTCATGTGAAGCAGGTCAGGATGGTATTTCAGGTCCTGCGTGCCAATGCCTTGTTTGTGAAGGGCTCTAAATGTCTCTTCGGAGTCCAGAAGGTTTCCTTTCTGGGCTTTATTTTTTCTCCTTCTACTATCGAGATGGATCCAGTCAAGGTCCAGGCTATTCATGACTGGACTCAACCTACATCTGTGAAGAGTCTTCAGAAGTTCTTGGGTTTTGCTAATTTTTACCGTCGCTTCATCACTAATTTTTCTAGTGTGGTGAAGCCTTTGACGGATTTGACCAAGAAGGGTTCTGATGTGACGAATTGGTCTCCTGCGGCCGTGGAGGCCTTTCAGGAGTTGAAACGTCGGTTTTCTTCGGCTCCTGTCTTGCGCCAGCCCGATGTCTCTCTTCCCTTTCAGGTCGAGGTTGATGCTTCAGAGATTGGAGCAGGGGCTGTTTTGTCGCAGAGAAGCTCTGATGGCTCTGTGATGAGACCATGTGCTTTCTTTTCAAGAAAGTTTTCGCCTGCCGAGCGGAATTATGATGTTGGTAATCGAGAGTTGTTGGCAATGAAGTGGGCATTTGAGGAGTGGCGACATTGGCTTGAGGGAGCCAAGCATCGTGTGGTGTTCTTGACGGATCACAAGAATTTGACTTATCTCGAGTCTGCCAAACGGTTGAATCCGAGACAGGCTCGATGGTCGCTGTTTTTCTCTCGTTTCAATTTTTGTGGTTTCATATCTTCCGGGTTCGAAAAATGTGACGGCTGATGCCCTTTCTAGGAGTTTTGTACCTGACTCCCAGGAAGTTTCTGAACCGACTGGTGTTCTCAAAGAGGGGGTGATTTTGTCTGCTATCTCTCCTGATCTGCGACGGGTGTTGCAGGAGTTTCAGGCCAATAGACCTGACCGTTGTCCACCAGAGAGACTGTTTGTCCCAGACAGATGGACCAGTAGAGTTATTTCCGAGGTTCATTCTTCGGTGTTGGCGGGTCATCCTGGGATTTTTGGTACCAGGGATTTGGTGGCGAGATCCTTTTGGTGGCCTTCCTTGTCGCGGGATGTGCGTTCCTTTGTGCAGTCCTGTGGGATTTGGCCAAGCCTTCGTGTTGTCGTGCCAGTGGATTGCTTTTGCCTTTGCCTGTCCCGAAGAGGCCTTGGATGCATATTTCCATGGATTTTATTTCGGATCTTCCTGTCTCTCAGAAGATGTCTGTCATCTGGGTGGTTTGTGATCGTTTTTCCAAAATGGTCCATTTGGTACCCTTGCCTAAGCTGCCTTCCTCCTCCGATTTGGTGCCATTGTTTTTTCAGAATGTGGTTCGTTTACATGGTATTCCGGAGAACATTGTGTCCGACAGAGGATCCCAGTTTGTGTCCAGATTTTGGCGATCCTTTTGTGCTAAGAAGGGCATTGAATTGTCTTTTTCGTCAGCCTTCCATCCTCAGATGAATGGTCAAACCGAACGAACTAATCAGACCCTGGAAACTTATTTGAGATGTTTTGTTTCTGCTGACCAGGATGATTGGGTGACCTTTTTGCCATTGGCTGAGTTCGCCCTCAATAATCGGGCTAGTTCTGCTACTTTGGTTTCACCTTTCTTTTGCAATTCTGGTTTTCATCCTCGTTTCTCCTCGGGTCAGGTTGAGTCTTCTGACTGTCCTGGGGTGGATTCTGTGGTGGATAGGTTGCAGCAGATTTGGAACCATGTGGTGGACAATTTGACTTTGTCCCAAGAGAAGGCTCAGCACTCTGCTAACCGCCGTCGCTGTGTGGGTCCCCAACTTCGTGTGGGGGATTTGGTATGGTTGTCTTCTCGTTATGTCCCGATGAAGGTTTCCTCTCCTAAGTTCAAGCCTCGTTTCATCGGTCCTTATAAGATTTTGGAAATCCTCAACCCTGTGTCTTTTCGTTTGGACCTCCCAACATCGTTTGCCATTCATAATGTGTTCCATAGGTCATTGTTGTGGAGATATGTGGTGCCTGTGGTCCCTTCTGTTGATCCTCCTGCTCCGGTCTTGGTCGAGGGGGAGTTGGAGTATGTGGTGGAGAAGATCTTGGATTCTCGTATTTCGAGACGGAGGCTTCAGTACTTAGTGAAATGGAAGGGTTATGGTCAGGAGGATAATTCCTGGGTTGTCGCCTCCGATGTCCATGCGGCCGATTTGGTTCGTGCCTTTCATTTGGCTTGTCCTGATCGGCCTGGGAGCTCTGTTGAGGGTTCGGTGACCCCTCCTCAAGGGGTGGGTACTGTTGTGAATTCCGTTCTCGGGCTCCCTCCTGTGGTCATGAGTGGTACTGTGTGAGTTTGGTCTTGGGCTCCCTCTGGTGGCCTTTAGCGATAAGGCTGGTCTTGGCTGGGCTCAGCTGTTTCATCTCCTGCTAGGCTGGGCCTATTTAACTCACCTGGACCTTTACTTGTCGCCTGCTGTCGGTGTATTCAGTCCTGATCCTGTGCTCTCCTGAATATTCCTTGTGACCAGTCTCCTGCTATGAGAAGCTAAGTTTGCTTGTTCAGTTTCTCATTATTTCCTTCAAAACGTTTCTCATTATATTATGAGTTCAGCCCAGCTTGCTTTTATGTGATTTTTTGCTTGCTGGTTAGTTCTGGGGTGCAGAGTGCGCCCCTCACATCGTGAGTCGGTGTGGGGGTTCTTGTATTCTCTGCGTGGTTTACTTTTGATAGTTTTTGTACTGACCGCACAGACACCTATCTATTTTCTGCCTATCTAGTATTAGCGGGCCTCATTTGCTAAATCTGTTTCATCTCTACGTTTGTGTTTTCCCCTTGACTCACCGTTATTATTTGTGGGGGGCTATCTAAAACTTTGGGGTATATTTCTCTGAGGCAAGTGAGGTCTTTGCTTTCTCTCTAGGGGCAGTCAGTTTCTCAGGCTGTGACGAGACGTCTAGGTTTTCAGGTAACGTTCCACAGCTGCCTTTAGTGTGTTTAGATAGGATCAGGATTGCGGTCAGTATAGCTTCCACATCCCCAGAACTTGTCCTATATACTCAGGGTATATTTGTCAGGTCAGTTTGAGATCCTACCACCAGGATCATAACACCATCCTCTGTATCTAGCTATCACCCTATATCACTTCTCCCTTATGCCTCCAAACTACTGGAACAACACGTCTACCTTGAACTGTCCTCCCATCTCTCTTCTTGCTCCCTCTTTGACCGCTTACAATCTGGCTTTCAGTCACACCATTCCACTGAAACTGCCCTAACTAAGGTCACCAATGACCTCTTAACCGCCAAGAGCAAGCGACACTACTCTGTCCTCCTCCTCCTCGACCTGTCGGCTGCCTTTGACACAGTGGACCATTCCCTATTATTACAGACCCTCTCATCCCTTGGCATCACAGACTTGGCCCTATCCTGGATCTCATCATACCTAACAGACCCGACCTTCAGCGTCTACCACTCACACACCACCTCCTTACCTCGCCCCCTATCAGTCGGAGTCCCACAAGGTTCAGTCCTTGGGCCCCTTCTCTTCTCCATTTACACCTTTGGCCTGGGACAGGTCATAGAATCTCATGGCTTTCAGTATCACCTCTATGCTGATGACACACAAATCTACATCTCTGGACCAGATATCACCTCCCTACTAACCAGAATCCCTTAATGTCTGTCCACTATTTCATCCTTCTTCTCCAATAGATTTCTGAAACTTAACATGGACAAAACAGAATTCATCATCTTTCCCCCATCTCACGCGACCCCCCCAACGAACCTATCCATTACAGTACATGGCTGCCCACACTCCCCAGTCCCACCAGCTCGCTGCCTTGGGGTAATCCTTGACGCTGATCTCTCCTTCAAACCACATATCCAAACCCTTTCCACTTCCTGCCGACTTCAACTCAAAAATATTTCACGAATCCGTACATTCCTCAACCAAGAATCTGCAAAAACCCTAGTCCATGCCCTCATCATCTCTCGCCTTGACTACTGCAACCACCTGCTCTGTGGCCTCCCCTCTAACACTCTCGCTCCCCTCCAATCTATTCTAAACTCTGCTGCCCGACTAATCCACCTGTCCCCCCGCTATTCCCCGGCCTCTCCCCTCTGTCAATCCCTTCACTGGCTCCCCATTGCCCAGAGACTCCACTACAAAACCCTAACCATGACGTACAAAGCCATCCAAAACCTGTCTCCTCCATACATCTGTGACATCGTCTCCCGGTACTTACCTACACGCAACCTCCGATCCTCACAAGACCTCCTTCTCTACTCCCCTCTTATCTCCTCTTCCAACAATTGTATACAAGATTTCTCTCGTGTATCACCTCTACTCTGGAACCCTCTACCACAACACATCAGACTCTCGCCTACCATAGAAACCTTCAAAAAGAGCCTGAAGACCCACCTTTTCCGACAAGCCTACAACCTGCAGTAACCATCGATCGACCAAACCGCTGCATGACCAGCTCTATCCTCACCTACTGTATTTTCACCCATCCCTTGTAGATTGTGAGCCTTTGCGGGCAGGGTCCTCTCTCCTCCAGTACCAGTTATGACTTGTGTTGTTTAAGATTATTGTACTTGTTATTATTATTTATACCCCTCCTCATATGTAAAGCGCCATGGAATAAATGGCGCTATAACAATAAATAATAATAATAATAATAATGTCAGTCAACTGGAGAGAAACGAGGACCTCACTGGGCTCGTCAGCTGTATCACTAAAGCTTTTCATACAATATTTTCTTTGAAACACAGCTGCGTTTCAGAGTAAAACTTACATGTCTGCATTTGTACAGCCAGGCTCAGTTTCTTGCTGCCTTTTGTTCAGGCAGCATGAGTCTAATGACAGATACATTATAAGTTGGGCGTTCTACTAATGACTACAGTCTGAACCGCCTTTCCATGAAAAATAGTAGAAACCTTAAAGGATATCCTGATGGCATCAATTAAAATCAGTTTGGTCAGTCGGGCTTTGGCTCGGTTATGAATGATGACCACAATACTGGTGTGAACAGAGCTTAATTCAATGTTGCAAATGTTGAACCTTTTCAGGGGCAGGGACAGCAGACAGTATATAGTTGCACATAAAGAGCTTCCGTCTTTTCCTCTGAGCCTGTCACTGACAGCAGGGCACCTCCATTATAGCTCCACAGACTATTAACCTTTAAATGGGTTTTACACTCCTAAATAAACTAAAGGTTGTTTATTTTTCAAATGTGAAGAAATCAGAGGTTCATTCTGGGGTTTCCCTGCGGTCACATTACACCTGCCATACAGTCACTGTATTATGTGTGTGGCCAGGATGACATTTTTGTGATTTTTACTAGTGATAGCTGTTGTTGTTTGTGAAAACATGTTTTATAAAATAGGAAACATTCATCAGAGTCTGTTTTCTATCTTGAGTCTTGACGTAACATCCATTTATTGATTCATATAGACTTTCTTGTATTGCTTTACTTTTTTTTTTTCTTCAAGCTTTGCAATATTAATATAACGTCTATTTCGTAGTCAGACTCATCTGTTTTATGGTTGCCCTGTTACACGATACAAGAGTTCACCGAAAACAATTATATGGACTAATGATAACAATGGTGGAAGGTCATATGCAGATCAAAAAAAGACATGTCCAATAGAAAGAACAGTATATATTTACACAAGTGGTCAAAATTGTTGGTACCCCTCGTTTAATGACAGAAAAACCCATAATGGTCACAACAATAACTAAAATCTGACAAAAGTATTAATAATAGTATATACTGTATACATGCACATTTTCTGTTAGTACAATAAACCTCATTTCAAGGCAGAAACATTACTGTGTCCAACAGTTATTAGATATATGAAACTGAAATAGATGTTGCAAAAAAAACAATTTTTATAAAACATTAAGCTTAAGATTAATAGGGGTGCC
This sequence comes from Ranitomeya variabilis, assembly GCF_051348905.1. Classification (NCBI taxonomy): domain Eukaryota; kingdom Metazoa; phylum Chordata; class Amphibia; order Anura; family Dendrobatidae; genus Ranitomeya; species Ranitomeya variabilis. Next base: position 255,286,421 of record NC_135236.1, on the reverse strand, counting down.
CAAACTTTTTCATATAACTGTATATAGTACAGACCAAAAGTTTGGACACATCTTCTCATTTAAAGATTTTTCTTTACTTTCATGAGTATGAAAATTGTACATTCACACTGAAGGCATCAAAACTATGAATTAACTATGAATTAACACATGTGGAATTATATAATTATATACTTAACAAAAAAGTGTGAAATAACTGAAATAATGAATTATATTCTATGTTCTTCAAAGTAGACACCTTTTGCTTTGATGACTGCTCAGCACACTCTTGCCATTCTCTTGATGAGCTTCAAGAGGTAGTCACCGGAAATGGTTTTCACTTCACAGGTGTGCCCTGTCAGGTTTAATAAGTGGGATTTCTTGCCTTATAAATGGGGTTGGGACCATCAGTTGTGTTGTGCAGAAGTCTGGTGGATACACAGCTGATAGTCCAACTGAATAGGCTGTTAGAATTTGTATTATGGCAAGAAAAAAGCAGCTAAGTAAAAAAAAAACGAGTGGCCATAATTACTTTAAGAAATGACGGTCAGTCAGTTCGAAAAATTGGGAAAACTTTGAAAGTGTCCCCAAGTGCAGTGGCAAAAATCATCAAGCGCTACAAAGAAACTGGCTCACATGAGGACCGCCCCAGGAAAGGACGATCAGGAGTCACCTCTGCTTCTGAGAATAAGTTTATCCGAGTCACCAGCCTCAGAAATCGCAGGTTAACAGCAGCTCAGATTAGAGACCAAGTCAATGACACACAGAGTTCTAGCAGCAGACACATCTCTACAACAACTGTTAAGAGGAGACTTTGTGCAGCAGGCCTTCATGGTAAAATAGCTGCTAGGAAAACACTGCTAAGGACAGGCAACAAGCAGAAGAGACTTGTTTGGGCTAAAGAACACAAGTAATGGACATTAGACCAGTGGAAATCTGTGCTTTGGTCTGATGAGTCCAAATTTGAGATCTTTGGTTCCAACCACCGTGTCTTTGAGCAACGCAGAAAAGGTGAACGGATGGACTCTATATGCCTGGTTCCCACCGTGAAGCATGGAGGAGGTGTGATGGTGTGGGGGTGCTTTGCTGGTGACACTGTTGGGGATTTATTCAAAAGTGAAGGCATACTGAACCAGCATGGCTACCACAGCATCTTGCAACAGCATGCTTTTCCATCTGGTTTGCGTTTAGTTGGATCATCATTTATTTTTCAACAGGACAATGACCCCAAACACATCTCCAGCTCCAGGCTGTGTAAGGGCTATTTGACCAAGAAGGAGAGTGATGGGGCACTGCGCTAGATGACCTGGTCTCCACAGTCACTAGACATGAACCCAATCGAGATGGTTTGGGGTGAGCTGGACAGCAGAGTGAAGGCAAAAGGGCCAACAAGTGCTAAGCATCACTGGGAACTCCTTCAAGATTGATGGAAGACCATTCCCGGTGACTACCTCTTGAAGCTCATCAAGAGAATGCCAAGAGTGTGCAAGACAGTCATCAAAGCTTCTGAAGGTGGCTACTTTGAAGAACCTAGAATATAAGACATAATTTCAGTTTTTCACACTTTTTTGTGAAGTATATAATCCCACATGTGTTAATTCATAGTTTTGATGCCTTCAGTGTGAATGTACGATTTTCATAGGCATCAAAATACAGAAAAATCTTTAACACCTTAAGCCCCGAGGGTGGTTTGCACGTTAATGACTGGGCCAATTTTTACAATTCTGACCACTGTCCCTTTATGAGGTTATAACTCTTGAACGCTTCAACGGATCTCGGTGATTCTGACATTTTTTTCTCGTGACATATTGTACTTTATGATAGTGGTAAAATTTCTTTGATATTACCTGCGTTTATTTGTGAAAAAAATTGAAATTTGGCGAAAATTTTGAAAATTTCGCAATTTTCCAACTTTGAATTTTTATACAATTAAATCACAGAGATATGTCACAAAAAATACTTAATAAATAACATTTCCCACGTACAGTGCCTACAAGTAGTATTGAACCCCCTGCAGATTTAGCAGGTTTACACATTTGGAATTAACTTGGCATTGTGACTAGTGTTGAGCATTCCGATACTGCAAGTATCGGGTATCGGCCGATACTTGCTGTATCGGAATTCCGATACCGAGATCCGATACTTTTGTTGTATCGGGTATCGGGTATCGAAACAACATTAATGTAATAATGTGTAAAAGAGAGAATTAAAATAAAAAATATTGCTATACTCACCTCTCCGACGCAGCCCGGACCTCAGCGAGGGAACCGGCAGCGTTGTTTGTTTAAAATTCGCGCGTTTACTTGGTTACGTGAAGTCCCGGCTTGTGATTGGTCGCGGCGGCCATGTTGCCGGGACGCGGACCAATCACAGCAAGCCGTGACGTAATTTCAGGTCCTTGCAGGATTTTAAAATTACGTTCCGGCGTTGTGATTGGGCGCGTCGTGGTCACATAGTCGACGTAACCAATCACAAGCCGGGACGTCACGGGAGGCTGGACACGCGCACATTTTAAAATGCGCGCGTGTCCAGCCTCCCGTGACGTCCCGGCTTGTGATTGGTCACGGCGGCCATGTTGCCGGGACGCGGACCAATCACAACGCCAGAACGTAATTTTAAAATCCTGCAGGACCTGAAATTACGTCACGGCTTGCTGTGATTGGTCCGCGTCCCGGCAACATGGCCGCCGCGACCAATCACAAGCCGTGACGTCACGGGAGGCTGGACACGCGCACATTTTAAAATGCGCGCGTCCAGCCTCCCGGCTTGTGATTGGTTGACCGCGATGCAACCAATCACAAGCCGGGACGTCACGGGAGGCTGGACACGCGCGCATTTTAAAATGGGCGCGTGTCCAGCCTCCCGTGACGTCCCGGCTTGTGATTGGTTGCGGCGCGGTCAACCAATCACAAGCCGGGAGGCTGGACACGCGTGCATTTTAAAATGGGCGCGTGTCCAGCCTCCCGTGACGTCCCGGCTTGTGATTGGTTGCGGCGCGGTCAACCAATCACAAGCCGGGAGGCTGGACACGCGCGCATTTTAAAATGGGCGCGTGTCCAGCCTCCCGTGACGTCCCGGCTTGTGATTGGTTGCGGCGCGGTCAACCAATCACAAGCCGGGAGGCTGGACACGCGCGCATTTTAAAATGGGCGCGTGTCCAGCCTCCCGTGACGTCCCGGCTTGTGATTGGTTGCAGCGCGGTCAACCAATCACAAGTGTGTACCAAGCTCACAATCAAGACCTGAGCCTCGCAATACATCAAAAAGTGCCAAGCTAAGCCAAACTACAGGGTTGAAAACATCATACTTCTGTATACATATAAATAAGTGTACAATTTGGACACGCGCGCATTTTAAAACGCATTTTAAAATGCGCGCGTGTCCAGCCTCCCGGCTTGTGATTGGTTGACCACGCCGCAACCAATCACAAGCCGGGACGTCACGGGAGGCTGGACACGCGCCCATTTTAAAATGCGCGCGTGTCCAGCCTCCCATGACGTCACGGCTTGTGATTGGTTAATGGCGGCCATGTTGCCGGGACGCGGACCAATCACAGCAAGCCGTGACGTAATTTCGTCACGGCTTGCTGTGATTGGTCCGCGTCCCGGCAACATGGCCGCCCTGACCAATCACAAGCCGGGACTTCACGTAACCAAGTAAAAGCGCGAATTTTAAACAAACAACGCTGCCGGTTCCCTCGCTGAGGTCCAGGCTGCGTCGGACAGGTGAGTATAGCAATATTTTTTATTTTAATTCTTTATTTTACACATTTATATGGATCCCAGGGTCTGAAGGAGAGTTTCCTCTCCTTCAGACCCTGGGAACCATCAGGAATACCGTCCGATACTTGAGTCCCATTGACTTGTATTGGTATCGGGTATCGGTATCGGATTGGATCCGATACTTTGCCGGTATCGGCCGATACTTTCCGATACCGATACTTTCAAGTATCGGACGGTATCGCTCAACACTAATTGTGACATTTGGACTGTAGATCAGCCTGGAAGTGTGAAATGCACTGCAGCAAAAAAGAATGTTATTTCTTTGTTTATTTTTTTTTTTAATTGTGAAAAGTCTTTACAGAGGGTCATTTATTATTCAACCCCTCAACCCACCAGAATTCTGTTTGGTTCCCCTAAAGTATTAAGAAGTAGTTCAGGCACAAAGAACAATGAGCTTCACATGTTTGGATTAATTATCTTTTTCCAGCCTTTTCTGACTATTTAAGACCCTCCTTGTTGTGAACTCTGTGTTCAGGCTCCCTCTTGTGGTCACTGGTGGTATGGTGTGACTTTTGCTTTGGGCTCCCCCTGGTGGCTTTGTCTGTTATCCTGCTGGTCTCTGGCTATCAGCTGGTTCGTTATCCTCTGGGAGGTTCCTATATAGCTCTGTTTTACTTCCACTTGTTGCCGGCTGTCGATGTAATCAGTGCTACTCAGATTCCTTCTGACTACCTTGCTCCCAGTCCATCCAGGATAAGCTAAGTTTTGTTTGCTCATTTTTTGATCAGCAGTGTTTATCATGTTTTCTGTTCCAGCTTGCTAAAATGTAATTCCCTCGCTTGCTGGTTGCTCTAGTTGGCTGAGTTTCTCCCCACACACCGTTAGTTGGTGTGTGGGTTCTTGAAATCTCAGGATGGATATTTTGTAAGGGTTTTTTATTGATCGCATAGACCCCTGCTCTATTTTCTGCTTTCTAGTACTAGTGGGCCTCTTTTGCTGAATCTGATTTCATCCCTATGTATGTGCCTTCTTCTTACCTCACCATTAATATTTGTTGGGGGCTTCTATATCTTTGGGGATTATTTCTCTGGAGGCAAGCGAGGTCTTTCTTTCTCTTTAGGGGTAGCTAGTTCCTCAGGCTGGCTCGAGACGTCTAGGAATTTTTTAGGCATGTTCACCGGCTACCTCTAGTTGTTTTGGATAGGTTCAGATTTGCGATCAGTCCAGTTACCATCTCCCTAGAGCTCGTCCTTAGTTTGGTCACTTGCTTATCTATTTGTGATCCTCAGCCACTAGGGATCATAACACCTCCCCAAACTTGTGAACAGCACTCAAACATGGTCAACATGGGAAAGACAAAGGAGCATTCCAAGGCCATCAGAGACAAGATCGTGGAGGGTCACAAGGCTGGCAAGGGGTACAAAACCCTTTCCAAGGAGTTGGGCCTACCTGTCTCCACTGTTGGGAGCTTCATCCGGAAGTGGAAGGCTTATGGAACTACTGTTAGCCTTCCACGGCCTGGACAGCCTTTGAAAGTTTCCTCCCGTGCCGAGGCCAGGCTTGTCCGAAGAGTCAAGGCTAACCCAATGACAACAAGGAAGGAGCTCCGGGAAGATCTCATGGCAGTGGGGACATTGGTTTCAGTCAATACCATAAGTAACGTACTCCACCGCAATGGTCTCCGTTCCAGACGAGCCCGTAAGGTACCTTTACTTTCAAAGCGTCATGTCAAGGCTCGTCTACAGTTTGCTCATGATCACTTGGAGGACTCTGAGACTGACTGGTTCAAGGTTCTCTGGTCTGATGAGACCAAGATCGAGATCTTTGGTGCCAACCACACACGTGACGTTTGGAGATTGGATGGCACTGCATACGACCCCAAGAATACCATCCCTACAGTCAAGCATGGTGGTGGCAGCATCATGCTGTGGGGCTGTTTCTCAGCCAAGGGGCCTGGCCATCTGGTCCGCATCCATGGGAAGATGGATAGCACAGCCTACCTGGAGATTTTGGCCAAGAACCTCCGCTCCTCCATCAAGGATCTTAAGATGGGTCGTCATTTCATCTTCCAACAAGACAACGACCCAAAGCACACAGCAAAGAAAACCAAGGCCTGGTTCAAGAGGCAAAAAATCAAGGTGTTGCAGTGGCCTAGTCAGTCTCCTGACCTTAACACAATTGAAAACTTGTGGAAGGAGCTCAAGATTAAAGTACACATGAGACACCCAAAGAACCTAGATAACTTGGAGAAGATCTGCATGGAGGAGTGGGCCAAGATAACTCCAGAGACCTGTGCCGGCCTGATCAGGTCTTATAAAAGACGATTATTAGCTGTAATTGCAAACAAAGGTTATTCCACAAAATATTAAACCTAGGGGTTGAATAATAATTGACCCACACTTTTATGTTTAAAATTTATAAACATTTAACTGAGCAACAAAACTTTTTGGTTTGTAAGATTTATGCATCTGTTAATAAATCCTGCTCTTGTTTGAAGTTTGAAGGCTCTAACTTATTTGCATCTTATTAAACCTGCTAAATCTGCAGGGGGTTGAATACTACTTTTAGGCACTGTATCTACTTTACATCAGCACAATTTTGGAACCAAATTTTTTATTGTTAGGGAGTTATAAGGGTTAAAATTTGACCAGCAATTTCTCATTTTTACAACACAATTTTTTTTCAGGGACCACATCTCATTTGAAGTCATTTTGAGGGGTCTATATGATGGAAAATACCCAAGTGTGACAGCATTCTAAAAACTGCACCCTTCAAGGTGCTCAAAACCACATTCAAGAAGTTTATTAACCCTTAAGGTGTTTCACAGGAATTTTTGGAATGTTTAAATAAAAATGAACATTTAACTTTTTTACACAAAAAATTTACTTCAGCTCCAATTTGTTTTATTTTACCAAGGGTAACAGGAGAAAATGGACCACAAAAGTTGTTGTACAATTTGTCCTGAGTATGCCGATACCCCATATGTGGGGGTAAACCACTGTTTGGGTGCATGGCAGAGCTCGGAAGCGAAGGAGCGCCATTTGACTTTTCAATGCAAAATTGACTGGAATTCAGATGGGATGCCATGTTGTGTTTGGAGAGCCCCTGATGTGCCTAAACATTGAAACCCCCCACAAGTGACACCATTTTGGAAAGTAGACCCCCTAAGGAACTTATCTAGATGTGTGGTGAACACTTTGACCCACCAAGTGCTTCACAGAAGTTTATAATGCAGAGCGGTAAAAATAAAAAATCATATTTTTTCACAAAAATGATTTTTTCACCCCCAATTTTTTATTTTTCCAAGGGTAAGAGAAGAAATTGGACACCAAAAGTTGTTGTCCAATTTGTCCTGAGTACGCTGATACCTCATATGTGGGGGTAAACCACTGTTTGAGTGCTTGGCAGAGCTCGGAAGGGAAGGAGCGCCATTTGACTTTTCACTGCAAAATAGACTGGAATTGAGATAGGACGCCATGTTGCGTTTGGAGAGCCACTGATGTGCCTAAACATTGAAACCCCCCAAAAGTGACACCATTTTGGAAAGTAGTCCCCCTAAGGAACTCATCTAGATGTGTTGTGAGAGCTTTGAACCCCCGAGTGTTTCACTACAGTTTATAACGCAGAGCCGTGAAAATAAAAATCCTTTTTTTTCCACAAAAATTATTTTTTAGCCCCCAGTTTTGTATTTTTCCAAGGGAAACAGTGTAAATTGAACCGCAAATGTTGTTGTCCAATTTGTCCTGAGTACGCTGATACCGAATATGTGGGGGGGAACCACCGTTTGGGCGCATGGGAGAGCTCGGAAGGGAAGGAGCGCCATTTGGAATGCAGACTTAGATGGAATGCTCTGCAGGCATCACATTGCATTTGCAGAGCCCCTAATGTACCTAAACCATAGAAAACCCCCACAAGTGACCCCATATTGGAAACTAGACCCCCAAGGAACTTATCTAGATGTGTTGTGAGAACTTTGAACCCCCAAGTGTTTCACTACAGTTTATAACGCTGAGCCGTGAAAATAAAAAATCCTTTTTTTTCCACAAAAAATATTTTTTAGCCCCCAGTTTTGTATTTTTTCAAGGGAAACAGTGTAAATTGAACCCCAAAAGTTGTTCAATTTGTCCTGAGTACGCTGATACCCAATATGTGGGGGGGAACCACCGTTTGGGTGCATGACAGAGCTCAGAAGTGAAGGAGCGCCATTTGGAATTCAGACTTAGATGGATTGGTCTGCAGGCGTCATTTGCAGAGCCCCTGATGTAACTAAACAGTAGAAACCCCCCATAAGTGATCCCATATTGGATACTAGACCCCCCAAGGAACTTATCTAGATGTAAAACCTTAGGTTTGTTTTGCGCTATGCAAATAATCTCCACCTTCTGATGAAAGATTATTGGCAGAGCGCAAAACAAACCTAAGGTTTTATATTTTCTGCAGTTGACAATATTGGTGGTTTTTGTCCTCTTTTGCAGCTGCAAAGAATCTTTTCTCCCCTAATATTGCCGCTTTTTGCGCCGACCAATATATACTTGAAAAAACTTATCTAGATGTGTTGTGAGAACTTTGAACCCCCAAGAGTTTCACTACAGTTTATAACGCAGAGCCTTAAAAAAAAAATTCTTTTTTTCCCCACAAAAATTATTTTTTAGCCCCCAGTTTTGTATTTTCCCAAGGGTAACAGGAGAAATTGGACCCCAAAAGTTGTTGTCCAATGTGTCCTGAGTACGCTGATACCCCATGTATTGGGGTAAACCCCTGTTTGTGCGCATGGGAGAGCTCGGAAGGGAAGGAGCACTGTTTTACTTTTTCAACGCAGAATTGGCTGGAATTGAGATCGGACGCAATGTCGTATTTGGAGAGCCCCTGATGTGCCTAAACAGTGGAAACCCCCCAATTATAACTGAAACCCTAATCCAAACACAACCCTAACTCTAATCTCAACTGTAACCGTAACCACACCCCTAACCCTAATCCCAACCCTATTCCCATCCGTAAATGTAATCCAAACCCTAACCCTACCTTTAGCCCCAACCCTAACCCTAACTGTAGCCCTAACCCTAGCCCCAACCCTAACCCTAACCCTAGCCCTAACCCTAGCCCTAACCCTAGTCCTAACCCTAGCCCTAACCCTAGCCCTAACCCTAACCCTAGCCCTAACCCTAGCCCTAACCCTAGCCCTAACCCTAATGGGAAAATGGAAATAAATACATTTTGTTAATTTTTTAGTTTTTCGTAACTAAGGGGGTGATGAAGGGGGGATTTGATTTACTATTTATAGCGCGTTTTCTAGCGGATTTTTGATTGGCAGCCGTCACACACTAAAAGACGCTTTTTATTGCAACAAATATTTTTTGCGTTACCACATTTTGAGAGCTATAATTTTTACATATTTTGGTCCACAGAGTCATGTGAGGTCTTGTTTTTTGCGGGACGAGTTGACGTTTTTATTGGTAGCATTTTCAGGCACGCGACATTTTTTGATCGCTTTTTATTCTGATTTTTGTGAGGCAGAATGGCCAAAAACTAGCTATTCATTAATTTCTTTTGGAGGGGGCGTTTATACCGTTCCGTGTTTGGTAAAATGGATAAAGCCGTTTTATTCTTCGGTTCAGTACGATTACAGCGATTTCTCATTTATATAATTTTTTTATGTTTTGGTGCTTTTGTACGATAAAAACTCTTTTACAGAAAAAATTATTATTTTTGCATCGCTTTATTCTGAGGACTATAACTTTTTTATTTTTTCGCTGATGATGCTGTATGGCAGCTCGTTTTTTGCGGGACAAGATGACGTTTTCAGCGGTACCATGGTTATTTATTTCCGTCTGTTTGATCGCGTGCTATTCCACTTTTTGTACGGCGGTATGATAATAAAGCGTTGTTTTTTGCCTTGTTTTTTTTTTTTTTAACGGTCTTCACTGAAGGGGTTAACTAGTGTGACAGTTTTATAGGTCGGGTCGTTACGGACGTGGCGATACTAAATATGTGTACTTTTATTGTTTTGTTTTTTTTATTTAGCAAAAGGAAAATATTTATTGGAACAATATATATTTTTTTATTATTATTTATTTAGGAATTTTATTTTTTTTTATACACATGTAATTTTTTTTTATTTTACATTTTTACTTTGCCCCATGGGGGGCATCACAGTAAAGTGACAGATCGCCGATCTGACACTTTGCTGTGCACTGTGTCAGATCGGCGATCTAAAGTGCACAGAAGGGAGACTTCCCGGCGCCTGCTCTGAGCAGGCGCTGTGACGTCACCTCCCTGCAGGACCCGGATGCAGCCCCGCGGCCATTTTGGATCCGGGGCTTGCAGGGAGGAGACGCTCGGTACAAGGTGAGCACATTGCCTTGTACCGATCATCTCAGGGAAGCACACAGGGAGCCCCCTCCCTGCGCGATGCTTCCCTGTACCGCTGGAACACTGCGATCATGTTTGATCGCAGTGTGCCGGGGGTTAATGTGCCAGGGGCGGTCCGTGACCGCTCCTGGCACATAGTGCCGGATGTCAGCTGCGATAGTCAGCTGACACCCGGCCGCGATTGGCTGCGTTCCCCCCGTGAGTGCGGCTGATCACTATGACGTACTATCCTGTCGGTGGGAATTAAGGCCCACTCCACCTCGACGGGATAGTACAAACTTTTGGTCTGTTCTGTATATATATGTGGTGGGGGGCTGGATTATGTGTGGTAATGTGGTGTGGGGGCGGGATTATCTGTAGTAATGTGGTGGGGGAGCGGGATTATGTGTGGTAATGTGGTGGGGGGCGGGATTATGTGTTAATGTGGTGGGGGGCGGGATTATGTGTGGTAATGTGGTGGGGGCGGGATTATCTGTGGTAATGGGTTGGGGGGGTGGGATTATGTGTGGTGTTGTGTTGGGGGGGCGGGATTATGTGTGGTAATGTGGTGGGGGGTGGGATTATGTGTGGTAATGTGGTGGGGGGTGGGATTATGTGTGGTGATGTGGTGGGGGGCGGGATTATGTGTGGTAATGTGGTGGGGTGGCGAGATTATGTGCGGTGATGTGGTGGTGGGCGGGATTATGTGGTAATGTGGTGGGGGGGCGGGATTATGTGTGGTAATGTGGTGGGGGGCGGGATTATGTGTGGTAATGTGGTGGGGTGGTGGGATTATGTGTGTTAATGTGGTGGGGGCGGGATTATGTGTGGTAATGTGGTGGGGGGCGGGATTATGTGCGGTAATGTGGTGGGGGCAGGATTATGTGTTGTGATGTGGGTGGGGTGGAGCTACTGTGCAGGGGGCGGGATTAGCGAGTAATCACGATGCCTCTTATATATACACTATGTTCCAAATTATTATGCAAATGACATTTTTCTCGGATTTTCCTAAATGGTCAGTGCAAATGACAGTCAGTCTAATAAAAGTCATCACCCGTTAGATTATACATTGAATTTTATTGAAGAAACCTCCCAATGATAACAGTATAATCTCCAAAATGAATAAAAACTCAAAATGCACTGTTCCAAATTATTAGGCACCGTAGTATTTCTAAACATTTGATATGTTTTAAAGAACTGAAAATGCTCATTTGTGGAATTTGCAGCATTAGGAGGTCACATTCACTGAAAAAAAAAGCTATTTAACTCCAAAACATCCTAACAGGCCAAGTTACATGTAACATAGGACCCCTTCTTTGATATCACCTTCACAATTCTTGCATCCATTGAACTTGTGAGTTTATGGAGAGTTTCTGCTTGTATTTCTTTGCATGAAGTCAGAATAGCCAGAGCTGCTGTTTTGATGTGAACGGCCTCCCACCCTCATAGATCTTTTGCTTGATGATACTCCAAAGGTTCTCTATAGGGTTGAGGTCAGGGGAAGATGGTGGCCACACCATGAGTTTATCTCCTTTTATGCCCATAGCAGCCAATTACTCAGAGGTATTCATTGTCATGCATGAAGATGATTTTGTTCCTGAAGGCACGTTTCTGCTTTTTAGACCATGGAAGAAAGTTGTCAATCAGAAACTCTATTTACTTTGCTGAGGTCATTTTCACACCTTCAGGAACCTTAAAGGGCCCTACCAGCTGGTTCCCCATGATTCCAGCCCAAAACATGACTCCTCCACCTCCTTGCTGACGTCGCAGCCTTGTTGGGACATGGTGGCCATCCACCAACCATCCACTACTCCATCCATCTGGACCGTCCAGAGTTGCTCGACACTCATCAGTAGTGTTGAGCGATACCGTCCGATACTTGAAAGTATCGGTATCGGAAAGTATCGGCCGATACCGGCAAAGTATCGGATCTAATCCGATACCGATACCCGATACCAATACAAGTCAATGGGACACCAAGTATCGGACGGTATCCTGTATGGTTCCCAGGGTCTGAAGGAGAGGAAACTCTCCTTCAGGCCCTGGGATCCATATCAATGTGTAAAAGAAAGAATTAAAATAAAAAATAGGGATATACTCACCTCTCCGGCGCAGCCTGGACTTTACCGCCGTAACCGGGAGCCGTTGTACCTAAGAATGCGCGCTTGAAGGGCCTTAGATGAGGTCACTGCGCTCTGATTGGTCCGTAGCAGTCGCGTGACCGCTATGCGACCAATCACAAAGCCGTGACGTCACCTAAGGTCTTTCAAGCGCTTGAAATACCTTAGAAGACGTCCGCAGCTTCTGATTGGTCGCGTAGCGGTCGCGTGACCGCTACGCGACCAATCACAAAGCCGTGATTGGTTACGGCGGTAAAGTCCAGGCTGCGCCGGAGAGGTGAGTATATCCCTATTTTTTATTTTAATTCTTTCTTTTACACATTGATATTAATCCCGATACCGATTCCCGATACAACAAAAGTATCGGATCTCGGTATCGGAATTCCGATACCGGCAAGTATCGGCCGATACCCGATACTTGCGGTATCGGAATGCTCAACACTACTCATCAGTAAACAAGACTGTTTGAATATTAGTCTTGTATTATGTCTGGGCCCACTGCAACCATTTCTGCTTGTGAACACTGTTTAGGAGTGGCCGAATAGTAGGTTTATGCACCACAGCAAGCCTTTGAAGGATCCTACACCTTGAGGTTCGAGGGACTCTTGACGCACCAGCAGCTTCAAATAACTGTTTGCTGCTTTGTAATGGTATTCTGGCAGCTGCTCTCTTAATCCAATGAATTTGTCTGCCAGAAAACTTCCTCATTATGCCTTTATTTGCATGAACTCTGTCTGTGCTCTGTTTCAGTCACAAATCTCATCAGAGTATGATGATCACTCTTAAGTTTTCGTGAAATATCTAATTTTTTCATACCTAGTCCAAGCCATTGCACTATTTAACGCTTTTCCGCAGCAGAGAGATCCTTTTTATTTACCATATTGCTTGAAACCTGTGACCTGCATAATAATGTGGAACATCATTTTTGAGTAGTTTTCCTTTAATTAGAATCACCTGGAAAACTAATTATCACATGTGTTTAAGATTGATTTCAGTGATTCATTGAGCCCTGAGACACAATACCATCCACGAGTTTATTTGAAAAACAATTAAATCTTTAAGACACTTAAATCCAATTTGCATAATAATTTGGAACACAGTATATATATATATATATATATATATATATATATATATATATATATATATATATATACACACATATACATACACACACATACAGCTCTGGCAAAAATTAAGAGACCATCACATCAAAATCGTGTCATGGGCAGCCCAATCTCCAGACCTGAACCCCAGTGAAAACCTCTGGAATGTAATCAAGAGGATGATGGATAGTCACAAGCCATCGAACAAAGAAGAACTGCTTACATTTTTGCACCAGAAGCAGTATGTAAAACTGGTGGAAAGTATGCCAAGACGCATGAAAGCTGTGATTAAAAATCATGTTTATTCCACAAAATATTGATTTCTGAACTCTTCCTGAGTTAAAACATTAGTATTTTTTTTTCTAAATGATTATGAACTTGTTTTCTTTGCATTATTTGAGGTCTGAAAGTACTGTTTTTTTTATTTTGACGATTTCTCCTTTTCAGAATAAAACAAACAAAATTTATTGCTTGGAAATTCAGAGACATGTTGTCAGAAGTTTATAGAATAAAAGAATAATTTACATTTTACCTTGGGTATACCGGGTGAACCCCTTTTACCCAAAACCCACCCTTGGCCACCTCCCCCTTTTTCCACCATTGCACCATCCAAAGTCCCACTCACACAAAGAACACTTGACAATAATTACTTTTGGAATAACTTGGCCACAGCAGCCTTTTTATTTTAACACATCAAATAAATAATAATTACACACAATGTAAATATTACTATTATACTAGGAGGAGTCCTTGAAGCTACAAAGAATCTGGCGAATACCCCAAAACATAACTGTGAACATAACAGTAAACACCGAATTACTCCCAGCCGTTACCACCCTGGCTCGGGAGCACCAATAAACTCAAAGGTTTAACTGTTCACGATAACTTCTCGGGGATTCGGCCACCCCAGCCGAAAGTCCCCACCACAATTCACCAGATCCAAAACCTGTTAAACTCCGACAAAACGGGACCCATATGCCAATGGATCCCCCGAACCAATTTCCACCAACTCCAAGGACTCCCCCCAGCCGCCTCAGCCGCAATGACCCGTCAAAGCAAATAAACATCATGACATACAAAACTGTCCCCGTATAATATAAAGAAAGGGCGGGAGGGCGGGAGGCTTCGGGGCTCAGAGAGCGGGAACTGACAGGCCCCACCCCCAACTAGCCCCATAAAACCCCGTCCCTAATACCCTCCCCCAAATTACCCTTAATACCCACCTCCAACCCACTGTCATGTTGGCCTCCGCTCAGGCCTTGGGTGAGGGGGTGGGCGGCCTTGCTCCGGCCATTACTAGAGCAGTGTAGTCAGATCCTGCAGTCATATTTCTTGCTAGCATACATTATACACCCTATCATTGATGGAGTGCAATATTCAAAAAAGGTACGTACATTATTATCATGTTTTCTAGATGTGTGTGAAGATGTACGTTATTCACAGTGCATATAAAAATGCCCGGCGCGACAGATGCTTAGGGCTTCCATCGCCATACCATAAGCTGATAGAGATGCCCTCACTCTGCTCAATTACCGTGATCGGTTACTCACTCAACTCATCCGTGAACGCATCCTGCTCCACTCACCGGTCCTGGTGAAGCTGCCTAACAAAGGGACCGCCGCTGACACCGCAATAAGACATGGCGACCAAAGCAAATCTCAATCAATACAGAAGGCAAAGGTTTCTTGCTCCAAAACAGTGACCTCAATCATTGAGAAGCTGACACAGATGTTAGATATGGTCACAGAGATTACAAATGTCATAAACACCCACTGTGCTGTAATACAACCCGGGAGAAAATAAGACCCATCAAGGTCCCTCGGGGAAAAAAGATGAAGCAGGTGAGTGACTGGAAGTGATGCACAACATGGAGGTGAAAAAAAACATCTCACATCTGTCACTCACCATAGAGAAAGGATGCCAGGAGATACTGAATGGGTGGCCATTAAAAGTAGCAAATGGAAACCAGAAAAAAAACAAGACGTGAAGGATTAATCCTATATCCTGCCCAACTGCACATTGCAAAAGCTTGTCTGCCATGTGCTAACTGGTTTCTACACTGGTGTCCTAGTGTTCCCCGATGGTACATACAGATCTTTACTGGCACACAGTCCAATAAGAACTGAGAACCCACCAGGGTATGACAGATTTACAGAATAGCTGACAGGTATGATTCATTATGGCACATTATATTATTAAAGGAAATCTGCCAGCTGGTTTGTGCCACGTAATCCGAGAGCAGCATAACATAGAGATTCCAGTGATGTGTCACTTACTGGGCTCCTTGCTATGTTTTCATAAAATCAGTGTTTTATCAGCATTAGATCATCACTAGAGGACTAGTAAACCTGCTGCCAGGTAGCCCTCCATATTCATGACCTCTGTATAACCCCACCACAGATTGCTAGATTTCTGTCTATGCACAGCATACACAGAAAGATGCCAATCAGTGCTGTGGGTTATACAGAGCTCAGCATTGGTAAGTGATATATTATTGGAATTAGGGTCTCTGCCCCTACATCATGCTGCTCTCTGATGACCTTTTAGGGCTATTCGAGTTTTTGTGTGCAAGGTAAGATTAGTATCTTTTCTGCTTGTAGTTTTTTCTTTTAATTCTGCCTCCTACTGGTGATACACTCCTGGCATCACGTGGCATACATACTGCACATACATACATATATATTGCTTCACTTTGACAACATCTGATTCATGTCAAGCTGATAAAAGATTTCTTGAATATGAAGGAAAAATGCATCTTTGACTCTGCTTAATATTTGATGTACATTCATATTTAATGATGTTTAATAAAAACTAATTGCATCATTTTGCAGACATTTTGTTAGCAGGACACTCTGGAAATGTAAATCCCCTCAGATTTTCCACCCTGAAGCAGAAAAATAATACATGATTAAAAGGCTGCCTAATAATTATAAGCATCCCCTTCCTTCCACTACGTCAGCGCACACACCGGCTGCTTGTCTGGTTGCATTTAGGTGTAATTGTCCCAGACCATTCTGTATATATAGTGATAAAGAAGCTCAGACGTACGCCGTGGGGAGTAAGGGAACTATGCACACGCCATCATTTGCATGTGCTAAAAAAGAGCAAAGTATATGAGTTTATCCAATATTTATGGCTGGTCACTATCTGCAAAGTGCATTCTAAGCATTGGCTGCTCGTGTTATATATCTCATCTCTTTAATTAAAGCATGGCTTCCAACTCTCATCTTACAATAAATGGATCATAAATCCCTGGCTGCGCCATAATATTAAGTGACACATTTTTCTCAGTAGACAGTATACGTTGCACCATTGACACTCACACCCATGTCGGGGATGATAGTGATGGATAAAGTACAGCTATTTACTTTAAATATTGTAATCCATCATCCCTTTAAAAAAGTAAAATGGAAAAGTCACACGGCACCCTAATTATTCCCCCACGGACACATAAATGTTGGACGTGACAAATGCCTAACAGTGGCATCTGTCACCCACAGACTAATCTGGGATCTGTATAACAGGTACATTGTGAGCTATCGCTATTCCTGTGGGAACGGAGACCACGGTTAGGCTTTGTTTAACACATCCATCACCCTTGGGCTATAATGACGTCCATTTACCTGATGTATACGGACTAGATGGAGGCCAATAGTACAATCTTCTGGCCTCCGTCTCACAACAGAGTCCTATGGACATATTTAGACTGCACATATGAAAGTTCCCTGGTATATAAGCTAAACACAGAGCAAAACTGTGATGTGGACTTAACTCAAAATTATGTACAAATTCACATGATGCTGACTATTCAAGGAGTGGAGACTTTGCCTAAAAAATAGAAACTGGAGATATCAAGAAGCATCTTACACTCCAACTGGGGAAGAAACTGGGTACAATGTGCGGCTATGGATCAGCAGAGAATGGACACTATGCGGCTTCCTCACTCTGGACTGGCAGCTGATTATCCATTTTAGCATGGACTAACGACTAGAGTCGAGCGAATATGTTCGGAATCGGTCACTAAATCTGAATTTCTCATATTCGTGTCATATTTGTACCCTATTTGTGCCGAATTTATGTTTGATGATCAGTTCCGAACATATTTCATTCATTTCTATTCCCATTGACTGACTCCAAAAGCAATATTTGCCGCCGATCATAATCGAAGCAGAATTTTTAAAAATTCGCTCAACCCTACTAAAGACAATGTTGCCAGGTCAAAATGGGCTGTACATTGACCTACTTGTATATGTCAGGATATTAACAAAATGGAACAGTTCTCACCATCAAATGGAGAAGCTGTCTCCTAAAACACCATTGATACGAGGCTATTAAAGGTGTATTCTTATCAATGTTCCCATGATGACCTTCCATGTTATAACCCACCGATGCTGATTGCTGTTACTTTCTGAAATTCCTACCCTGGTCATGCTGCTCTCCACCAGCTCAGTCCTGTCTACAGTGTGTCCGTAAAGTCATGGTGCACTTTTGACCAGTCACAGGATCTATTTATAGTTTACATTTTGGCGCCCTTTCTCTGGCCCAATCATATCAAACCTGTTCATGAGGAGAGATAACAAGAACCAATCAAACAACACCAACTCATTTAAGCTGTTGCTGAGCCCACTGTCAGATTAACCCCTGATAAACTGAACTCTGATTAATACGCTGCCAGGTCTCTGACATAATGCAACCACAAGCGTATGCCAGCAGTGTGGTTTTCCATGCCAGTCGAGATGTGGACGGTACAGAGGAAAGTTCAGTGTGTTCTGTGGCTTGCTAAATTTGAATCTGTAACCAAAGTGCTACATGAATATCGGCGCGTTTATAACGAAGCGTCACCACATAGGAATAACATTACTCAGTGGGATAAGCTGTTGAAGGAAACAGGCAGTTTGGTGGAGAAACCCCGCTCTGGTAGGCCATCAGTCAGTGACAAGTCTGTAGAGGCTATACGGGATAGCTACCTAAGGAGCCCTAAAAATCTGTGCGTGTGCTCGACAATTGCACCTAAAGAAGAATACAGTTCATAAGGTGTTAAAGAAATGTCTCTGTTTTACGGGGTACAAATTGCGGCTGGTGAACGCTATCAAACCGGCGGATAGGCCCAAACGATGCGGGTTTGCTACAGATATACTTTATGAGATCGACAATGATGCAAGATTTTTGCAGAAGATTGTGTTTAGCGATGAAGCGACCTATCATATCTGTGGACATGTTCATTGCAATAACGTCCGAATATGGGCTGCTGAACATCCTCATGCCTACGTTGAGTGCAAACGTAACACCTCTAAAGTGAATGTGTGGTGTGGCCTGATAAGGTGATAGGCCCATTTTTTTTCACGGAGCAGTCTGTGATGGCAAACACGTATCTTGACATGTTAGAACTGTATGCAGTGCCACAATTTCCAGAAGGTGTCTTCTTTCAACAGGACGGCGCTCCTCCACACTACGTCCCCATTGTTTGTGAGTTTCTGGATAGAACATTCCCCGGCAGTGGATAGACAGGGGTTCTGTCAAGCCATGGCCACCACGATCCCCGGGTCTGACGCCCTTAGACTTTTACTTTTGGGGTTATGTGAAGCAACATGTGTACATTGAGCGTATCAACGACATTAATCACTTAAAATAGAGAATCCCAGACGTTATTCACTCTGTTACACCAGACGTCCTTACCCGTATGTGGCAAGAACTTCACTATCGCTTGGATGTGTGTAGGGCAACAAATGGAGCCCACATCGAACTGCACTGAAACTGGGAGAGTTTTTCTTTCATTTGGAGCAGATTTCACATTTCTATAGTTTTTTGTTGCTTTCCAGTGACAGGTCAAAAGTACACCATGACTTTACGGACACACTGTAGATGTCATCACACACATTTTAGTAAGGAGAAATCCCTTCATGGATCAAGACTTCTTTGCCTTTTCACTTCTGAATGAGTCCCGATAACTTTTTACACTGCATTACATCATTCATTTATGCCACGTGAACAGAAGTTACCAGGAATAAATACCATTGTGTACAACATCACTCTTTATGCAGTAATTGCAAATTTGCATTGTGGCCAAAAGTCGAGGTTCAGCAGAAGTACAAAATGTCCTGTTACAGTACAATCTTCCATTAGTCTCCTGTTTTACTGTCATCATTTCCGTCTTTATAGAGCAAACTGATCATTTAATTCCTTGCTAGGCTATTCAGAAAAAGAACGGAGCAGCAGAGCTACCACTTTTATTTTAGAATCATGTTCAATTTATAATATATGACTTAAGTTTAATATTACATTGGATTTTTAGAATTCACAGACTTGGAGCTCATACACATGGTTATTCCATATGCACAGAACTGAAAGCACACTGCTAACTGTTTTGGATAGAAAACTATGTTATCTTCTATGTTATAGACTGCACATTCTAATCTTGTTCTTTCCATTTTAACTAAATGACTAGAAATCTGCAGCTTCCCCTACTTCTAACCCCTTAGTGACAGAGCCAATGTGGTACTTAATGACCAAGCCAATTTTTACAATTCTGACAACTGCCACTTTATGAGGTTATAGCTCTGGAACACTTCAACGGATTCCAATGATTCTGAGATTGCTTTTTTCATGACATATTGTACTTTGTGTTAGTGGTAAAAATTATTCAATATAACTTGTGTTTATTTATGAAAAACATTGAAATTTGGCAACAATTTTTAAAATTTAGCAATTTCCAAAATTTAATTTTTTTTACATTTAATTAAATCAAAGAGTGGTGTCACACAAAATAGATAATAAATAACATTTCCCACATGTTAACTTTACATCAGCACAATTTTGGAAACATAATTTGTTTTAGTTATGACGTTATAAGGGTTAAAATTTGACCAGCGATTTCTCATTTTTCCAACAAAATTTACTTAACCATTTTTTTAGGGACCGTCTCACATTTGAAGTGAGTTTGGGGGGTCAATATAAAAGAAAATTCCAAAAAGTGATACCATTCTAAAAACTGTACCCCTCAAGGTACGCAAAACCACTTTCAAGAAGTTTATTGACCTTTCAGGTGCTTCACGAAAACTAAAGCAATGTGGAAGGAAATAAAATAAACATTTAACTTTTTTCACAAAAATTTTTACTTTGGAACCAAATTTTTTTATTTTCACAAGGGTATCGGAAGAAAACAGACCACAAAATTTGTTGGGCAATTTCTCCTGAGTACACTGATACCCCATATGTGGGGGAAAGCCATGGTTTGGGTGCATGACACGGCTCAGAAGGGAAGGAGCACCGTTTGACTTTTTGAATGCAAAATTGGCTGGAATCAATGGTGGGCGCCATGTCGCGTTTGGAGACCCCCTGATATACCTAAACAGTGGAACCCCCCAATTCTAACTCCAACCCTAACCCCATCACACCCCTAACCCTAATCCCAACCATAACCACAACCCTAACCATAACACACCCCTAAACCTAATCACAACCCTAACCATAATCACAACAATAACCCTAACCCCAGCACAAACCTAACCCTAACCCTAGCTCTAACCCTAGCCCCAACCCTAACCCAACACTAATCCTTGATCAACACTAACCCTAGCCCCAACCCTAACCCTAGCCCAAACCCTAACCCTAGCCCAAACCCTAACCCTAGCTCTAGCCCAACTCTAACCCTAGACCCAACCATAACCCTAGCCCAACCCTAACCCTAATGGAAAAATGGAAATAAATACATGTTTTTTATTTATTTTGATCACTGTGATAGGGTCGATCACATTGATCAAAATGAACCAATAGGAAAAATTTCCTATTACTGCCGGGTGCCGGCTGGCAGATCGCCCGCCATTTTCTTCTCGGAAGAAGACGCGTACAGCCGGGGGACAGGATCGTGGGATGCAGGAGGGTCCAGGGACACCAAAGGTACCGGGGTGGCTTGGAGGACCCCATTTCTCTCTCCTCTGATGTGCTAGATTACATCAGAGGAGAGAGAAATTAAATGGGAAATAGGACTTTTTTTTGCGGTCGCCGTTATTCAGTGAATAACGGTGATCGTAACACTGGCGTCGGTAAAAACCGACCCGAATCATGTTCTCTGCGGTCTCAGCCTCCCCGGAAGCCAAGACCCTGGAGAATTTCTGAAGCTGGGGGGTGCTATAACCTTATTTCTCTGCGCCGTTAAAAAGCGGTGCTGAGGAGTAAGTACCCTTAACTGCAGCCATTAAAAGGCGTATCGATGATCGCTAAGAGGTTAATATCATGACCTGCAAAACAATCTAATTCCCAAGAAATTCAGTATAACAATAAACCATCACAGCTAACCTGCATTTCATAATGAATGCTTTTATACTCCTCAACAATGAAATTGTAACATGTAAATGATATCCAAATGATCAAAAAATGGAAACAAAATTTTCAAAACATCTCAATTTATTCAGTATTGAGCATTAGCACCAAACACATAAATGCACACACTTACACAACTTTGCACGCTGTCAATGAGGTTATTAATGTTTGTTTAAGGAATGTTGGGCTACACTGAATGCACTAGGGCTTGCAAATCATCAAATCTGCTGGTGGCAGCTCCCTTCGTAATTGCCGACCAATGACGTGCCAGATGTGCATGATAGGAGACAAGTCTGGAAACTCTGCAGGCCATGGTTGCACATTTAGGGCATTCAGGCAGCTCACAGTAGTACAAACAACATGCGTCCTGGTTGTCGTGTAGAAAATTGGGTCTTGGGACACTTTAGGGACAGGGCCATACCACTGGTTGCATGACTGATCAATTTTGTACTGCAAATGAAACTGGACGTCACATACTAAGCTTCACACGTCAAGCAGTGTCTACATAGCGTGGTGCAGGATGTTAGTCGTGGGTGACGTACTCGTCTCCTGTGCCCCAGCACATTACATGAAAGTGGGGCCCTGGCTGTGTGTGTGGACTTGTGTCATAGGGGCGGTACGCCAGTGCAGGCCGCATGTAACCGATTATGCTGGTTTGCCAGGCAAGATGTTAACCAGTTCATGAAAGGAGACAACCATTAAACTTTTTTTTTACTGAAGAATAACTTGATATGAAGCATATACAGCAGATAGTAGGCATTTATCTTTAAGGATGTTTTTTGTAACTACAAGCATCATAAACACACACATCTCCTTCTTCTGCACAACCCAGCACACTATCTTGGGAGCTTCAGTTTTCCTCTGTGGGTACCACACAGGTCGAGGTGTTATGCTACGGTCCATCACAGTTATTCTCTGCTTGCAGTCCATAGAGTCATAGATTCCATCCAGTAGCAACCCGACCTGTGATTTCTCTGTAATAGAGGATGTGTCCCAATATGGTGACACTTGACTTTCTTTACTGTAGACACTTAGTAGTTAGATTTATATACATATTCCTTTCTGTGACGACACGAGGGTCTGTGGGTGCTCTTGTTCGCTGGCCCGGCTGTCTTTAGAAAGACCGCATGAACCACCGCATGAACCAGAGATCATCCCACTGAAAGACTGCACTTCTTCCCCGTGGGCATAATACTACACAGATAATACTACACACAGGGTGAGGATAAAACAGTGTGGTAACACTTTATTAAACCACCAACAGACAATAATGTATAGAACAGTCCCAGCAAAATACCCAGAATGGTGCAAATTACAGTCTCACCCTTCCACTGACTCACCAGGATTAGAACAACTGTGACTTTGGGCCTTCCAGGGCCAACTACCCCCACCAGTGGCACCCTGCTTTTGGTGGGCATCCACAGAGAAGAGGTAACGACAAGCTTAGGAAGCCGACATTCCATAACCTGGCTTCCCCAAACGTATTCATGGGGCCAAATGACCGGATGGTCCCAACCTGGCTTCCCTAAGTGTCTCCATGGTTTCAGTAATGGTCAATGTATCAATGTAGCAGATCTGTATTCTTCCAGCTAGGGCCACAGTACTTAAGCTGACATCCTGAAGAATGTAGAATCTGTAATCCTCTTTATGGGGCCATGATGCTCTGGTTGTTGTTCTGTAGCATCTCTCCTGATTGAGCCATGGTGTCCTGGCTGTTGTTTTGTAGAGTCTCACTGGAAACAGCAGCAGATCCCGCTTTTATATTTTACAGCATTTTTCCATAGGATCGGGGAAGGTTTCAGGAGGTCAACTCTCATTGTTTGAATATTTAATATATTTAATCATTCTGCATAGTTTGACCTTCACTGTTTGCAGGTCAAAAAACTGCATGGCCTGGTGCAATGGGTAATCAACATATTAGCAAACATTGATTGTTTAATGACTCTGTGTGCCTGTCCTCCAAAGATAGCATACAATATCCTGTAGAAGTAGTTATAAGAGTTAAACAGCAGCCATTCAACAATTCATAAACGTCAATTTCAAGAGTCAACATTCAGACTCATATGATAACAGTCTATGTTTCTTGACCTGGAGAAAAACACAAATTAAATGGTCAAGGTTCAGACAATAGCCTTTGTCTTCTGGCCTACTGAAAAGAGATATCTGGCATAATTAAGATGGAATGCTGTGTCGTCACACCTTCCTTTTGCTTCCCTTCACTTTTGCATTCTGTTATCTGTTATGACCCCAATGGCAGAGGGTCTCAGGAATCAATACCAAGTCTGCAAACACAAAAAACCAGCTCATAGGGCAGTGGTAACTGGGCTGACCATATATCTAATCCTAGCACCACAAATAGAAGTAGCCGGGGAACGTGCCTACGTTGGTTCTAGACGTCTCGCGCCAGCCGGAGAACTAACTAACCCTAGAAGGGAAAAGAAAGACCTTTCTTGCCTCCAGAGAAAAGACCCCAAAAGTTGGATACAAGCCCCCAACAAATAATAACGGTGAGGTAAGAGGAAAAGACAAACATAAGAATGAGCTAAGTATTTAGCAAAGAGAGGCCCACTAGCTAATAGCAGAATAAGTAAGATGACTTATATGGTCAGCAAAAACCCTATTAAAATATCCACGCTGGATACTCAAGAACCCCCGAACCGTCTAACGGCCGGGGGGAGAACACCAGCCCCCTACAGCTTCCAGCAAGGTCAGAAATCACATTTAGTACAAGCTGGACAAAAATAGTAGCAAAGCAAGTAACTCAAAAAACAAAGAAGCAAGACTTAGCTTAATTTTGCAAGAGCCAGGACCAGCAGACAGGAGCAACAGAAGGATCTGATTACAACGATGCCAGGCACTGGACTAAGGATCCAGGAAGTTAATATAACGACACCCCTGGACTAACGACCCAGGTGAGTGCCAAACAGAAAAAAGACAATCCCAGAGTCATACCACTAGTGACCACAAGAGGGAGCCAAAAAGTCTAATTCACAACAGTACCCCCCCCTTAAGGAGGGGTCACCGAACCCTCACCAAGACCACCAGGGCGATCAGGATGAGCAGCGTGAAAGGCACGAACTAAATCGGCCGCATGCACATCAGAGGCAACCACCCAGGAATTATCCTCCTGACCATAGCCCTTCCACTTGACAAGATACTGAAGCCTCCGCCTGGAGAGACGAGAATCCAAGATCTTCTCCACCATGTACTCCAACTCGCCCTCAACCAACACTGGAGCAGGAGGCTCAACAGAAGGAACCACAGGTACAACGTACCGCCGCAACAAAGACCTATGGAACACGTTGTGAATGGCAAACGACACAGGAAGATCCAAACGAAAGGACACAGGATTAAGGATTTCCAATATCTTGTAAGGACCGATGAAGCGAGGCTTAAATTTAGGAGAGGAGACCTTCATAGGAACAAATCGAGAAGACAGCCATACCAAATCTCCAACACGAAGTCGGGGACCCACACCGCGGCGGCGGTTGGCAAAACGCTGAGCCTTCTCTTGTGACAACTTTAAGTTGTCCACCACATGATTCCAGATCTGCTGCAACCTATCCACCACAGAATCTACCCCAGGACAGTCAGAAGGCTCCACATGTCCCGAGGAAAAACGAGGATGGAAACAGAGTTGCAGAAAAATGGCAAAACCAATGTAGCGGAACTAGCCCGATTATTAAGGGCAAACTCAGCCAACGGCAAGAAGGTCACCCAATCATCCTGATCCGCAGAAATAAAACACCTCAAATAAGCCTCCAGAGTCTGATTAGTTCACTCCATTTGTCCATTAGTCTGAGGATGAAAGGCAGACGAAAACGACAACTCAATGCCCATCCTAGCACAAAAGGATCGCCAGAACCTGGAAACAAACTGGGATCCTCTATCAGACACAATATTCTCAGGAATGCCGTGTAAACGAACCACATTCTGAAAGAACACAGGAACCAGATCGGAAGAGGAAGGCAGCTTAGGCAAAGGTACCAAATGGACCATCTTAGAAAAGTGATCACATACCACCCAGATGACAGTCATGCCCTGAGACACCGGGAGATCTGAAATGAAATCCATGGAAATGTGTGTCCAAGGCCTCTTCGGGACAGGCAAGGGCAAGAGCAACCCGCTGGCACGCGAACAGCAAGGCTTAGCTCGAGCACAAGTCCCACAGGACTGCACAAACGACCGCACATCCCGTGACAAGGAAGGCCACCAAAAGGACCTAGCCACCAGATCTCTGGTGCCAAAAATTCCCGGATGCCCTGCCAACACCGAGGAATGAACCTCGGAAATGACTCTGCTGGTCCACTTATCAGGAACAAACAGTCTGTCAGGTGGACAAGAGTCAGGTCTACCAGCCTGAAATCTCTGCAACACACGTCGCAAATCCGGAGAAATGGCTGACAAGATAACTCCCTCTTTAAGAATACCAACTGGTTCTGCGACTCCCGGAGAGTCAGGCACAAAGCTTCTTGAAAGAGCATCAGCCTTCACATTCTTTGAACCTGGTAAATACGAGACCACAAAGTCAAAACGGGAGAAAAACAATGACCAGCGGGCCTGTCTAGGATTCAGGCGTTTAGCAGACTCGAGATACATCAACTTTTTGTGATCAGTCAAGACCACCACACGATGCTTAGCACCCTCGAGCCAATGACGCCACTACTCAAATGCCCACTTCATGGCCAACAACTCCCGATTGCCAACATCATAATTCCGCTCAGCAGGCGAAAACTTCCTCGAGAAAAAGGCACAAGGTCTCATCACAAAGCAACCAGGGCCTCTCTGCGACAAAACGGCCCCTGCCCCAATCTCAGAAGCATCCACTTCAACCTGAAAGGGAAGTGAGACATCAGGCTGGCACAAAACAGGCACCGAAGTAAACCGGCGCTTCAACTCCTGGAAAGCCTCCACGGCTGCAGGAGCCCAGTTAGCAACATCAGAACCTTTCTTGTTCATATCCGTCAAAGGTTTAGCAATGCTAGAAAAATTAGCAATAAAACGACGGTAGAAGTTAGCAAAACCCAAGAACTTCTGAAGACTCTTAACTGACGTGGGTTGAGTCCAATCATGAATAGCACGGACCTTGACTGGGTCCATCTCCACCGCAGAAGGGGAAAAAATAAACCCCAAAAAGGGAACCTTCTGTACTCCAAAGAGACACTTTGAGCCGTTAACAAATAAAGCATTCTCACGCAAAACCTGAAACACCATCCTGACCTGCTCTACATGCGAGTCCCAGTCATCAGAAAAAAACAGAATATCATCTAGATAAACGATCATAAATTTATCCAGATACTTCCGGAAAATATCATGCATAAAGGACTGAAACACTGAAGGAGCATTAGAGAGCCCAAAAGGCATCACCAAGTACTCAAAATGACCTTCGGGCGTATTAAACGCGGTTTTCCATTCATCTCCTCGCTTAATGCGCACAAGGTTGTACGCACCACGAAGATCTATCTTGGTGAACCACTTGGCACCTTTAATTCGGGCAAACAAGTCTGACAACAAAGGCAAAGGATACTGAAATTTAACAGTGATTTTATTCAAAAGCCGATAGTCAATACAAGGTCTCAAAGATCCGTCCTTCTTGGCCACAAAAAAGAATCCTGCACCAAGAGGGGAAGAGGAAGGACGGATATGCCCCTTCTCCAGAGATTCCTTGATATACGAACGCATTGCGGTATGCTCAGGTACAGACAGATTAAATAGTCTTCCCTTAGGAAATTTACTACCTGGAATCAAATCTATGGCACAGTCACAGTCCCTATGAGGAGGCAGAACACTGGACCTGGACTCGCTGAACACATCCTGATAATCAGACAAATACTCAGGAACTTCCGAAGGAGTAGAGGAAGCAATAGACACCGGCGGGGAATCACCATGAATACCCTGACAGCCCCAACTTGACACAGACATTGCCTTCCAATCCAAGACTGGATTATGAGTCTGTAACCATGGCAAACCCAAAACAACCAAATCATGCATTTTATGCAGAACAAGAAAACGAATCACCTCCCGATGTTCAGGAGTCATGCACATGGTTACCTGTGTCCAAAACTGCGGTTTATTTTCCGCCAATGGCGTAGCATCAATACCCCTCAGAGGGATAGGATTAACCAACGGCTCAAGAACAAAACCACAGCGCTTGGCAAATGACAGATCCATAAGACTCAGGGCAGCACCTGAATCCACAAACGCCATAACAGGGTAAGAGGACAATGAGCAAATTAAAGTCACAGACAAAATAAATTTAGGTTGCAAATTACCAATGGCGACAGGACTAACAACCCTTGTTAGGCGTTTAGAGCATGCTGATATAACATGTGTAGAATCACCACAGTAAAAACACAACCCATTCTGACGTCTATGATTTTTCCGCTCATTTCTGGTCTGAATTCTATCACATTGCATCAAATCAGGTGTTTGTTTAGACAACAACACCAGAGGATTAGCGGTTTTGCGCTCCCGCAAACGCCGGTCAATTTGAATAGCCAGCGCCATGGAATCATTCAGACTTGTAGGAATGGAGAAACCCACCATCACATTCTTAATGGCTTCAGAAAGGCCATTTCTGAAGTTTGCGGCCAGAGCACACTCATTCCACTGAGTAAGAACGGACCATTTCCGAAATTTTTGGCAATACACTTCAGCTTCATCCTGGCCCTGAGAAATAGCCAGCAAGGCTTTTTCTGCCTGAACCTCAAGATTGGGTTCCTCGTAAAGCAATCCGAGCGCCAGAAAAAACGCATCAATATTTGCCAATGCCGGATCTCCTGGCGCTAGCGAGAAAGCCCAATCCTGAGGGTCGCCCCGTAAAAAAGAGATAACAATTTTAACTTGCTGAACTGAGTCTCCAGATGAACGGGGTCTCAGAGATAGAAACAATTTACAATTATCCCTGAAATTCCTAAACTTAAATTTGTCTCCAGAAAACAGTTCAGGAATAGGTATTTTAGGTTCAGACATAGGACTACTGGTAACAAAATCTTGTATGCTTTGCACACGAGCAGCAAGCTGGTCCACACTTGTAATCAAGGTCTGGACATTCATGTCTGCAGCAAGCTCAAGCCACTCAGAGGTAAAGGGGGGGGAAGAGAGGGAAAAAAAAAAAATTCTGAATTTCCTTTCTTATATCCCACTTCTGCAATGCATTAAACATTCAATGTGGGCCTGGCATACTGTTATGACCCCAATGGCAGAGGGTCTCAGGAATCAATACCAAGTCTGCAAACACAAAAAACCAGCTCATAGGGCAGTGGTAACTGGGCTGACCATATATCTAATCTTAGCACCACAAATAGAAGTAGCCGGGGAACGTGCCTACGTTGGTTCTAGACGTCTCGCGCCAGCCGGAGAACTAACTAACCCTAGAAGGGAAAAGAAAGACCTTTCTTGCCTCCAGAGAAAAGACCCCAAAAGTTGGATACAAGCCCCCAACAAATAATAACGGTGAGGTAAGAGGAAAAGACAAACATAAGAATGAGCTAAGTATTTAGCAAAGAGAGGCCCACTAGCTAATAGCAGAATAAGTAAGATGACTTATATGGTCAGCAAAAACCCTATTAAAATATCCACGCTGGATATTCAAGAACCCCCGAACCGTCTAACGGCCGGGGGGAGAACACCAGCCCCTAGAGCTTCCAGCAAGGTCAGAAATCACATTTAGTACAAGCTGGACAAAAATAGTAGCAAAGCAAGTAACTCAAAAAACAAAGAAGCAAGACTTAGCTTAATTTTGCAAGAGCCAGGACCAGCAGACAGGAGCAACAGAAGGATCTGATTACAACGATGCCAGGCACAGGACTAAGGATCCAGGAAGTTAATATAACGACACCCCTGGACTAACGACCCAGGTGAGTGCCAAACAGAAAAAAGACAATCCCAGAGTCATACCACTAGTGACCACAAGAGGGAGCCAAAAAGTCTAATTCACAACAGTTATCTCCCTGACAAAGACTCTGTACCATCCTGCTAGACTTCCTGCGCCAGGCCCCAATACTCTTTCTCTCACTCTCTCTGTCCAGATTCTGGACTGCTACTCGCTTCTCTTCTTTGCCATATCTTCTCTTAAAGCCTATTACTATCTGTTCCAGTAGTTCCACTCTTGCCACAGGGACACCTACTGCATGCAGCACTGCTCACACTAGACCTGAGGTCTTTATTCTGCACACTCTGGGCTCTTTCTCACTAACAACCAGGAAGTCCTTTTAGATCCTGCTGCATACCCCCTCCCTCTCTGGGCTAAACTCTGGACTTAATGCTCTCCTACCCTACTCACTGTTGCTGGGCAGACTATAACAATGATATAATAATGTCATTGCCATCTTGTGGCCATTATACTTAACACCACATAACATTACATATAACACAGTAAACGCTACACATTACACTGTACAACATTGCATGAAGACTTCTCAAGCGGTGCGGGCAACGTGCTCATCTCCCTACATCTATACAAACCACGAGAAGGCATTTGCCCAACACTGGGAGATGAGCTAGGTGTTCCATATACCTCACACCACCGCTTTCAAAGCTATCATGGAACCCTAAATGCTTCATCTTATCAATATTAACCCTCACAGTCAGAGAAGAAATATTTAAGAGGGACACTTTACTGTAGAAACAGACCTGTTGCAAAGGTGGCATGCCAATACAGTGCCAGACTCAAATGATCTCTTTAGAATGACCCATTCTTTCACAGATGTCTGTGAAGGCAGATTGCAGGGTAGGGGCTGTATTTGATATACCTGTGGAAATGGAACTGAATCACAACTCTAAATTCAATGGTTAAGAGTTGCCACAATACTTTTTATAAATAGTGTATATTGTCTGCACATTAAAATATGAATTTCCTACTTCTCCAGTGCTGGCAGTCCTGTAGTCCCCCACCACTCGCGCTTTACATGGATGACACAAATACCTCCACATGGCCAGTTGTACATGCTAGAATCTTTACTGTTTATAACATCACTTGTTAACGCGTCTTTTTGGATGCCACAAGGGACAGCTCCACATGGTAAATGAAGAAAGTTGAATGTTCTGTCAACTGAGAGAAGCTGGAATATTGCATTTCATTTCCATGCACCACATAAGGTGAGCAGGTGAAGGAACCAGTCAGTGAAGGTTGGAGAACAGACAGTACTTTAAGCTTGTACTTGTCGTAACTGATTTGTTATTGCACATAGGTCTTATGTGTTTTTATCTATTGATGTGTGAATGTTTAGGACTGAATAGCAGGTACGTTCCAAATCCAATGTGAATGTTGTACCTCTCCGGATTTCTAACCTCAATCCCTCACAGCTTTCTAGCTATTTCTCTATGAAAGCCTTTTCCTGGCACCCAGCTCTACTTCTGTCTTCTGTTATAAGCCAGTTGGCCCTTGTGAATTTTCTGTTTATCCTGTCTTTGGATTCTTCAAGATTTCGCACTATACACCACTGGGATGCAATACCACAATAAATTCATCCCCATTACCACCTCCAACTACCAACACTGAATCCATCTTTAAAAGGAAAGCTTTTTAGCAAAGTGTTATTACATGGCTTTACGCATTGTCCTCTGAGCCTGAAATTAGTTTTCATTATTCATCTTATTCTAGAATAGTTACAGCACATTTTACACTATAAAATGTATTATGTTCACATTAGTAATAGCATGTGATTACTACAGATTCTTCCCGCTGAATATAAATATATATTATATGTACAGTAGTAGTGCTTGAAAGTTTGTGAACCTTTCAGAATTTTCCATATTTCTGCATAGAATTTACCTTAAGCTACACCAGATAGTCACACAAGTCCTAAAAGTGGAAAAAGAGAACCAAATGCAAGAAAGAAGCCAAAAAATATTGGACTATGTCATTTTTAAATAATGAAAATGATCCAATAGCACATCATTGAGTGTCAAAAGTATGTGACCCTTTGCTTTCAGGATCTTGTCTGACCCACTTGTGCAGCAATAATGGCATCTATATGTTTTCAGTAATTGTGGGTTAGTCCTGCACATCAATGAAGGTCAGGACTTTGACTTGACCATTTCAAAACTCTAAAGGGTTATCTCAAGAAGAAAAGTACATTTTAATCAATAGATCTTGGAATATTAAGAAGTTCCACGATTGGATTTGTTTGAAAAATGTTGCTGTGCTGAGATAAGCTTCCAAATGCACCCTTGGCATACCCTATTTAACCAGCTGTGCCCGACCATGTAAAGATGCTGCAGCTGACGGTCCTGCATACCCAACTTCTGGCAAGCAGAGAAAGCATAAGGCTATATGCACACGTTGCAGATTTGACTGTGGAATTTTCTGTGCAGATTCTGCATTTCTTGGCAGAAGACGCAGGTCAGAATCTGCGCCTTTTTTTGGGTATGTGCACACGTTGCAGATTTTTGTGCGGAATTTTTCCTTTTTTAACCCCTGCAGATTTCTATTATGGAATGGGTGCAGAAACGCAGATCTGCAAAAAGAATTGACACCGTCGTTTTTTGAATCTGCTGCGTTTTCCATGCAGATTTTTCAGCACCATCACCACAGCATTTTTTTTTTGCCATTGATTTACATTGTACTGTAAATCAATTGTGGATCTACAGCGTTTCTGCACGGAAAAAAAAGCTGCAGATCTGCAGGAAATCTGCAACGTGTGCACATACCCTAAGTGAATATACTGGTGTCATGAGCAGGGACTCTTTCAGCAGTGTCTTTGTGGGAGGTAACTAATTTCTCTGTCTTATCAAAGGAGCTAGAGTGTATTTGCTGTTACACTGGTCCTGTGAGCTGAGCTCATCTAAATAAATCAAGTTTGTGAAGTCAGATACTTATCGATCATGCAACAGCATATGCAAGGTGTCTGATTGGCTCCAACTTTATTCTGCAGCAGGATAACATACAGCCAATGTAATTAAACGGAATTAGTCACCAGGTTTTAACTACCTCTTCTAAGAGCAGCATAATGTAGGGGCAGAAACAATGATTCCAGCAATGTAACACTTACTAGGCTGCTTGCTGTAGTTTTTTAGAAAATAATTGTTCTATCTGCTGCAGGTCTACCAGTTCTGTGAATGCTGAGCTCTCTATAACCCTGCCCACACCAATTCATAGTTTCATAGTTTTAATGTTGAAGGTAGACTTAAAGGGTTTTTTTGATGAACAAAAGTACATTTTAATCAATAGATGTTGCAACAATAATAACTTCCACAATTGGATGTGTTTAAATAAAATGTTCCAGTGCTGAGATAATCTTATAAATGTGCCCCTGCTGTGTATTGTGTAATGGCTGTGTCTGACCGTGCAGTAACATGGTCTGATCATACCAAAGCTCCTGGGCAGGGCAGGAAGATAAAGAGTATGCAGTCATTACAGCATGGGATCCCAAATGATTCTTTCTTTGAAGTAAAACATTGTTTAAAAACAGGCAGTGAAATGTTTAACCTCACAAAAAGAATCATCTACGATCTTCTGCTGTGATGTCTGTATTCTCTCTTTTGCTTCCTCCCCTGCCCAGGAGCTGTGGTATGATCAGACCATGTACCTGTACGGTCAGACACAGACATTACACAGTACACAGCAGGGGAACATGTATAAGATTATCTCTGCACAGGGACATTTTATTCAAACACACCCAATTGTGGAAATTATTATTATTCCAACATCTATTGATAAAAATTAACTTTTGTTTGTTGGAAAACCATTGAGTTCAACCTATCGCCTTACATATTGAGCCAATGATTGGCAGATTTCTGTATATACTGTGCATAAGTAGAAAACTGCCAATCAGTGGTGGGGGCTGGGTTGGATTACCAGGAAGCAGGCCAAGTAGTCAACAGCTGCTAAAATTTTTATAAAAATTCTATAAAAATTACACTAAGAAGACCAATTAGTGATATAAGGTCTCTGTCCCTACATTATGCTACTCTTAGATTAGGTAGCAACAATCTAGTGACAGATTAGTTTTAAGAACTATCTTCAGCATAAAGAAGAACAAGGAGCCATGGAAGTCATCATGATACAGCATGCACAAAGCCCTGATCTCAACATCATTGAATGTACCTAGAAGAATTTATGTGTTGATTTTTTTTTTTAAAGCAAAGTTGTTTACACCAAATATTGATTTGAAATAGACTTCTCTTTTGTTCATTCACTCTGCAATTTATTAATCGATTTAAATTAACTATTAACATTTCTGCATTTTTTCCATACCTAAAACTTTCACACAGTACTATTCAAATATATATCATATTTGTCCAGAGGCAGCTTCCTGTGATGAAGGAGAACGCTGACACAGCATTCTTCCCGATCACAGAGAGCTGCCCTACTCCTCCCGCTCTGCACTAATCTATGTAATCAGACAGAACTTTCATCAGAACTCATTCTACACAGCGCTTTTTCTCTCTATTCCTCACAAAGTCAGCTTCATCCTTTTAATCACTTTCAGAGCCCCACATGAGCCTTGGCTCAGCAGGTCCAAAACCTGTAGTGTAGTACAGAGGTAACCATCCCACCAAGGCTCTATAGTCATTCCTAAATCCTGGACCCTAGTATCCATCTAAATTACAATATAATATTGGCAACCTAAATGTTACTCAGTACACAAATCCTTCCGTGATTTATGCTCTATAAGAGTGACAATGGGAAGAGAAACAATGCTAGCGTCCAAAAATGGAGTAAAATTGAATTCTATCCAGCAATCTACCTGCCAGTTGCTTACGATATACTAATCTGTTCTAAGGGTAGGTACATTTCTCCACATTTAGTAGCATAAAATGCATTTGGCAACCTCCCAAATAAATACAACCCTCATTAATTGTTCATAATATTTAGGCTGTATGTGTTTGTATGCTATTGATGTGCAGTAATTACCAGATTCATTGCATAGTTCATAAAAAATATTACAATTTGCAATTTATATACAGTTTAAAAAAAATCCAGTAAAGAGTTATGACATTTAGATATATAACAATACCTGCAGGTAACATAGGTAGAAAAGTGCAGGTTTATCTATTGAGCTGAGTGCTGCTGGTCATACATGCTCAGTCACCCAGTCCTCAGCCACTGGGCACTACAGAGCCGCTAATAAAAAATTGTAAGCACAGGCTGTTTATGGCAGTTTGTAGTCTGTATTTTACTAAAAGACTACAGGCTACTTCAAAATGATTTGGACACGTGATTGGCCTGCATCAGAACACTCTGGACAAGTTCTCACGTGGCGAAAACGCTATGTTCTATTTTTTTGGTTCAGAAAATCCACTGTGTTCAACAGTTCAAGCAAAATAAATATGATTTCATGAAAATTCATGCTCATTGTGCGTTTATCCGCTTGCCTTTGCAGCCAATTTTCATTTTTACAATAGCATTTTCCCTCCTTTTCTTCCAACAGCCATAACTATTTTATTTTTCCATCGACATAGACGCATGAGGGCTTGTTATTTTACGGAACAAATTGTAGTCTTGTATAACACCATCTATTTTACCATACAATGCACTGAAAAACTGGAAAAAAATCCAAGTGTGATAAAATGTTGAAAACAATGAAATTCCTCCATTGTTTTGTTGGGTTTTGTTATTATGACGTTCATTGTATGGTAAAAATGACCAGGAAACATTACTCTCCAGGTCAATATGAATATGGCAATACCAAAAACGCATAGATTTTTTTATTTATTTTCAGTGTCGGAAAAAAATACAGAAGTTTGTAAAACAAAAAAAATATTGTTTGCATTGAAATTTTCTGAGACTTACACTACCGTTCAAAAGTTTAGGGTCACCCAGACAATTTAGTGTTTTCCATGAAAACTCATACTTTTATTAATCAAATGAGTTGCCAAATGAATTGAAAATCTAGTCCAGACATTGACAAGGTTCGAGAAAAAGATTTTTATTTGAAATAATAATTTTCTCCTTCAAACTTTGTTTTCGTCAGAGAATGCTCCCTTTGCAGCAATTACAGCATTGCAGACCTTTGGCATTCTAGCAGTTAATTTGCTGAGGTAATCTGGAGAAATTTCACCCCATGCTTCCTGAAGCCCCTCCCACAAGTTGGTTTGGCTTGATGGGCACTTTTTACGTACCATACGGTCAAGCTGCTCCCACAACAGCTCAATGAGGTTGAGATCTGGTGACTGCGCTGGCCACTCCATTACAGATAGAATACCAGCTGCCTGCTTCTTCCCTATATTTCTTGCATAATTTGGAGGTGTGCTTTGGGTCATTGTCCTGTTGTAGGATGAAATTGGCTTCAATCAAGCGCTGTCCACAGGGTATAGCATGGCGTTGCAAAATGGAGTGATAGCCTTCCTTATTCAATATCCCTTTTACCTTGTACAAATCTCCCACTTTATCAGCACCAAAGGAACCCCAGACTATCACATTACCTCCACCATGCTTGACAGATGGCGTCAGGCACTCTTCCAGCATCTTTTCACTTGTTCTGCATCTCACAAATGTTCTTCTGTGTGATCCAAACACCTCAAACTTAGATTCATGTGTCCATAACACTTTTTTCTAATCTTCCTCTGTCCAACGTCTGTGTTCTTTTGCCCATATTAATCTTTTCCTTTTATTAGGCAGTCTCAGATATGGCTTTTTCTTTGCCACTCTGCCCTGAGGGCCAGCATCCCGGAGTCGCCTCTTCACTGTTGACACTGGCGTTTTGCGTGTACTATTTAATGAAGCTGCCAGTTGAGGACATGTGAGGCGTCAATTTCTCAAACTACAGACTCTAATGTACTTGTCTTGTAGCTCAGATGTGCAGCGGGGCCTCCCACTTCTCTTTCTTCTCTGGTTAGAGCCTGTTTGTGCTCTCCTCTGAAGAGAGTAGTACACACACAGTTGTAGGAAATCTTCAGTTTCTTGGCAATTTCTCGAATGGAATAGCCTTCATTTCTAAGAACAAGAATAGACTGTCGAGTTTCACATGAAATTTCTTTTTTTCTGGCCATTTTGAGAGTTTAATGGAACCAACAAATGTAATGATCCAGATTCTCAACTAGCTCAAAGGAAGGTCAGGTTTATAGGTTCTCTAATCTGCCAAACTGTTTTCAGTTGCGCTAACATACTTACACAAGGGTTTTCATGGGTATTCTAACCATCCATTAGCCTTCCTACACAGTTAGCAAACACAAAGTACCATAAGAACACTGGAGTGATGGTTGTTTGAAATGGGCCTCAATACACCTATGAAGATATCGCATTACAAACCAGACATTTGCAGCTAGAATAATCATTTACCACACTAACAATGTATAGAGTGTATTTCTGAATCATTTAATGTTAGCTTCATTGGAAAAAACTGTGCTTTTCTTT
The DNA here is from genome assembly GCF_051348905.1 of Ranitomeya variabilis. Classification (NCBI taxonomy): domain Eukaryota; kingdom Metazoa; phylum Chordata; class Amphibia; order Anura; family Dendrobatidae; genus Ranitomeya; species Ranitomeya variabilis. Next base: position 255,249,530 of record NC_135236.1, on the reverse strand, counting down.
CAAAAATAAGGAAAGTTCTAAGTGACCCTAAACTTTTGAACAGTAGTGTAATATTTTTTATTTTTTCCATCAATAGGGCTGTGTGAGGGCTTGTTTTTTGCATCATGAGCTGACGGTTATATTGATACTAATTTAGGGTACATATGTTTTTATGTTTTTTTTAACTACAGTTTTTTTTTCTAGGGAGGTGTTGCGACTTATGGATTAATCAATTTTGTATTTTGATAGACCAAACTTTTACAGATGTGGGTCATGAATCCGCCGCACACTGTGTTCTAGGAATGCAGTGAGTGACAGCTCAGTCGCCAATAGATGGCATGGATGTACTGGACTGTTAGTATTGTGAATGGGATAGCCCAGCCGCCCAATCAGAGACTACAGCTTGCTGACTATCCTTACATTAATTAGGGATAGTCCAGTCACCCAATCAGGGGCTGGGACATGCTGTGCTGTCCCCATGCAAATTTAGGATTGTCCAGCTGCCCCCACACAGGTTGGGCCTGCTTGGCTTCCTCCAGGTGTCACCCTTTCAGGGTTATTGCCTGGTTATTTAGCTGGTAGGCAATAGCAGATCATTGCCAGTTATAGCTTTGCTCGGTGGTGGGTGTGCCTTGTGCTTTTGTGTTCTGTTGTTCTGATCTTTTGCTGCCTGACCTCGGACCTTGCCTTTGACTATTCGTTTGCTTTATCCCTTTGTCTCAATCCTCACCGTTTTGGACTACTAACTTCGAACTGTGACTTGTTTACTCTTTTGTCTCTGCCTTTGACATACAATCTTGATATTTGAGCCTGGATTTCGTGACTCTCCTGCATCACGGCTTGTCAGTGAGAAGTAATGATAGTCAGCATCACAGTGATGATATGAAATATGTGTTTATTTTTTTCATTGTTTTTAGTAATTTATTTTCAAAATGGAAAAAGGAGGGTTGATTCAAATTTTTATATATATTTTTTTTTACCTGTGATTTCCTGATCGTTTATACTATACTATATTATTGCAGTATAAAGCGTAGATCTTGGTTTCCTACAAAGCTCCTCTGATGGCAGCAACAACCACTCGATTTATATGCCGCAGTCAGAGAGTGATAGCTGCATTTAAACAGTTAATAGCCGCTGCTCACTGCAGGCTTATGTTTGTGTATATAATTTAATAACAAGGGGATAAAGATACTGTTTAACTGTGCACTTTTTTCATGCATTTTTTCTTGTAGGCTTTTATGGAGAACCTGAAAACAAAAAAAATACATCCGCTTCCAGAGTTTCTGAACAAAAAAGTGCTTAAAGAAAAAAATTACTTCAAATCTGCAACAAAGATGAATCAAAAAAGGGGAAAACTAAAAAAAAATCCAGCAAAATGTGATGATCATAGCAGATTGCTACCGAAATTGCTAATTTTTATGCAGACGCCTGAAGAAAAAAATGCAAGGAAGCAATTAAAGAATTGCTGTTTACTGTCAGTTGCTATTTACTGACCTGTCAGTTCTGTGAAATGTCCAGTTTAGTACATCCTTGTATTCTCTTTTTATTAATATATTGACGACTGGCTGATTACATTCCCCTTGTGTCCCAGTACAGATGATTATCACCATCGATTGGATGTTGTCAATACCTGTACGGACACATCTCTAATGGCAACACCCAGTTGTCAATTTGTTTATAAATTTCTCTAAGAAAATATGCTCTGGAATTGTTATTTTTTAAAGAACATAATTATTTATTTACCAAAAAAAATGTCTTTTCTAAAATATTACTGGCTGAATGGTCCATTAGATACTCTCTAACACATAAAGGACACGCATTAATATTGCTCACATAGGGTATGACAAGTAAATTTCTCATTGCCATCATGCACCATTTTTGAATTAAATATGCCCCATTTGCACATAGTGCAGAAACGGCAAAAAAATAAATAAATCCATTTAGAAATGTTTGCTTCAACCATAGTCCCAGCAGGTAAGAACATAAAATGTGCAATGGCTTACTGTATGAGGCATTTTAAAGCAATGTAAAATTGTAATTTACATGTTTGATGCCTACAAAAGAGGTTGATCGTGTGCAATAATTCCCCAACAGACTGCATAACTAATAGTTGATTGTGTTAACAGACAGTGTAGGAGAAAGAAGAAAGGGGCAGTGGCAATTACAATAAAGCACGGCTCATTCATCATTCAAGTTCTGCTTCCAGAATGGCAATATATGTGATGCTAAGTGTGGGCCTGGTAACTTTAGCAAATGTTTATAGGGAGCAAACGGAGAAATGATCCATCTTCAATGATAAATGATTCGAGCTGGCGATCTCAAAGTTCCACTGCACCCACACACTGACAGCATGACAGAAGCACTGACACATACATTTGCGGCGGCCCCATTTCATTTCCTGCTCACAGTTTCTATGCTAATCCAATAGTCACTTTTACCACTCCTTAAATACCGTCATAAAGTCGCATGACTGCCTTCCTTCCAAGAAGTATACAGTATGTAACATAATTACATCAAACAATTGAATTCTAATACCGACTCATACTGACTCCTCTTTCATAAAAGGATTCAAAATTAACCACTTTACACACATACCTGGGCACCTACAGAGCCATCTCGGCTTGGATGAATTAAAGTGGCCATACACCTTTAGTTATATTCCAATCATGCGAATCAACAATGTTTATTCAGTTGTCATTCTCATTTAACAACCCAATACATCTAAAAATGGTCAATTTTCATTCAATATTTCATCACACAAGTGTACATGCTCTCATCTGAGAGAGTAGGGCCAACAATGTAAATAACACTCTGATCAAACTGTGACCACAGTTTGATCATCGTGCGATCCGATTCTCTCGAATGAGTAGAAGATGGAGAAAAATCTCCTCCATTCTATCAGTCCACGGAAATCGGACTGCACTCAGATGTCATCCAAGTGCAGTCTGATGTTTCCACGGAGTCATTGACTTTCATGGCCGAGTGCGATCCCAATATTGGATCAAACTTGGGAATGTTGTGATTCTTACCTTGGACCAGCTCTGTTCAAGGAAAAAACAGACATGTGCACAGCCCTGTAAAATAACATCGGTCCGATCTTTTACTGAATTATACTTGGACCTGAAATACAGTCATCTGCACCTGACCTTATATTCTCTACGAAATTATGCACTGGGTCCCTACCTAAGGTGCTATCATATCCAGCAGTGACGAGGCGGGTAACGCTCTCATGTGACTACTTTATGTGAAGTGTAACACACCAGGTAACCGCTTGTTACAGTGGCATTGCTTTCCATGAAGGATCCTTTTAACAGGTAACCAGCACATGCAACACTGTTCTGCCTCCAGGCCAGAAGGGGGAGTTCAAAACCCGGATTCAGGGGAACTTTCCTATATATTCTGGCTGGAGGAGGAGTTAGTTCACTCTGTGAGAGGAGTCTGTGAGAGGTCAATCTTTCAAAGGGACAGAGGAGACAGAGAGAGTCTGAGACAGGAAAGCTGGGGCCGTGCAGACAAGTGGTGCTGCAGCTCCTGGAAGGAGGAAAGAGAAGTCTGTAGGAGACTGATAGGTGAGGAGAAGCACAGGACAAGTAAAAAGCTGGAGGGAAGCTGTGACTGAGCTCCTTTCACGCTGAAGCGCAGAATACCGATAGCTGGAAGACCGAGTTTGTGGAGGTAACTCTATGCCCCACAGCAGAAACCGGCGGACAGGAGATTGCAGATCGCCTGCCCACCACAACACCTGAAGGCACAGCAGCACATCCCTTTAAGAACCGGCCTGGTATCGAGTACTCTAAGGTACTAGTGAGGCGCCCCAGATGCTTCTGTGGATTGGAAAATATTTTCTAGGTTACATGCACAAGACGTCTTTTCGATGCTGACTTACCCACATAGTGTTTGTTGTAGGAAGACTCATCAGGAAAACACTGGCTTTGTTTTAACTTAAGTGTCTTTTTTAATGTCTTTTTGGACATCTTTAGCGGCACCTATGCTGCCGGCATCTATTTTTTAATATTCTATATATAAAATAGTGGCATCTTCCAAGCGGAAGCTGCCTGAAGAAAGGTCACTTCTTTTAGCCACTTCATGTCTTTCAAAGCCTGAAGCGGTTAAAAGAAGTTACAAAAGATGGAGCATATGCACAAAAAGACATTTTTACATTACCGTGCATATGTTCATTTATTTAGCGCTTTTTCAAGCAGGTTTCAGGCAGAATCCCCATGAAAAAAGATGTCCCTTACAGTGGTTTCACACACAGAATTTTTTTAAACCGTTTGTAATGCAGATCCAAAGACAGAAGTGAATCCAGCAAGGAGAATCCACATGTGGCTCTGGATAAAAAACAAATAAAGAAAATTGCATCAAAAAAGCACAAAAACTGGTGATTTTCTGAAATATACAGTGTGAGAAACTACGCTAAGTCTACATTTGCATGACTGTTTGATCTTCTTCGTACAAAAAATGGATCTGTAAGAAACTTTTGTGTGTAGTCCATTTTTTCTCAGTCCCATAGATTTGAATGGTCAAGTCAAACTCACTAAAACAAACCAGAATAAGACGTGCATTGAGTTTCTCCTGAATCGGACACACAGATCCATATGTGCTGAATTTTTGTCTGTTTTTGATATCCAGTTTTTACGTCCACAAGAATGCCTAAATTTAGTTCCTGTGCTATTTTTGCAACGGTTCCATGAGAAATTTATACAAACACATAATGTGGGCACCATGTGGCCCTAATGTTGTGGGCAATTGATTCACTAGTAAATGCAACCAATCACATTACATAGCTGTTACACTGACAACTATCTCTCCTTACTCCCCTATACACAGGAATGGGGGCTGACAACTATCTCTCCCTACTCCCCCATACACAGGAATGGGGTCTGACAACTATCTCTACTTCCCCATAACGAAGAATGGGACTGACAACTATCTCCCCCTACTCCCCAATGCACAGAAATGGAGGCTAATAACTATCTGTCCCTACTCCCCCATACACAGGAATAGGGGCTGACAACTATCTCTCTCTACTCCCCCCATACACAGAAATGGGGACGGACAACTATCTCTCCCTATTTCCCCATACACAGAAATAGGGACAGACAACTATGTCTCCCTATTTCCCCCATATACAGGAATGGGGACGTACAACTATGTCTCCCTACTTCCCCCATACACAGGAATGGGGATGGACAACTATCTCTCCCTACTTCCCCCAAACACAGGAATGGGAGCTGATAACTATCTCTCCCTACTCCCCCATACAGAGGAATTATCAGCTCCCTGTAGCCTCCATAACAGAAATTTATATTTTCTAGGAAAAAGTCTTATCTTCAGGGAGAAGAAAACAATGGGCTGTTGCACGTACAAAAGCCAGAAGATCCTGTCCCAGACGTGATCTAACAGAGGACAGTTGGGAGGCCCCTGAACACATTAGACTAATGACCGTTCCTGCCAATATTGGTGGGTTTGGCCAACTTCAGTTTGAATAGGAACCTCAACAGTTATTGGTCAGTGTTAATATAAGGAAGTGGAGGTGCTGCTCACACCCCCTTGAAGAGATATGTGCTGTGATATAATTAATTGTACTGATTGTTTAGTAATTTGCATGCACTTAGTTGGGTAGAGATAGAGTTAATAGTTGGGACTAGTCCAGAATAGGAGGAGCTGAGTGGGAAGACAGGTGAGGACTTCCTGAGAGTGAGTCAGTTAAAGCCCAGTGTCCAGTAGAGATAGACCTTAGGTGTGACAGCTGGCAGACTGACATGCTATAGTGTGTTGTGTTGAAGAGGGAGGACATCAGATAATACGTCCTAAGGACCACCAAAACGTGAATATTTGACTAAGAGATTTTACAGAATGTAACCCAGGCCAGGGAGACCACCTAAACCATATGGAACTTAACCCAAGGGTAGGAAAAGGCCCACTTAAAGGGAACCTGTCATCATTTTTGTGTCATACCAGTAAAAAATATAATCTTGAAAAAATTATAATGTAATTGATACAAATAGGATTAGTTATAATTGCGGCTCATAAACAGAAAAAGACTAATACCTCTAAAAATATCTTTTATTTATCAAATTTTAAAAAGGGGAATAAAGTAGACCCCCACAATACACCATGTGAAAAAACCAAACATAAAAAAATTGCTGATCCGACAACACAGGCTTATCTACAACCTATAAAGTCCTAGTAAACCCTCGCTGAACCCTTCCTGTAGGTTTTTTACCCCCCCCCCCTTTTTTTCCCACTAAAATGCTTATTATAAATTGTACGTGGGTTTTGCTCTAGATACTTTGGTAGTATTCTCTAGCTGTTTATCTATGGACCTTCTTGGCATGCTTTAATTGATTTTACAACAGTGGTTCTGGTCCCAAATAATTTTGTTTGTAGTTTCCCCAAGTTTGAATTATCATTGGACCTATTTGGCATATTATAGTATACCACCTGTAGATTTATTGGTGTGCATTATTCTAGGGGATTCTAGGGATAATAGGGTGAGCCGCTGTTGAGTGGGGGCACCATTTGCGTTCAAGAGGGTGCCAACCTCCGCTGCCAGGAAGGGTTCAGCGAGGGTTTACTAGGGCTTTATAGGTTGTAGATAAGCCTGTGTTGTCACACGGATCAGCAATTTTTTCTATGTTTGTTTTTTTCACATGGTGTATTGTGGGGGTCTACTTTATTCCCCTTTTTAAAATTTGATAAATAAAAGATATTTTTAGAGGTATTAGTCTTTTTCTGTTAATGAGCCGAAATTATAACTAATCCTATTTGTATCAATTACATTATAATTTTTTGTGTTTAAAAATAGTATGGCCAGTTTTTTGTCAGGAGGACCTATCAACTCGGAATCTTGGGTTAATGAGGCAAATCGGGTATTTTCTGTTGAGGCAGATTATGCAGGGAGTGATTCTACCCCATCCCTATACTCTGTTTTCAAGGATTTAACGTAATGTTATAAAAGCTTGGTGGGAGATAAAAGCCCTGAAAAATTATGTTAAAAATTAAAAATATAATCTTGGCCAGCGCCTGCTATGCCTTTGTGGAAGCAGACAAGACAAGAAAAAATATAAGCAATCTGAAAAGTGATTGGAATCACCAAAAAGCATCCATGATTGTTACACATGAATACACGTCTTTTGAACAATCGGAATCATGTTTGCTAATTCATCTCCATGTGTAAAAGGACCCTTAGGCAGGTCTGACAAATTGGACTGATTTCCAGCCGTTCCAAACAATGGGATTATCCCAGCAGAGATGAAGGTTATTACGCCGACCTCTCCATCATGGCGGGATGGGTCTAATCAGCCACCTGTACAGGATACATATTTACATGAAGAGACGCTGCAGCGTCCATCCTTCTCAATACAAAGAGAAATGCTTGGGGCACTGAGAACAGCTCACAGCAATAATTGTCTTTATGGCGGTAGACGTTTAAGGACATTAGATGTGATGATTCTTTACAGCTTGTGAATTCTACATTACGTCAAATGCAGAACTCTGGTAACTGTACCGGTCAGGATAAAAGCTTTCTTTAAATTAATATTGATCTTTGAGCTCCGCTAAATTAAGGAACATAAATGAAATGTTTCTTTACATTATACTTGTGTTATAATACTAACATTGGCTTGTGAGTGTTAAATCAGCAAATACTTGCTGTAAATACTTAATAGCCATAAGAATGTCGGCTACCCATGTTTCGGAAGGTTAATTGGTTAAATTAAAAAAAAAAAAATCACAAAATGATGGTCATGTATGTAGTAGAGCTTTGGGAATAGCACATTGCCATGCATCTTGTGGGCACTTACACACTGGCACACGCCATTATTTCCCACTATGAAGAATTCTATTATAAGTATTTCTCCTTCTTCGGATAGTGCGATTGTTTCTTTATTCCAGACATAGCTGGAGAGCTAATAGCTTAGGAATACTTGACGCCTGCTTGTTGACCTAGGCCCGCCTTCGCTTTAGCTCCAGATAAGCTAGCTGTTCCTGTAAGCTGTGCAGCTGCTCAACCTAAGGGCAGGAGCTTTCTGTTATTAACATGGATGCTTCCTCCGTTAAGTTCAAGGCGTCAGCTCTCACCACCGGCCATACCACTCTGCATACTCAATGAGCTGCTGGACTATAGAGATCGTTGGGTTTACCAGTAAAAAATCAATACAGTGATAGGTTCATATGATATTCCTATAACGACACACAGTCTCAATAACTACACTCCATTGTACCCACAGGCGAGGCTAAATCACCGGAGAGAATAGCAGCCGTACATTCTATTAATTCACCGGGAATCAAGGATATCAATAAGGCAATATTCACTATCTTTATCAGGCCTCAAGGTTCCTGGGAAAACTGATGGTGACCCTTGATTTAGGCCACAAAATAATGTAGGCAACTATACACTTCATGGATCATGATGACAGTAACAAACCAAAAATATGCTCGACAAGTAACAGGATGAAGAGTAAAAAAAATGCTTTCAAAATGGAATAATCATTCAATCATAAAAGAGCTGGCTTTCCCAGCCACAAGCTCATGTCCAGGAGGTGAAATTAGCAGGAGCAGTGTTCTGTATTAATGCGGAATATCTACCTTGTGCCTCCTGATTGTTTTTCTTGGCTTCAGAATCCTGGGCATGGTCTATGCATAGATCATTATCTGAGCAAACCATTTACATATTGGCATATTGTGCCAGAATAATGTTTCCACCACTGTACAATAAATTCCAGCTATTTTACATAATTAGGTTTTCTGACCATTAACACCGTATAATACAAAAAAAGCATTCTGAGTAAAACGGATAGACTTTTGTCATGGCTAGAGTAACGCCGGTGGGGATGATGCATGACACAGGGATATGCTCTACGCTCTTGGACCCTGTCCTAAGAATAACACAGTTAAGTAAATTAACAAAGGCGTTTCTATCGCATTCTTGCCGCTGTGGTTTTTGTCTCTCTGTGGTATGTCATGTTATAAATAAAGATGCTTCATTTTTTATGCTTCTTGGTATTTGGGCTTTAATGATACAGTCATGTTTGGATTACCGGTATATGCGTTTTAGTTCATTTCTGCACACACTCAATGAGTGAACTTAACTTACAGAGGTTGTCCACTATTTTAACATTGATGACCTATCCCTAGAAGAGGTCATCATTGTCTAATCGATGGGGGTGAAACACACGGAACCCCTAAAATCAGCTGTTAGTGGCTGCCTGAAGGGCTCAGTTAAGGAGCTGCTTTGTTTACTGATTGTCGGCACAGCCGGGTACTGCCCATCAGCCTCCTATTCAAATCAATAGGGAGAATATGCAGTATATGGCCACTATCAGTAGACAGAGCATCTCCGTAACTGAGCACTTCCAGCTGCTGGCACATAGAACAGCTGATCGGCGGAGGTGCCGAGTTTCGCACTCCACCGATCATACATTGATGACCTATCATCGATAGATCATCAATCATCATTGTTACAGTAGTGGACAACCTCTTTAAGATTGGTGTCTCATACATTAGTCCTAGGCCTTTCTCAGATGGGCTTATGCTTGATCAGGGTGCTGTCCTATTCATGTGCGCAAAGGACTGGACCAAGACAGCACACTGATCAATGTCAACCTAGTGCTCAGCCTCATGGTTATTAATCCACAGGACAGAAGTATTGCAGTGTATACTATATGAGTGATAAGGCTTATAGAATCAAGTGGTCTCACAGTGGGACTTTAAAAAAAGTAAAAAAGATTTATAAAATATTGAAAATATAACCCCCCACATAAAAATAGCGAAAAAACAAACCTCAAGTGGGTATGTCAAAGCCTCATATTGCTTTGACTCTATGAAATTGCTGTTCCAAAATACATAGCGATAAGGAAAAATCACCTGATGGGTTTTTGCTGTATTTTAAGTTGGATAATACAGCCTTACTTTGTCATTCTCTTAGTCGTTACCTTTTTGTTTCCACCTGTGAAGTTTAGCCATGCAGGTTTCTTCATTTCGGCCTCTCTGACTTCCCTTCCTGTAGTTGGCAGCAGATAGTTTTTCCATCGTGCTGCACCATACAGGCCCTGCTGCCTAAGCTGTTGATGTGCGCTGGCCAGCTGCTCTAACCCTGGGGCTTAACCTTAGGCCAAGGCTAGCTGTTATTAGCTTTTCGACGTCTTCAGTAAGGCTCTTGCTTTACCATGTTCACATATATTTTGCTTCTGTAGACATCTTTTGCAGTTCTAGTCGTGGAGGTGTTTGAAAATAATTTTTAAATCCAAACACACTTGCAATGCTAAATTTACCAATGGGAATTTGATAGATGTTAATTATGATAGATGTTAGTTACGATAGATGTTAGTTATGATAGATGTTAGTTAATACACAGAACCCAGTGCATTCTAATACAAAGGTGTTTTTTTCTTTTAAATAAAAGCATACATTTGCAGGTAATGTGTAAATCTATAAGCCCTGGCCTCTACATTATTCCCGGCAGACCCATTCAGTACCCTAACTCATATTGTAATAAAACTACACATAACCAGAGCTCTCATTTTTACAGCTGTGGATGAACACATTTAAAGAATCCTTATATTTAAAATAGCTAAAGTGTATACATTTTATGATACTTCAACTCCAAAGCTCTAGGACATTATCCCAAGTGTTTCATGCCTGTAAACTGTCTAATATTTCAGGATAGTAAAGTATGTGCCTTTATGTTTAACCCTTCATAGTATTAGACTCACAATATACAACAGGTTGCACCCAAAAAAAAAAAAAAAGATAGCATCTACTAAATCATAATAAGAGAGCCAGTCAGACATTGGATTGTATGGAACACAGTACATGTGATACAGAAAGATCAAAGTTGTACACTTTTCACATATAATGGACCAAACATTGAAAAAATGCATAAATCATAAAATATAGAAATAGAAAAGTACTAAACAGCAAAGTAACAAATGCATATATCAATAAATATAAAATCCTAACAGAAAAGACTCTCTGTAGGTTTCGTTCATGTGTTTCTTCCAGGGAGGAAATGTCACACTACACAACAGCATGAAGATGGTGCAGATTCAGGATCGAAAGTTTAATTCTGGAGACTATTACAACAATTCTGGCCATTTTAAAATTTTGTAATGGCTTCTTGTGACTTTTGTTGCCATATGCATTCGATATTGCACTGTGACTACAATTTTACCACAATTTACATGCGATTTTATATGTCCACGTAGAGCAAGTCTAAAGTCTAGTTATTAATATCAGTAAATGGTTGGACATTCATATTTAAAATGCATACTGTGAAGAAAAATGGAATGACAACAGGTTCCCGCCTCTGTACTATACAAGTCTACTTGTATAAGAAAACTGCTTTTTCTTTTTTTTGTGCATCTCTCCATAACTCAACAGGGATCAAGAATCCTTTTTAGTCCCTCCAGCAACCTCAAAGCTTAAAAAATGTAGCCAGTTGGTTTGGAACGTATTATACTTAAATTAATAAAGATGAATACAAAATAATTTGTCCTACTCATGCACAGAGGGCTTATCATGAGAATTCACTATTTGGGACTGATACAAGGACTATTTCATTGATCTGGGTAATATTAATTACTTTAATGTTAGCCCTTGTCTTCATCCTACAAATGCAATAACACTGCTGAAATCTCTTGGTTTCCAGCTATGAAATGGCCTCTGGCTATCTGTACAGGAATGGACATTTAAGTGCCCCTGTGTAAATATCTCCTGGTAGATTTCTGCAGAAGGATAAATATTCATGCAATATTAATGTATGATTGTGCTTGTTACCGTGCAGCGTATATATAACACAAGCGGGTCAGATATTAACTTACTACATGCTATCAATAGGTTCATTCCATAGACCTCAGTGCAAAGTAAAGCTACACACGTTACAGGATAGCTTCTATTCCTACAGAATAGGCAATTAAAAAGCACAATGGTTAATTTTATCCATACCCTAGAAATATTAAAAGACAGAAAAAAAATCATTGTAGGGTTTTTGTTTCACTTTGATGTACCATTGCTTTTATGTCACAAGATCACATAATGCCTAAATTCACACTGTGCTCGGCGGTCACTTTCTGCTGGATTGATTGGAGCATTTACATGTCCTGAGACATTCACACGTAGTCAAAATTGTTAGTACCCCTCCTTTAATGACAGAAAAACCCACAATGGTCACAGAAATAACTTGAATCTGACAAAAATAATAAATAAACAAAAAATCAATGAAAATGATCAAATGAAAGTCAGACATTGCTTTTCAACCATGCTTTCGCAGAATTAAAAAAAAAAATAAAACTCATGAAATATGAATGGACAGAAATGATGGTACCCTTAACTTAATATTTTGTTGCACAAACTTTTGAGGCAATCACTGCAATCAAATGATTCCTGTAACTGTCAATGAGACTTCTGCACCTCTCGAAAGGTATTTAGTCCCATTCCTCAAGAGCAAACTGCTCCAGTTGTCTCGTGTTTGAAGGTTGCCTTTTCCAGATGGCATGTTTCAGCTCTTTCCAAAGATGCTCAATAGGATTTAGGTCAGGGCTCATAGAAGGCCACTTCTGAATAGTCCAATGTTTTACTCTTAGACATTCTTGGGAGTTTTTAGCTGTGAGTTTTGGGTCATTATCCTGTTTCAAGACCCATGACCTGTGACTGAGACCAAGCTTTCTGACACTGGGCAGCACATTTCTCTCTAGAATCCCTTGATAGTCTTGAGATTTCATTGTACCCTGCACAGATTCTAGACACCCTGCACCAGATGCAGCAGAGCAGCCACAGAACATAACAGAGTATCCTCCATGTTTCACAGTAGGGACAGTGTTATTTTCTTGATATGCTTCATTTTTCCGTCTGTGAACACAGAGCTGATGTGCCTTGCCAAAAAGTTCCACTTTTGCCTCATCTGTCCATAGGACATTCTCCCAGAACCTTTATGGCTTGTCAACATGTAGTTTGGCAAATTCCAGACTGGCTTTTCTATGATTTTTTTTCAACAATGGCGTCCTCCTTGGTCGTCTCCCATGAAGTCCACTTTGGCTCATACAACGACGGATGGTGCGATCTTACACTGATGTTCCTTGAGCTTGAAGTTCACCTTTAATCTGTTTAGAAGTTTTTCTGGGCTCTATTGTTACCATTTGTATTATCCATCTCTTTGATTTGTCATCAATTTTCCTCCTGTGGCCACGTCCAGGGAGGTTGGCTACTGTCCCATGAATCTTACATTTCTGAATAATATGTGCAACTGTAGTCATAGGAACTTTAAGCTGCTTGGAAATGGTCTTATAACTTTTACCTTTAACATGTTTGTTTATAACTTTCTAATCTCCTGAGACAACTCTTTTCTTCGCTTCCTCTGGTCCATGTTGAGTGTGATACACACCATGTCACCAAACAGCACAGTGAGTATCTGTAGCCCTATCTTGCCACATGTATGCAGTCCTTGACCAGCTGGTCGAGGGTACATACTGCTGTGCGAGATGTGAGCACATTGTGCATTTGGAAACCCAGATACTGGATCTAAATGTGCAGCTGGCAACACTGAGATCCATAGACAATATGGAGAGGAGTCTTCTGCTCACAGAGCAGACGCTCAATGGGATAGATGAGGAGGGGGATGGTAGGATGGAGCTGCAGGACAGTGTGGCAGTTAGCTGGGTGACAGATAGAAGGCAGTGTAGAGGGAAGAGTGCCAGGGAGGCTAGTCCTGATCTGGCACACCCCAATAAGTTTGCTAAGTTGGCAGATGAGGGGGGTGCCAGTACAGGGGTAGCACTGCTGCAGCCAGGCATGTCCTCTGAAAGCCGGAGGAGTGACTGCTCCAGTAAGGAGGGAAATAGGAGAGCAGGGCAGGCCAGACAGGTGCTGGTAGTGGGGGACTCAATTATTAGGGGAACAGATAGGGCAATCTGTCACAAAGACAGGGATCGTCGGACGGTGTGTTGCCTACCTGGCGCTCGAGTCCGACACATCGCTGATCGGGTGGACAGATTACTGGGAGGGGCTGGTGAGGACCCAGCGGTCATGGTGCACATTGGCACAAATGACAAAGTTAGAGGTAGGTGGAAGGTCCTTAAAGATGATTTCAGGGAATTAGGCTGCAAGCTGAAAGCAAGGACCTCCAACGTGGTATTTTCCGAAATACTGCCTGTACCACGTGCCACGCCAGAGAGGCAACGGGAGATTAGGGAGGTTAATAAGTGGCTCAAGAATTGGTGTAGGAAGGAGGGGTTTGGGTTCCTGCAGAACTGGGCCGACTTCTCAGTTGGCTACAGGCTCTACGCTAGGGACGGGCTGCTCCTCAATGGGGAAGGGGCAGCTGTGCTGGGGGAGAAAATGGTTAGAAGGTTGGAGGAGTGTTTAAAATAGGGATTGGGGGGGAGGGTATTCATTTTATAGGAGGGGAAGATAGTGCAGATAGAGACCTGGGCACAAATAAGGAAGTTGGGGGTGGCGGTGTCATGGGGGGTGGGGTTAGAACAGTTAGTAATTTAAGAAAGAATAGAGGTACAGAGAGTAACATCAAGTGCATGTATACTAATGCCAGAAGCCTCGCCAACAAAATGGATGAATTAGAACTAATGTTGTTGGAGCATAATTATGACATGGTGGGGCTATCTGAGACGTGGCTGGATGAGAGCCATGACTGGGCTGTTAACTTGCAGGGCTATAGCCTGTTCAGAAATGACCGTACAGATAAGCGAGGGGGAGGGGTGTGTCTATATGTAAAATCTTCCTTAAAACCCATCCTGCATGATAATATAGGTGAATTTAATGAAAATGTAGAGTCCCTGTGGGTGGAGATAAGGGGAGGGGGAAAAAATAATAAATTACTGATAGGGATTTGTTATAAATCTCCAAAAATAATGGAAGCAATGGAGAATATCCTCGTAAAGCAAATAGATGAAGCTGCGACTCAAGGAGAAGTCATTATTATGGGGGACTTCAACTACCCTGAAATAGATTGGGGAACAGAAACCTGCAGTTCCAGCAAAGGTAATCGGTTTTTGACAACTATGAGAGACAATTACCTTTCACAACTGGTTCAGGACCCAACAAGGAGGGGGGCACTGCTAGACCTAATATTAACCAACAGGCCAGACCGCATATCAAATATAAGGGTTGGGGGTCACTTGGGGAATAGTGATCACAAAATAATAAGTTTTCATGTAACCTTTAATAAGATGGGTAGTAGGGGGGTGACAAGGACACTAAACTTCAGGAGGGCAAATTTCCAACGGATGAGAGAGGATCTTGGTGCAATTAACTGGGACGATATCCTGAGACACAAAAATACACAAAGAAAATGGGAGACGTTTATAAGCATCCTGGATAGGACCTGTGCACAGTATATACCGTATGGGAATAAACATACTAGAAATAGGAGGAAACCAATATGGCTAAATAGAGCTGTAAGGGGCGCAATAAGGGACAAAAAGAAAGCATTTAGAGAATTAAAGGAAGTAGGTAGTGAGGAGGCATTAAATAAATACAGAAAATTAAATAAATTCTGTAAAAAGCAAATCAAGGCAGCAAAGATTGAGACAGAGAGACTCATTGCCAGAGAGAGTAAAAATAATCCCAAAATATTCTTTAACTATATAAATAGTAAGAAACTAAAAAATGACAGTGTTGGCCCCCTTAAAAATAATCTGGGGGAAATGGTGGATGAGGATGAGGAAAAAGCCAATATGCTAAATGACTTTTTTTCATCAGTATTTACAAAAGAAAATCCCATGGCAGACAAAATGACTAGTGATAAAAATTCCCCATTAAATGTCACCTGCTTAACCCAGCAGGAAGTACAGCGGCGTCTAAAAATAACTAAAATTGACAAATCTCCGGGCCCGGATGGGATACACCCCCGAGTACTGCAGGAACTAAGTACAGTCATTGATAGACCATTATTTTTAATCTTTAAAGACTCCATAATAACAGGGTCTGTACCACAGGACTGGCGTATAGCAAATGTGGTGCCAATATTCAAAAAAGGGGCAAAAACTGAACTCGGTAATTATAGGCCAGTAAGCTTAACCTCTACTGTGGGTAAAATCCTGGAGGGCATTCTAATGGATACTATACTGGAGTATCTGAAGAGGAATAACCTTATGACCCAGTATCAGCACGGGTTTTGTTGTGAATTTGCTTTTTGCTCCCTCTAGTGGTTACTAGTTTTTTGACTCTGGTTTTTCTGTCATTCCTTTTATCCGCACCTGGGTCGTTAGTTAGGGGTGTTGCTATATAAGCTCCCTAGACCTTCAGTTCAATGCCTGGCAACGTAGTTATCAGAGCTAGTCTGCTGTGCTCTTGTCTACTGATCCTGGTTCCAGTTATATCAGCTAAGTCTGCCTTTTGCTTTTTGCTATTTGTTTTGGTTTTGTATTTTTGTCCAGCTTGTTCCAAATCTATATCCTGACCTTTGCTGGAAGCTCTAGGGGGCTGGTGTTCTCCCCCCGGACCGTTAGACGGTTCGGGGGTTCTTGAATTTCCAGTGTGGATTTTGATAGGGTTTTTGTTGACCATATAAGTTACCTTTCTTTATTCTGCTATCAGTAAGCGGGCCTCTCTGTGCTAAACCTGGTTCATTTCTGTGTTTGTCATTTCCTCTTACCTCACCGTTATTATTTGTGGGGGGCTTCTATCCAGCTTTGGGGTTCCCTTCTCTGGAGGCAAGAAAGGTCTTTTGTTTTCCTCTACTAGGGGTAGCTAGATTCTCCGGCTGGAGCGTGTCATCTAGAATCAACGTAGGAATGATCCCCGGCTACTTCTAGTGTTGGCGTTAGGAGTAGATATATGGTCAACCCAGTTACCACTGCCCTATGAGCTGGATTTTTGTATTCTGCAGACTTCCACGTACCTCTGAGACCCTCGCCATTGGGGTCATAACAGTTTGCCAGGCCAGTATTAAATGTTTAATGCGTTGCAGAAGAGGGATTATAAGAAAGAAGATTCTGAGTTTTTTTTTTTTTCTTTCTTCTTCCCCTTTACCTCAGAGTGGCTATGCTTGCTGCAGACATGAATGTCCAGACCTTGATTACAAGTGTGGACCAGCTGGCTACTCGTGTGCAGGGCATACAAGACTATGTTATCAGAAATCCTAGGTCAGAACCTAAAATACCGATTCCTGAACTGTTTTCCGGAGACAGGTTTAAGTTTAGGAATTTTGTGAATAATTGTAAATTGTTTTTGTCCCTGAGACCCTGTTCATCTGGAGACTCTGCTCAGCAAGTAAAAATAGTTATTTCGTTCTTACGGGGCGACCCTCAGGATTGGGCTTTTTCGCTGGCGCCAGGAGATCCGGCATTGGCTGATATTGATGCGTTTTTTCTGGCGCTCGGTTTACTTTATGAGGAACCCAATCTTGAGATTCAGGCAGAAAAGGCCTTGCTGGCTATGTCTCAGGGGCAGGACGAGGCTGAAGTGTATTGCCAAAAATTTCGGAAATGGTCCGTGCTGACACATTGGAACGAGTGTGCACTGGCCGCTAATTTTAGAAATGGCCTATCTGAAGCCATTAAGAATGTTATGGTGGGTTTTCCCATTCCCACAGGTCTCAATGATACTATGGCACTGGCTATTCAAATTGACCGGCGGTTGCGGGAGCGCAAAACCGCAAATTCCCTCATGGTGTTGTCTGAACAGACACCTAATTCGGTGCAATGTGATAGAAAAACCGCAAATTCCCTCATGGTGTTGTCTGAACAGACACCTGATTTAATGCAATGTGATAGAATCCTGACTAGAAATGAGCGGAAAATTCATAGACGCCGGAATGGCTTGTGCTACTACTGTGGTGATTCTACACATGTTATCTCAGCATGCTCTAAACGTATAGCTAAGGTTGTTAGTCCTGTCACTGTTGGTAATTTGCAACCTAAATTTATTCTGTCTGTAACTTTGATTTGCTCACTGTCGTCTTATCCTGTCATGGCGTTTGTAGATTCAGGTGCTGCCCTGAGTCTTATGGATCTGTCATTTGCTAAGCACTGTGGTTTTACTCTTGAACCATTAGAAAATCCTATTCCTCTTAGGGGTATTGATGCTACGCCATTGGCAGCAAATAAACCGCAGTATTGGACACAGGTTATCATGTGCATGACTCCTGAACACCGCGAGGTGATACGTTTCCTGGTTTTACATAAAATGCATGATTTGGTTGTTTTAGGGCTGCCATGGTTACAGACCCATAATCCAGTCCTGGACTGGAAGGCTATGTCAGTCTCAAGTTGGGGCTGTCGTGGTATTCATGGGGATTCCCTGCCTGTGTCTATTGCTTCTTCTACGCCTTCGGAAGTTCCGGAGTATTTGTCTGATTATCAGGATGTCTTCAGTGAGTCTGAGTCCAGTGCACTGCCTCCTCATAGGGACTGTGACTGTGCTATAGATTTGATCCCAGGCAGTAAGTTTCCTAAGGGAAGACTGTTTAATCTGTCGGTACCTGAACATACCGCTATGCGTTCATTTATCAAGGAGTCTCTGGAGAAAGGACATATTCGTCCGTCTTCTTCCCCCCTTGGTGCGGGATTCTTTTTTGTGGCAAAAAAGGACGGATCTTTGAGACCTTGTATTGATTATCGGCTTTTAAATAAGATCACTGTCAAATTTCAGTATCCTTTACCGCTGTTGTCTGACTTGTTTGCCCGGATTAAAGGTGCCAAGTGGTTCACCAAGATAGACCTTCGTGGTGCGTACAACCTTGTGCGCATTAAGCAAGGTGATGAATGGAAAACCGCATTCAATACGCCCGAAGGTCATTTTGAGTACTTGGTGATGCCTTTTGGGCTCTCCAATGCGCCTTCAGTTTTTCAGTCCTTTATGCATGACATTTTCCGGAAGTATCTGGATAAATTTTTGATTGTTTATCTGGATGATATTTTGGTTTTTTCTGATGATTGGGATTCGCATGTGGAGCAGGTCAGGTTGGTCTTTAAAATTTTGCGTGAAAATTCTTTGTTTGTCAAGGGCTCAAAGTGTCTCTTTGGTGTACAGAAGGTTCCCTTTTTGGGGTTCATTTTTTCCCCTTCTGCTGTGGAGATGGACCCAGTCAAGGTCCGAGCTATTCTTGATTGGACTCAGCCCTCGTCGGTTAAGAGTCTTCAGAAGTTCTTGGGTTTCGCTAACTTCTACCGTCGTTTTATCGCTAATTTTTCTAGCATTGTGAAACCGTTGACGGATATGACCAAGAAGGGCTCCGATGTAGCTAACTGGGCTCCTGCTGCCGTGGAGGCTTTCCAGGAGTTGAAGCGCCGGTTTACTTCGGCGCCTGTTTTGTGCCAGCCCGATGTCTCACTTCCCTTTCAGGTTGAGGTGGATGCTTCAGAGATTGGAGCAGGGGCCGTTTTGTCGCAGAGAGGCCCTGGTTGCTCTGTTATGAAACCTTGTGCCTTTTTCTCCAGGAAGTTTTCGCCTGCCGAGCGAAATTATGATGTGGGCAATCGGGAGTTGTTGGCCATGAAATGGGCATTTGAGGAGTGGCGTCATTGGCTCGAGGGTGCTAAGCATCGTGTGGTGGTCTTGACTGATCACAAAAATCTGATGTATCTCGAGTCTGCTAAACGCCTTAATCCGAGACAGGCCCGCTGGTCATTGTTTTTCTCCCGCTTTGATTTTGTTGTCTCGTATTTACCAGGTTCAAAGAATGTGAAGGCCGATGCTCTTTCTAGGAGCTTTGTGCCTGATGCTCCTGGAGTCGCTGATCCTGTTGGTATTCTTAAAGATGGAGTTATCTTGTCAGCTATTTCTCCGGATCTGCGACGTGTGTTGCAGAGATTTCAGGCTGATAGGCCTGAGTCTTGTCCACCTGACAGACTGTTTGTCCCGGATAAATGGACCAGCAGAGTCATTTCCGAGGTTCATTCCTCGGTGTTGGCAGGTCACCCGGGAATTTTTGGCACCAGAGATCTGGTGGCCAGGTCCTTTTGGTGGCCTTCCTTGTCAAGGGATGTGCGGTCATTTGTGCAGTCCTGTGGGACTTGTGCTCGAGCTAAGCCTTGCTGTTCTCGTGCCACCGGTTTGCTCTTGCCCTTGCCTGTCCCGAAGAGACCTTGGACACATATCTCCATGGATTTCATTTCTGATCTTCCGCTATCTCAGGGCATGTCCGTTATCTGGGTGATATGTGATCGCTTCTCCAAGATGGTCCATTTGGTTCCTTTGCCTAAGCTGCCTTCCTCTTCCGATCTGGTTCCTGTGTTTTTCCAGAACGTGGTTCGTTTGCACGGCATCCCTGAGAATATTGTGTCAGACAGAGGATCCCAGTTCGTTTCTAGGTTCTGGCGATCCTTTTGTAGTAGGATGGGCATTGATTTGTCGTTTTCGTCTGCTTTCCATCCTCAGACTAATGGACAGACGGAGCGAACCAATCAGACTTTGGAGGCTTATTTGAGGTGTTTTGTCTCTGCTGATCAGGACGATTGGGTGACATTCTTGCCGTTGGCTGAGTTTGCCCTTAATAATCGGGCTAGTTCCGCCACCTTGGTTTCGCCTTTTTTCTGCAACTCTGGTTTCCATCCTCGCTTTTCTTCGGGTCATGTGGAGCCTTCTGACTGTCCTGGGGTGGATTCTGTGGTAGATAGGTTGCAGCGGATCTGGAATCATGTGGTGGACAACTTGAAGTTGTCACAGGAGAGGGCTCAGCGCTTTGCCAACCGCCGCCGCGGTGTGGGTCCCCGACTACGCGTTGGGGATTTGGTATGGCTTTCTTCCCGCTTTGTTCCTATGAAGGTCTCCTCTCCCAAATTTAAACCTCGTTTTATTGGGCCTTACAAGATATTGGAAATCCTTAATCCTGTATCTTTTCGTCTGGATCTTCCTGTGTCGTTTGCTATTCACAATGTATTTCATAGGTCCTTGTTGCGGCGGTACATTGTGCCTGTAGTTCCTTCTGCTGAGCCTCCTGCTCCGGTGTTGGTTGAGGGCGAGTTGGAGTACGTGGTGGAGAAGATCTTGGATTCTCGCCTCTCCAGGCGGAGGCTTCAGTACCTGGTCAAGTGGAAGGGCTATGGTCAGGAGGATAATTCCTGGGTGGTCGCCTCTGATGTTCATGCGGCTGATTTAGTTTGTGCCTTTCATGCCGCTCATCCTGATCGCCCTGGTGGTCGTGGTGAGAGTTCGGTGACCCCTCACTAA
Organism: Ranitomeya variabilis; assembly: GCF_051348905.1. Lineage (NCBI taxonomy): Eukaryota > Metazoa > Chordata > Amphibia > Anura > Dendrobatidae > Ranitomeya > Ranitomeya variabilis. The sequence continues at coordinate 255,228,422 of NC_135236.1, read as the reverse complement.
GGGGGGGGTACTGTTGTGAATTTGCTTTTTGCTCCCTCTAGTGGTTACTAGTTTTTTGACTCTGGTTTTTCTGTCATTCCTTTTATCCGCACCTGGGTCGTTAGTTAGGGGTGTTGCTATATAAGCTCCCTAGACCTTCAGTTCAATGCCTGGCAACGTAGTTATCAGAGCTAGTCTGCTGTGCTCTTGTCTACTGATCCTGGTTCCAGTTATATCAGCTAAGTCTGCCTTTTGCTTTTTGCTATTTGTTTTGGTTTTGTATTTTTGTCCAGCTTGTTCCAAATCTATATCCTGACCTTTGCTGGAAGCTCTAGGGGGCTGGTGTTCTCCCCCCGGACCGTTAGACGGTTCGGGGGTTCTTGAATTTCCAGTGTGGATTTTGATAGGGTTTTTGTTGACCATATAAGTTACCTTTCTTTATTCTGCTATCAGTAAGCGGGCCTCTCTGTGCTAAACCTGGTTCATTTCTGTGTTTGTCATTTCCTCTTACCTCACCGTTATTATTTGTGGGGGGCTTCTATCCAGCTTTGGGGTTCCCTTCTCTGGAGGCAAGAAAGGTCTTTTGTTTTCCTCTACTAGGGGTAGCTAGATTCTCCGGCTGGAGCGTGTCATCTAGAATCAACGTAGGAATGATCCCCGGCTACTTCTAGTGTTGGCGTTAGGAGTAGATATATGGTCAACCCAGTTACCACTGCCCTATGAGCTGGATTTTTGTATTCTGCAGACTTCCACGTACCTCTGAGACCCTCGCCATTGGGGTCATAACAGGGTTTACTAGGGACCGTTCATGTCAGACTAATTTCATCAGCTTCTATGAAGAGGTAAGTTCCGGACTGGACCAAGGGAACCCAGTGGACGTAGTGTATATGGACTTTTCCAAAGCTTTTGATACGGTGCCACACAAAAGGTTGTTACATAAAATGAGAGTAATGGGGATAGGGGAAAATATGTGTAAGTGGGTTGAGAGCTGGCTCAGGGATAGGAAACAAAGGGTGGTTATTAATGGAGCACACTCGGACTGGGTTGCGGTTAGCAGTGGGGTACCACAGGGGTCAGTATTGGGCCCTCTTCTTTTTAACATATTTATTAATGACCTTGTAGGGGGCATTCAGAGTAGAATTTCAATATTTGCAGATGACACTAAACTCTGCAGGGTAATCAATACAGGGGAGGACAATTTTATATTACAGGATGATTTATGTAAACTAGAAGCTTGGGCTGATAAATGGCAAATGAGCTTTAATGGGGATAAATGTAAGGTCATGCACTTGGGTAGAAGTAATAAGATGTATAACTATGTGCTTAATTCTAAAACTCTGGGCAAAACCGTCAATGAAAAAGACCTGGGTATATGGGTGGATGACAAACTCATATTCAGTGGCCAGTGTCAGGCAGCTGCTACAAAGGCAAATAAAATAATGGGATGTATTAAAAGAGGCATAGATGCTCATGAAGAGAACATAATTTTACCTCTATACAAGTCACTAGTTCGACCACACTTAGAATACTGTGCACAGTTCTGGTCTCCGGTGTATAAGAAAGACACAGCTGAACTGGAGCGGGTGCAGAGAAGAGCGACCAAGGTTATTAGAGGACTGGGGCGTCTGCAATACCAAGATAGGTTATTACACTTGGGGCTATTTAGTTTGGAAAAATGAAGACTAAGGGGTGATCTTATTTTAATGTATAAATATATGAGGGGACAGTACAAAGATCTTTCTGATGATCTTTTTAATCATAGACCTGAGACAGGGACAAGGGGGCATCCTCTACGTCTGGAGGAAAGAAGGTTTAAGCATAATAACAGACGCAGATTCTTTACTGTAAGAGCAGTGAGACTATGGAACTCTCTGCCGTATGATGTTGTAATGAGTGATTCATTAATTAAATTTAAGAGGGGACTGGATACCTTTCTGGAAAAGTATAATGTTACAGGGTATATACACTAGATTCCTTGATAAGGCGTTGATCCAGGGAACTAGTCTGATTGCCGTATGTGGAGTCGGGAAGGAATTTTTTTCCCCATGGTGGAGTTACTCTTTGCCACATGGGTTTTTTTTGCCTTCCTCTGGATCAACATGTTAGGGCATGTTAGGTTAGGCTATGGGTTGAACTAGATGGACTTACAGTCTTCCTTCAACCTTAATAACTATGTAACTATATATACAGGCCTCTCACTGATTCCAAGATTGTAGACACCTGTGATGCTAATTAGTGGACACACGTTGATTTAACATGTCCCTTTTGTCACATTATTTTAAGGGGTAACATCATTTCTGTCCAGGCCTATTTCATGAGTTTTATCTTTCTAAAAATTCTGTGGAAGCATGGTTGAAAAGCAATGTCTGACATTCATTTGTTCATTTTCATAGATTTTGTATTATTACTTTTGTCAGATTCAAGTTATTTATGTGACCACTGGGTTTTTCAGTCATTAAACGAGGGGTACCAACAATTTTGACCACGCGTGTAGATTAAAAAAATAAATCCAACAGAAGTCTCCATTAGAGTTGAGCAACTTTAACTTTTTTAGGATCAAGTCGGGTTTCGCGAAACCCGACTTTGTCAATAGTCGGGTCGGGTGAAATCGGCCGATTATTGCGAAAAGTCGGTGATCCGACTGAAACACGAAACCCAATGCAAGTCAATGGGGAAGCAAAGTCGGCAGTGAGTGGAGGACAGGAAAACACCTACAGTGTCCATTTTTTTATGCCAAAAACATCAATTCATGTTACTTAAGCTTGTCAATCTTAATTTGCCTTATAATAATAGTTAGGCATTGAAAATTGGGGGTCATTTGGCTAAAGTTGTGGGGGGGTAGGGCTGGCTCAAAATAGCTCTCATAAATCAGCGGCAAATCACCGCTGTTAAATAACCCGCCGAGCTCATACCTGTGCTCCCGGGCTTACGTCATTTCCTAAGTGCCCAGCATGGTACGTGACGCTGGGCTGCATACGTCACTTCCAGTGACGCGCTGTTTGCTTCCATAGCAACGCACCACATGACCGCACATCGCTGGTCTGGGCGTCTCCGTTGCTAAGTGACTACCAGAGTCCCGAAGACAGCGCTGCAGTGGACAAATATATTCTCCAAAGCAGCACTTACAATGAGGGAAATTAATAAATGTGGTGCGGTCATGTGGTGCGTAAGCCCGGGAGCACAGGTATGAGCTCGGCGGGTTATTTAACAGCGGTGATTTGCCACTGATTTATGAGAGCTATTTTTACACCCCTGCATCTGGTTTCCTCCACGGAGTTGGAGAAACAATATGGAGTTTCCCCTGATGAGTTGAAAAAACGAAATGCGTAGGGAAATGCTTCGTTTATCTTGGGGTAAAACCTGCTATTGGTAGCGAGGACTTGTGTGTGGCTGGAATGTGCCCCCTCTCCGATTACAGCGCCATTAACCAAGGATCTCAACCACATTAGATGAAAGTAAAAGAGGTGAGATCGTTCTGATTTTTTATATTCCAGTCGTGGTTCATGCAGCACATCCGATCATGGATATTGATTAGATAGAACTTGCGACTGGTATATTGTGCTGACATACATAGTTTTGGTTAGCATCTACCTCCCCTGGAGACATATGTTTATTTGGTTTCCCTAGGTCTCGGAGATTGTTTGTGGTATTAGACATTCCTGTGAATGTGATTTTCATGTGAGTCCTTGTCAGTTTTTGCTTTTTGTATTTTTGTTATTTTAATTATATTTATTAAAAGTTAAATTTTATAGTCCTATATTAATCACACCCTGCTTAGTTTACTGCTGTGATCCTGAGCAAGCAGGGGGGGCACACTCGTTCGTATTGGCACTGGCACAGGGCCCCTCAAAGTACGGTGGTGTGTTCGACGGCGGGGGTGCCTCCCACCGGCAGAGACACTTTTGCATACTCTGAGGGGCCCTGTGCAGTGATGTTGCCAATGAGTATGCCCCCCACCTGATGAAGGAACCTGCACTTTCATCTGCACCTTCCTCTTTGTCCAAGTGTAAGGTGGTATAGTATGCGGGAAGGGGAACCTGACTCTCAGCAGGATCAGATTCTGGCTGTGTAGAGTGCAAGGGGAATGTAGTGGTCTGGGTCAATGTACCAGCAGACTCATCTAGCAGTGGCTGGGAAATGGGCAGGATGAGGAGGAAACACAGATATAGGCCCAAATAATAAAGTGGGCTAAATGCAGTTCAAAATTGGTAACAGGAGTAAACTGGCGGCATAGCTTTGTTCAGCAGAGGACAATTGTAAGGCGTGGCAGACACAGTTAGTAGGCCCAAAAAAGTACGTAGGCTAAATGCAGTTCAAAATTGGTAACAGGAGTAAACAGGCGGCACTGCTTTGTTCAGTGGATAACAACAAGCAGAGGCAGACACCGTTAGTAGGCCCAACCAAACAAGTAGGCCAAATGCAGTTTTAATATCTGATATAGGCTGAAAGCCTGAAAATTGAAGCTCAGCTTTGTTCAGTGGAGGAGAAAAGCAAGCAGCGGCAGACACCGTTAGTAGGCCCAACCAAACAAGTAGGCCAAATGCAGTTTAATATCTGATATAGGCTGAAAGCCTGAAAATTGAAGCTCAGCTTTGTTCAGTGGAGGAGAACAACAAGCAGCGGCAGACACCGTTAGTAGGCCCAACCAAACAAGTAGGCCAAATGCAGTTTAATATCTGATATAGGCTGAAAGCCTGAAAATTGAAGCTCAGCTTTGTTCAATGGAGGAGAACAACAAGCAGAGGCAGACACCGTTAGTAGGCCCAAACAAACAAGTAGGCCAAATGCAGTTTAATATCTGATATAGGCTGAAAACCTGAAAATTGAAGCTCAGCTTTGTTCAGTGGAGGAGAAAAGCAAGCAGCGGCAGACACTGTTAGTACGCCCAACCAAACAAGTAGGCCAAATGCAGTTTAATATCTGATACAGGCTGAAAGAATGAAAATTGAAGCTCAGCTTTGTTCAGTGGAGGAGAAAAGCAAGGAGCGGCAGACACCGTTAGTAGGCCCAACCAAACAAGTAGGCCAAATGCAGTTTAATATCTGATATAGGCTGAAAGCCTGAAAATTGAAGCTCAGCTTTGTTCAGTGGAGGAGAACAACAAGCAGCGGCAGACACCGTTAGTAGGCCCAACCAAACAAGTAGGCCAAATGCAGTTTAATATCTGATATAGGCTGAAAGCCTGAAAATTGAAGCTCAGCTTTGTTCAATGGAGGAGAACAACAAGCAGAGGCAGACACCGTTAGTAGGCCCAAACAAACAAGTAGGCCAAATGCAGTTTAATATCTGATATAGGCTGAAAGCCTGAAAATTGAAGCTCAGCTTTGTTCAGTGGAGGAGAAAAGCAAGCAGCGGCAGACACCGTTAGTACGCCCAACCAAACAAGTAGGCCAAGTGCAGTTTAATATCTGATACAGGCTGAAAGAATGAAAATTGAAGCTCAGCTTTGTTCAGTGGAGGAGAAAAGCAAGGAGTGGCAGACACCGTTAGTAGGCCCAACCAAACAAGTAGGCCAAATGCAGTTTAATATCTGATATAGGCTGAAAGCCTGAAAATTGAAGCTCAGCTTTGTTCAGTGGAGGAGAACAACAAGCAGCGGCAGACACCATTAGTAGGCCCAAACAAACAAGTAGGCCAAATGCAGTTTAATATCTGATATAGGCTGAAAGCCTGAAAATTGAAGCTCAGCTTTGTTCAGTGGAGGAGAAAAGCAAGGAGCGTCAGACACCGTTATTAGGCCCAACCAAACAAGTAGGCCAAATGCAGTTTAATATCTGATATAGGATGAAAGCCTGAAAACTGAAGCTCAGCTTTGTTCAGTGGAGGAGAAAAGCAAGGAGCGGTAGACACAGTTAGTATGCCCAACCAAACAAGTAGGCCAAATGCAGTTTAATATCTGATATAGGCTGAAAGCCTGAAAATTGAAGCTCAGCTTTGTTCAGCGGAGAACAAGCAGCGGCAGACACCGTTAGTAGGCCCAAACAAACAAGTAGGCCAAATGCAGTTTAATATCTGATATAGGCTGAAAGCCTGAAAATTGAAGCTCAGCTTTGTTCAGTGGAGGAGAAAAGCAAGGAGCGGCAGACACCGTTAGTAGGCCCAACCAAACAAGTACGCCAAATGCAGTTTAATATCTGATATAGGCTGAAAGCCTGAAAACTGAAGCTCAGCTTTGTTCAGTGGAGGAGAACAACAAGCAGCGGCAGACACCGTTAGTAGGCCCAAACAAACAAGTAGGCCAAATGCAGTTTAATATCTGATATAGGCTGAAAGCCTGAAAATTGAAGCTCAGCTTTGTTCAGTGGAGAAGAAAAGCAAGCAGCGGCAGACACCGTTAGTAGGCCCAACCAAACAAGTAGGCCAAATGCAGTTTAACCCCTTAAGCCACGAGGGTGGTTTGCACATTAATGACCGGGCCAATTTTTACAATTCTGACCGCTGTCCCTTTATGAGGTTATAACTCTGGAACGCTTCAACGGATCTTGGCGATTCTGACACTGTTTTCTCGAGACATATTGTACTTCATGACAGTGGTAAAATTTATTCGATATAACTTGCGTTTATTTGTGAAAAAATGGAAATTTGGTGAAAATTTTGAAAATTTCGCAATTTTCCAACTTTGAATTATTATGCCCTTAAATCACAGAGATATGTCATGCAAAATACTTAATACGTAACATTTCCCACATGTCTACTTTACATCAGCACAATTTTGGAACCAACATTTTTTTTTTAGGGAGTTATAAGGGTTAAAATTTGACCAGCAATTTCTCATTTTTACAACACCATTTTTTTTTTAGGGACCACATCTCATTTGAAGTCATTTTGAGGGGTCTATATGATAGAAAATACCCAAGTGTGACACCATTCTAAAAACTGCACCCCTCAAGGTGTTCAAAACCACATTCAAGAAGTTTATTAACCCTTCAGGTGTTTCACAGGAATTTTTGGAATGTTTAAATAAAAATGAACATTTAACTTTTTTTCACATAAAATTTATTTCAGCTCCAATTTGTCTTATTTTACCAAGGGTAACAGGAGAAAATGGACCCCAAAAGTTGTTGTACAATTTGTCCTGAGTACGCTGATACCCCATATGTGGGGGTAAACCACTGTTTGGGCGCATGGCAGAACTCGGAAGGAAAGGAGCGCCATTTTACTTTTCAATGCAAAATTGACTGGAATTGAGATGGGACGCCATGTTGCGTTTGGAGAGCCCCTGATGTGCGTAAACATTGAAACCCCACACAAGTGACACCATTTTGGAAAGTAGACCCCCTAAGGAACTTATCTAGATGTGTTTTGAGAGCTTTGAACCCCCAAGTGTTTCACTACAGTTTATAACGCAGAGCCATGAAAATAAAAAATCTTTTCTTTTCCACAAAAATTATTTTTTAGCCCCCAGTTTTGTATTTTCCCAAGGGTAACAGGAGAAATTGGACCCCAAATGTTGTTGTCCAATGTGTCCTGAGTATGCTGATACCCCATGTATTGGGGTAAACCCCTGTTTGTGCGCATGGGAGAGCTCAGAAGGGAAGGAGCACTGTTTTACTTTTTCAACGCAGAATTGGCTGGAATTGAGATCGGACACAATGTCGCATTTGGAGAGCCCCTGATGTGCCTAAACAGTGGAAACCCCCCAATTATAATTGAAACCCTAATCCAAACACACCCCTAACCCTAATCTCAACTGTAACCCTAACCACACCCCTAACCCTGACACACCCCTAACCCTAATCCCAACCCTAATCCCAACCGTAAATGTAATCCAAACCCTAACCCTAACTTTAGCCCCAACCCTAACCCTAACTTTAGCCCTAACCCTAACTTTAGCCCCAACCCTAACCCTAACTTTAGCCCCAACCCTAACCCTAACTTTAGCTCCAACCCTAGCCCCAACCCTAACCCTAGCCCTAACCCTAACCCTAGCCCTAACCCTAGACCTAATGGGAAAATGGAAATAAATACATTTTTTTAATTTTTTAATTTTTCGCTAACTAAGGGGGTGATGAAGGGGGGTTTGATTTACTTTTATAGCGGGTTTTTTAGCGGATTTTTATGATTGCCAGCCGTCACACACTGAAAGACGCTTTTTATTGCAAAAAATATTTTTTGCGTTACCACATTTTGAGAGCTATAATTTTTCCATATTTTGGTCCAGAGAGTCATGTGAGGTCTTGTTTTTTGCGGGACGAGTTGACGTTTTTATTTGTAACATTTTCGGGCATGTGACATTTTTTGATCGCTTTTTATTCCGATTTTTGTGAGGCAGAATCAAATCAGACCAAAAACCAGCTATTCATGAATTTCTTTTGGGGGAGGCGTTTATACCGTTCCGCGTTTGGTAAAATGGATAAAGCAGTTTTATTCTTCGGGTCAGTACAATTACAGCGATACCTCATTTATATCATTTTTTTATGTTTTGGTGCTTTTATACGAGAAAAACTATTTTATAGAAAAAATAATTATTTTTGCATCGCTTTATTCTGAGCACTATAACTTTTTTATTTTTTCTTTGATGATGACGCTGTATGGTGGCTTGTTTTTTGCAGGACAAGATCGGTACCATGGTTATTTATATCCGTCTTTTTGATCGCGTGTTATTCCACTTTTTATTTGGCGGTATGATAATAAAGCGTTGTTCTTTGCCTCGTGTTTTTTTTTTTTTACGGTGTTCACTGAAGGGGTTAACTAGTGGTACAGTTTTATAGGTCAGGTCGCTACGGATGCGGCGATACTAAATATGTGTACTTTTATTGTTTTTTTTTATTTAGATAAAGAAATGTATTTATAGGAACAATATATACAGTATATTTTTTTTTTTGCATTTTTTGGGGAATTTCTTTTATTTCTTTTTTACACATGTGAATTTTTTATTTTTTACACTATAACATTGCCCCGGGGGGGCATGATGTTATAGTGTAAGATCGCCAATCTGACACTTTGCTGTGCACTGTGTCAGATCGGCGATCTGACGTGCACAGGTCCTGGAGGCTTCCCGGCGCCTGCTCTGAGCAGGTGCAGTGAAGCCACCTCCCTGCAGGACCCGGATGCCGCGGCCATCTTGGATCCGGGCCTGCTGCAGGGAGGAGGAGGTAAGAGACCCTCGGAGCAATGCGATTACATCGCGTTGCTCCGGGGGTCTCAGGGAAGCACGCAGGGAGCCCCCTCCCTGCGCGATGCTTCCCTATACCGCCGGAACACTGCGATCATGTTTGATCGCAGTGTGCCGGGGGTTAATGTTCTGGGGGCGATCCGATAGTGAGCTGACATCTGGCCGCGATCGGCCGCGCTCCCCCCGTGAGCGCGGCCGATCGCATATGACGTACTATCCCGTCACTGGGAATTAAGTCCCAGGTCACCTTGATGGGATAGTACGTCATATGGGATTAAGGGGTTAATATCTGATATAGGCTGAAAGCCTGAAAATTGAAGCTCAGCTTTGTTCAGTGGAGGAGAAAAGCAAGGAGCGGCAGACACCACAGTAGGCCCAACCAAACAAGTAGGCCAAATGCAGTTTAATATCTGATATAGGCTGAAAGCCTGAAAACTGAAGCTCAGCTTTGTTCAGTGGAGGAGAAAAGCAAGCAGCGGCAGACATCGTTAGTAGGCCCAACCAAACAAGTAGGGCAAATGCAGTTTAAAATTGGTTACAGGGGTACACAGGCGGCATAGCGTTGTTCAGCGGAGGACGATTGTGAGGAGTGGCGCAGACAGACTTAGTAGGCCTAAAATAAAAAAGTAGGCTCAATGCAGTTTAAAATTGGTTACAGGGGTACACAGGCGGCATAGAGTTGTTCAGCGGAGGACCATTGTAAGGAGTGGTGCAGACAGACTTAGTAGGCCTAAAATAAAAAAGTAGGCTCAATGCAGTTTCAAATTGGTTACAGGGGTACACAGGTGGCATAGCGTTGTTCAGCGGAGGACCATTGTAAGGAGTGGCGCAGACAGACTTAGTAGGCCTAAAATAAAAAAGTAGGCTCAATGCAGTTTAAAATTGGCTACAGGGGTACACAGGCGGCATTGGTTTGTTCAGTGGAGGTCAACTGTAAGGAGTGGTGCAGACAGACTTAGTAGGCCTAAAATAAAAATGTAGGCTCAATGCAGTTTAAAATTGGTTACAGGGGTACACAGGCGGCATAGCGTTGTTCAGCGGAGGACGATTGTAAGGAGTGGCAGACACAGTTAGTAGACCCAAAAAAGTAATAGGCTAAATGCAGTTCAAAATTTGTAACAGCAGTAAACTGGCTGCATAGCTTTGTTCAGTGGAGGACAACTGTAAGGAGTGGCTGACACAGTTAGTAGGCCCAAATAATAAAGTGCGGTAAATGTCTGCCAAAACAATTTTCAAAAATAAACAGGTGGCATAGCTACGTACAGGGGTGGGCTCCTCTGCTGAGTAGCAGACAGTGGTAGTTGGCGCAAAGTATTAAATGGTCTAAATGGAGGCCAGGGCAACTGTATATTTTTACTATCATCTATCATTTCAACAAATTTGTATTGGCAGTGCCATTGAAGGATTTATCAGCACAGACTACACTGTGGTGGAGCAGGGAGAGGTAAGTATTGCAAGTGGTAGAGCACTGTTCGACCTGGGGGGAACACTCTCTCGTGGGCGGCGGTACTGGCACAGGGCCCCTCATATTACGACGGTGTGTCTGACATTGGTTGTGCACCACCACCGTCAGAGACACTTCATTAAACTATGAGGGACCCTGTGCCAGTGCCGTCGCCCAAGAGTGGGCACACCCACCTGTCCAGGCAAATGGCACTCGCACGGGTGCTTGCGCCAGGTGGTGACCACGGCCCTGTGGGGGGAGTTAGCCCATTTAGGGAGGTAAAAAAATGGCCTATGGTGGACATTCAGCAGCTGCCAATGGAGGAATTGGAGCAGTCAGTAAGAGGAGGCCAAAAGCAAGACATTTTTCAGGCAAGCTACATGTCAGCAGGGGAAGGTGGGGCAAAATAAGTAGAAATCCATGATTGGTTCATTTTAATGAAGGTTAGATCATCAACATTTTGGGTAGCCAGACGAGTCCTTTTTTCGGTCAGTATTGAACTAGCAGCACTGAAGACTCTTTCTGATAGCACACTAGCAGCTGGGCAAGCGAGCTCCTGTAATGCATATTCTGCCAATTCAGGCCAGGTGTCTATTTTAGATGCCCAGTAATCAAAGGGGAATGACGTGTGAGGGAGAACATCGATAAGGGAGGAAAAATAGTTCATAACCATAGTGGACAAATGTTGTCTCCTGTCACTTTGAATTGATGCAGCAGTACAAGTCGTGTCTGCGGTCATTGCGAAATCACTCCACAACCTGGTCATAAAACCCCTCTGTCCAACGCCACTTCTGATTTGTGCACCTCTAACACCCCTGCCATGTTGCCCCCTGCAGCTCGTGTGAGAACCATGACCGCCGCTGTGTGCTGGGAATATCTGAACCAAACGGTCTACAAGAGTTGCTTGTTTGGTAGCCAATATTTGTTCAAGGTTCTCATGTGGCATGATATTTTGTAATTTCCCTTTGTAGCGTGGATCCAGGAGGCAGGCCAACCAGTAATCGGTCATCATTTTTATAATGCGGGGGTCCCTTTTTAGGATACGCAAGGCATAATCAGCCATGTGGGCCAGTGTCCCAGGTGTCAATTCACTGCTTGTGCTGGGCTGAGGAGCACTTTCTTGCAAATCAACATCACTTGTCTCCCGCAAAAACCCTGTACCTGACCTTGCAATGCCACCAGTTTCTATTGCCCCCTGAGAAGCATCCTCCTCCCATAAATATTCATCCCCATCCTCCTCCTCCTCTTCATCCGCCACATCGTCCAGGAGAGTTCCCTGTGCAGACAATGGCTGACTGTCATCAAGGCTTCCCTCCTCCTCGGCTGCAGACGCCTGCTCCTTAATGTGCGTCAAACTTTGCATCAGCAGACGCATTAGTGGGATGCTCATGCTTATGATGGCGTCGTCTGCACTTACCAGCCGTGTGCATTCCTCAAAACACTGAAGGACTTGACAGAGGTCTTGTAGCTTCGACCACTGCACATCTGACAACTCCATGTCTGCCATCCAAATGCCTGCCCGTGTATGTGTATCCTCCCACAAATACATTACAGCACGCCTCTGTTCGCACAGCCTCTGAAGCATGTGCAGTGTGGAGTTCCACCTTGTTGCAATGTCGATTATTAGGTGGTGCTGGGGAAGCTTCAGCGATCGCTGATGGTTCTGCATACGGCTGGAGTGTACGGGTAACCGGCGGATGTGCGAGCAAAGTCTTCCCACCTTCAGGAGCAGGGCTGGTAAGCCCGGATAACTTTTCAGGAAGCACTGCACCACCAGGTTCAAGATGTGAGCCAGGCAAGGTATGTGTTTCAGTTCTGAAAGGGCTATGGCAGCCATAAAACTCCTCACTGACTACCTTGCCTGCCTCAAGATGTACACTGCCCAGCCATAACTGAGTTTCTTGCTGCAAGTACTCTGCCAGTACTTCCGCGGTGTGTCTGTTGTCGCCCAAACACTTCATTTCCAACACAGCCTGCTGACGCTTTCCACTAGCTGTTCCATAATGGGACACCTCGTGTGCAACACTGGCAGCTGCGGATGGAGTGGTAGGGCGACTGCACTCTGTGGACGACCTTTCGCTTCTGGAGGAGGAGGAGGAGGAGCGGTGTCGAACACCTACTGCCAACTGTTTCCTAGACCGTGGGCTAGGCAGAACTGTCCCACTATGGCCGTCCCCTGTGGACCCTGCACCCACCACATTAACCCAGTGTGCCGTGATGGACACGTAACGTCCCTGGCCATGCCTACTGGTCCATGTATCTGTTGTGAGGTGCACCTTTCTACTGACTGATTGCCTGAGTGCATGGACAATGCGGTCTTTGACATGCTGTTGGAGGGCTGGGATGGCTTTTCTCGCAAAGAAGTATTGACTGGGTAGGTCATAGTGTGGTACTGCGTAGGCCATCAGGGCTTTGAAAGCTTTGCTTTCAACCAACCGGTAGGGCATCATCTCTAATGAGATTAGTCTAGCAATGTGGGCGTTCAAACCCTGTGTACGCGGATGAGAGGATGAGTACTTCCTTTTCCTAACGAGAGTCTCTTGTAGGGTGAGCTGGACTGGAGAGCTGCATATGGTGGAACTAGCGGGGGTGGTGGTGGACATGGCAGATTGAGAGAGGGTTGGTGATGGTATTCTTGATGTTGGCCTACATGCAGTGTTTCCTCCCAAGAACCTGGTGATTCCCTGACTGCCTTGGCCTTGCGAAGATACCTCCACATTTGCTGCAGGTGTTATCCTAAATGGTGGGCTTACAGTGAGGGAAGCAATGTAGCGTTGCTGACTACCTTCATTCTGAGCGGGTGCACCAACGTTACGGGACGTTTGGTAGTTAGTCCAGGCTTGCAAGTGCTTGCTGGTTAAATGTCTACGCATGTATGTTGTATTTAAATTTAGGGGATTCCTCCTTCTGCTAAAGGTCTTTGAGCATTTCTTACAGATAACTTTGCACTGATCATTCGGATCTTGGTTAAAAAATTGCCACACTGCACTCTTCCTACTATCGAATACCTTTTCAGGCATTGCACGCTGAGCTACTTTCACCGGATGGCCACACTGTCCTAAAACTGTTTTTGTTTTAGACACACGTTTTGGGCCTGATACGGGCCTGCCAGATGAAAGCTGTTGCGATGTTGATGCCTGCTGCGGATCATCCTCCTCCGCTTCAGAGCTACTGCCAGCGGCACCCTGTTCCCCCAATGGCTGCCAATCTGGGTCAACAACTGGGTCATCTATCACCTCCTCTTCAATGTCCTGTGCACCGTTCTCTGTGTCACCGTGTAAGGTGCTATAGCGTTCGGGACGGGGCACCATAGTCTCATCAGGGTCACATTCTGGCTCAGTACACTGCGAGGGCAATGTAGTGATCTGAGTCAATGGAACAGCATAATAATCTAGCTGTGGCTGTGCATCTGTGCACTCCATGTCCGATTCATCTTGTAATGGGCTGTTAACTATTTCCCTTTCTAACCCTGGCACGGTATGTGTAAAGAGCTCCATGGAGTAAACTGTAGTGTCGCCTGCCGCATCCTTCACTTTTGCTTTGGGTGAAGGACACAAGAAAGCGACTTGTTCCTGACCGGGAGCATCGACTGACGACTCGCTGCTTTTATATTTTGAACTTTCTGAAGAGGAGGTGAAAGAGCTAGAGGCTGAGTCAGCAATGAAAGCCAAAACTTGTTCCTGCTGCTTCAGCTTTAAAAGCGGCTTTCCTACTCCCAGATAAGGGAGCCATCGAGGCCTTGTGTAGCCAGACGATGACGCTGTCTGAACAACTCGAGCCTTAGGTGCTATTTTGCTTTTCCCACTACCACCAGATGCTCTACCACCACCACCACCACCATAATTACCAGCTGGCAATGACCGCCTCTTCCACCAGACTTCTTCATATTTGGGAAAATGTAACCAAACTAACAACCGTTATATGGTACTATAAAACAAGGTAGAAGGTGTATATAAACTTGTTGAGAATTTAAATCTCCCTTTATTATGTGGGAGACTGCTGCAAAAAACCAGGCCCGCTGTATTACACTACACAATGTAAGTGGCAGCAAGTGGCTGGCAGATATACGACAAACAGAACCGGCGCAGATCCACTTAGGGGCAATTTAAGTCTCCCTTTTTTGTGTGGGAGACTGCTGCAAAAAACCAGGCCCGCTGTATTACACTACACAATGTAAGTGGCAGAAAGTGGCAGGCAGATATACGACAAACAGAACTGACGCAGATCCACTTAGGGGCAACTTAAATCTCCCTTTATTATGTGGGAGACTGCTGCAAAAAACCAGGCCCACTGTATTACACTACACAATGTAAGTGGCAGAACGTGGCTGGCAGATATACGACAAACAGAACTGACGCAGATCCACTTAGGGGCAATTTTAATCTCCAATTATTATGTGGGAGACTGCTGCAAAAAACCAGGCCCGCTGTATTACACTACACAATGTAAGTGGCAGGCAGATATACGACAAACAGAACTGACGCAGATACACTTAGGGGCAATTTTAATCTCCCTTTATTATGTGGGAGACTGCTGCAAAAAACCAGGCCCGCTGTATTACACTACACAATGTAAGTGGCAGGCAGATATACGACAAACAGAACTGACGCAGATCCACTTAGGGGCAATTTACATCTCCCTTTTTTGTGTGGGAGACTGCTGCAAAAAACCAGGTCCGCTGTATTACACTACACAATGTAAGTGGCAGGCAGATATACGACAAACAGAACTGACGCAGATACACTTAGGGGCAATTTTAATCTCCCTTTATTATGTGGGAGACTGCTGCAAAAAACCAGGCCCGCTGTATTACACTACACAATGTAAGTGGCAGGCAGATATACGACAAACAGAACTGACGCAGATACACTTAGGGGCAATTTACATCTCCCTTTTATGTGTGGGAGACTGCTGCAAAAAACCAGGTCCGCTGTATTACACTACACAATGTAAGTGGCAGAAAGTGGCTGGCAGATATACGACAAACAGAACTGACGCAGATCCACTTAGGGGCAATTTAAGTCTCCCTTTTTTGTGTGGGAGACTGCTGCAAAAAACCAGGCCCGCTGTATTACACTACACAATGTAAGTGGCAGAAAGTGGCAGGCAGATATACGACAAACAGAACTGACGCAGATCCACTTAGGGGCAATTTTAATCTCCCTTTATTATGTGGGAGACTGCTGCAAGAAACCAGGCCCGCTGTATTACACTACACAATGTAAGTGGCAGGCAGATATACGACAAACAGAACTGACACAGATACACTTAGGGGCAATTTACATCTCCCTTTTTTGTGTGGGAGAACGCTGCAAAAAAACAGGTCCGCTGTATTACACTACACAATGTAAGTGGCAGAAAGTGGCTGGCAGATATACGACAAACAGAACTGACGCAGATCCACTCAGGGGCAATTTAAATCTCCCTTTATTATGTGGGAGACTGCTGCAAAAATCAGGCCCGCTGTATTACACTACACAATGTAAGTGGCAGAACGTGGCTGGAAGATATATAAAAAAAAATGGACCGTACTACAATAACAATCTCCCTACAATGATCTCAGGACAAGTATGGCAGCCAGCAATAAAAAGGACTGCTGCACACAAAAGTGTGGACAAATAAACAATAGAACTGTGCAGAAAGGAGCAACAGGATTTTTGCTTTTAAAAAAGCAGTTGGTTTGCACAGCGACATACAAACAGCAATGCAGCTATCAGGGAGCCTTATAAGCTACAGAGCTGATGCACAAAAAACTAGCCTCCACTGTCCCTGCAAAGAAAAGGTGGTGTTGGACAGTGAAAATCGCTACAGCACAAGCGGTTTGGGGGTTAATCTTTCCTCCCTAACAATATCCCTGCTTCTGACGAAGCTGCAGCAACCTCTCCCTATGCTCAGATCGGCAGAAGTAAGATGGCGGTCGGCGTGCACGCCCCTTTATAGCCCCTGTGACGCTGCAGAAAGCAAGCCAATCACTGTCATGCCCTTCTCTAAGATGGTGGGGACCAAGACCTATGTCAACACGCTGCCCACACTCTGCGTCCGCCTTCATTGGCTGAGAAATGGCGCTGAAAGCGTCATACGAAACGCGACTTTGGCCCAAAGATCGCCGACAGCATGGCCGATCCCACAGTGGGATCGGGTCGGGTTTCACGAAACCCGACTTTGCCGAAAGTCGGGGATTTTTCAATTTGTCCGATCCGTTTTGCTCAACCCTAGTCTCCATCCATCATTTATGGGCTCACATTTTTTTTATTAAGTGTATACGTTTAATGAATATGCTTTTCACTAAAAGATGAAAGATTGTGTTGAATTGGTCTCATGGGAAAATTGTATAAATTGTATACATTAATACAATTCAAGAAAGGTTAAAGGGTTAGTCCCAAAAAGTTATTGCCTATACATAGGCCTCTGGACTATTCATTGTCTATTGAAATGGTAGAAATAGCTAAACACAACATTAGACAACCCCAGAGACAATGAATGAAACATGTCCACCTCCGTTCCATACAGGCCGGGGCTGCAGAGCCGTGGTTCAAAGCTCTGACCTTGGGATCGCTGGGGGTCTCAGTGGTCAGAACCCCTGCGATTAGGAAGTTATCTGATATTCTAGTCAGAAGGAATTACTTGATTTTTTTTACAATAACCCTTTAAGCGAGGATACATCTAAGCAAGATGACGTAGAGGCACGGGTCTACACCTTCTCCACTCATTTCCCCTACCTCCCCGACTTTTTCCTCTCCACTTCTTATTCTCTCATTAATACATATACAGACAAATGTCAAGGACAACCATGAGGAATCTCCAACATGAGATGATAGAATTGCCACCTCCTGGCACGGGGGAGAAATTAGTACACAAGAGAGCACCTGAATGGACAAATGGATACATGACTAATTCATCAAGAGGTAATAATTCAAACTAGATTTTGGAGTATTTTGTTAAACTTGTGCCACTAATATGAGATATTTGTCACAACTTTTTTTTAGTTACCACCATTGATCTTGGTCTTCTGATCTAACTGACCAACTGCAGACATATTTGATCTCCATTTTGAAAGCATGGTTATTTGTGGCCAATAGGTTCATTTCTGTTTCACTTCTGTTTTGGCACTAATATGCACCCCCAATGCAAGAAATAAGATGACAGCTATGTTTGAGCAGGCAAACATTCATTTGATTGAATAGTAGTAAATGATGGGCAATAATTCAAGGAAATCCACTTTTTGCACTACCTTAACTGCCCAATACATGGCAATTGTCCAGTTATGTTGGAGCGGGTACGCTTGTGCCCTAAAGAAAATGCAATGTCTAACGTGCATGAACCTTTCTACATGATATAGCTTCAAATTAAGGAGAGTGCAGCAAGGAAAAGGGCAGAGATGATAGTTGTTATCTTGCTCTCTTTTTTCATTTAATATTAGTGGAGCTTTGACAATACCTACTTATTATGCATAACACATGGAGTTAATTTTACTACACAATGAATCTGGGCCTTGATTTATTCTGAACAAGTCAAGCTTCCCACAACGCACAGCTTTATAATTCCTTAGAAAAATATTAATCTAATATAATTGCACCTATTGTCATTTAAGGCCAAATGTAATCTTCAACCACAAAATGTGAGCTTAATCCGAATTTGGGATATTCCTTCCCTGTCCATGGGTTTAATCAGAAGTATATATCTACAATAATATATCTACAATAGTAAATTTAAGATGCACTCCTCCTCCCATGAAAGTTTTTATCCTCTTAATATATAAGTCATCATATTATATGGCACTGTGTGCTTACAATTGCTCATTTTGCCTTTCTACCCACTTAATTCTTCTCTTTTCTCTGCTCTATGTAGAAAAAGGAAGTCTATTTTCCCTGCATGAGTCATCCCCCTCGGTACCACCTTCCAGGGACTTTTGCAATGATGACTCATCCAGGGAAAAGATACTTCCTGTTTCTACATAGAGCTTAAAAGAATTTAGCTAGTCAGTTTTTAATTACGTGATGTCATAGACCTAATAGAAAAGAGATGAATTAACTGGTAGAAAGGCAAAATGAGCAATTGTAAGTACACAGTTCTGTATAATATGATGACTGCAATACATTAAGATGATAAAAATGCTGATAGGGGAGAGCTTCTGTAATATTAAAGGTCAGGTATCACAGCCATGAACCTATACTTTTGACTTTCAGTAAACATTGACTAGCATCCTGGAGTCGTGAAGATTGGAGAAAACATAATGACACAATGTAGTGCTATAATGTTGTTATATATTTCTTAGACTGTTCTTGCACCATGTTCTGCACTGGATTTGCTCCACAAAAAGCTATCTAATTTTAATAATATTGGCCTTATAATGGTGAATAAAACAGTAATACAGTATATTGGTACTCGTTCAAACAAAACCCACCACTACCTTAACGTCAAAGAAATGCAATGGCTAATATTACGACTATACCTGTAGCATCCAGGAAAATGCTATGCAGATGATAATGAATTAGATTTTCACACACACACACACACACACACACACTGTCCAATTGTCATATCATATTTTGATTATTATAAAAAGATGGGCTCCGGCTATTCTGCTAATATCCCACATAATTAAATCATGACATATAGGCTACTGACTGTGATAAACCAACACATGTCATAAGCTATTTAATACCATGCCTATTTCAGATAATGTCTCCTATATTGCTACACGTTCACGCCAATCTTGGTGTGAAAAGTTTGAAAAAATTTGTGATCGAGGATAAAGTCACATTTGTATGAGGTTGAAAAGTGGGGCCCTGGAGTTGGTTACTGGTGGGCCCTTGGTACCCCAGTCTGACACTGGGCAACATTGTTGCTTTTCTGAAATGAAACGACATATGTTATTAATCATTTAGAGGTTGTGTTGGCACAAGACCACTGCGATGTGTGAAGGAGGCGCGCAGACTGGCTCATTTTATTAGACAGTTAGAGGGATGACTTAGCTACTAAAGTGAATAATCAACCATCCTCCCTCACATACAGTACTGATGATATGCCGATACAGGAAACTTTCTACGGTGTCGAAAAAAGAAGTGAAGCTAGTGTCTGGAGATTGGGGCGCTTTTGTTAATTTAAATATATTAGTATTATTCATTAGTAAGTGTTAGTAATCCTATTTTTATTTTAAACACAACTAAAGATATTTTTAAAGCTGGACAAACCTCTGAATAGTGCAATGATTCTAAACCTTATCAGCATAGGAGAAACATTAAGAACTCTTTTTACTCCGTGGTAAAGGCCCCGTCACACACAGCGACGCTGCAGCGATACAGACAACGATGCTGATCGCTGCAGCGTCGCTGTTTTGTCGCTGGGGAGCTGTCACACAGCAAGTTTTGTGACGCAACAGCGACCTCAGTAGCGATCTCGCTATGTGTGACACGTACCAGCGACCCGGCCCCTGCTGTGAGATCGCTGGTCGTGTCGGAATGGCCTGGGCCGTTTTTTGATCGTTGAGGTCCCGCTGACATCGCTGAATCGGTGTGTGTGACACCGATCCAGCGATGTCTTCACTGGTAACCAGGGTAAACATCGGGTTACTAAGCGCAGGGCTGCGCTTAGTAACCCGATGTTTACCCTGGTTACCAGCGTAAATGTAAAAAAAAACAAACACTACATACTCACCATCTGATGTCCGTCAGGTCCCTTGCCGTCTGCTTCCTGCTCTGACTGAGCGCCGCAAAGTGAAAGTGAAAGTACAGCACAGCCGTGACGTCACCGCTGCGCTCTGCTCTCACTGTACGGCGGCACTCAGTCAGAGCAGGAAGCAGACGGCAAGGGACCTGACGGACATCAGATGGTATGTACTGTTTGTTTTTTTTGGTAACCAGGGTAAACATCGGGTTACTAAGCGCGGCCCTGCGCTTAGTAACCCGATGTTTACCCTGGTTACCCGGGTGCTGCAGGGGGACTTCGGCATCGTTGAAGACAGTTTCAACGATGCCGAAGTCGTTCCCCTGATCGTTGTTCGCTGGAGAGAGTTGTCTGTGTGACAGCTCCCCAGCGACCACACAGCGACAAAACAGCGACGCTGCAGCGATCGGCATCGTTGTCTGTATCGCTGCAGCGTCGCTGTGTGTGACGGGGCCTTTATGAAAGCTCAATGTATAGTCCCAGCTGCTACTGCACTGCAGGTTGGAGGATCCAAAGTAGAGATTAGGTCAAAGGAGATGTAGTTCTGTGGTTCTCCTTGTGAAGAAGTCATTTGTACTTTGGAACGCATTGAGAATAACCCACACTTCTGCTACAATACCCTGAATTCCATGGATATCTACATTGATAGGGATGAGCCGACCCGTGGAAGTCCAGGTATCTGGAAACTTTAATCCAAAGTTCGGTTCGGGTACCAGAACATCTTTGAAAACAATGGTGATCCAAACTTTTATCTAGAAAATATTTTCTCTCTCTCCTCTTCCCAAGGAACTCCAAACATTGTAACAGAGGTCTTTGTTCGGCAATTGACTTTTAAGTTGAGTTTGCTCATCTCTATATATTGAATATTTACCAGTAGAGCTGCATATCCACTTTGGCCTAAGATTCCTTGAGGATGTTATGCCTTCTCCACCACAGACAGATTACCTACATATGGTCCCTATAAAAATCTATGGCTAATTAGGTGAGATCAATCCTCTTTAGAACTTGTGGGATGGTCATATTTTGGTTATGATGTCCATATGATTTGGTGTTAGAATGGATACACATTGCGGGAGATGTTTGAACATTACTGTCACTGTCTATGGCCTATACACTCACCGGCCACTTTATTAGGTACACCATGCTAGTAACGGGTTGGACCCCCTTTTGCCTTCAGAACTGCCTCAATTCTTCGTGGCATAGATTCAACAAGGTGCTGGAAGCATTCCTCAGAGATTTTGGTCCATATTGACATGATGGCATCACACAGTTGCCGCAGATTTGTCGGCTGCACATCCCAAAGATGCTCCATACAAGGCAGGATGGATCCATGCTTTCATGTTGTTTACGCCAAATTCTGACCCTACCATCCGAATGTCGCAGCAGAAATCGAGACTCATCAGACCAAGCAACGTTTTTCCAATCTTCTACTGTCCAATTTCGATGAGCTTGTACAAATTGTAGCCTCAGTTTCCTGTTCTTAGCTGAAAGGAGTGGTACCCGGTGTGGTCTTCTGCTGCTGTAGCCCATCTGCCTCAAAGTTCGACGCACTGTGCGTTCAGAGATGCTCTTAGGCCTACCTTGGTTGTAACGGGTGGCGATTTGAGTCACTGTTGCCTTTCTATCAGCTCGAACCAGTCTGCCCATTCTCCTCTGACCTCTGGCATCAACAAGGCATTTCCGCCCACAGAACTGCCGCTCACTGGATTTTTTTTCTTTTTCGGACCATTCTCTGTAAACCCTAGAGATGGTTGTGCGTGAAAATCCCAGTAGATCAGCAGTTTCTGAAATACTCAGACCAGCCCTTCTGGCACCAACAACCATGCCACGTTCAAAGGCACTCAAATCACCTTTCTTCCCCATACTGATGCTCGGTTTGAACTGCAGGAGATTGTCTTGACCATGTCTACATGCCTAAATGCACTGAGTTGCCGCCATGTGATTGGCTGATTAGAAATTAAGTGTTAACAAGAAGTTGGACAGGTGTACCTAATAAAGTGGCCGGTGAGTGTATATGTTTACAGAGTCTTAGTATTTATATGCTGCATTATCTATCAGGTGATATTGACCCTCCTTTTCTTGAATTTAGTTTGAGAGATATGGTATGCTGTGGCAGAGACCAGCATACAACATAAGCAATATTTTGCAACTGTATATGCGCTCAATGATTATTCTTGCTGTGTCTACCTGGCACTCTGAATCAGGGATCACTCTGCTCATCTTCTCACAGTGACTGACAGATGCGGTTTCTGCTTGTACAACTGTCTGTTCACAGTTTGTGTGTAATAAGCAGTTATTAGAAGACGTGATGCTGGACCTGCATTTTTTGGGGTTATATTGATTCATAGATGATTTAAAGGGAACCTGTCACCATGTTTTTGGAAGATGGGATAAAAATAGCGTTAAATAGGGGCAGAGGTGGGCATTACATTAGTGTGTTTGTTATGCGTTTATTACCCACCTAAGTTGCCGAAATACCTTTGCAAAGTCTCCGTTTTCGCCTGTCAATCAGGCTAGTCTGGTCAGATGGGCGTTGTCTTCCCCCAGATTTTGCGTAGTTTTCCGTTGGTGGCGTAGTGGTGTGCGCATGCCCAAGGTCCCGAATCCTCTGCCAGGGGATTTCAAAGAGCGCGGTGTCCGTTATTGCATTGGTGATCGGTGGGCGCGGCCATCTTCCTTTGGCCGCGCGTGCGCAGAAGCGGCGCTCTGCTGGCCGCGGCATCAGGAAAATGGCCGCGGGATGCCGCGCGTGCGCAGATGGATATCGCGGCGGCCATTTTCCTGAAGCCGCGGCCAGCAGAGCGCCGCGGCAAGCAGAGCGCCGCTTCTGCGCACGCGCGGCCAAAGGAAGATGGCCGCGCCCACCGATCACCAATGCAATAACGGACACCGCGCTCTTTGAAATCCCCTGGCAGAGGATTCGGGACCTTGGGCATGCGCACACCACTACGCCACCAACGGAAAACTACGCAAAATCTGGGGGAAGACAACGCCCATCTGACCAGACTAGCCTGATTGACAGGCGAAAACGGAGACTTTGCAAAGGTATTTCGGCAACTTAGGTGGGTAATAAACGCATAACAAACACTCTAATGTAACGCCCACCTCTGCCCCTATTTAACGCTATTTTTATCCCATCTTCCAAAAACGTGGTGACAGGTTCCCTTTAAGGATACAATATTGACAAGCACATTGAACACAATATACAGTATTTGAAGAGAGAAATTAGCACAAAATCTCCTTTTCACCAAGGGTCTGCAAGGTCTTAGATTATGGGGAGAATTTTCTAAAATTTATCTGGGACAAATTTAACTAAAATGTATGTAATTGCTGTTGGAAATTAAGGTCCGTACAGAACTCGTACATAAATAGGTGAAAACTTTGTTGCATGCCATTTTTGCAATTTTATTTTCAACACTTTTCAAAAGTCACCTAAAAAGTGGAAAGATTAGTTAGGAAGGGAGAAAACCTAAGATTTCCTATGATGTGTGTCATCATTTGGAGTAAGTTATAGCATATATCTACACCTGCTCATACCTAAAGTAGCTCACATATATGCCCCATTCACACTTATGTCTGCTCACATCTATGCCAGCTCACACTTCTATGCCTGCTCACGTCTGCACCAGCTCACACCTATGTCTGCTCACATCTATGCCTGCTCACACCTATGCCTGCTCAGATCCACACCAGCTCACACCTATGTCTGCTGGCATCTATGCCACTCACACCTATAACTGAGCTCATTTACTCCTGCTCACATCTTTGCCTGCTCACACTTACAGTTGTGTCAAAAAGTATTATCCCCCTTCCTGATTTCCTATTCATTTGCATGTTTGTCACACTTAAATGTTTCAGATCTCCAAACAAATATAAATTTTAGACAAAGATAACACAAGTAATCACAAAATGCAGTTTTTAAATGAAGGTCTTTATTTTTAAGGGAAAAAGAAATCCAAACCTATAGGGTCCTGTGTGAAAAGTGATTGCCCCCCAAAACCTAATAACTGGTTGGACCACCCTTAGCAGCAACTGTAACCAAGTGTTTGCGAAAACTGGCAATGAGTCTTTGACAATGCTCTGGAGGAATTCTGTCTTTGCAGAATGGTTGTAATTCAGCCACACTGGAGGGTTTCCCAGCATGAACTGCCTTTTTAAAGTCATGCCACAGCATCTCAATCAGATAAAGGTCAGGACTTTGACTAGGCTACTCCAAAGTCTTTAAGTTGTTTCTCTTTATCCATTCAGAGGTGGTCTTGCTGGCGTGCTTTAGATCATTATACTACTGCATAACCCAAGTGATCTTCAGCTTGAGGTCACGATCAGATGGTTGGACATTTTCCTTCAGGATTTTTCAGTAAACAGCAGAATTCATGGTTTCATTTACCACAGAAAGGTTCTCAAGCAGCAAAACAGCCCCAGACCATCACACCACCACCATGTTTTACTGTTGGTATGATGTTCCTTTGCTGTGTTATTTCTACGCCAGATTTAATGGGACATAAATCTTCCAAGATGTCTTGCCAGTCCACAGTGCATTCTCTCAAAATTCTTGGGGATCATCAAGATGTCTTCTGGCAAGACTGAAATGAGCCTTTATGTTCTTATTGCTCAGCAGTGGCTTTCATCTTGGAACTCTGCCATGCAGGCCATTTTTGTCCAGTCTCTTTCTTACGGGGAAGTCATGAACACTGAGCTTAACAGAGGCAAGTGAGCCCTATAGTTCTTTGGATATTATTATGGGGTCTTTTGTGATCTCTTAGATGAGGGTAATTTTGGGAAGGTTTGGAAAGGTTCAATACTATTCCATGTTTTTGCCATTGGTGGATAATAGCTCTCACTGTGGTTCGCTGGAGTCCCAAAGCTTTAGAAATGTCTTTATAACCTTCTCCAGACTGATAGATCTGTTTCTTTATTTCTCATTTATTCCAGAATTTTTTTGGATCACAGCATGATGTCTAGCTTTTGAGCCATTTTATTTAAGTGATTTGATGGAGAACAGGTGTGGTAGTAATCAGGCCTGGGTGTGGCTAGGGAATTTGAACTCAGCTCCCCAAAGATGTAACAAGCCACTGTTTTAAGTGTGTATGTGTGTGTGTGGGGGGGCAGTCACTTTTTCACACAGGGCCCTGTAGGTTTGGATTTTTTTTTTCCATTAATAATAAAGACCTTCATTTAAAAACTGTATTCTGTTTTCACTTGTGTTATCTGTGTCTAATATTTAAATTTGTTTGGTGATTTGAAACATTGAAATGTGACAAACATGAAAAAGAATAGGAAATCAGGAAGGTGGCAAACACTTTTTCACATAACTGTATATCTGCTTACATACATGCCAGCTCACACCTATATGTGCTCATATCTATGCCAGCTCACATCTATGCCTGCTCATATTTATGCCACCTCACACCTATGCCTGCTCACACATATACCTGCCCACATCAATGCCAGCTCACATCTATGCCAGCTCACATCTTCACCTGCTCACATCAATGCCAGCTCACACGTATGTCTGATCACATCTGAGCCTGCTCACCTCTACGCCAGCTTACACCTATGTCTGCTCACATCTATGCCTGTTCACACCTATGCCTGCTTACACCTTTGTCTGCTCACATCTATGCCAGCTCACACATATGCCTGCTTACATTTATGCATGCTCACATCTACTCCTGCAAATACACCAGGAGGAACTGGATTTGATTGGCTGGAATGTCAAAGACAAGAACCGAGGACCAAGAAAAGATAAAAGTGGTTTATGATCAATGCTTTTCAAAGTCAAACCGACTCCTTCTTCAGGACAACTACATGCAAAACATGTAAAATTGGTTTACATGTGGTTGTCTTGAAGAAGGAAAACCCCACGTAGGGGTTCTTAAAGTGTCTGTGTGATTTGCCCAAACGTCTACTCATTTAGGTAAGATGATCCATTTTATATTGCCTTATATTATGTAGTAACTTAGGTTACAATACATGTTTAACATTTTCAACGAATGACTGTGTGAATATGACTTTACATACCATTGATTCACATATACTAAGACCCCTTACTAGTGTGGTGCTGTAATAATTATAGGGGATAACTCAGGAGACTCTTTGCGTGGAACAAGACAACTACAGGACACAGTTTTATAAGTGGTAAAGTCTATATTATCACACAGGTGCAGAGAGAAACTCAAGTCCACAACACTTGGTGCAAATAATAAACGCAGCTTAGCAGTCTATAGGAAACTTCAGAGGAAAATGCAATCAAGCAGAAAGTCTAAGAAGCACAGTTATTCTTGAGGATACTTGACAAGAATAAATCCTTGTCTTAGTCCAGGCACAGATAGATATGCTTATTAGGCAGTTCAAATAATTTCTTAGCTCAACCAGTGAGGCCTGGTTAACAGTCTCAGGTTATTGCAAAGCAGCAACAGCTTATGACCAGCAAATGCAGATGGAAGTAAACACGAACAGCAGATGAAGGAGGATTACTGGAAACTTGTGTATGCAGCAGGAACTCAGAGCAGAGTAGCAGGATCACCACACATGTTCACAGGAGCAGGTGTATAGCCAGGGAGTAATCAGAGGTCAGGAGCTGGATGCAAGGCAGAATACACTAGCACAGACTGAAGGCTGGGGTGGAGTTTTATAGCAGGAGACACAGTGCACATGAGACCAAAGACGCCATCTTGAAAAAGGGCAGTAATGCACAAAAGGTAAAAAATGTTCAGAGTCCTGACAGGGGCATGTGGTTAACATTTAACTAGAGGCACTTTTTCATAATGGTTTATATCCATATGGCACATCTTGGCTTCTTACTTAATCATGTACTTTAACAGTTGATGACTACAAGTTTATACACTGCTGGGTATCACAACTGCGTGTCCTTATTTGCACTTTCTATATGTTATGTTATTGTTTGTCCAAATGTGTCAATAACATTTTGTATGCATTTTAAAAACAAACACTCCTTCTCCTCCTTTTTGCTATGCTCCCTTCTACGCCTGCTCACACCTACATCTGCCTACACCTGCTCACACCTACATCTGCTTGCATCTATGCCTGCTCACAAGTACAAATACCCACATCTATGCTTGTTCACACCTACACCAGCTCACATCTACACCTGCTCACACCTATACCTGCTCACACCTACATATGTTCATATCTACACCTGCTCACACCTACATCTGCTCACACCTACACCTGCTCACACCTACACCTGCTCACACCTACATCTGCTCACATCTATGCCTGCTCACACCTACACCTACTCACACCTACATCTGTTCATATCTACACCTGCTCACACCTACATCTGCTCACACCTACACCTGCTCACACCTACACCTGCTCACACCTACATCTGCTCACATCTATGCCTGCTCACACCTACACCTGCTCACACCTACACCTGCTCACACCTACTGTACATCTGCTCACATCTACACCTGCTTACACCTACATCTGCTCACATCTACACCTGCTCACATCTACACCTGCTCACATCTACATCTGATCACATCTACACCTGCTCACACCTATACCTGCTCACACCTACACCTGCTCACACCTACACCTGCTTACACCTACACCTGCTCACACCTACACCTGCTCACACCTACACCTGCTCACATCTACACCTGCTCACATCTACACCTGCTCACACCTACATCTGCTCACATCTATGCCTGCTCACACCTACACCTGCTCACACCTACACCTGCTCACACCTACTGTACATCTGCTCACATCTACACCTGCTTACACCTACATCTGCTCACATCTACACCTGCTCACATCTACACCTGCTCACATCTACATCTGATCACATCTACACCTGCTCACACCTATACCTGCTCACACCTACACCTGCTCACACCTACACCTGCTTACACCTACACCTGCTCACACCTACACCTGCTCACACCTACACCTGCTCACATCTACACCTGCTCACATCTACACCTGCTCACACCTACATCTGCTCACATCTACACCTGCTCACATCTAAACCTGCTCACACCTACATCTGCTCACATCTACACCTGCTCACACCTACACCTGCTTACACTTACACTTGCTCACACCTACACCTGCTCACACCTACACCTGCTCACACCTACACCTGCTCACATCTACACCTGCTCACACCTACATCTGCTCACATCTACACCTGCTCACATCTAAACCTGCTCACACCTACATCTGCTCACATCTACACCTGCTCACACCCACACCTGCTTACACTTACACCTGCTCACACCTACACCTGCTCACACCTACATCTGCTTACACCTACACCTGCTCACACCTACACCTGCTCACACCTACACCTGCTCACACCTACTGTACATCTGCTCACATCTACACCTGCTTACACCTACATCTGCTCACATCTACACCTGCTCATATATACACCTGCTCACATCTACATCTGCTCACATCTACACCTGCTCACATCTACACCTGCTCACACCTATACCTGCTCACACCTACACCTGCTCACACCTACACCTGCTTACACCTACACCTGCTCACACCTACACCTGCTCACACCTACACCTGCTCACATCTACACCTGCTCACATCTACACCTGCTCACACCTGCATCTGCTCACATCTACACCTGCTCACATCTAAACCTGCTCACACCTACATCTGCTCACATCTACACCTGCTCACACCCACACCTGCTTACACTTACACCTGCTCACACCTACACCTGCTCACACCTACATCTGCTCACATCTACACCTGCTCACATCTACACCTGCTCACACCTATACCTGCTCCCACCTACATCTGTTCATATCTACACCTGCTCACACCTACATCTGCTCACACCTACATCTGCTTACACCTACACCTGCTCACACCTACACCTGCTCACATCTACACCTGCTCACACCTATATCTGCTCACACCTACATCTGGTCACATCTACACCTGCTCACATCTAAACCTGCTCACACCTACATCTGCTCACATCTACACCTGCTCACACCCACACCTGCTTACACTTACACCTGCTCACACCTACACCTGCTTACACTTACACCTGCTCACACCTACACCTACTCACACCTACATCTGCTTACACCTACACCTGCTCACACCTACACCTGCTCACATCTACACCTGCTCACACCTATATCTGCTCACACCTACATCTGGTCACATCTACACCTGCTCACATCTAAACCTGCTCACACCTACATCTGCTCACATCTACACCTGCTCACACCCACACCTGCTTACACTTACACCTGCTCACACCTACACCTGCTCACACCTACATCTGCTCACATCTACACCTGCTCACATCTACACCTGCTCACACCTACATCTGCTCACATCTACACCTGCTCACACCTACACCTGCTTACACCTACACCTGCTCACACCTTCATCTGCTCACACCTACACCTGCTCACATCTACACCTGCTCACACCTACATCTGCTCACATCTACACCTGCTCACATCTACACCTGCTCACACCTACATCTCCTCACATCTACACCTGCTCACACCTACATCTGCTCACATCTACACCTGCTCACACCTCCATCTGCTCAGATCTATGCTTGCTCACACCTTCATCTGCTCAGATCTATGCCTGCTCACACCTACACCTGCTCACACCTACACCTGCTCACACCTACACCAGCTCACACCTACACCTGCTCACATCTACACCTGCTCACATCTACACCTGCTCACATCTACACCTGTTCACACCTACATCTGCTCACACCTACACCTGCTCACATCTACATCTGCTCACACCTACATCTGGTCACATCTACGCCTGATCACACCTACATTTGCTCACATCTACACCTGCTCACACCTACACCTGCTCACACCTACATCTGCTCACATCTACACCTGCTCACACCTACATCTGCTCACACCTACACCTGCTCACATCTACACCTGCTCACACCTACATCTGTTCACATCTACACCTGCTCACATCTACACCTGCTCACACCTACATCTGCTCACACCTACACCTGCTCACACCTACATCTGCTCACATCTATGCCTGCACACACCTACACCTGCTCACACCTACACCTGCTTACACCTACACCTGCTCACACCTTCACCTGCTGACACCTACATCTGCTCACACCTACACCTGCTCACACCTACATCTGCTCACACCTACACCTGCTCACATCTACATCTGCTCACATCTACACCTGCTCACACCTACATCTGCTCACATCTACATCTGCTCACATCTACACCTGCTCACACCTACATCTGCTCACATCTATGCCTGCTCACACCTACACCTGCTCACACCTACATCTGCTCACACCTACATCTGCTCACACCTACACCTGCTCACACCTACACCTGCTCACATCTACATCTGCTGACACTTACATCTGCTCACATCTACACCTGCTCACACCTACATCTGCTCACATCTACACCTGCTCACATCTACACCTGCTCACATCTACGCCTGCTCACACCTACACCTGCTTACACCTACACCTGCTTACACCTACACCTGCTCACACCTACACCTGCTCACACCTACATCTGCTCACATCTACACCTGCTCACACCTACATCTGCTCACATCTATGCCTGCTCACACCTACACCTGCTCACATCTACACCTGCTTACACCTACACCTGCTCACAACTATACCTGCTCACACCTACATCTGCTCACACCTACATCTGCTCACATCTACACCTGTTCACACCTACACCTGCTCACACCTACACCTGCTCACACCTACATCTGCTCACACCTACACCTGCTCACATCTACATCTGCTCACATCTCAGTCTGCTCACACCTACATCTGTTCACATCTATGCCTGATCACACCTACATCTGCTCACATCTACACCTGCTCACACCTACACCTGGTCACACCTACATCTGCTCACATCTACACCTGCTCACATCAACACCTGCTCACATCTACGCCTGCTCACACCTACATCTTCTCACATCTACACCTGCTCACATCTACACCTGCTCACATCTACATCTGCTCACATCTACATCTGCTCACATCTACACCTGCTCACACCTACATCTGCTCACATCTACATCTGCTCACATCTACGCCTGCTCACATCTACGCCTGTTCAGACCTACATCTGCTCACATCTACGCCTGCTTACATCTACGCCTGTTCACATCTGCACCTGTTCACACCTACATCTGTTCACATCTACACTTGCTCACATCTATGCCTGCGCACACCTACACCGGCTCACATCTACACCTGTCACACCTACACCTGCTCACACCTACATCTGCTCACATCTACACCTGTTCACATCTACACCTGTTCACATCTACACCTACTCACATCTACATCTGCTCACATCTACATCTGCTCACATCTACATCTGCTCACATCTACACCTGCTCACATCTACACCTGCTCACATCTACGCCTGCTCACACCTACATCTGCTCACATCTACACCTGCTCACATCTGCATCTGCTCACATCTACACCTGCTCACACCTACATCTGCTCACAACTATGCCTGCTCACACCTACACCTGCTCACAACTACATCTGCTCCCATCTACACCTGCTTACACCTACACCTGCTGACATCTACGCCTGCTTACAGCAGAAGTATAGTCCAGTATCTGGAGCACAAAGAAGCACTTTTTAAGAGATGATTTAGGCACATCTGATTCCAGCAGACTGATTCCACCAGTACACTGGTGTGCAATTTGCCAAATTTATTAAGAGACGAAAGTGTATCCTTTGGCTATCAGAGTTCCAAAAAAGGGAATCTATGCCAGCAATGTGCAAATTTAGATTTTCACAACAACTTACACTGATTTCCGATGTAAATTATGGTAAATTTGGGGGTTTGCCAGAGGACCTGTCTTTTCAGCAAAAGATTACCTACATGCTGAAAGCAAAGAAATAAAAAAAAAAGTAATGTAAAAAATGAGCTTACCATAAGGTTTTGTGGAATCTCTCAACGTAAATCAATGGAAACGTTTATATTTAAAGTAGATATAGGATTATAGCACAACTGAAAAAAATTGGCAAATTGTTTTGAAGCCTTAACTACAGGAACGTAAATCCCAGGCTTTATGTCATGTCAGACCATTTATTTTAAATACGCTTCTGCTGCCATGTAAGCTGTTGTCTGATGATGCACTAGGTGATTTTTTCCATTATGAAAACGAGGTTTCAATCTTAGGACATCTTGGTGCGGAATGAGACCAGCTACCGTCACGTGCGGAAGCGAAGCTGGTATCAAAATTGCATATAATTTGCTATTTCGTATAAATAAAAAATATGAAAGTCAGTATATCTAATGTTCTATTCTTAGGAATGAATATCTCTATGGTGAACTGCAATTCTTATCTCTGTAGCTCTCCTCCTTCACTTTCAATGGGCTGTCACTTTTCAATGTGCTGGAAAACAGTGGGCTGCTGTGTTATCACTAATTAGCTGACAAGGCATTTTATTCTCTGAGCAGAAATTACGAACTTACATATCTCCGCTTTCTCTAATCCAGTGCGGCTCTTCTAGCTTCCATACATACTGCAGGGATGAATGTTCACAAAACGCAATCTGTGCTATCCGCTATCAGAACGTATTCCCTGCTGTAACATATCAACCCAGGCCTAGGGCAAAGTTACTGAACAACAATGATGTTTTTAGAAAGGTGAAGTCTGCACCACTTAGGGATCAAGAGCAGTATTAAAATCTGTCTCCATACAAACCAATAAGAATGAATAAGTTTGGCGTAAGGTTAAAACAAACAGACATTCTAGACATATGCTAAGTATTTATAGCTTAAGCCTTTACATATAGCAGTTCCTTCAATTATGTACAGTATGTTTCTCAAGGGCAGCCTATACAGGCTGATATGTGGGGACAAAACCATCAGCCGAGCTACCTATTTCCCCTCTAACAAGATGTTATTGTCTCCAGATTTAAGGATGTAATGCTGTAATTGGGCCAATCTTGTTATGGATAATCAGTTCCTTTCACTTATATGTAAGCAGGTGGCGGGGACCGTCAATCGCCTTCTCTCTCCTATATACCAAACACATGTGTCACATGCGGCACCCAGATGGTTCATTAATGTTTTATACTATTATGTCATGTAGTAGTGTCATTGTCATATGTTGCATCCTAAATGTGCATGTACTTGTATATATTTAGTTTAGAGATAGAATGAGTTAAACTGTTTGGGAGGAGTTAAAACGGGGATGGTGCAACATCTCAGAATGTAGAGAAAGGACTTCCTGCTCCGAGAGCAGAGCCAGGGCAGGCTTGCCCAGGGCAGGATATGTACTGTAGTGAGGACAGAGGATTCCCCGGTCATGGGGATGAAGGCTGCCCTAGCCTGACGGGCAGCATGGATGGACAATAGCTCAGCGGGATCGACCCCAGGAGAAATATGGGGTTCGGAACCAGGACAGGAGCTTCTGTTGGGTACATTATTCAAGTTGCAGGGAAAGCGCAGGAAGCATTGTCTTGTATGCACCGTGTTCAGTAAAGTTTTGCAGTTGGAAAGGAACTGTGGCTTGTGGTGTTTCCTGAGACCTCGTCCCCTGCAACTCGAGTGGCTGTGTGTTGAAGGTAACTGACTGTATCGCAGCACTGGGAATTCACCTGTCTTTTCATGTGCAGAGTGCCGGGGTATTCACTGACTGTGACTTAGTAAACTCGCCCACGACTACCACCTCGTGCCACCCTGTTATATTTGGCGTTGTCGGCAGGATTCCATTACCGTGTGTGCAGAAAGTGAATGAACTTTTGAAGATGACAGCCATGAAAGAGTTAAAGATGGCAGCTGCTAGTGACTTAAAGACGGCACCGAACGCTGCCAGGAAGATGGTGGCCAATGGCACAAAAATTGGGGCGGCCGCCTTTCGTGTGCGGCCTGAAGAGAAATGGGTGCCAAAGTGGAGGAGGTCGCATCCCCCTGTGACTAATGCCCGCCCAAAATGGGTACGGGTGAAGAAGAAGCTTCGGCCTTTCCAGCAGGATGTGAGGAAACTGGTGCAGCAGTCACAAAAGACTCCGCCCATGAAAGAGAGGAGCCTAAAAGAACAAGCCAGTGTGCCAAGAGAGGAGACGCCATTGCCTGACAACATGCAGAGGCAGAACATGTCCTTCTGCGGTGGCATCGGATGCCAGCACCGGAAGCGCTCTGTGGCCCGGGCAGATGGGCTCCCTGCACTTCGAAACCTGGTGGATAAACGAGTGGGAGGAGTGGTGCCCTTTCCGACAGCCGGAACAGCAGGCTGTTGACGAGGAGGTCACGGGACTGGTGGAATCAGAACCGAAACCGGAAAAAGCCCAGAAGACCTTGGAGGCTGTCCTGAGAGGGGTCGTCGCGACTGTGGTTACCAGCTCCCGTGGCTGAGGGAAAAGATCATCAACACTGGCTCAGCGGGATCAACCCCAGGAGAAATACGGGGTTCGTGACCAGGACAGGAGCTGCTGTTGGGTAGTTTATTGAAGTTGCAGGGAAAGCGCAGGAAGCACTGTCTTGTTTGCACCATGTTTAGTACAGTTTTGCAGTTGGAACAGAACTGTGGCTTGTGGTGTTTCCTGAGACCTCATCCCCTGCAACCTGAGTGGCTGTGTGCTGAAGGTAATTGACTGTACCGCAGGACTGGGACATCACCTGTATTTTCATGTGCAGGGTGTCGGGGTGTTCACTGACTGTGACTTAGTAAACACCCCCACGACTACCACCCCATGCCACCCTGTGTGATGCAGCGATGTCCCTGCTGTGCAGTGAGTAGGCAGTGACCCATATAAAGTTCAAATAAAGTCTTGTTTATTTCATAGCATACTCACAAACCGAAAAATAAGCAAACAAGTCATTCGGTATGCAGTCGGGAAAAGTAACGACAGTCCACAATCCGTTGCAGTGAACGTATTACACCACCGTGTACGCTGGGGTGTCAGGCTTTTTAGGCTCTGCCAGGCCCGTGTTGCTCCACACGGAAAGAGCTCCTCATAAAGCTCCTGCTGGGTCTGACTCCCAGACCAATACTGACACACCCAAACTCTCTTGCAGGGTTTTTTTTCCTTTCCTCCAGATTCTATGGCCATGGGCCACTATAAGATCTGGGCTGGAGGAAACGGACCGGCCCCACTACCTTCCTGCAGTCCGTTTAAAAAATAAAAGCCCATACCGGGTTTTCCTGAATAATTTCTGGGTCAAATAACTTGATCCAGTTCACACTCACTTTTATTCTTCCCTGTGTGTCACAGACAAACCTGCTGTGAGCACAGGGCACTCCAGCGGACCTAATATGCTTCTAAGCACATCCTGGGGGATACATAGCGACCCTCGCATATGACACCGGTCACTGCCTTACACCTGTTACATGTACATACAATGCTGAAGTTACAACAATGAGATAATAGGCCAGGTCTCACCATGTAAAGACTAATTAAAGGGAATATGTCAGCAATCTTTTCTATGTAATCTGAGAGCAGAACAACGTGGGGCCAGATTCCCTGATTTAAGTGATGTGTTACTTATTAGGCTGT
The DNA here is from genome assembly GCF_051348905.1 of Ranitomeya variabilis. Lineage (NCBI taxonomy): Eukaryota > Metazoa > Chordata > Amphibia > Anura > Dendrobatidae > Ranitomeya > Ranitomeya variabilis. The sequence goes on along the minus strand of NC_135236.1, from coordinate 255,192,689 downwards.
ATGAATAACATCAGGGTTTAATCAGCAGGAAATTATTAATAGATGACTAGGTGCTTCATGCCTCCTGGTCCAACCTCTGATTAGCAGTAGTGATGAGCGAATAGTGAAATATTTGGAAAAATCGGCACAAATACTTTCTAATATCCATGTATTCGAACTGAATAACGGATCCAATGCAAGTCAAAGGAAAAGCCGAATATTTTTTTGCTGGACTCAACAAAGAGGTCTGGGGGGATGTGAAAAAAGCTGAAATGGATAGGAAAGTGCTAAAACTAAATGTGAACAGCATGGAAAAAATGCCTGCATGCCTTTCTGACTCGCACCGCCTGATAGATGAAAAACCGGCAATCATCTGCCGCGCACAGGAGCCGATAGGATAGAATAGACAGAATACAAACAGTAATTACACATAGAATAGGAACATATATAGATGTCAGTGACACACACATATATAAATATATATATATTACATAGATAGATAGTTAGAAGAAAAGCTGGCAATTCAGCAACTGCATACTGTAAAATCACAGCAGGAGCCGACAGGATAGAATAGATAGATTACATACAGTAAATACACATAAAATAGATAGATATATAGCTGGCAATGACATATACAATCAGTACAGTGTGTGCAGCTTACTGTACACGTATTTAATTATTAAAATATTATTTTTCTGAAAAAAAATTGTGTGGGCTGCCGCATAATTTTCTTAAACAGCAGAGGGAAAGCCGATGGCTGGGGGCAGATGTTTATAGCGCTGGGAAGGGGGTAATACCCATGGAGCTTCCAAGGCTATTACTATCAGCTCACAGCTGTATACTTAGCCTGTATTCGCTATTAAAATAGAGGACCCTAAAAAAAATGATGTAGGACTCCCTTATAATTAAGGATGAGCAAAGCATTTGCAGACAGCTGCGGGCTGATATTAATAGCCTAGGAAGCGGCCATGGATACTGGCCCCTCGAGGCTAAAAACATCAGCTCTCAGTCGCCCCAGAAAAGCTGCATCTATAAGCCTTGCTAAGGTGAGAAAGTCCCACGGTGATCTGCGGTAAAGTCACTAAGCTTAAACTGTGGTAAACTCATCACTGACTTTTTTAACGGTGCTGAGGTCACCGCAGTTCAGCCCAGATGGGAACGCAGGCTCAGTGACCGGAGGTAACCTCAATCACGTCACTGCTAGTCACAGAAGCTACGCTCGCAGCAGCTCATTCACCAGTGGTTCTCAGCCTGGACAGTCGCATCTTGGCACCATCCAGGTTGAAAACGAGCTATCCCCAGACATGGATTACGACTTGAACAGAATGAAGGAGAGGTGAGGTTTACGGTTGTTTTTTATTTTTGTTTTCTTACAGAAGATGAGGAATTCAGTGGAATAGGTGTTAGGTGAGTATAACTGTGTTTGTTATTTTTAACCCCTTAATGACAGAGCCAATTTGGTACTTAATGACAGAGACAATTTTTACAATTCTGACCACTGTCACTTTATGAGGTTATAACTCTCGAACGCTTTAACAGATCCAGCGGATTCTGAGAATGTTTTTTCACGACATATTTTACTTCATGTTAGTGCTAACATTTCTTCGATATTACTTGCGATTATTTATGAAAAAAACAGAAATATGGTGATAAATTTTACAATTTTGCAATTTTCAAAATTTGTATTTTTATGCCCTTAAATCAGAGAGATATGTAACCAAAATAGTTAATAAATAACATTTCCTACATGTCTACTTTACATCAGCACAATTTTGGAACCACATTTATTTTTTGGTAGGAAGTTATAAGGGTTAAAAATTGACCAGCAATTTCTCATTTTTCCAACAAAATTTACAAAACTATTTTTTTTAGGGACCATCTCACATTTAAAGTCACTTTGAGGGGTGTACATGACAGAAAATAACCAAACTTGACACTATTCTAAAAACTACACCCCTCAAGGTGCTCAAAACCACATTCAAGAAGTTTATTAACCCTTTACATGCTTCACAGGAACTGAAACAATGTGGAAGGAAAAAATGAACGTTTAACTTTTTTTTGCAAACATTTTACTTCAGAACCAATTTTTTTTTATTTTCACAAGTGTAAAAAGAGAAAATGAACCACAAATTTTGTTGTGCAATTTCTCCTGAATACGCCAATACTAAATATGTGGGGGTAAACCACTGTTTGGGCGCACGGCAGGGCTTGGAAGAAAAGGAGCACCGTTTGACTTTTTCAATGCAGAATTGGCTGGAATTGAGATCGGACGCCATGTCGCTTTAGGAGAGCCCCTGATGTGCCTAAACAGTGGAAACCCCCCACAAGTGACACCATTTTGGAAACTAGACCCCTTAAGGAACTTATCTAGATGTGTGGTGAGCACTTTGAACCCCCAGGTGCTTCACAGAAGTTTATAACGTAGAGCCGTGAAAATAAAAAATCGCATTTTTTTACACAAAAATGATCTTTTTGCCTACAAATTCTTATTTTCACAAGGGTAACAGGAGAAATTAGACCATGAATGTTGTTGTGTAATTTCTTCTGAGTACGTCGAAAACCCGTATGTGGGGGTAAACCACTGTTTGGGCACACAGCAGAGCTTGGAAGAGAAGGAGTTCCATTTTACTTTTTCAATGCAGAATTGGCTGGAATTGAGATTGGACACCATGTCGCGTTTGGAGAGCCCCTGATGTACCTAAACAGTAGAAACCCCCCACAAGTGACACCATTTTGGAAACTAGACCCCGTAAGGAACTTATCTAGATGTGTGGTGAGCACTTTAAACCCCCAGGTGCTTCACAGAAGTTTATAACGTAGAGCCGTGAAAATAAAAAAACACATTTTTTTTACACAAAAATGATATTTTTGCCTACAAATTCTTATTTTCACATGGGTAACAGGAGAAATTAGACCACAAAAGTTGTTGTGAAATTTGTCCTGAGTACGCAGATACCCCACATGTGGGGGTAAACCACAGTTTGGGAGCATGGCAGAGCTTGGAAGAGAAGGAGTTCCGTTTGACTTTTTCAATGCAGAATTGGCTGGAATTGAGATCGGACGCCATGTCACGTTTGGAGAGACCCTGATGTGCCTAAACAGTGGAAACTTCCCACAAGTGACACCGTATTGGAAACTAGAACCCCCATGGAACTTATCTAGTTGTGTGGTGAGCACTTTGAACCCCCAAGTGCTTCACAGAAATTTATAAAATAGAGCCGTGAAAATAAAAAATCCTTTTTTTTCCTCAAAAATGATTTTTTAGCCAACAATTTTTTATTTTCTCAAGGATAACAGGAGAAATTGGACCCTAAAATTTGTTGACAAGTTTGTCCTGAGTATGCTGATACCCCACATGTGGGGTGGAACCACTGTTTGAGCACACATCGGGGCTCGGAAGGGAAGGAGCGCCATTTGGAATGCAGACTTTGATGGGATAGTCTGCGGGCATCATGTTGCATTTGCAGAGCTCCTGATGTACCTAAACAGTAGAAACCCCCACAAGTGACCCCATTTTGGAAACTAGGCCCCCCAAAGAGCTTATCTAGATGTGTGGTGAGCACTATGAACCCCCAACTGCTTCACAGAAGTTTATAATGTAGAGCCGTGAAAATAAAAAAAATCATATTTTTTCCACAAAAATTATCTTTTCACCCCAAAATTTTTACTTTCACAAGGGTAACAGGAGAAATTGGACCCCAAAATGTATTGTGAAATTTATCCTGAGTACGCTGATACCCCATATGTGGGGGGGACCACTGTTTGGGCACATGGCAGAGCTCAGAAGGGAAGGAGCGCCGTTTGGGAATGCAGACTTTGATGGAATGGTCTGCGGGTATTATGCTGCGTTTGCAGAGCCCCTGACGTACCTAAACAGTAGAAACCCCCCACAAGTGACACCATTTTGGAAACTAGACCCCCCATGGAACTTATCTAGATGTGTGGTGAGAACTTTGAATACCCAAGTGCTTTACAGACATTTATAATGCAAAGTCGTGAAAATAAAAAATATTTTTTTTCCACAAAAAGGATTTTTTAGCCCCCAAGTTTTTATTTTCACAAGGGTAACAGGAGAAATTGGACCCCAAAAGTTGTTGTGCAATTTGTCCTGAGTACGCTGTTACCCCATATGTGGGGGGGACCACTTTTTGGGTGCATGGCAGAGCTCGGAATGGGAAGGAGCGCCGTTTTGGAATGCAGACTTTGATGGAATCGTCTGCGGGCATTATGTTGCATTTGCAGAGCCCCTGATGTACCTAAACAGTAGAAACCCCCATAAGTGACCCCATTTTGGAAACTAGACCCTCCAAGGAACTTATCTAGATGTGTGGTGAGAACTTTGAATGCCCAAGTGCTTCACAGAAGTTTATAATATAGAGTCGTGAAAATAAAAAAAATAAAAATTTTCCACAGAAAAGATTTTTTAGCCCCCAAGTTTTTATTTTCACAAGGATAACAGGAGAAATTGGACCTCAAAAGTTGTTGTCCAATTTGAGTACGCTGATGCCCCATATGTGGGGGTAAACCACTGTTTGGACGCACGGCAGAGCTCAGAAGGGAGGGAGCACCATTTGACTTTTTGAGCGCAAAATTGGCTGTCACGTTTGGAGACCCCCTGATGTACCTAAACAGTGGAAACCCCCCAATTCTAACTCCAACCCTAACCCTAACACACTCCTAACCCTAATCCCAACCAGATCCATAATCCTAATCAAAACCCTAACCATAACCCTAATCACAACCCTAACCCCAAAACACCCCTAACCTTAATCCCAACCCTAACCATAAACCTAATCAAAACCCTAAGACCAACAGACTCCTAATCCTAATCTCAACCCTAACCTCAAACCTAACCCTAATCCCAATACACCCCTAACCCTAATCCCAACCCTAACCTTAACCATAATCCCAAACGTAACCCTAATGCCAACTCTAACCCTAATACCATCCCTAACCCTAATTCAAACCCTAATCCCAACCCTAACCCTAATCCCAACTCTAATCCTAACTTTAGCCCCAACCCTAGCCCTAACTTTAGCCCCAACCCTAACCCTAACTTTATCTCCAACCCTAACCCTAGCTTTAGCCCCAACCTTAACCCTAGCTTTAGCCCCACCCCTAACTTTAGCCCCAACCCTAGCCCTATCCCTAGCCCTAACTTTAGCCCCAACCCTAGCCCTAGCCCTAACCCTAGCCCTAACCCTAACTTTAGCCCCAACCCTAACCCTAGCCCTAACTTTAGCCCTAACCCTAACCCTAGCCCTAACCCTAACCCTAAGTTTAGCCCAACTCCTCTAGTTGCCGGCCGGCAGATCATGGGGGGCGCACTGCATATGCGCCCGCCATTTTCTTACCGGAGGAAGAAGCCGGCGGCCAGGAGGGAACGCAGGAGGACCCAGGGACACCGGTAAGTATAACAGGGTCCCCGATCCCCATATTTCTCTGTCCTCTGATGTGCGATCACATTAGAGGACAGAGAATGACACATCGCTTTTTTTTTTTTTGCGGCTGCCGGTAAACAGATGATAACCGGTGATCGCAAAACCCTATCATGTTCTTTGGGGTCTCAGCTGCCTCCAGCAGCCGAAACCCTATCATGTTCTTTGGGATCTCAGCCGAGACCCAAAAGATCTTCCAGGTGCTGGCCGGCGGGCGCATGTTTTGCCGGAACAAGATGGCGGCGCCCATCGGGAGCCACGAGGAGCGCTGGGGTAGACGGATGAGTATCTGGGAGCGATCGGGGCCCCCATTTCTCTGTACTCTGATGTGCGATCACATCGGAGGACAGAGAAATTAAATGGCAAGTCGCGGTTTGTTTGTTTTTACAACCACCGGTAAACGGTTAATTACCGGTGATCGCAACCCGGGGGTCGGTAAAATCCCCCCGAATCATGTTCTCTGGGGTCTCGGCCACCCTCAGCAACTGAGACCCCAGAGAAAATCCAACTCTGGGGGGCGCTATTCACTTTTTCCACAGTGCCGTTAATTAACGGCGCTGTGGTTTAAGTACCCTTAACTATCGCCGTTAAAAGGCGTATCGGCGGTCGTTAAGGGGTTAAATACAAATGGAAAACTGTGTTTTGTTTTATTTGTAATAACATACTTTATTCTGATTGTGTCTTTATTTACCATGTAACTATCAGATTAGTAATGGATAGGTGCCTTATAGAAGCCTTTCCATTACTAATCTGTTGTCTTGAAGTCACCTGACAATACAAAGGTGACATCAACCCTACAAATATGAACCCCCACTAAAGGGCAAGTGGGAAAAGCCTGGCAAAGCACCAGAATTGGTGCATCTAATAGATGGGTGGCTGCAGGCTATTTTTAGGCTGGGGGGTCAATATCCATGGCCCCTTACCAACCTGTTAATACCAGCCTGCAGCTGTCTGCTTTAGCAAGACTGGTTGTCAAAAATGGGGGGACCCCACACCGTTTTTTTTAATTATTTATTATTTATTTAAATAATTTTAAAAAATACGTATTGGGGACCCCATTATTCTTGATAACCAGCCTTGCTGAAGCTGACAACTGAGGGATGCAGCCCCCAGGTGTGAGTTTTGCCTGGCTGGTTATCAAACCAATCCTCCAATCAGTCGCTCCTGCTCTCGCTGTTATTAGCGGCAGCAGGTGTCAGTTGATGGGAGCTGTAGCCCTATCAGCTGACACCAGCGACCAGAGGTAAACTTTATACCTATGATCACAGCTGAGCGCTCACGCTGTCTTTTTACAGCGTGGGAACTGCGGCTCTCTGACCAGCGGGGATGATTTCACCATGCACATGACAGCGCAACAAACATCCGGTGTTCGGGAAGCCAATCACAGTAATGCCACACCTAAGATGGTGCCGGCATTACTGTGATTGACAAGCAAATAAGGCGCCAAAAATGCTGAGCGAATCAATCAAATATACCGAGGCGAACACCAAATTACTCGCCGAGTAACGAATAGCCCGAATACTGTACTATTCGTGCAAGTAACGAGTAGTGCACAATATATTTGCTCATCAATAATTAGCAGCTTTCTGTCAATATATATTGTACACAGAAAACTGCTAATCAGTGGTGTAGGCAGGGTTATACACAGATCAGCATTCTGAGCTCTGCAAGAACTACAGCAGAAAAAATGTGAGTCTTTCACAACTTTTGCACCCAGTAAACTCAGTGACACATCGCTGGAATCAGGGTCTCTGTCTCTACCTCATGCAGCTGTACAATACATAGAGAAAAAAAACTGCTGACAGATTTACTTTCACATCAGCATGTGGCAGAATACAAAACAACTTAAAAAATAGCCTGTATTGTGCTGCCAGACATGCAGAAAAAATGCATGGAACTTGAGTTGGCTACTACCCTGATATTTTATTGTGTAATATAGGTAATTCAGTATAGGTTTACCAAAGGCATTTGGGTCAGCACTAGTGATGAGCGAATGTGCTGGGATAAGGTGTTATAGGATAAGGTGTTATCAGTGCATGCTCGGGTGCTAACCGAGTGTCTTTTGCGTGCTGGAAAAATATGTTTGATTCACCGTGGCTGCATGTCTCGCGATTATTTAACAGGCGCAACAAATGCAAGGATTGCCTAAGAAACAGGCAATCCCTGCATGTGTTGCGGCTGTCGAACAGCCGCTAGTCATGAAGGTGCGGGGACTAGAACATATTCAAGCATGCCTAAGACACTAGCACCCGAGCATGCACCGATAACACCTTATCCTATAATACCTTATCCCAGCACGTTCGCTCATCACTAACAGGTACATAGCCAGGCTTGAATAACAATTGTTTTTAACTGTTCGAATGTTAGAAATATTGGCAATAGCTGTTCTCTTTATACTGTTCTGTCACTCCATGAAAACTAATATAGACAAATACATACTGGTATGTCCATAAATACTAAAAAGAAATGTGGCACTCACCCCAATGCGCTGCTGAGTTAATGTCCTTTATTCATTTTTAAGATAAAACAAACGTCATGCGGAGAGGCGGCTGGGGTCGGGAGACGGTGTGAGGAGGAAAGGAAAGGACGACGGCCGTTTCGCGCCGATGCGCTTCCACGGGTCCACAAAACGGCCGTCGTCCTTTTCTTTCCCCCTCACACCGTCTCCCGACCCCAGCCGCCTCTCCGCATGACGTTTGTTTTATCTTAAAAATGAATAAAGGACATTAACTCAGCAGCGCATTGGGGTGAGTGCCACATTTCTTTTTAGTATTTATGGACATTTACCACTATTTCATGTTGAGCACCCCCGTTTATGCCTGCGATTTTACTTACTACATGAGACCACACGAACTCCGGTGCTAATTTAAAGAAAAAGTCTGTATTAATATAGCCTAGTGCCGTCCGCACGCCTTATAACTTTTGTTCACATACTGGTATGTGTCTTAGATCAGGGGTGCACAACTCCAGTCCTCAAGGGCCACCAACAGTGCATGTGTTCAGGATTTCCTTAGTACTGCACAAGTGATAATTTAGTCACCAGCGCAGGTGATGATTCCAACACCTTGTGCAATGCTCAGGAAATCCTGAAACCATGCACTGCTGGTGGCCAATGAGGACTGGAGTTGTGCACCCCTGTCTTAGATATAGTCTTATGAAATGAAAACCCATGTATAAGGAAAACAGAATACTATCCAGTGTAGTAAAGCTTAACATTTGGAAATACTTCAAACTTTAGACAGATTTACTGCACATATGGCCTGCACAGAACTGGTTAAGCACCTGATCAGTAGGGGTGAAGAGCAGCAATTAGGCAGCAATTTTCCAGATGCCTCTTGGGGATTATATGCCTCTTGAGCCAACCAGTGTCTAGTGTGAGAGGCACTCAGAGGATGAGAGCAGGGAAACCCAACCACTTGAGTGTCACACAAGGAACGAGATGGAGTACCATCATACACACAATGTTATCTGAGTATACAACCCTGCCAGCTTTACACTGACACCCCGCTCTGTAGACACACTGCCAATACTGGAAATTTAGGATTTACATGATGAGTGAGAGGAGATGGTCTTGTCATATGTATAGAAATGTTCTAAAAAAAGGAATTTCGCGAGCATAACCAGTATGTAGTGTGTCCTATTAAGTCATGCCGAAACACTCTGTCCACATGTATCTACAGAGGGTGTATGGGACTACGGAGAGAACTAAAGGAACAAAAAAAAAAAGTATTTAATCCCGTGTGAGTTGTGATAGCAAAAGTGCTGTGAATGCAAAAAATGGCATTCTATAACTGTCATGTCTACAGAATGAATGGCCAGACAGGCAACTTTTAATCAATGGGATATATTGCAATTTTCACTCTTCACTTATCGGCTTCTGATTCGCTCATGTTCAGAGCTATGCATTAATTATTACTGAAATGTAAAAACTGATCATTGTGGCTTATTGAAGATTTTTTTGTGATGTGCCGGACCAATCATTCCACCCACGGTGCTGACATACAGAGCTCCGCTGAAGGACTTTGTGAGCTCTACAGTTTGTTCCCTGCCTCTGCAATGTCACCGCAATTAATGTGTATGTCAGATGTGCCTCAGGGTAACCTATTAATACGCTTTATTTTTTCATTAAAAAAACTGCATGCTTTTTATAGCTAATCTCTAAGAAGTGGACTCGATTGAAATTAATAGAAACACCAGGAGGGGAAACCACTGCTGACTCCAAGGGGGAATTATAGCACCATCGATGAGTGCCTTCTACCTTTCTATTGCCACTAAATTCCAATGATTGGCTGCAGCAGTCACACGTACAGTTGAAACCAGAAGTTTACATGCACTATATAAAAAGACACATATGCATGTTTTTCTCAATATCTGACATGAAATCAGAATAAACCTTTCCCGTTTTAGGTCAATTAGGATTACCATAATTATTAATATTTGCCAAATGCCAGAATAATGAAAGAGAGAGAGAGAATGTTTTAAGACATTTTAATTACTTACTGCAAAGTCAAAAGTTTACAAACATTTCCTTAGTATTTGGTACATCCTTCCACAAGTTTCTCACAATGGTTGGAATTTGGGCCCATTCCTCCTGAGAAAACTGGTGTTACTGATTCAGGTTTGCAAGTCGCCTTGCTCGCACCTGCCTTTACAGCTTTGCCCATAAATTTTCAATAGGATTGAGATCAGGGCTTTGTGATGGCCACTCCAAAACATTGACTTTGTTATCATTAAGCCACTTTGTACACCATTTTGGCAGTATGCTTTGGGTCATTGCACTTTTGAAGACACATTTCCTCCCAAGCTTTAACTTCCTGTCTGATGTCTTGAGATGCTGCTTCAGTATTGCCACATAATCTTCTTTTCTCATGATGCCATCTATTTTGTAAAGTGTACCAGTCACTCCTGCAGCAAAACAACCCCACAACATGATGCTGCCACCCCCATGTTTCACAGTTGGAATGGTGTTCTTAGGCTTCCAAGATTCTCCCTTTTTCCTCCAAATGCAATGATGTTCATTATGCCCCAAAAGTTCAATTCTAGTTTCATCAGAACACAGGACATGTCTCAAAAAAATAAGGTATTTTTTCCTTTGTGCATTTGCAAATATTAATCTGGCTTTATTATTAGTGATGAGTGAATATACTCGTTACTCGAGATTTCTCGAGCATGCTCGGGGGTACTCCGAGTATTTTTTAGTGATCGGAGATTTAGTTTTTCTTGCCGCAGCTGAATGATTTACATCTGTTAGCCAGCATAAGTACATGTTGGGGTTGCCTGGTTGCTAGGGAATCCCCACATGTACTTATGCTGGCTAACAGATGTAAATCATTCAGCTGCGGCAAGAAAAACAAAATATCTGAGCACTAAAAAATACTCGGAGGACCCCCGAGCATGCTCGAGAAATCTCGAGTAACGAGTATATTCGCTCATCACTATTTATTATGTTTATTTTGGAGTAATGGCTTCTTCTTGCCAGAGTGGCCTTTCAGCCCATGTTGATACAGTACTCGTTAGACCAAAGCACGTTCATCTCTGGGACACAGAACCCATCTCCTTCCTGAGCGATATGATGGCTGGACATTCCCATCTTGTTTGTACTTGCCTATAATTGTTTGTAAAGATGAATGAGGCACCTTCCAAGTATCTTTAAACTGTATCCAAGGATGAGCCAGACTTATGCAAGTCCACAAAACTCTTCCTGATATGTTGGCTGATTTCTTGAGACTTTCCCATGATGCTACACAAAGAAGCAATGTTTCATTCAGGTGTGCATTAAAATACATCCACAGGTGTATTTTTAATTACCTCAGATGTTGCCAAAAATTCAGAAGCTTCCAAATACATAACATCATCATATGGGAAGTCCAGAACTGTTTAAAGGCATAGTAATCTTAGTGTATGTAAACTTTTGACTGTGCAGTAAGTAATAAAAATGCCTTAAAACATTTTCTCTCTCATTATTCTGGCATTTGGCAAATATTAATAATTATGATATCCTAACTGACCTAAAACGGAAAGGTTTATTCTGATTTCATGTCAGATATTGAGAAAAACATGCATATGTGTCTTTTTATATTGTATGTGTAAACTTCTGGTTTCAATTGTAGCTGCTGAAGCCCTGCAAACTCAGACCATGGGGACTGGAGAAGCAGGGGCTTTACTAGGAGCAGGAAAAATATACTTGGGATGTAGAAAGGCACTATATATCAAGTGTCTGTGTCCATGGCTGCTCCTCTGCTTGTCAGCAGTGGAAAGCAGCATGGAAGTTATGGGGGCACTATGAGTTCACACTTATATGGGGCATTCGGCCAGGCACTCATATGTGGTAAATTGGATTGGCAATAAAAAGGGAACTGTGTATGACAGTCAAATATTGCACTCATGTGGAGACAGTCTGATTGGCATCATGGCGTGCTGCAGATGACACATGTATGAAAGCAGTGTGTTTTGGTTTACACTCTTCAGAGAGTGTGAAGTTTTGATTATGCAAGGACCATGTCTGCCACTAAAGCCAGGTGCACACACTGAGTATGTGGTGGTTTTTTTACCTCAGTATTTGGTCAGTTTTTTATCTCAGTATTTGGTCAGTTTTTTTACCTCAGTATGTGTAAGCCAAAACCTTGAGTGGGTGATAAAAACAGAAGTGGTGACATGTTTCTATTATACTTTTCCTCTGATTGTTCCACTCCTGCTTTTGGCTTATAATTACTGAGGTAAAAACTCGCCAAATACTGTACGTGTGCACGTGGCCTACTAAGGACACTGCAGCTTAACAGGGTATGTTCACATAGAGTGAGTTTGTTCTTGATAAATTGGGTGTGGATTAGAAAAGTAATCCATGGCAGATATTCTTGAATAGAATTTAAAGGGAATCTGTCACCTGAATTTGGCGAGCTATGTAATGCCCTGTTTTCTGTCCGATGGGTGGTGTTTCTCCTTTTTTCCTCCACCCCATCCTTCCTCGCTGTCCGCAATATTTTTTCGGAATTGGAGTAGGTGTACTCCATAGTTCACGCGTGCGCAATGCAGTCTTGTCTCACGCACGCCCCGTATGCTCTGCCCATCTGCGGGCAAAGCTGAAAAGCATTACTGCGCATGCGCCAGCGCACTATGTCCCAGAAGTATTTCTCTGTGTTCTGGGACATAGTGCGCCAGCTGGCCGAAAACAGGGCATTTACATAACCCGCCAAATTCAGGTGACAGATTCCCTTTAATGGAGCTAATTTTTTTTTTTTTCAGCACCAATAATGAACATGCTGTGGACTTCAAAATCTGTGGCATGTTCATTATCATGTACAAATTTTCCTGTAGCACGTGACTAGGGCATAAAATACTCCATCAACATGCTGTAGGAATGCTAGCAAATTCTGATGCATATTAGGCATGGGCAAACTCCACTATGTGTGAACATGCTCTTATAGCTAGATTGGCAACAATCCAGAAATTCTAGGAAGTCCATAAAAATGGGGAACTTTTTTGTCCTATTTGTAAAAAAAAAAAGACGCCTGTGATTTTATTGAAGCTGAAGAAATTTATACAGATTATTTTGAGCGTAATTATCATAATTTTTCAATTTCCTGTAAATAAATCTGATGTTTTCATGTCAGAATTATGGGCTGTAGATATGGATCACTTATAATCATAATGATTTATTATGGTTTTCCAAAATATATTGTCTGTCCGTGATTTCTTGATAAGCTGTCCAGAAAAACTAGTAAGTCCAATTGAAAGTCCTCAGTGGTTGAACCTTTTAATGGCTAACTAAAAAGATGGTAACCAGTTAGCCATAAAAAGGTATCAACCACTGAGGACTCTCAATTCTAAATATTTTTCTATCTACTGGCTAACACGGTACCAAGATATATATCTTTTCCGTATTAAGTCAAATTGGCAACTCTGTCACATGAAGGTACTATAGCTGACATCTACCTACATAACACTGTATGTTAAATTCAGAATGTAATTGCTGGTTTTATATTTTTTCAAATACCATCTTTCCTCTTTTTCAATGTTTTCATTCAACATCTCAAAATAAAACCCCACTCAATATATTGTACACCATTTATGTGCGTTGTATGCTTCAGTTACCTGGGACTGATAGAAGCTGAGCTGAAATGTTACTGAAGGCTAAAATGATAAAAAGAAGATATTTTCTACCTAAAATTTGAATAGCACAGTAGGAACAAATCTACCCTGAACGTAATATGGAAATATGCGACAGTCAGGCCAAGAAAACCTCTTATTCATATTAAAATTACACAGCACTTTTCACAACCCAAAGTAGCACATCTCTACCAACATAACACAACTGAAATTGCCATTTAAAGGGAATCTGTCAGCAGGTTTTTGCTATGTAATGAGGACAGCATGAGGTAGGAGTTAAAACACAGAATTCAACGATGTGCCTCTTTTCAGGCTATGTGCTGTTGCATACTTACAGTCAAGGTTTTATCACTAGGACACTATCACATCCAGGTTTGATGTGCACATGACTGCTAGTCTGACTCCGCCCCCTCCTCTGATAAGCTCACTGTCAATGTGCAATGTACACAGAAAGCTGTGGTGTGGGCGGAGTTAGCTTTTTCAGCTCTGCTGCATTCTACATCTAAGGCCGGCATCACATTAGCGAGTTTTACGGATGTATGAGCGCAGAAAATACGTCCAGAAAATACGCATTGCACACGGCCCAATGATTCTCTATGGGGCAGCTCCTATCTGCCGTATATTACGCATCCGTAATATACAGTATGTTACGGGCGTAGAAAATCGCAGCATGCTGCGTTTGTCAGCGTATTGCGCACAAAATACGCCAATGAAAGTCTATGGGGGTGAGAAAATTACGGATTACACACGGACCATGTGTGTGACTTGCGAGAATTATGGACCGGTGTTCTATAGAAAAGCCGGCAATTCAGTGGTGCGGTGTACAGTAAAATCACACTGACAGAATAGAAAAAAATAGAATAGGTAGAATAAATGTGTACACATAGAATAGGTATATATATATATATATATATATATATATATATATATATATATATATATATATATATATATATATATATGTATATATATATTTTTAATTCAGCGCTAGAAAGCAGAAAAGCCGGTAATTCAATTGCCGGCTTTTCCTATCTCCTTCACAAACCCGACAGGATATGAGACATGGTTTACATACAGTAAACCATCTCATATCCCTTCTTTTATTACATATTCCTCTTTACTAATGTAAGAAGTGCCTTTGTGTCAAATTTGGGGTCTCTAGCTATTAAATTAAAGGGTTAAATCCCGGAAAAAATTGGCGTGGGCTCCCACGCAATTTTCTCCGCCAGAGTGAGAAAGCCAGTGACTGAGGGCAGATATTAATAGCCTAGAGAGGGACCATGGTTATTGCCCCCCCCTGGCTAAAAACATCTGCCCCCAGCCACCCCAGAAAAGGCACATCTGTAACATGCGCCTATTCTGGCACTTAGCCTCTCTCTTCCTACTCCCGTGTAGCCATGGGATATGGTGTAATGAAGGGTTAATGTCACCTTGCTATTGTAAGGTGACATTAAGCCAGGTTAATAATGGAGAGGTGTCAATTATGACACCTATCCATTATTAATCCAATAGTACGAAATGGTTAATAAATCACACACACATTATTAAAAGAATTTTAATGAAATAAAGCCACATGGTGTTTTAACAGTTTATTATACTCTTAATCCACCTGAAGACCCTTGTCACCTGAAATAAAGTTAAAAAAACCAAACAACAATATTCCATGCCTTCCGTCGTTACAGTCTTGTCCCACGCTGTAAATCCATCTGAAGGGGTTAAATCATTTTACACCCAGGAGCTCTGCTAATGCAGCTATGCTCCTGGCTGTAAACGTTGGGGAATGAATGGAATGCAGGGGAAGGTGATGCGCCCTCTGCTGGATGAACTCATATGACCTCGAGCGTGGGAAAAAAATCAGAAAAGTTCCCAGTCGGCACACGGGCGGCACACGGCTGCCACACGTGTGCCACACTGATGTGCCACGTGAGGACACGGATAACTCCAGTACCGATTTTTCCGGTACCGGAATTATCTGGACGTGTGAGTCTGGCCTAATCGATTGTATAAAAATAATTTCTTGCACATCGGGGGGTGATCAGGACCAGGAAGCGTGCACGATTGGCTGGTTTTGTCTCTAGCCTAATAGATATTATATTGAATAGAAAAATAACCACTAAAACATGAAAGAAAAATAAATCCCCTGTCAAGTAATAATAATATGCAATACTTTAATAAATCTTTATCTTCACACAAGATACTGTTTTCTTTTTTTTCCCAGTCTGGAAAACATATAACAGGCTGGATACAAATGCCAGCTTTATATGCCGTGTATGATACAGCATTTTATTTCCCTCCAAATGAACATTTCACTTAAAAATATTGTGTCTTTGCCCGCTCCCCCTCTGACTGCTGCCATGGCAACCTGCACACCAGTCACACAAGAAACAGCCAGAAGGGGTAGACTAGGATTCAACCTATCTGCTGCTGGATCCTGGTGGATTCTGCCTGTGCCCGGACCTCAGAAAAGCAAACTGTGCCACATACATGGAGTAAAAACGTATTCCTGCCAGCTGATAAAAATATTCCAAATTGTACTGTACCAGTCAAAGAGGATAACAATGCCCCGACGCCCCAATATCTAAATAGTTCTGTACTGAATAACATGCTCCATGGCGTCCTCACCTCGTAGAGTGCGGTGCGGTCATAGAAGACGAGCGCTGCATCCACCCTACACACTGATGCCGCACCTATCCCACTGATACACCACCTATGACTTTTTGTTATTTCCCGCTAATGTGCTATACTGCATGTAGATCTTTATTACTTGTACGGTTTCACATTCACACTAGTAGAATAATTATTGCACTTCTGGTATTTGTCAAATTCAACAAGGAGCTAAAGGTGCCCACAAGTGAAAATGTCCTGGGAATGTTAATTGTAAGAACCCCTTAAATGTCGTCATCTGTAAATACCATGTGATGAGCGACGACACGGAGCGACTACTTAATGTAATGTCAGGAATCCCCAATAAAGAGTTTTAAATGCTCAATTACTGTTCTAATAACATACAGTATATTTTATTCTTTCAGTACTAGGGTGTGAACTGCCTTACACAATCTTTTCTTGTAGCTTCTGATAGTTGCAGTTCTTGTAGGTCCTTTTAAAGAAGACAGTTTTTGATCTTATATTATTCCCACCATTGCCCTTAGTATGCTGTGTTTTTATGTGTTTATTTGTTTTTAAATCCACCAAATGGTTCTACAAATATGGGCCTTTTTAATAAAGACCATAAAAATAAACACCAGATAGAAAAAAAAACATCTCTATAGCCATATGGTGGATTTAAAAAAAAAATACACTGGTCACTTTTGATCTGCTAATAAAGGGAATCTGTCACCAGATTTTTGCAACCTTATCTGATAGCAGCATAATGTAGAGACAGATATCCTGATTCCAGTGATGTGTCACTTACTAAGCTGCTTTCTGAAGTTTTGATAAAATCATTTCTTTTTTTTATCAGCAAAGGATTATTAAACATGCTACCATACAGCCAGCCCTCCATAGTTATCATCTCTATACAACTCTACCCCACCACAAATTAGTAATTTTCTGCCTATGCACAGTGTATACAGCAAGCTGTCAATCAATGGAGTGGGCGGGGTTATACAAAGCTCAGCATTCAGACAACTGTCATATCTGTAGAAGATAAAACTGTGATTATATCAAAACTGCAGCAAGCAGCTCAGTCAGTGATGCATCGCTGGAATCAGGATCTCTGCCCCTACTTCATGCTGCTTTCAGGTAGCGAAAACCTGGTGACAGGATCTCGTTAAACCAAGGGCACTGTGGCAGCTTTGCAGCTCATGTTCAGTATGAATACCACCATTAATCCTCTATTTGCAAATCAATCTTCTAACTTCAAATTATTACATTTGTAGATGACACATTATATAATAAACTGCTGCTGAGCTGGTGTGTATCAACATATTAGTAATTCCTCACACCCACACGGAGCAGTAATTTTATATTTTCTCTTTTTTTCTTCAATTTTTGTACATCCAAATAACCAAACTCATGAAATATTAACTGAAAAGGTCAGCGAGTGATAATTGGTTACAAGAACTGAACCTAATACACAGAGTAAAAATTGATTTTTTCAGATGGTCAATAAAAAAAACATCCCTCCGAAAATGTCCAGCGAGCAAACCTTTAAATCTGGCACTGTCCCTGGAGACAGGAGAGCAAGTGGCTAAACACAGGTGAACAAACTGATAAATGTAACAAAAAAAAGACACCATGCCGCTTCAGAAGGCAACACGCCACGTGCGTCGACGTCTGTCCATCTATCTTATTAGATTATTTTCTAATGCAATGGAAAGAAAACTCATGAATCACATAATGACACGGTTTGTGTCATTTCATTTTATGCGTAGATTAAAAAATAAAAAAAAGAACTAGAGGGACAGAATCGGGCTGCATTTTGCATCATGTCTGAGCCAGAAGCCACTGTCCATGGTCCATGAATTTGATTCAGTTTACATTTGTTTTTAGTCCTAGGAAGTAAAGCTTTAGCACTGGCTGAAATAATCCCACTTTCCATTAAAGGAACTGATGTTCGCATCCTCCAAACATGAATGGAGAGCTCAGTATTAAAAAGCAATTCACATTTCAGTAATGTATAGCATAGCAAAACGATATTCAATAAATGTCTGATAAATGCGTTTCCCACCTCTGGGACCTCTGCACCTTTCTCAAAAATTAGATCCTATCTATTAAGAACAGAGTAGAGCCTGCACATGTATTTCGCTCTCTATTAATTTATAGGGCTCAGGTAGGCATCTGAGGATCTCGGTCCGATCTCGGACCTCAATGGCTGTGTCCCTCCTGATCAGAGTATGACAGCATCATAGAAATACAGCTCTGGCAAAAATGTTCAGTTTGCCTGATTTTTCTCTTTATAGGTATATTTTTGAGTAAAATGTAAATTGCTCTTTTATTCTATAAACTACTGACAACATGTCTCCGAAGTTCCAAGCAATACATTTTCTATTTATTTTCTGAAAATGAGAAATGATCAAAATAAAAAAAACAGTGCTTACAGTCCTCAAATAATGCAAAGAAAACAAGTTCATAATCATTTACAAACAACAATACTAATATTTTAACTCAGGAATAGTTCAGAAATCAATATTTTGTGGAATAACCATGATTTTTAAATCACAGCTTTCATGCGTCTTGGCATGCTTTCCACCAGTCTTTCACACTGCTTTTGGGTGACCTTATGTCACTCCTGGTACAAAAATGTAAGCAGTTCTTCTTTGTTTGATGGCTTGTGACTATCCATCTTCCTCTTGATTACATTCCAGAGGTTTTCAATGGGGTTCAGGTCTGGAGATTGGGCTGGCCATGACAGGGATATTATGTGGTGGTCCTTCATTCACACCTTGATTGACCTAGCTGTGTGGCATGGCGCATTGTCCTGCTGGAAAAAACAGTCAGGGCCGGACTGGCCATCAGGCAGTTCTGGCAAATGCCAGAAGGGCCGGTGGCAGTAGTGGGCCGCTCGAGTGTGCCGCTGTCGGCACACTCTCCCCACTGTCGGCGCACTCCCGGCCCCGCATTCAACTATACCGGCGTCATAGACGCCGGTACAGTTGAATGCAATGATGGAGGAGAGAGCGTCTGCTGACGCTTCCTCTCCCATCATTCCCCGCTCTGCCTGCCGCTGACACTGCGGGTGCGCGATGACGTCATATCATCGCGCACCTGCTGTGTGACCGGGCGGGCAGACTGCGACTGCTGAGACCAGAGCCAGAGCAGCGCGGGGCAGGAGGAAAGGTGAGTAGAGTGTTTTTTGTTTTTTTTTAATCAATGAGTGATGACTGGATTGTGGAGCTATTGGGGGGGGGGGCTGTGCTGCATTCCATTCTATGGGCCTCTGCTGCATTATATTCTATGGGGCTGGCTGCATTCCATTCTATGGGCCTCTGCTGCATTATATTCTATGGGCCTGTGCTGCATTATATTCTATGGGCCTGTGCTGCATTGTATTCTATGGGCCTGTGCTGCATTGTATTCTATGGGCCTGTGCTGCATTGTATTCTATGGGCCTGTGCTGCATTGTATTCTATGGGCCTGTGCTGCATTGTATTCTATGGGGCTGTGCTGCATTCCATTCTATGGGCCTCTGCTGCATTCCATTCTATGGGGCTGTGCTGCATTCCATTCTATGGGCCTGTGCTGCATTATATTCTATGGGCCTGTGCTGCATTGTATTCTATGGGCCTGTGCTGCATTGTATTCTATGGGCCTGTGCTGCATTCCATTCTATGGGCCTGTGCTGCATTCCATTCTATGGGCCTGTGCTGCATTATATTCTATGGGCCTGCGCTGCATTACATTCTATGGGGGCTGGCTGTATTACATTCTATGGGGGCTGGCTGTATTACATTCTATGGGGCTGTGCTGCATTACATTCTATGGGGGCTGTGCTGCATTACATTCTATGGGGGCTGTGCAGCATTACATTCTATGGGGCTGTGCTGTATTACATTCTATGGGGGCTGGCTGTATTACATTCTATGGGGGCTGGCTGTATTACATTCTATGGGGGCTGTGCTGTATTACATTCTATGGGCCTGTGCTGCATTCCATTCTATGGGCCTGTGCTGCATTCCATTCTATGGGCCTGTGCTGCATTATATTCTATGGGCCTGCGCTGCATTACATTCTATGGGGGCTGGCTGTATTACATTCTATGGGGGCTGGCTGTATTACATTCTATGGGGCTGTGCTGCATTACATTCTATGGGGGCTGTGCTGCATTACATTCTATGGGGGCTGTGCAGCATTACATTCTATGGGGCTGTGCTGTATTACATTCTATGGGGGCTGGCTGTATTACATTCTATGGGGGCTGGCTGTATTACATTCTATGGGGGCTGGCTGTATTACATTCTATGGGGCTGTGCTGCATTACATTCTATGGGGGCTGTGCTGCATTACATTCTATGGGGGCTGTGCTGCATTACATTCTATGGGGGCTGGCTGTATTACATTCTATGGGGCTGTGCTGCATTACATTCTATGGGGGCTGTGCTGCATTACATTCTATGGGGGCTGTGCTGCATTACATTCTATGGGGGCTGTGCAGCATTACATTCTATGGGGGCTGTGCTGTATTACATTCTATGGGGGCTGTGCAGCATTACATTCAAGGGGGGCTGTGCTGTATTATAGTCTATGGGGGCTGGCTGTATTACATTCTATGGGGGCTGTGCTGTAATGCTGGATACAGCTGTAATTATATGTTATATAGTCGTGTTACACTCCCCTCACTTCTTGTAGCCTACAAGTGTACAAAGATATTATACAGTCACCATGTGACAAGTGGGCCTGTGTGACTTCAAATGCCAGGGCTGAATTTTAGTCCCAGTCCAGCCCTAAAACCAGTCCTCAGAGTTGGGGAACATTGCCTGAGCAGAAGGAATCAACTGTTTTTCCATGATAACCTTGTATGCGGCTTGATTCACACATCCTTCACAAAGAACAACCTGCTCAATTCCAGCCTTGCTGAAGCATCCCCAAAAAGGAATGAAAAACAGGAGACATACATTTTACATCAGTTTCCCATCTGTTTTTAACTTATCATGTGCCATTTGTCAATGAAAAAAAAGTTACCTTCAATTATTTAAACCGGATGTAAAATGGATGACACACAGAAGTAAAACAGTCTTTTTTTGCAGTTATAAAAATGGAAACAAAAGTGTGAAAATAAAAATGTAATAATATAAACTGTATCTAGTTACGCCTACTGTTTCTTATGTAATCTAACAGCAATATCTAGACACGGGAGTTTTATTAAATTATTCCGATGTATAAATTATTATGACACATGTAATATGTAATTGTGAAATAACAGTTATTTAACTAATAAACTATAGGTGATATGACTAGCGCTTTCTTTATGTGAACAATAATCTGTAGATTGAAATCAGGCATTACACACTCGCCGAATACAAATCAGTAATATGAAGACCATGTAAATGAATGGGTCCATTTTAGCCCTTTTTGTGTCTTCTGTCACATCTCCACCAGGACCTGTGACATCTGCGCCAGGTGCCGGTGTATTCATTTTGCGGGCAGTGTGGTGATAGAAGAAACCACGGAATCAAAAGCTCTGGATAGCACAGGCTCTGTGCAGACACTAAGGTTAGGGTGGTTGGGACCTGCAGTTCAGTCCAGTCTGACAGTATAGTATGTGTGCTGTCCACAGTGGCGCCGCTACCATGTGGCAAGTTGAGGACTTTGCTTCAGGCAGCACTGCCTTCATTGAAGAGAGGGGGTAGCAGATTCTGCCGGTGTAGTAACTGAATTTGCGTCGTAGACACAGGTTCAGTTACTACTGTATTCAAGGCTCCCAACCGTCCTGAATGGCCGAATCCCCTCAAACAGCCCTCACCGGCTCATGTGACCGGTCACGTGATCGTGACATCATCACAGGTCCTCAACCTGAAGTTACTCCTCTCCTGCATCTGCTGGGGCTGCTCATAGAAGGCTGTTCTGTGCCACAGGACCTGTGACGACGTCACCGGATGGGAGGAGTCAGGGGTCACATGATCAGTGGCCTCAGTGTATGCAGGACTCTGCTGTGCTGGTTGTCATGGTGCTGGAAGAGGGTAAGCTTATGTGTGGGGTCAGGAGGGGTTAACAGTGTGGATGTGGTGAAGCCATGTGTGTACGGAGCGGAGCCGTATGTGTACGAGGTGTGCGGAGCTGAGCCGCGTGTGTACGAGGTGTGCGGAGCTGAGCTGTGTGTGCGAGGTGTGCGGAGCTGCGCCGCGTGTGTGCAAGGTGTGCGGAGCTGAGCCGCGTGTGTACGAGGTGTTCGGAGCTGAGCCCCGTGTGTGTGAGGTGTGCGGAGCTGAGCCGCGTGTGTGCGAGGTGTACGGAGCGGAGCTGCATGTGTACGAGGTGTGTGGAGCTGAGCCGCATGTGTACGGGGTGTAAGGAGCGGAGCCCTGTGTGTACAAAATGGAGCCCTGTGTGTACAAAGTGTATGAAGCTGACCCGTGTATATGTACGGAGCGGAGCAGAGCCGTGTGTGTACGGGGTGTATGGGGGGGTGCCATTTTGCAGTTCGCCTCAGGCAGCAGAGAGGCTAGGTTCACCCCTGGCTGTCCAGCTTGGAGTTATCATCTTCAGCCAACTGGAAAGAACAACGCTCTACTAAAGCTCCCAGCTTACTGTGGAAGCTGCCAGATATAACCTTGTTCTTCAGATAAAGTTCTATGTTCTTAGCTCCTATCTAGTGCATGTTTTTCTGTTTTGACCTCGGCCTGATTATTTACGTTTCTCCTGCCTTATGATTTTGTACCTTTTCTGTCCTATTGTTTTTGACCTGGCTACTAGACCATTCTCTTGCCCTGGTTTGCTCCGCCAGACATCAGTCCTTCCATGGAAGCAATCCAGTGTACCCTGTTGTAAGAACAAATCCCTGTACAAGGGTTAAGGTCAGCCTGGGGTTCCTCTGGTATCGGCTTCCACCAAGTCAGTTCAAGGCAGCCTTTTTGAGCCTTTGGCTTCTGACAGACCTTACATCTTTAATATCATACATAGACATATATACCAATTGGTGTATCCTTAAAGGATACTAAATGTTCAGCCCTGATAACATAAACAAACCTATACTCACCTCTCATGTTGGCTCCGTTCGCGGACTCGGGGCTGTGATGCGGTGGAATGACACATGGTGCCTGGCGCCCAATCTGTGCTGGCATCACTGTCCCCACCTTGATATGAACTGAACATGGAAGTCCAAACTTCCTCTTCATGCTCATTTCGACAGGAGGCGTAGACAGTGATGCTAGGGCTGATTGGGCAACGGGCATCATGTATCATTACACAGCATCACAGACCTGGGACTGCAACGGAACCGGTTGTGGAGATAAGTATAGGTTTGTTTATTTTAATGGGGCCAAACCTTTAGTTTAATAAGGGGTTATCCTAGTATTGGATAACCCCCTCAATGCCAACATTGGTTGTTTCCACTTCCAACTGCTTAATCTAAATAAAACACCCAAAGAACTGCTATTCTTCATTTCCATTATTTCTGCTTTTTTCACAAGGATTGCAGAAATCAGGTATCTGTGCTGGGGCTGTGTCATATTTTCATTGCTGCTCTAGAATTTTTTTGTTTATGGGGAAAGCTGTAGTCAGCAAAGGGAGCTGATCAGGAAACTTTCCATTCTATACTCTGCATATGGAACAGCAGAAGGTTTCCAGAACATCAGAGGCTATTCAATATATTTTAATGGAATTAAGCATTCATTGAGCATCTAATTGCTGCAGTAACCATGGACTGCAATTCACCTTGTGATGGTATTTCCTTTTAAAATGGTTCACATTCCTGTTTGAACATTAACTACACGTAACGTGCAAAGTATCTGTAATTACGTTTATTCGTAAAATCAGGCACAAAAGCTATCCAACCATATCATTGAAAACAAAAGCAGTTTTGTCAATATAAGTAACATGCTAATGACCTGCAAGCCTGAAAAATGATTACATAATGTACAATTGTTTCCAATTGTAACAAGAGTGAGACACATATACAGCAAATAAAGATATGCATGCATGCTTGACGCATGTTCATTGCAAACATAACTGGATTGCCACAAATAAGGTAAAGCTCATTCAAACAATTGCATATAAGGTGGCATAGTGGCTCAGTGGTTAGCACTGCAGTCTTGCAGCGCTGGGGTCCTGAGTTCAAATCCCACCAAGGACAACATCTGCAAGAGGTTTGTATGTTCTCCCTGTCTTTTCGTGGGTTTCCCCTGGGTTCTCCGGTTTCCTCCCACACATTCCAAAGACATACTGATAGGGAATTTAGATTATGAGCCCAATCGGGGACAGTGCCAATCATGTCTGTAAAGTGCTGTGGAATTAATGGCACTATATAAATGAGTAAAATAACTAAATAAATATAGTAGTTGTTCTAATTATGATTACCAGCAATGGGAGGAGAACCCCAGCTTTGAACCCCTTTAACTCCTGTACATGAATCTTAACTTTAATTCAGCAAATTCCTGGCTACCAGATGGAGAAGTCACCACCGATTGGCAGCTGACAGGCAAGTCATGGCTAGAGATGGACCTAGGTTGAATAGGCACATGAGGAAGCATGAGGAATAAATTAGGTCATGGATCAAAATCCACAAAACATGAATCTAAATCCTACGTGTCCTAGAACAGCAGGCAAAAAGCGAAGTGCATGAGTCAGCAACAGCAGTTATGGAAAGCAAGATGAGCTAATCAAAGAGCCTAGTTAGGAACAAGCCGGGTCATAACCAAGAAACAACTCACTGGTAGCACAATTAAGAACCAAGTAGAATAAATTAAGACATGGAACAGAGATGTACATTGCACAGATTTGAATAAAGCACCTTGCTATATAATTGGCAATGGCCTCTTGATTGTCTGACCTGCCAGGCACACAGATTAGCTAGACGACTGTGCGCATTACACGTGCACTACATGACCTGTTGGTTGTCGAGAAATCGCTGAGTGATGGGATTAAATGTGTTAAAGTGTTATGGGCAGTGTAGAGCTGGGGTGCTAAGGTTCCACGAGGAATATTTACTCCATAGGACCACTGTTCAGCTACATTCAAATATTACATTATCCTCATTCACAAGTTCCTCTCTGCTTCTACATAATAATAAACTGGGTAGTTTGTTGAATGAATGAATGATGAGATGATGCATTTGCCTATACATTGTGAATCACATGTATTAGGCGAACTACTGCTTATGTTAGGGAGTAAGTGTCTTACTCCTACACAGGGGCCCACCCTGGGATCCACCTATTCCCCTAAGGGCTAGTACGAGCCAGGCTATTGGGTATTAAAGCAGAGCAGCAGCTCAACCCACAAGTATCTGGTGTTATGCCATGACATATAGACAGAATACAACAGAATACATCTCATACCCATGCAGTGTGTCCTATTGAGTAATCATCCCCACCATTCTACACAGTTATATTCTTTGAATGGTGTCCAACTTCATTTTTCAATATGCTGCAGGGTATGTAACAGAGTGGTACTGTGTGTTGCCATTAAATAAAGAGGTCCTTATGTATATAAGCTTAGGTAATAACCAACCAATGAACGGAAGCCAGGATAATAGAGTTTACAGATGCCGGCAAGGTTTTAAAATAACATAATGTAAATAATTAATAACTATGACTTCAATAGAAAAATATCTTACCAGGGCAGTAAGCCAAAAGCAGCAGAAAGTGCCGTGCACCCACTCCACATTAATAAAGGTGCAGACAACATATAAATAGGTACTAATATGGTTTTCCAACATGTGACAATAATAACATATCTCGATGATCATCAATTTGAGATTGGTGGGGTTCCCTGCGGTCAGACCCCCACTGATGGAATTATTACAGGGATATGCCATTAATGATAAATGTGGTAAAAACACTTAAAGACAAGGAAGGAAATATCACGGCATAGTGTAAATACCATAGATTCGATTGAGAGTTGAGCATTTGGCTCTCGGAAAAAACGTATCAAAAACAAATATCCTAAGCATAATGTACTGAAGGATTGTATCCTTGTGAGTATACCATTCCTCATATAGAACAGTTAAAACAGCTGGGGAGGAGGAAATGTAAACAGTCTATATAAAACTACTGAATGTCATCTGCTCATTGAGACCCTGTGGAGTGATAGATTTCATTCTTCATAACCATTCTGCTTCCTTTTGTCCCAATTATCACTTCTAAGAAACAATTTCAAGACCAGCCAATTTGAGCGCATTGGTATTTTCCCATGAACATCACATAAGTGCCTACTTGATGGCCTTCTTTACTATTAATGTCTGGAATCTAAAGTAAACATGTTATCTACCTGTCACAGGGTTACCACGGCAGTGCGGAGCCAGAAGACCGCAGAGTCTGATTGCTCCTACTCTGGCGCAGAAAAGAAGCACTTCGC
This sequence comes from Ranitomeya variabilis, assembly GCF_051348905.1. Taxonomy (NCBI): domain Eukaryota; kingdom Metazoa; phylum Chordata; class Amphibia; order Anura; family Dendrobatidae; genus Ranitomeya; species Ranitomeya variabilis. The sequence continues at coordinate 255,166,218 of NC_135236.1, read as the reverse complement.
CTTCATTTTAAATGTGTTTAATTCTTCTGGAAGAACAGGGGTTAATCAGCCATGCTGGAAATCCCTGTGCTCACAGTTGAGCTCGGTTAGCCACTCCTTTCCCCTTTATAATCTGGGCTCAGTTACAAATCCTTGTCAGAGCTAGCTTCATTGCTGCATGGCTAATGGAGGGAAAGGAGTTAGTATGAGAAGGAGAGTTGGAGGAGTTTTTAGTGACTGTTGCTTTATTTGTAAGTGTGGTAATTCCTTATCCTTCTCTGTTTTGGTTTATTCCCTTTCCTTCACACCTCCGTGCATTCCTCTGTTACATGTGAGTGAATATTTTGCATGCCTAGAGCTTTGTTAACCCTTGTTTGTGTTGCCTTGTCGGGTTGGTGTACTACGGTGCACAGTAGCGCCCCTCTTCCCTGGGTGGCTAACTCAGGAGATAAGGCAAGGGCGGAGGCCCAGGCATCTCTGCCATGTGAAGTAGCCCGAGGAGCAGGGCGAGCTAGGGTGCCCCCTAGTGCTAGGGACAGGGAAGGAGCCCCTGGTCCTAGGTTACCTGACAGCTGTGCCATGACACTACCAATGTGATTTAAGGGACGCCCAATACATGCCAATCTAAAGCACTATAGATAAATGTACAATTCCAATCTTTTCTCCTTTCTGGAGGGTCCATTAAAGGAATGAGTTTTACAAAGGCCAAAACCATCAACCATGCAACCATCAGGTGCCACTTGTTGCAGGCGTTATAAAATAGTTCTGTGCCAGGTTTTGAGTCTGTATGATCTCTTTTAGTGCTGTAAAGGTCTTTTTTATAAGGAATTCCATAGCAAATAAAGGATTGAGCACCATATTGCATGACCATCTCAGGTGCTTGAGGTTTTACACCTTCCATACATTTTTAGACACCTCGAGAACAGTATTTTTAAAAAGTCCTACTTGTTTTCAATATGTATGAGACCATGGGTTTGATACCAGGTATGTAAAATAGGAAGAAGCTATTAGCTGGTGCAAATAGCTACAATTTCCCACAATTTAATAACTTGTTCTTTTCCCATAACATCTCTCCACTGCATTGTGTGCAGGTCATCTTTGCTGACTTTGTAATATCCTGTTGGTGTATTGATGTGAACTGTGGCCGAAAGCTTCTCTAAAACAGTAAGGCCTCAGACCTAATAAGAAGGGTCATTGACAGTGGGAAATGTGATGTTTCCTTGTGATCCATATCAGATTTATATAATTTATAATTTATAATGTCAAGGACTAGAACATCTGTCAAGTATCCTGCCAGTAAATGCATACACACATATATAGTGTCTAACAATGGGTAATTTATACAAACAGCAGCAAGCACAAATCTGTTTCTCATTATTTTTTATCTAATACCACTGTTCTGCTGTATATTTCTCCCACTCCCTTGATATCTTTGTTTAACAGAATATATAATATATCCCAATAGCCTTGAGCTTTTCTGTGACTGTTTATAAAGGCTATGACTATACCTTCATTAATATTTTAGCATCCCAATGACTAGTACACACGGCTACATGCTTGGTCTACTGTTAAAACTAGTGTGCAGAAATGTAGCTTTTTTCAGGAGGCCTTTACTCAACTTTACTGCCATGTTATTCATCTTCCAATCTTCCAATCAATAGTTGGTTTATCAGTTTGGGTCAAGAAAAATATTGATATTACCCTGAAAATATGATGAGAAAGGTAGAGCGAGAGGTCCTGTGTATGGCGGAGGTAGGAGAGGTAGCAGCCGGACGGCAGATTGGCCGAAACATCTTTTGGCTTATTTAAAGTATCCTCCGATAGTTGATGTGGCGGGACAGAAGGATCCACCATGTCTGATTTTGGACTGGTGATCCTTTTGTTTTCTAAGAGATAAGCAGCAGCCAAAGATGTCTGGCGCCAGCTCTCTTATAGAAAACAGCAGATCTCAACAGAGCGAGTGTTCCTATATATGGGAGAGTCAAGGGGTAAAGCTGTCGGTCATATGACAGGCTGAACCATCATCCAGCCAAGAGCTATCTAAAGTGTATGGGGCCATTTTAGGTTCTCTAAAGCTTTTACAAATGCATTTCATCTTGTACTTGTCTGGAGTTACAGCCTAGATTATATCTCTGAGCTGCATTTCCATTTCTGTAGACTGCTAAAAGTGCAGACTAGTTATTTTCACGCCGGACGATGTAATTTTAAAACCAGGCACTCTACAATAATCTGACTATTAACAGTACCATTGCCCTATTCAGTAATAGTAATGGCAGACAGGGAAATTAGTTGTCAACAGAATTGCATCTGTTGATTTTAGGTTATTCAGTAGTGAATTCTATAAAGGTAGCCATTGAACACCATGAGCGCCATTGAGACAAATATTTAGTGTTGAAAACTTTTCTATTCTTGAAAAAAAGCCCAGATCATTTCGGGGACTGAATGCAGGATACTTCACTAAATAAAAACCTTTAGACATAACCTTGTCAAGCTCTGTTTAAAAAAAAGCTTGATTTTACTAAAGAAGATGTGTTCTGCTGCTAGATCTACTCTCCGTACATACTGCAGCTACCACAACATAGAAATTTGTTTTTTAAGCACCATAAAAAAATACCATTTCCCTCTATATAGAAAAGAACTATAGGGAAAGTCTCAATTAAAATAGTAAACATTTCACTAGTACCATTGCCCAATGCTACATTTTTCTGCCAAACTACTGCCCTTAGCCTCAATCAAAGGCCTGGATGCCGCAGTGTTTATTTCTCACTGGAGCAAAATGTTTCAGTATCAAATAAATGTACCGTATTATAAAATTCTTTCACAATTTGTTCCATATGGCATTGTCTTTATTTCTGTAATTCTGGTCCTGTGTAGATCTCATGGGTTACAGCTTCACAATTTTTGGGACAGTTGGACTCTGCTGGCAAGTTGTAATCCCATTCATGGTAAAGGTGACAGCTACCTCTGAGTCCTGCTTTACTCCATGCATAATAACTCTTTTCATCACAAAACAATAGGAAATCCTAATGAAAAGGACCATTTTATTGAACTACTTAACTTATTTTCAACCAAGGCAAGATATCTTAATTGTCTCTTACAAATATACAGAAAAGGACCCAGTACACAGAGTATAGTCAGCCAAACCCGCTGATTTAGGTGGATGAATACCGACTGTCCACAGTCTAATTTAAGGAGGATGAAATTAAAACACCCAATCTTTATGTTCTCCAAGCAGATAAACTGCAGACAATTTTTGAGGTGTATAGGGGGAGTTAGGCTCCTTTCACACTGTGTTCTTGCCCATATTTGATAGTCCTATCAGGGCTTGTGTCCTTACCCCCCTGCAAAATTAGGTTTGGGCATATGCGTCGACGGGCCATAAGCCATAATGCTGCCGGCAGAGTCAACATGTGCAAGATTTCTGGGTATATATGTGTATTTTCCTACTGGAGGCAGACACCCAGATGTAGTATACTGCGTCTGAGTGTCCGCCTCCAGTAGACGTACCCGAATAAGATGCACAAAAGAGCACGTTGACTCTGTCAGCACCATTATAGTCTATAGCCCCTTCGGCGCAAATGCCTAAATCACATTTTGCAGGGAGGTTCGGACGCAAACCTCGCCGAGACCAACAAACATAGGACAAATAAACCAAGGACAAATGGAGTTAAAGTCCATAAATGTGTTTTTATTAATTATAAAATGGCATCCATAGCCAAAATGACATACAAAAAATTCATAAACCAAGTATATATAAGACATACATCGAAAAAAAGGAGGGTAAATAGTAGCAAAAGATGGAAAAAGACACTGTATGGGCACCCCTGAAAACACATTTACTATCAATAAAGTGCACAGTGCAAAAATAAACAGTGACCTGGGAAAGGAATCAAAAATCTAAGGATCCATAATAAATCTGTACAATAGGCATTTAATAAAACAACACCAAGCCCTGCGCACAGGCTAAATGTCAGAAGTCCAAAGTAAATCCTATAAAGTTCAAGCCCAATTAGGGCAAAGATACTATAAATAGACCCTATTGATCCTTACCCAGGTACTGGTGATCAGGAGAAACCCGCACAGTGGCCCCAACGCGCGTTTCGCGTCAGCTTCGTCAGGGGGCAGTGTTGCTACGGGTAAAGGATGTGCCTTATAAACGTGCTTAATCCTAAAATAATATGATCCACCTGATGCGGCGCATGTCGCCGTACGTCCGGCCGGGAATTGCATCCCGGGCGGCCTCCAAGATGGCGCCGCGGCCAGTTCCGTCGCGCTGACGTCACCGAACCGCACGTGTCATCAAAAGACGCCGCCCACAATGCCCCAGAAACCAGACGACAGCCGACATGCGCACAGTGGAGCGAAATTTAACTATATGATCGGTACTACAGCTGGATGTGGGCGGAAACCAAACACCCAGATAGAACATGAAGACCAAGGGTACCCAAGTTTACATATAGGAGGCAAATAAAATGATAATAAGGGGAGTTTAACCCCACAACTATTCAAACCTCTCCTGTGTGCCAAGTAGTGATAAATATAATACAGTTGATATATACATATATATATAATACAAATACAACCATAAAAAATATCCCATAAGAGGCATTAAATAAAAATGCCAAAAGTTAATAAATACTCAGTGACATATATAAAAAGTGAATATATAAATATAACGTAATTTAATATACAACAACTGCTATAACAATTGTAAAAAATACCACATAAAAAAGTAGTGCAATTAATGTGAACTAAAGAAGAGAAAGAATAAAATGAGAACAAAAAATAAATATGTAAAAAATAAATAATCCATTTCTTTCATTGATGCAGTGGATACAAGGACATCCAGGGAGAAGGAACCACGTCTCCAATATGAACCTTATTAAGGCAACCCGAGCTCCATTCAGTGGCACATCAAACTCTATGGTATGTATAACTCAACTAAATAATAAAAAAATTCAAAAGAAGAAAAAAAATTAGAAAAATACATACAAATACCAAAATAAACAAAAACCAACACACAACACCAAAGGAAAACAAACAATTTAAAAAACCGGAGACAAATCCTATAAGAAAGAACTAAAACTGAGTTGTTCATTAAGGCCCGCTGGAGCAAGTGTGTGTAAAACAGCAATCCAGCGGCATTCTCTTTGTGCCAGTTTTTGCTTAGCGTCACCACCTCTTATACCTATGTGAATCTTCTCAATACCCCGTACTCTGAGATCCCTTGAATTACAGTTATGGTATTTCCGAAAATGTTTCGGAATTGGTTTCAAATCCTCCACAACCTCCACCTCCTTGGCTGCCTCAATATCACGCACGTGTTCACGTACACGGACACGCAGCTCTCTTGATGTCAAGCCAATATAAATAAGTTTACACGTGCAAGTCGCATAGTACACTACAAATGTTGTACTGCAAGTGATATGTTCTTTGATTTTGAACTCGCGTGTACCATCCGAAGAGGTGAAGGTGGAGGATCTGACCATATTCCTGCAAGCAAGGCAATCCCCACACGGGAAAAAACCACCCTTTTGTTTTCCTGCCTTAAATGGGTCTTGTATTTTTGCCACATAGTGACTATGTACTAATAAGTCCTTGATGTTATTACTTCTACGTGCTGTCATAAGAGGTCGTGTAGATAGACAGTCCCTTAACATAGGATCCGTAGTGAGGACCGACCAATGTTTTTCAAAAATCCACCTCATCTCTTCCCACCTGTGGTTAAAAGTGGATATAAACCTGGGTTGATTTTCCATTGCCTTAGTTTTCTCCCCCTTAACCAAAAGATCATTTCTCCGTGTATGTTTCGCTCTTAAATACCCTTTCTTTATTGTTCGTCTGCTGTATCCACGTTGGCAAAAACGCTCCCCAAGGTCCACAGCCTGCCTCTCAAATGATGAGTCAGAGGCACAGATCCTTCGAGCCCGAAGGAACTGTCCAATAGGGATGGCTCTTATCGTGGAAGGAGGATGTGATGAGGAAGAATGTAAAAGGGCATTGACGGAGGTCTTTTTACGGTACATATCGGTGTGAATCTCTCCATTCTCCTGCACCTTGAGTGTAATATCTAGAAAGGAGATTTCCTTTTGATGATATGTATAAGTGAGCTTGATGTTGGAGCCATTGTCGTTCAATCCCAACATAAATTCCTGCAATTCCAGGACAGGGCCGTGCCAAATAAACAGCACATCATCGATGTATCTGTACCAACCAAGAATTTGGTGTACCGAGGGGGCGGAATGTGCGCCGCCCTGGAAAATTTCACGTTCCCAAAATCCCAAAAATAGATTTGCATAAGACGGCGCACAGGCCGCCCCCATGGCAGTGCCCTGTCGCTGGAGAAAAAAACGATCTTTGAAAACAAAAAAATTATGAGTTAGGATGAACTCCAACAGCTCCAACACCAGCTCACGTAAATCCGGGTCAATATTACTGGATTCCAAATAGAATCTTGAAGCTCTCAGCCCATCCTCATGACGAATACTCGTATATAGCTGTTCAACGTCAGCAGTGACTAAGAGCATATCCTCCTCCACGATAAGGCCATCTACCCGACGCAGGACGTCCGTAGTGTCTCTGACATGCGAGGGCAGCGTCTCAACCTGTGGTTTGAGATAAAAATCAATAAATTTGCATGCTGCATCGCATAGCCCTCCCATACCAGAGACAATCGGACGCCCTGGTGGAGAGAGGAGGTCTTTGTGGACCTTGGGGAGAAGGTAAAAGGTGGGTACCACTGGGTGCAAACTCAGGAGACCACCTAAGGTTTTTTTATTTATGATACCACGTTCAAAGGCTAATTGTAAAATAGTTTGAAGTTGTTTTTGAAAAGTAGAAAGTGGATTCCTCTCAAGAGGGGAATATGTATCCCTATTTCTCAATTGCCTAAAGGCCTCTTTTTCATACCTCTCCACCGGCCATATGACCACATTTCCCCCCTTGTCTGCTGGTTTTATGACCACATCATCCCACTTCCTAATTTCCTGCAAGGCCTCTCTTTGTTTACCCGTAAGGTTATCTCTTTTTTTATAGTTATTAATTTTTCGGAGGTCCTCAGTAACCAATTTAGTGAAAATTTCAACCTGTGGACAAATAGACAAGGGGGGAAAAGTGGTACACCTGGCAGTAATGTGAGATGGAGAGGCACTTACCCCCAAGAGAGATTCCTGTTCCAAATCCTCAAGATCCCTTAAAGTTGCCAATTCAATAGGATCAGTGATGTCCAAACATCCTGAAGAGCGTGTATGCAGTTTTTTCAGAACGATTTTTCGGGCAAATAAATGCAAGTCTTTCAATGCTACAAAAAAGTCAAAGTTATTACAAGGGGAAAAAGACAACCCCAGTCCCAAAACCTCCTTTTGTGGTTCAGAGAGAACATGAGTGGACAAATTGATTACCTCTAACGTATTCGTTTTTGATTTCTTATCCATTACAGGAGAGGCATTCATTTTACGTTTATTTCTTAGTCTTCCATTTCTCCACTCATTTCTCTCTTGATCTCTTTTCACCCAAGGTGGTCTCATCCCATCAGTACGCTGTGTTCTATCCTCAGCCGAGGATATCGAGGAGATAGAGGTGGAGCGACTTCTGGGTGTAGATTTATTGAAAACACGTCTACTATGCCATTTATATACCTGGCCTTGTTGACGGTCAGTTGTATCCCGCTGGTATTTTTTGGTCTTATCCACTTTCTACTTTTCAAAAACAACTTCAAACTATTTTACAATTAGCCTTTGAACGTGGTATCATAAATAAAAAAACCTTAGGTGGTCTCCTGAGTTTGCACCCAGTGGTACCCACCTTTTACCTTCTCCCCAAGGTCCACAAAGACCTCCTCTCTCCACCAGGGCGTCCGATTGTCTCTGGTATGGGAGGGCTATGCGATGCAGCATGCAAATTTATTGATTTTTATCTCAAACCACAGGTTGAGACGCTGCCCTCGCATGTCAGAGACACTACGGGCGTCCTGCGTCGGGTAGATGGCCTTATCATGGAGGAGGATATGCTCTTAGTCACTGCTGACGTTGAACAGCTATATATGAGTATTCGTCATGAGGATGGGCTGAGAGCTTCAAGATTCTATTTGGAATCCAGTAATATTGACACGGATTTACGTGAGCTGGTGTTGGAGCTGTTGGAGTTCATCCTAACTCATAATTTTTTTGTTTTCAAAGATCGTTTTTTTCTCCAGCGACAGGGCACTGCCATGGGGGCGGCCTGTGCGCCGTCTTATGCAAATCTATTTTTGGGATTTTGGGAACGTGAAATTTTCCAGGGCGGCGCACATTCCGCCCCCTCGGTACACCAAATTCTTGGTTGGTACAGATACATCGATGATGTGCTGTTTATTTGGCACGGCCCTGTCCTGGAATTGCAGGAATTTATGTTGGGATTGAACGACAATGGCTCCAACATCAAGCTCACTTATACATATCATCAAAAGGAAATCTCCTTTCTAGATATTACACTCAAGGTGCAGGAGAATGGAGAGATTCACACCGATATGTACCGTAAAAAGACCTCCGTCAATGCCCTTTTACATTCTTCCTCATCACATCCTCCTTCCACGATAAGAGCCATCCCTATTGGACAGTTCCTTCGGGCTCGAAGGATCTGTGCCTCTGACTCATCATTTGAGAGGCAGGCTGTGGACCTTGGGGAGCGTTTTTGCCAACGTGGATACAGCAGACGAACAATAAAGAAAGGGTATTTAAGAGCGAAACATACACGGAGAAATGATCTTTTGGTTAAGGGGGAGAAAACTAAGGCAATGGAAAATCAACCCAGGTTTATATCCACTTTTAACCACAGGTGGGAAGAGATGAGGTGGATTTTTGAAAAACATTGGTCGGTCCTCACTACGGATCCTATGTTAAGGGACTGTCTATCTACACGACCTCTTATGACAGCACGTAGAAGTAATAACATCAAGGACTTATTAGTACATAGTCACTATGTGGCAAAAATACAAGACCCATTTAAGGCAGGAAAACAAAAGGGTGGTTTTTTCCCGTGTGGGGATTGCCTTGCTTGCAGGAATATGGTCAGATCCTCCACCTTCACCTCTTCGGATGGTACACGCGAGTTCAAAATCAAAGAACATATCACTTGCAGTACAACATTTGTAGTGTACTATGCGACTTGCACGTGTAAACTTATTTATATTGGCTTGACATCAAGAGAGCTGCGTGTCCGTGTACGTGAACACGTGCGTGATATTGAGGCAGCCAAGGAGGTGGAGGTTGTGGAGGATTTGAAACCAATTCCGAAACATTTTCGGAAATACCATAACTGTAATTCAAGGGATCTCAGAGTACGGGGTATTGAGAAAATTCACATAGGTATAAGAGGTGGTGACGCTAAGCAAAAACTGGCACAAAGAGAATGCCGCTGGATTGCTGTTTTACACACACTTGCTCCAGCGGGCCTTAATGAACAACTCAGTTTTAGTTCTTTCTTATAGGATTTGTCTCCGGTTTTTTAAATTGTTTGTTTTCCTTTGGTGTTGTGTGTTGGTTTTTGTTTATTTTGGTATTTGTATGTATTTTTCTAATTTTTTTTCTTCTTTTGAATTTTTTTATTATTTAGTTGAGTTATACATACCATAGAGTTTGATGTGCCACTGAATGGAGCTCGGGTTGCCTTAATAAGGTTCATATTGGAGACGTGGTTCCTTCTCCCTGGATGTCCTTGTATCCACTGCATCAATGAAAGAAATGGATTATTTATTTTTTACATATTTATTTTTTGTTCTCATTTTATTCTTTCTCTTCTTTAGTTCACATTAATTGCACTACTTTTTTATGTGGTATTTTTTACAATTGTTATAGCAGTTGTTGTATATTAAATTACGTTATATTTATATATTCACTTTTTATATATGTCACTGAGTATTTATTAACTTTTGGCATTTTTATTTAATGCCTCTTATGGGATATTTTTTATGGTTGTATTTGTATTATATATATATGTATATATCAACTGTATTATATTTATCACTACTTGGCACACAGGAGAGGTTTGAATAGTTGTGGGGTTAAACTCCCCTTATTATCATTTTATTTGCCTCCTATATGTAAACTTGGGTACCCTTGGTCTTCATGTTCTATCTGGGTGTTTGGTTTCCGCCCACATCCAGCTGTAGTACCGATCATATAGTTAAATTTCGCTCCACTGTGCGCATGTCGGCTGTCGTCTGGTTTCTGGGGCATTGTGGGCGGCGTCTTTTGATGACGCGTGCGGTTCGGTGACGTCAGCGCGACGGAACTGGCCGCGGCGCCATCTTGGAGGCCGCCCGGGATGCAATTCCCGGCCGGACGTACGGCGACATGCGCCGCATCAGGTGGATCATATTATTTTAGGATTAAGCACGTTTATAAGGCACATCCTTTACCCGTAGCAACAATGCCCCCTGACGAAGCTGACGCGAAACGCGCGTTGGGGCCACTGTGCGGGTTTCTCCTGATCACCAGTACCTGGGTAAGGATCAATAGGGTCTATTTATAGTATCTTTGCCCTAATTGGGCTTGAACTTTATAGGATTTACTTTGGACTTCTGACATTTAGCCTGTGCGCAGGGCTTGGTGTTGTTTTATTAAATGCCTATTGTACAGATTTATTATGGATCCTTAGATTTTTGATTCCTTTCCCAGGTCACTGTTTATTTTTGCACTGTGCACTTTATTGATAGTAAATGTGTTTTCAGGGGTGCCCATACAGTGTCTTTTTCCATCTTTTGCTACTATTTACCCTCCTTTTTTTCGATTTATGTCTTATATATACTTGGTTTATGAATTTTTTGTATGTCATTTTGGCTATGGATGCCATTTTATAATTAATAAAAACACATTTATGGACTTTAACTCCATTTGTCCTTGGTTTATTGCTATGTGAGGAGTGTCCATTCTGATTGAGTGCATATATCTCCCTTAGTGGCTCTCCCATTTGGGGTCGAGCATGGTGTGGATATTAGGTACAGTATCTTCTGATTTGATTTTTTCTGTAAACATAGGACAAAGCAGAGTGTGAAAGCATCCTTAGGAGACATAGCTGTATCTGCATCTTATAGATGTTGTCTTATCTTAAATTACTAAGTTGCAAAGTGCTTGTAAAAACAACTTTTCAATTTACTTATTATAAATCGTCTTTATGAAAAATGCTCATTGTCTAATAAGCTGTGGCCAGTCTCCTAGGCTTATAAGCTCTTAGCTATATAGCTTCTAAGTGATGCTCTGAAGCTGGTTTGAATGCTGGATCCATCAATTCCACTGTGCTTCTTCGATGTTGTAGAGGCAAAGCTTGATGCTGATAGTCCAAAACTGTCAATGAAGCAGTGAAACACTGCCCCTTGCCAAACAGGAAGTCAGCATGCTGGGGAGCTGTAGTGACACAGGGATAGTGTCACCAGGGTTAAAGCCAGGGGCACTAGCCGGGATTGCAAGCCGAAACACACAAAGTGAGAAGACCACGGTGTGCAGAGTGCACAGGACCTGAGCTCGACCGGTCACGTGACCACAGGGGGCGGAGCTACTCCGTGAACGGACGGAGAGCCGACCGTGGTGTGGAGAAAGGTGTGCAAACCGAATAACGTAGTCAAAGCAAAGCCAAGGGTCAGAAGCCAGACAAGTACGAGGTAACCAGGGGCAAGACAGATGAGTAAACAGGGATGAGCCAAGGGGTCAGAATACCATGAGGGACAAAGCAGTACCAAGCAGGAAGACAGAGACAGTAGTAAAGGGACAAACCGGGTCATACACAGCAAAACTCACACATGCAGAGGAACAGCGATTACAGACAAGTAACCTGGGTCAGCAATCTCTAGCCGAGTAAAGTATCACCGACACTAGACCCAGGAACTACTAGCATTAAATAGCTGCCCCAGAACCAAAGAGAAGTGAACAAACTTAACCCTGACCTGGACGGAGCCAGAACTGCCCCGTCCTGAATCATGACAGGAGCGGTGTGATCGTATTGAACAAGATTAGAAACCCCTATAAGTTCAGCGCTGGGAATTTTGGCAATTTTGTAATATACCATTATTATCAGCACTGCCTTTTTAGCTGTTGAAGCACAAAATACATAATATGGTGACACAGAGTCCAACTATACTGCACATCCCTTATTTGTACTCATTCACAGCCTACATTTTGCCAATGGACATCGCTTTGATGATTTTTATGGCAATTATTACTTGTAATCCTTTACCTCCGAGGATGGTTTGCACGTTAAGGACCAAGCCAATTTTTTACAATTCTGACCACTGTCCCTTTATGAGGTAATAACTCTGGAACGCTTCAATGGATCCTGGTGATTCTGAGAATGGTTTCTCGAGACATATTGTACTTCATGATAGTGGTAACATTTCTTTAATATGACTTGCGTTTATTTGTGAAAAAAACATAACTACTTTACATCAGCACAATTTTGGAACCAAAATTTTTTTTGGTTAGGAAGTTATAAGGGTTAAAAGTTGAACAGCAATTTCTCATTTTTACAACACCATTTATTTTAGGGATCACATCACATTTGAAGTCACTTTGAGAGGTCTATATGATAGAAGATACCCAAAAGTGACACCATTCTAAAAACTGCACCCCTCAAGGTGCTCAAAACCACATTCCAGGCACACATTTGTGTTCGATCGCAGTATTTCTGAGGTTAAAGTGCCGGGAGCGGTCTGTGATAGCTCCTGTCACCTAGTGCCGGGTGTCAGCTGTCGGAATTAGCTGACACCCAGCGGTGATCACCGGCGCACCCACCGTGATCTCGGGTGATTGCGATGACATAATATTCCGTCCATGGTCAAATAGGCCAGGTCACATGGATGGAATATTACTTCCAATGTCAGAAAGGGATTAAGCTACTGCCACTATACTGCGGATTTGCTATTTAAAGGGAACCTGTCACCAGGTTTGGCCAATATGAGTTAGGGCCCCCACCTTTCAGGGCTGATATACAGCATTATCTGCAAGAGAAGAAAAATAGCTTTTATTATACTCACCTGGGTAGAAAAGTACGCATGAGCAGAAATGCGATGCCAAGGAGATTTCTGTGGATGACACAGGGACGCATTATCCACATGAACCAAGAAGGGGGACGGCATTGCAAGAAGATGGGAGGCACCGAAGCAAGAAGTGTGACACCCCTAAGACTGAAATGCCCCACAGGTGAGTAAAATAAAAGTTATTTTTCTCCTCTGACAGGTCTGTTTGGGGTCAGATACACAGCATTATAGAATGCTGTATATCAGCCCTGAAAGGTGGTGACTAGTGTTGAGCATTCCGATGCTGCAAGTATCGGGTATCGGCCGATACTTGCTGTATCGGAATTTCCGATACCGAGATCCGATATTTTTGTGATATCGGGTATCGGTATCGAAACAACATTAATGTAAAAATGTGTAAAAGAAAGAATTAAAATAAAAAATATCGCTATACTCACCTGTCCGACGCAGCCTGGACCTCAGCGAAGGAACCGGCAGCGTTGTTTGTTTAAAATTCACGCTTTTACTTGGTTACGTGAATTCCCGGCTTGTGATTGGTCAGGGCGGCCATGTTGCCGGGACGCGGACCAATCACAGCAAGCCGTGACGAAATTACGTCACGGCTTGCTGTGATTGGTCCGCGTCCCGGCAACATGGCCGCCATTAACCAATCACAAGCCGTGACGTCACGGGAGGCTGGACTTGCGCACTTTTTAAAAAACGCGCGTGTCCAGCCTCCAGTGACGTCCCGGCTTATGATTGGTCACGGCGCCATGTTGCCGGGACGCGGACCAATCACAGTAAGCCGTGACGAAATTACGTCACGGCTTGCTGTGATTGGTCTGCGTCCCGGCAACATGGACGCCATTAACCAATCACAAGCCGTGACGTCACGGGAGGCTGGACACGCGCGTTTTTTAAAAAGTGCGCAAGTCCAGCCTCCCGTGACGTCACGGCTTGTGATTGGTTAATGGCGGCCATGTTGCCGGGACGCGGACCAATCACAGCAAGCCGTGACGTAATTTCGTCACGGCTTGCTGTGATTGGTCCGCGTCCCGGCAACATGGCCGCCCTGACCAATCACAAGCCGGGAATTCACGTAACCAAGTAAAAGCGCGAATTTTAAACAAACAACGCTGCCGGTTCCCTCGCTGAGGTCCCGGCTGCGTCGGACAGGTGAGTATAGCGATATTTTTTATTTTAATTCTTTCTTTTACACATTTATATGGTTCCCAGGGCCTGAAGGAGAGTTTCCTCTCCTTCAGACCCTGGGAACCATCAGGAATACCGTCCGATACTTGAGTCCCATTGACTTGTATTGGTATCGGGTATCGGTATCGGATTGGATCCGATACTTTGCCGGTATCGGCCGATACTTTCCGATACCGATACTTTCAAGTATCGGACGGTATCGCTCAACACTAGTGGTGACCGTAACACACATTGGCCAAGATTTAAATGGTGTTGCCATCACTGACATTTATGGCATATCCATAGAAAGAATGCCGTATGTTTCCTTAGTACACATAGAAGTGCACTGAGAGAGGCACACATACACTGTGGAAACAATTATTAGGCAATTATTATTTTTGATTATTCATTATCTATCATTGTATTATTGAACCTTTATAATGCTGTCGGTCAATCCAAACAGTAAATAATCCTGAAACACGAATACTTACGAAAGTATATGTAAGGCTTTGTCTTAAAAAGAAAAACTTTAATTTTCCTATCTCAATTGTTTATTGTCATTTGTTAAAGTGGTAATAATAGCCAAGCACTTCAAAATGTAAACAAATACATGTCTGACATTTCATAAAATACATCAATGATGTATTCAATAACAGCCATAAGCCTGCCATCAATGGTGTCTGTCAGCTTCTAAATCTGCTGCTGATGATCTACTTCTTGGACAGCACTAACCACAGCTTCCCAGACACTGTTTTCCTTCACCATAAATCTCAGGGCCCAAAAACTATATACTCCAGACCGCTTGTCTCACCGCGTCTGCAGCGCCACACATTTGGCTGCTATAACATTATTCCACGGTATACCTCTTCCTACAAACCAAGGAAGTATATCACGACTTGCCTATTCTGACATATTCCCTCCATCACCATCTACAATACGTAACTGATGAAGGTCACACTGGTGACCGAAACGTTTTTTGTTACTTGAACAATAAACCGCTTGCATTGAGTTGAGTGCCAGGTTTTTCTTATATACTATTAAGGTTTTGGAACCTACCTTGGCACCTCCTGTCTAAGCTGTGCACACGTTTACCTGCTAAATTTTTCTTGAACTGAACACTTTGTACTTCTGGGCTTTCCATGGAGGTTGCATTATTAGAATATGACAACACTGGAAGATAAAGGGTTCCTGGTTGCTTCAAGTTTGATTCTTCTCAAATCTTTGGCATCTTTTTTTCTCAACACATTTTTTGCAAACCCTGTTGACTATTTGTAATAAAAACTTTCGATGGTTCTATGATCACGTCCCGATTAGTGTTGAGCGATACCGTCCGATACTTGAAAGTATCGGTATCGGAAAGTATCGGCCGATACCGGCAAAGTATCGGATCCAATCCGATACCGATACCCGATACCAATACAAGTCAATGGGACTCAAGTATCGGACGGTATCCCTGATGGTTCCCAGGGTCTGAAGGAGAGGAGACTCTCCTTCAGGCCCTGGGAACCATATTAATGTGTAAAAGAAAGAATAAAAATAAAAAATATTGCTATACTCACCTCTCCGATGCAGCCTGGACCTCACCGAGGGAACCGGCAGCGTTGTTTGCTTAAAATTCGAGCGTTTACTTCCTTACGTGAAGTCCCGGCTTGTGATTGGTCGCGTGCCGCCCATGTGGCCGCGACGCGACCAATCACGGCAAGCCGTGACGTAATTTCAGGTCCTTCAGGATTTTAAAATTACGTTCTGGCTTGTGATTGGTCGCGTCGCGGTCACATGGGCGACGCGACCAATCACAAGCCATGACGTCACAGGAGGCTGGACACGCGCGCATTTTAAAATGCGCGCGTGTCCAGCCTCCCGTGACATCACGGCTTGTGATTGGTCGCGTCGTGTCGCGACCAATCATAAGCCAGAACGTAATTTTAAAATCCTGAAGGACCTGAAATTACGTCACGGCTTGCTGTGATTGGTCGCGTCGCGGCCACATGGGCGACGCGACCAATCACAAGCCAGGACGTCACGGGAGGCAGGACACGCGCGCATTTTAAAATGCACACGTGTCCAGCCTCCCGTGACGTCATGGCTTGTGATTGGTCGCGTCGCCCATGTGACCGCGACGCGACCAATCATAAGCCAGAACGTAATTTTAAAATCCTGAAGGACCTGAAATTACGTCACGGCTTGCCGTGATTGGTCGCGTCGCAGCCACATGGGCGACGCGACCAATCACAAGCCGGGACGTCACGGGAGGCAGGACACGCGCGCATTTTAAAATGCGCGCGTGTCCAGCCTCCCGTGACGTCACGGCTTGTGATTGGTCGCGTCGCCCATGTGACCGCGACGCGACCAATCACAAGCCAGAACGTAATTTTAAAATCCTGAAGGACCTGAAATTACGTCACGGCTTGCTGTGATTGGTCTCGTCGCGGCCACATGGGCGGCACGCGACCAATCACAAGCCGGGACTTCACGTAAGGAAGTAAACGCGCGAATTTTAAGCAAACAACGCTGCCGGTTCCCTCGGTGAGGTCCAGGCTGCGTCGGAGAGGTGAGTATAGCAATATTTTTAATTTTAATTCTCTCTTTTACACATTTTTACATTAATGTTGTTTCGATACCGATACCCGATACCACAAAAGTATCGCATCTCGGTATCGGAATTCCGATACCCGCAAGTATCGGCCGATACCCGATACTTGCGGTATCGGAATGCTCAACACTAGTCCCGATATCTTAGCAATTTCGAGAAAGCTAAATCCATCTGTAAGACTTTTAATAATTTTTGACTTTTTGGAGTCATTTAAATCTCTTTTTTAGGCCAATTTTGCCTGACGAAAACAAGATGCCTAAAAAATCTGGACACCTTGATAAAGGGTGTTAATATCGTTAGGCCACATCCACCCTAATTACCAAATACACATCACCTGATCTGCTTTATCCAATAAGCATCAATTTTATACAGCTTGGAGTTAGGAAATCTGCATAAAAATGGTGACATGGCCAAAATACTCACTTGTCCAAAAATTGTGCATACAGTATGTAGAAACAATTCTCCCTTAATTTACCAAATGGATTGTGACACAATAAATCGGTATAATATCTTACCAATTTCAAATAACTGCAACACTGATCTAGGTGACAACCAAGTAAAAGTTGTCAGGTGTTATTTCAGTGCCAGGTACCAGGTAATATTTCAATATTACTCACAATCTTTGCTTACATAGACATGTGCCTAATTTCTATCATTATAAACAAACTTCTTTTGTAATATGGTGTGGATTATGGTTCCATTCTTTGAAAGTTGAATTTGACCTTCATGCTAATGAATGTAGAAACTTGCACATTAACAATAATAATAATAATAATAATTTTTATTTATATAGCGCCAACATATTCCGCAGCATTTTACAATTAAGTGGGGACATGTACACACAATAAACTCAGTACAAGTTAAAACAATTTAAACAGTGACATTAGGGGTGAGGTCCCTGTTCGCAAGCTTACATTCTACAAGGACATGGGGGGGACACAATAGGTGAAAAGTGCTTGTTATCTCAGGTCTGGCAATTATAATAATTAGGGATTTTCATATAACGCTGCATGATCCGGTCATCAGCCCGTGTGTTTAAGTGCAAGAGTCAAGTATCAAGTGCAGTTATGTGCATGGAGGGTGTGGAGACAGATGAATAGTAGGGTGCAGATTCAGAATAATATTTGGAAGGAGGGAACAGGGCAAAGTTAGTTTACTGAGTAGTTGATGTGGTAGGCTTGTTTGAAGAGATGGGTTTTTAAAGCGCGCTTCAATAGGTCGGGGCTAGGTATCAGTCTGATCGTCTGGGGACGTGCATTCCAGAGAGCTGGCGCAGCACGAGAGAAGTCTTGGAGACAGAGTGCCGCATCTACTTTTGTCCAAAAACGGCCTTGCAGGGATTTTTCTTATTATTTTAATCTGTTTGAAAGATTCTCCAAATCTGTACAATAAAACAAAAAATATCTAAAAGAATTTGCAAAAAACACAGCCTTGGACAAATCTAATAAACTCAGTCATGATATTTTGCTTAGCTCGGTTGATTGCAATCTTGAAGTACTACAGTTGACTCATAAACGTAATTATAAGAGGAGAGAAAAACAAAACTCAGTGTTGTTCTGACGCACACAACTGAATTAAAATAGGTTTAAAGTACATCTATAACTGTTACATATCTCAAAATTGCTGTAATATTGTGGAATTTCCAAGGGTGTTAAAAAAAATTGTTGCGATTCATTTAATATTTTGCAAACGATTACCAAAGTATAATGGCTGGGGCTTGTTCCTGTAATGACTACATTTTGTAGCTAATTACCTGCTCATAATTCTTCATATCTTTTTTTGCAAGTTTGTTCTGTTACAGTAAGTAGACTGGAGGCCATTAAACATTTTTACTAGGTATATCTTGTAGTAAATATATTAAACAGAGATTTTATTGTGAGGGGCAGTGTAATAAGCCGTACATTGCTTCTTCTGCAAGCAAAGAAAAGCAGCAATTAGGCTTGACACATAACACACATCAATACAGTTGACAACAAGGCATATCTGATCCAAACAAGCTCTGGAAAATATGTATGACTCAAAGCCAGTTCTGCATGTTGTCGGAGGAAATATGGCTTCTTAGAAACAGGAGAGATCAAAACGGGATTTTATAGAAGATAAAGACAAGCATTATCGGCTCGTCATAAACGTATTTGCACATGTTATGCTGTACGTAACCTCCTACACAACCGCTATGGTTAAGGTAATTGTTTCAATTACTATATACAGATTTTAAAAGGTCTAATTTCAGCCTCTTGTAAATGAATCAATAGTCCACCATGGATATACAGCAGAGTGAAGGGCAGGAGCACCGGTCTAGATAATCAGGATGATGAGCACTTTTTAAAACAGGATCTTGGCAGTCTCAGAAAAAAAGTCCAGAGTTAAATAAAATCTAATGAACATTTCTGTTGGATTAGAAGAGTGGTTTGTGTTTTAGGTAGCTCTTTCTACTGCACCATTCACACAATGTGAGTAACTATCAGCAGAAAACAGGCTTGGGGATATGAAATGTTACACCACACGACTTTCATGAGGCTGGCTGGGACATGGCTAAAAACTGGGCAAGAGAAAAAACAGAGTCTAGAAAGAAAACTGTGTCGGATGGGCAATGAAACTTCTAGAAGGAGGAGGAGAGCTACTCCCTGTCCCACATATATGATACAGCAAAAGTAATTCTTGTTTATGACTATTAATAAAGCGGTAGGATCTGGTACAGGGTTGCCAACTTCATTTTTTATCTTTTCTGGACAGCTTATCAAAAAATCAGACATTACATTCACTGTAATCAGTAAAATGATAATTACAGTCAAAATAATCTGTGGACGTTTTTTGGTTCAAAATAATCACATAAAATCACGGACCCCTGATAGTGACCAAATGCTTAGTCTTCTAATAGAAGATCATATATCACACTAGATATACAGTGCCTTGCGAAAGTATTCGGCTCCCTGGAACTTTTCAACCTTTTCCCACATATCATGCTTCAAACAAAGATACCACATGTAAATTTTTGGTGAAGAATCAACAAGTGGAACACAATTGTGAAGTTGAACGAAATTTATTGGTTATTTTAAATTTTTGTGGAAATTAAAAAATTGAAAAGTGGGGCGTGCAATATTATTCGTCCCCTTTAACTTAATACTTTGTTGTGCCACGTTTTGCTGCGATTACAGCTGCAAGTCGCTTGGGGTATGTCTATCAGTGTTGTACATCGAGAGACTGAAATTCTTGCCCATTCTTCCTTGGCAAACAGCTCAAGCTCAGTGAGGTTTGATGGAGATCGTTTGTGAACAGCAGTTTTCAGCTCTTTCCACAGATTCTCAATTGTTTTGAGGTCTGGACTTTGACTTGGCCATTCTAACACCTGGATACGTATATTTGTGAACCATTCCATTGTAGGTTTTGCTTTATGTTTGCGATCATTGTCTTGTTGGAAGACAAATCTCCGTTCCAGTCTCAGGTCTTTTGCAGACTCCAACAGGTTTTCTTCAAGAATGGTCCTGTATTTGGCTCCATCCATCTTCCCATCAATTTTAACCAGCTTACCTGTCTCTGCTGAAGAAAAGCAGGCCCAAACCATGATGCTGCCACCACCATGTTTGACAATGAGAATGGTGTGTTCAGGGTGATGAGCTGTGTTGCCTTTACGCCAAACAAATAGTTTGGCATTGTTGCCAAAAAGTTCGATTTTGGTTTCATCTGACCAGAGCACCTTCTTCCATATGTTTGGTGTGTCTCCCAGGTGGCTTGTTGCAAACTTTAAACAACACTTTTTGGATAACTTTGAGAAATGGATTTCTTCTTGCAACTCTTCCATAAAGGCCAGATTTGTGCAGCGTACGACTGATTGTTGCCCTATGGATAGACTGTCCCACCTCAGCTGTAGATCTCTGCAGTTCATCCAGAGTGATCATGGGCCTCTTGGCTGCATCTCTGATCAGTCTTCTCCTTGTTTGACATGAAAGTTTAGAGGGACGGCCGGGTCTTGGTAGATTTGAAGTGGTATGATACTCCTTCCATTTCAATATGATCGCTTGCACAGTGCTCCTTGAGATGTTTAAAGTTTTGGAAATCATTTTGTATCCAAATTCAGCTTTAAACTTCTCCACAACAGTATCATGGACCTGCCTGTTGTGTTCCTTGGTCTTCATGATGCTCTCTGTGCTTCAAACAGAACCCTGAGACTATCACAGAGCAGGTGCATTTATATGGAGACTTGATTACACAGGTGGATTATATTTATCATCATTAGGCATTTAGGACAACATTGGATCATTCAGAGATCCACAATGAACTTCTGGAGTGAGTTTGCTGCACTGAAAGTAAAGGGGCCGAATAATATTGCACACCCCACTTTTCAGTTTTTGAATTTCCCAAAAAATTTAAAATAACCAATAAATTTGGTTCAACTTCATAATTGTGTTCCACTTGTTGATTCTTCACCAAAAATTTACATTTGATATCTTTATGTTTGAAGCATGATAACTGGGAACAGGTTGAAAAGTTCCAGACAGCCAAATACTTACGCAAGGCACTGTATAATCGGTCACCCATGTTTCTACACAGAGAGAAGATGGGAGGTGGAGTGTTTTCTCACTGACAGAGAGACCTGAAGGATGGCGGATTGTATCTCAACAATTAGCAGATAGTAAAGTTAATGCTGGAAATAGTCTGCTTAGTTTCCAAATAACCAATATGAGTAGAAAGTGCCCATTCATGTACAGACAAATGAATAACTCCGATCATTGCCAAAGCAACCCAAAGTTAAGTAATAACCTTGGGAAACAGGGTGGCCTGTTAGACCCTGTCATAAATAGTGTATAAAAGGCTTTGTCAGTATAACACTGGAAGCTCTCGTGCAGTATGAGACCACCAACCAAAGTGAAAAATATTGTGAAGTAAAAATGAAAGAAAAAAGTACAAAAAACCCACAAACTAAAAGTAAGAAAAAATTATGGAGAACTGCTCAGTGACGAAGAATGCAGCTTTTATGTAACAATAAACCAAAATTGTAGATATAATTCGTATGGTCATATCCAGAATGACCTAAACTATTACTGTCCCATTGTGTATACCATACTGTAAACACCATAAATAAATAAAAACATGCCAAGTACAGCTTATACATTATACATTATTTTGGAAAATATTGTTGCTAGTGTGAAAAATTAGCAAATCATAAAAAAAACGTGGAATTTTAATATCAGTGTAATCATACTGACTCGTAAAATAAAATCTTCTTATCACTTTTACCCCACAGTGAACAGTGTAAAATAAATAAATAAAACAATTCCTGAATTTCTGGGATCAATCTGTATCTAAAAAAATTGGAAATTAAAGTAAGTAATGTTCACCAAAATGCTACCAATAAAAACTTCAACCCATTCTGCAAAAAAAGAAGACATCATAGAGGTTTGACAGGAGAAAAATTAAAACGTTATTGCTCTCAGAATCAGGAGATAAAAAAAACTATTATTTTATTTTAAAAAAATCTTTTTTTTTAGTGTGCAAAAGTAAAAAAACATAAAAAAATGATAAATCTGGTATCGCTGTTATTGTACTGACACTAAGAATAAAGCTGTCTTATCAATTACACTGCATGGTGAATAAAAACAAGTTTTGATGTGCCATTTATTTGTTTATTCAGCCTCCTAAAAAGTAGTATAAAGCTAGATACACATTTATCCTGTGCGCTACATTGAGCACTTATATTGGGGGTTTCTGTCTAAATCCCCCAAAAATGCATGTGTACCTGTGTTTTTCATGGATATAGCACATACCCATTACAATCTATAGTGCTATTCACATTTCTGTGTTTTTCCCAGTATCATGTATGAAATGGGCCAATACAAGTCTAAGGGTCCGTGAAAAATACGTAAAGCATACGAATGACAATTTAACTTTGCAAAGGATAGGAGAAGCTTTGTAATTTATTTATCTAGACATTCGTGAAAAACACTGATGACATACTAACACGGACACCCGGACCCATACACTGGTGACACAATAATGGTAAATACGGACACATGAACCGTACACTGATGACACATTGATCCAAAACTAATTACACCGATACTATTTTTTTAAACACGTGTGAATGAGGCTTAACAGGGGTGCACAATCTTTTCTGGTTCAAGGGCACATTGTCAAGAATAATAGTTTAATATATTTCAAGAGCAGCAATAAAACCTAACCCAGTATTATTTTCGTCGTCTATGGTACTTAATGTGAGTTGCTAAAATGTATTTCACTACTCGCATAAAGCTGCATTACAGAAAGCCTCATTGATGTATAGCCACCTCTCCACGTCATCAGCTCCTTTCTGGAGTGCTACATAGGTGTTATGAGACCCCCATTCAGCTAATATTTGGTCAATCTAGAGAGGCACATAGTGAAAAATATCAATCAAAAGCAGTATCCAAATTCGTAGTGTGGAATGGAGGAGTGGCAGTACGGCATGGATTTTGTGGCAGAGGATTTTTGGTTCACAGATAGAGTACACTTTAATGCAGCTGGGACGAATTTGTGGATTGCGGAGTTACAAAAAGGGATAAAGAGGGCCATAACATTGCCAGCTGGTGGTGGTCTGGTGACATTTGGGTGATACCCAGCAATGGAATGTCGGGGTCACATTAACATGAGATTTAGGTGATGCCCGGCGATGGTATGTCAGGATCACATGGTCATGCGATGGAACATCAGGTTCACGTTAATGGTGTGGAGGCAACCTCTTCCCTCAGTTTCATGGTGCTTCTGAGCTGAAAAAACATGGCTAGGAGTAAGGCTGGGAGGGTAGGGGCAATGCTATGGAAAAAAATCACCAGATTTATGCAGCTTCAAGGACCTCACCAAGTGTCTTTTAATTAATAATAAATTGGCTGCTGTGGCCGCTATTATCCAAAGAAAATGGTTGTTTGTCCTTTGTTTTATGGGGAAAAGGGGGGAAGGAACCTCGGTGGTGAGGTGGGAGTGGGATTAAGGGGTAGGTCACGGAAGATTGACTTTTCCAGATTCAAGAAGGCATATGGAAATGCTGTTTACAGTTTATACTAGTTACTCGAGATTTCCCGAGCACGCTCGGGTGTCCTCCAAGTATTTTTTAGTGCTTGGAGATTTCGTTTTTCTTGCCGCAGCTGAATGATTTATCTGTCAGCCAGCATAAGTACATGTGGGGATTCCCTATCAACCAGGCAACCAGGCGGTCTCCTGGGAGGAGATCCCTCAGGAGACCATCCGCCACCTCATCAGGAGCATGCCCAGGTGTTGTAGGGAGGTCATACAGGCACGTTGAGGCAACACACACACAATTGAATATCATTTCCTTGTCGTAAGGCATTTCCACTGAAGTTGGGTCAGCCTGTAATTTGATTTTCCACTTTGATTTTGAGTATCATTCCAAATCCAGACTTCCATGGGATAATCATTTAGATTTACATTGATCATTTTTATGTTTTATTGTTCTCAGCACATTCCACTAATGTAATGAATAAAGATTTGCCACTGAAATATTTCATTCAGTCATATCTAGGATGTGGTATTTTAGTGTTCCCTTTATTTTTTTGAGCAGGGTATAATAACCATAGGATGTATAAAGCAAAAAAAAATTATTAATATTCGCCTCACTGCTCACATTCCATGCCAAGCTCACAGTCTGGTCCACAGTGCATTTTCTTTTCCCTTTCTTTTCACTCTATGCCGTGACTTCTGGCTTGACTAGGCCTCAGGCAACAAGCATTATTATTATTATTATTATTTATTTATATAGCACCATTGATTCCATGGTGCTGTAAATGAAAAGGGGTTGCATACAAATCATAAGCATCATAACGTTGTGACATCATAACAGTCGCTGCAACTGCATAGCATGTAGTGACATCAGAAGTCTAGTCAAGCCAGAAGCCACAACCTGGAGTGAAAATTCCGGAGAAGATGAGTGTCAATGGTGACGGGAAAAAGAAGAGGTGCAGAGGACTGTCGGGCTGTGTGGAGTTGTATAGCAGGTGAGTAATGAGGCAAGTATTTTTTTTTTTTATCCATTTGACTGGCCTACTGTGGTTTAGCAAAACTGGGATCCATTTTTCTCAATTTGCTAGGCACGAACTGCCAAAAATCCGTATTCTGTAGAATTTTTTTTTATATATATATATTTCAAAGAGGATTAAATTCCACTTGAATAAATTCGCTAATCTCTAGCAGCAACAATTACTACAAAAAAAGCTAATTTAAGGTCAGAGGGTAACAAGGGTAGTATATTCAGGGAATATGGTTAAGTATTTGAGTTTCTCATGAAACATACTCAAAACTAGCGTTCAAATGTTACTCAGGCGACAAGGATCATGTTGTGACATCACGACATGCGCCATAACTGCATAGTGCGTAGTGACATGAAAGGTCTAGTCGTCGTGACATACTAACAAGACCCATGACAGGGTACAATTCACATCACAACCACTTTGGCCTGGTATACATACACATAGCATAGCTGTCTCGTGACAGAATATCACAAATCAGGTTTCTTTTTTTAAAGTTGGCGATTTCAGACACAGATCTCAGATTATGCAGAACCAAGAGGAAGGGTGAGAAAGTACGGTTCATATCTGTATGGTTAAGTGGGTTGCTTGGTATATCTAGATGATTGAAACTAATAGCATTTAGCACTAATCATCATAGTGCTTTGATATTAACAGTATTTTGGTAAAGGGAACCTGTCAGATCTCCTGTCTGTCCCCAAGCACTACTATAAAGGTGTGGGTGCAGATTACTTGAATGTCTTTTATACAACTTATTAATGCTGGTAACAGAAACCCCAAATGCATATTGTGAGATAGGGAGTGTGGCAAATAATAGCACCCACCCTCAGACTCACTAAATATGTGAAGTTCAATAACATTATACCTCAAGGCTTCCTCAAGGCACGGCGCTGCCGGGAAACGCGCGTCGGGGTCCATTCTCCGGCTGTTCCCCCACCTCGCCCCCGTTATTCGGTAAGCCCTGGACTTATACCTATCCCCTATTTATTTGTGATGGGATAGAGTTACATTTTGGGATGTCTGTGCAGGGTATTGGTATTTGGGACCAGGGCCAGGTCTTCGGAGACCATTACTGTACAGCATTTGACCATATGAGATTATGGGGTGTTTTTTTTTATGCTCTCCTTTGTGGGGGCATCATCCGAGTGTGGGGGGTGGAACCTTCAGCATTTTTTACAAATTAGTTATACGGGGGCACCACGGTTGGTGGGATACCACCAGGACCTACACAATGATGAACATGCTCAAGAAAAAACAGACTAGGTCCTATAATTGGGGATCACCACAAAACAGATATGGCATAAATATGAACACAGCTTTATTGAGTAACACAAAAAAGTGACAAACACAATTAAAAACATTTAAAAAACATGATTATACAAAATACAGTAGCCCCTAATACGGCAGAAACCCACCAAGGACTCAACAATATGACCTTATATGTACTATATTCTCACACCAGCCAAACTGGCCCTGCTGTGATGTAAATAAACCCTAATACAAAGGCACTCCCCTGGACATTATACAATAATACAAAGTATTAGTGACAGATGAAAACATGAAACATTTTTGCCATTGTTATATTTCTTTCATGTTTTCATCTGTCACTAATACTTTGTATTATTGTATAATGTCCAGGGGAGTGCCTTTGTATTAGGGTTTATTTACATCACAGCAGGGCCAGTTTGGCTGGTGTGAGAATATAGTACATATAAGGTCATATTGTTGAGTCCTTGGTGGGTTTCTGCCGTATTAGGAGCTACTGTATTTTGTATAATCATGTTTTTTAAATGTTTTTAATTGTGTTTGTCACTTTTTTGTGTTACTCAATAAAGCTGTGTTCATATTTATGCCATATCTGTTTTGTGCTGATCCCCATTTATAGGACCTAGTCTGTTTTTTCTTGAGCATGTCCTTCAGCATTTCTTGGCATTTTTCGTGCATGTTACTGTATAATGTTATTGAACTTCACGTTTTATTATGGACTATTTATGAAATAAAATTTTGATATTTTTCATCGATGCTCCGTATTTTCTCCTTTCCTAAACTTATTAATGCTGTATTATTTGAAGAATGAAGATTTAAGGTGGGGCTACATAGTGACCCTGGCTGCAGCACAGGTCGCGTGGACAAAGATTGTGATGTATCACTGCTACATTACAGGTGAATTGGGTCACATTGTGATATTTTAGGGCACCAGGACTAATACAAGCTAGTCACAAACATTCTAATTGGGTCTGAACTTTTGTGACTTACTTGTCGAGGTCATGGTACCCTAGTGGCCATTATGCGACCCCATTCACCTTCTGGATGCTGCAATATAACAGTGTTATCTCTGAACACCTGACCTGTGCTGGTGCCAGCCTTTTCCTGCAGTGTCATATATGCTAATGAGGCAGGACCCCATGCGCAGGATTAGCATTCTGCATAACGGCTCTGCAATAATGAGTACTGCATGCAGGTTGTCCATCAGACCCAGGCAGGCGTGATTAGAAGATCTGATGCAAGACTAGTACATGGCAAAAGATGCAAAAGAAAAATGGAATCAAAAAGAATCCAAAAACTGCTATTTATATTCATAACCGTTTTTGCTTTTTAGCTGAGCTACAATACTTACAATCCTTTCACAAGTCGTACAAGCTGTCACAGCACAGCCCCACAGAGCCAAACTTTACTGTATCAGCCTCATTGGTATATACAATAGATCTTATGTAAAAACACAACATACACAGAAAGTACAAAGTCGGATTGTTGCTTTGATTTTCTTACCTCAATCCTCTCTCAGCGAACAGAATATTTTACTTAAAGCCTCATACCAGACTGTAAATGGGTGCCACAACGACATTGCGGTTCACATTGATACCCACCAGAATTGTAGCCTTGGTGTTTATCTCAAAATTGTGTCCAGTCTAAAAATATAGTTATTCGTGTTCAGGAGAGGGGTTTGCTATGTGTATGTCTATGGTAAATGTATAAGATTGTGTGCTTGACTGGTTAAGGGGTTTCCTGATTTTGGAAAATCCATCTCCCTGGCTGTAGTTTGCTTTAAGAAAAAAAAAAGGGCTTTACTCACCATCTCCAGGTCCAGAGCTGAATATCCCCACTGTTTCTAATTATAACATTTTTGTCACGTTGACACCACTGCAGCCAAAAACTGGGCTCATCGGCTCTGCCCGAGTAGATGGCACATAGATGGCTTTTCCCGAGTACATGGCACATAGATGGCTCATAGATGGCTCTGCCCAAGTAGATGGCACATAGATGGCTCTGCCCGAGTAGGTGGAACAAAGATGGCTCTGCCCGAGTAGGTGGCACAAAGATGGCTCTGCCCGAGTCGATGGCTCATAGATGGCTCTGCCCGAGTCAATGGCACATAGATGGCTCTGCCCGAGTCGATGGCACAAAGATGGCACATAGATGGCTCTGCCCGGGTCAATGGCACATAGGTGGCTCTGCCCGAGTTGATGGCACATAGATGGTTCTGCCGGAGTAGATGGCACAGAGATGGCTCAGCCCGAGTTGATGGCACAAAGATGGCTCATAGATGGCTATGCCCAAGTAGATGGCACATAGATGGCTCTGCCCGAGTCGATGGCACAAAGATGGCCCTGCCCGAGTCGATGGCACAGAGATGGATCATAGATGGCTCTGCTCGAGTAGATGGCACATAGATGGTTCTTGCCCGAGTAGATGGCACATAGATGGCTCTGCCCAAGTAGATTGCACAAAATTGGCTCTGCCCGAGTCGATGGCACATAGATCCTTCTGCCCAAATTAGATGGCACATAGATGGTACAACAAGTGTCTAAACTCACTGACTGGTTGCAGTGCTTTCGAGGCGATGTCACAACTGCAAACAATAATTATTATAATAGACTCCGGGAGCATCGGCAGAGACTCCGTGCTGGACCTGTTGAAGGTGAGTATAGCTAAATTTGTTTCATTAAAATACAGTTTGCTTCATTAAACCAAATTGCAGTTGGGGTAGATTATTATTCCGAAACCGGAAAGCCCCTTTAATTCTTGGTACAGAACTGCTTCATATCATGGTGCTATATACACAAAAGGTATATAAAACAAAGATAAAATAATATGTACCCTTTAAGACGAAGAGATGAGAAAACAACTTAATAAAAGGAGTTATAGTGCATGTCTAGCCGCTTGAACTAAAGATGTCAGCGCTTCAAATACTGTACATGGTTATGGAGGTGTCTGATACGTCTATAGGTTTTGCCTTTGAAATCCCTCCGCTAATTACCTCATTGCTGGAACATTATTGTAGGTGATCTATGTGATGAGTAATTCAGGTCACATCAAGCATATTGTGCCGTACTCCAGGCTATTATTATGCAAAGCACTAAAAGAAACTAATACCAAGTGAAACAAATCAGTTTAACACCACACTTTCCTTTACATGAAGCCATGGAATTGTCATTACATTGTAATATAAATTATGTAATGGTGTCTGGCCTAAAGGTGCAAAAATCTCCTGACTACAAAATACAATAGACAAGAATGCATGTATTGCTGTATACTACGTATACTGTGGATACTTTAACCCCTTCAGGAACTGAATCCACATAACCCATGTAGGTTGGGTACTGATGCATTTTCCATATCAATCCTTTATTCTAGAAAAGCTCCATGTTTTCCATTATCTTATTGTAATATCAATTGAGGTACTCATCATATGTAATGCATTTTTCCCTATGTTTTCAGATTTTTCTACAGCTTCTACTTTTTATAAATTTGAGTGGTTTGTAAAAAAAAGATTTTTTTTTTGTGATTGGGAGACCTAAATTTAATTTTTCCGATAGAGCTGTGTGATATGCTTGGTTTTTGCATAGCGAGGCTTCTTATTTTCACTGGTACCATTTTGGAGAACATGACATTTTGTTCGCTTTGTATTACATTTTGTGATGGATGTGCTGTGACCAAAAATGGCATTTCTAACATTTGGATTTTTTATTCTTGAGCATATGAGTTAATAAATGTTATATTTTCAGCACTAGTACTTTTATTGATGTGATTAGAGATGAGCGAAGTCGAACTTAAAAGTTCAGGGTTTGTACGGGACAGTTTGTTTCAGATGCAAAATACCGAACACGGGCTTCTCCCGGAAGGGGAAAATTTGTTGGAGAGAAAGAGATTGAGAGATTTTTCTTCCAGCTCAAAAGTCCGGTTGCTACGGTTTTCAATGGGGTTCGGATCCTGGTTCAAGTTTGTGTGCAATTCTGGAGTCGGGAACAGAATCTGAACTTCCACGGGTTCTATCATCCCTGCTGGTGATATCAATTATATTTTAATTTATTTGATATATTTAGGTGACTTGAATATTTATTTTTATATATTTTTAAAAACCTTTTCATTGCATTTCACTTATTTTTTTAGTTTCCTTAGGGGACTTTGAACCTTCCACGTTTTTATTACACTGCAAAACTGCAGTACATAGTAAAAATTATAATGTCCAATAAAACCCAGGTAGGTGCAACACTAGTAATAGGGACCTTCAAAAGACCCATGGCTGCCATGTTTATGCATTGGTACCATATGATCATGTCGACGGTGGAATCAGTGCCCGTTCGGTAGTAAAGAAACAATTAAGAGCTGCGGTCGGTGAGTAATGACGGCATCTTGTTGCTGGTGTAAGAGTTAGGTGATGGCTGTATAACACAGTCAGCACCCACCCTGTATGGATTGTGCTCAGTTCATCCATATCAGGGGTCAGGAAGGTGTAAAGGCATACAAGATCATCTTAAAACTATTCACTGTAGATATAAATATAAAAATGTCTGTGTTTTATGTACTCAAACTAAAGATCATGTCTATCGGGAATGAATGTAGACTGCGGGAATGGAAATCAAACGAGACTTCACCCATGTTCTGCATGGGCCATCTTTATACAAATACACAGGGCCGGCTCCAGGTTTTTATGGGCCCTGGGCGAAAGAGTCCCGGTGGGCCCCTTTAACACATACCACAATTCATAATGCACGGATACGGCAGAGAAATATAGGTATAGTACAATGCCAAAGATTTCACTTACTTCTTACATTACATGAGTGATATCTATTGTGCATTCTACATTAGCTCAGAAACTGGACAGTATAGTCCTCTATACAGAATAATGAGCCCCATATATTGCCCCATACAGTATAATTGTCCCCACATAGTCCTCTATACAGAATAATGAGCCCCATTTGCTACAAACAGAATAATGAGCCCAATATTATGTTCCATACAGAATAATGAGCCTCATATAATGCTCCATACAGTATAATGGGCACCACAGAGAGCTCCATACAGAATGAGCCGCATATATTGCTCCATAAGAAATTGACCCCATATAATGCTCCATACAGTATAGTGAGCCACATATAATTCTCCATACAGTAAATGATGGGCCCCATCTATTGCTCCATATACAATGGGCCTCATATAATGCTCCATACAGTATATGATCGGCCCCATATGGGCCCCATCTATTGCTCCATATACAATGGGCCTCATATAATGCTCCATACAGTATATGATCGGCCCCATACAGTATACTGAGTCCCATATATTGCTCCATACAGAATGGGCCCCATATGATGCTCCTTACAAAATGGGTCCCATATAATGCTCCAAAAATAATTGGCCCCATAAGATGCTCCATGTATAATGGGCCCCATATAATGCTCCATATATATTTGGCCATATAAAATGCTCCATATACGAGGGGCGATCCAAAAGTAATGATAATCAATACTAAACACAATGAATATAGTCAAAAAAATTTTTTATTTTTCTACATAGTCTCCTAACAAGTCTATACATTTAGTTCATCTCTTTTCTAAACTTAGAATTACCTTCGAAAAAAATTCTTGATCTTGACCCTCAAAAAAATCCCCAACAGCGGTTATCACGTCGCTATTGTCGTCAAATTTCTTGCCCCGGAGGTGTTCCTTGAGCCGAGGAAAGAGAAAGAAGTCACTGGGGGCTAGATCTGGCGAATAGGGGGGGGTGTTCCACCAGTTCAAAGCCCGCTTCTTGAATGGTAGCCATGGCAACTGCAGCTTTGTGAGCCGGCGCGTTATCTTGGTGAAACAGCACTCCAGCCCGCAGTTTGCCGCGCCTTTTCTCCATGATAGCCTCCCGCAATCTTCTTATTTGCTCTGCGTAGTAGGAGCCCGTAATAGTGGCTCCCTTCTCCAAGTAGTCCACCATAATAATTCCTTCAGCGTCCCAAAAAACGGACGCCATAACCTTCCCTGCTGAGCTTGACACTTTGAATGTCTTCGGCGTCGGTTCGTCGGCTCATTTCCATGTCATCGATTGTTGTTTAGTTTCGGAATCAAAGTGGTGGATCCAGGTCTCGTCCATGGTCAAAAAACGTGACAAAAAATTTTCCTTGTCTGCTTGGAACTTTTCGAGATTTGCTATTGAAATGTCAACTCGTTTCTTCTTTTGCTCGTCGGTTAACATTTTTGGCACCCAACGAGCAGAGACCTTTCTCATATGCAATTCTTTTGCAAGGATTCTTTGAATACTGCCATATGAGATCCCTGTGACCTCAGCTACATGCCTGATAGTCACTCTTCGATCTGCCAATACAACTTCTTCAACTTTTTTCACGTTTTCTTCATTGAGGGACGTGGATGGGTGTCCTTCATGATGTTCATCTTCCGTCGATATTCTTCCCAGCTTAAATTCCTTGGCCCAGCGTGCAACTGTGGAATATGGAGGAGAAGAGTCCCCCAATGTTTCCACCAAGTCGCTGTGTATGTCTTTGGTAGTCATTTTTTTCAAGCAGAGGTATTTGATGACAGCTCTGAGCTCGTTTTTTTCCATTTTGATGTTCACTCCTTGGCAGTTCATATTCAAATGAATGTAGCTCCCGGGAATCGTGGTCTATTTAAGTGATTTTTTTTTTTCCAGGACTAATGGGTACCTAAGAGAGAAGAAAACATTTTGTTTTAATTTCTGTGTGCAATAGAAATAACCGATTATCATTACTTTTGGATCGCCCCTCGTATAATTAGTCCCATAAGATGCTTCATATATTATTGGCCCCATATACTGCTCCATATGTAATTGGCCCCATATACTGCTCCATTTGTAATTGGCCCCATATACTGCTCCATATTGAATTGGCCCCATAAGATGCTCCATATTAAATTGGCTCCACATAATGCTCCCTATAGAATTGGCTTCATAAGATGCTCCCTATATTATTGGCCCCATAAGATACTCCATATAGAATTAGCCCCATATATTGCTCCAAATATTAAAAAAAATGAAATACTCACCTCTCGTTGCTTGACGCTGCTCTGCTCTGGACTCCTCAGCGTCGGCGTCTTCCTGCTCTCTGTGCTGCAACTGCTCAGGCAGAGGGCACGCACTGGTGATGTCATCACGCCCTCTGACCTGAACGTCACAGTCAGAGGATGGAAGACACTGCAGCGCTGGAACCGGGAGAGGTAAGTATCGCAAGTGCCGGGGCCCGGAGCAGGCGCGGGGTCCACTCGCGGGGGCCAGCACTATAGCACGCCAGTGTCCCCAATGGCGAGTGGGCCCCCTGCCTGCTCAGGGCCCCGGCACTTGCCCTGGTGCGCTGGGTGCTGATGCCGGCCCTGCAAACACAGTATGTGAGCAGGACTAAAGCCACCACTGACCACTGACCATTGCCCGGACTAGCGACGTCATTGCAGTGTATACAGTACAGACCAAAAGTTTGGACAAACCTTCTCATTTAAAGATTTTTCTGTATTTTCATGACTATGAAAATTGTACATTCACACTGAAGGCATCAAAACTATGAATTAACACGTGGAATTATATGCCAAGAATGTGCAAAGCAGTCATCACCTAGAATATAAGACATAATTTCAGTTGTTTCACACTTTTTTGTTAAGTATATAATTCCACATGTGTTAATTCATAATTTTGATGCCTTCAGTGTGAATGTACAATTTTCATAGTCATGAAAATACAGAAAAATCTTTTAATGAGAAGGTGTGTCCAAACCTTTGGTCTGTACTGTATGTTAGCAGGACTAAAGCCACCACTGACCATTGCCCAGACTAGCGACGTCATAGCAGTGTATATGTTAGCAGGACTAAAGCCACCACTGACCGTTGCCCAGACTAGCGACATCATTGCAGTGTATATGTGAGCAGGACTAAAGCCACCACTGACCGTTGCCCAGACTAGCGACGTCATTGCAGTGTATATGTTAGCAGGACTAAAGCCACCACTGACCATTGCCCAGACTAGCGACGTCATTGCAGTGGATATGTTAGCAGGATTAAAGCCACCACTGACCATTGCTCGGACTAGTGACGTCATTGTAGTGTATATGTGAGCAGGACTAAAATCACCATTGACCGTTGCCTGGACTAGTGACATCATTGTAGTGTATATGTGAGCAGGACTAAAGCCACCACTAACTGTTGCCCGGACTAGTGACGCCATTGTAGGGTATATATGAGCAGGACTGAAGCCACCACTGACCATTGCCCGGACTAGTGATGTCATTGTAGTGTATATGTGAGCAGGACTAAAATCACCATTGACCGTTGCCCGGACTAGTGACATCATTGTAGTGTATATGTGAGCAGGACTAAAGCCACCACTAACTGTTGCCCGGACTAGTGATGTCATTGTAGGGTATATATGAGCAGGACTGAAGCCACCACTGACCGTTGCCCGGACTCGGACTAGTGACGCCATTGTAGTGCATACGTGAGCAGGACTTAAGCTGCCACTGACCATTACCTGGACTAGTGATACCATTGTAGTGTATATGTGAACAGAACTAAAGAAGCCACTGACCATTGCCCGGACTAGTGACGTCATTGTATTGTATATGTGAGCAGGACTGAAGGCACCACTGACCATGCCTGGACTAGTGATGTCATTGTAGCGTATATGTGCACTGACCGTTGCCCGGATTAGTGACATCATTGTAGTGTTGTCTTGAAGCTCAGCAAATCGCAATCTGTCTGTGTTCAGGGATTTGATCAGAATACATGCTATATATGATGACTTCCATTCTGTGTTCTCAGTTTTGCAGTAAATGCTTTGGAGGACATTACAGGAGTTTTACATTGGAGATCGTAAATAATAGATGTCCATTGTATGGAATAAGTGATGAGATTGTCACCGGCATTTTATCAGGAATACGGCTGACCCTAACTATAGTGGATCTGCTGAGCTTCCTGCCATGTGATTAGTGGTTACATAAATCCATATATAACTGCATACTCTCGGCTCTTGGAACATCTAGGCAATCATGATTGTGTAATCTTAAAAATGCATTTTGAATCCATGCTTCAGAGTAAATGGCCTAACATACCCCATTGTGCGCCATAACGCTATGACATATAGTTCATCGTCTGTGCATAATTCTCTTAAACTGAACAGGAAGCAAATAAATGTTCAAATCCAGCCCATGTATATTCAGCGGGTACTGTGATGCCACGCTATTTCCTCTGCTATTGTGAGAAGTGCTTTTATCCATTACCTCATGCTGGTACCTTGCAGTATAATAATTGTTGGGGTTGCAGGTAATTTTACTTTTATCTCTGCCCAATGTCTTTGACATTGCACGCACTTTTCTCTTGTATTGTAGTACATGTAGGAACATCAGTCGGTTTAGACAGAAATTCTTCTAAATACTCCTTTACATTTGCGCTCAAGCTGTTATGCATGATATTCCGCATCCCTTTAATCTAGGCCTCCATTCCCTGACTCTTCTTAGCACTATGGATGCCGCAGAGTCCATTACATGCCGCACTGCTGAGAGCAGGTGAAAGGCAGCTGATACGTAATTAGTTAATAAAACCAGTTGTATATCACGTTAAATGTAGACTTCTATGCAAGTCAGCACAACATGCCAGAACCTCAGTCACGGAGTAAACCAGGGATATATCGTGGCTCAGTCAGAACTGTGCTGAATAGTCATCGGTGCATGACCAGGGTTTAAAGTGGCCACTTGAAAATGGAAAAATTCAACATTAATATACATAAGTGAGTCATTTTTCCATTCTCTGCTTTAGACATACACTTTTAGATATTTTACTTAAGGGGAGGTTCGCACAACCATTTTCCCTCCATCTGAGAATAATAGTTTTCGGTAATTATTCTGATCAGAGTTTGATCAGAGTAGCATCAGTTTTTCTTGGTGGTGGAGAGAAAAAAAATTGTTTCTCCACCCTGTCCAATCTGTCAGTGCATGAAAATTGGACCACCATCTGACCTCGGCCCGGTGTTTTACATGGACCCATAGACTGGCATAGCCGATTTTGATCTGACAATTAGATCAAAATGGGACATGTCTCCAATTTTTTCTTCGGAACCCTCGGTCCCAGGAAAAAAAAATCAGAAATTTGCAAAGCCCCATAGAATATCACGGGCATGAGTGCTATCTGTGATATCACGCGTAGCCCTCGTCCCATATAATCGATTGTATGCACGAACCCTACAGCAAAATGTGGCATCTAACTAGAAGTTACACTCTTAGTTACTGCTCTACAGAATAATCCCAGATCCTAACATCATGTACAGATAGGGTTGACCTCACGTATTATAGACAGTTATTAGGAGTACATCAGTAAATGTGGTGCTCACAATGTTAACTATTCCCCAATAAATATCAACTGTTCCAACAGTTTCTTTATTTGTGTTAAACCGGACCACTTACTTGCCATAAATCTGTAATTTTTACCTGGTTCAAAGACCAGTGTTCTCCTGAATCTGGAGTTATTTTTCCTTTATCCCAGTGCATCGCAATCTCCCAGATACAGCCCTTTTCTGCATGCAAATCTCGTCTTGTGAGCCAAAGGGGTGTGATCCCATGAAGACTAGCATGGAAAAGTGTTGATGACCCCGCCCCCTTGACTTCCAGACAAGATTTACATACAGGGAACCAAGGGCCATATCTCAGGAATGGAGATTTGCAGGAACAAAAGAAAAACAACTCCAGATTCAGGAGAACAGAGTTTTTTTTTTCACTAGGTAAAAAATGCATATATGTGGCAAGTGAAAGGTAAAATGGACATAATATTGGATATGTATTGTTATTTTTTTCCAATCAGCATAGTATAGGACACATTAAATAAATAGATTTCAGCTTAGAAAGAAGCATAGCTAGTGGATATAATAAGCAATTCTTCTATGTTTCCATATTACTTCATATACGAGGTCCAACGTAGCTTAGAAATGCGTGATATCTGTAACCTGATAACTTTTATCACTGACCAAGGCTCTGTTTGTGGATTTCCACATAGAAAATCAGAATAGTGCGGTAGAATGCTCGACTGAAGGACAAAGGTACAATAAGCATTTGGCAGGATTTAGACCCTATCATGACCCCACCATTAAGTACAAAATACTTCTGTTCCAGCCGCCCTCACTTAATTTGCCATTACCTGTGTTAAATTAAACAATGCTTCAAAAACAGTTTTCTAATGAATTAATTCAGGTCGGACACCTGCTTTAGTGGTTTCAGTGGGAATAATGGAGCAGAACATCGTGTACTGGGTTGTATGGGTCATGTTGGAGCAACTGCTGAATCAAGTAATGACATCCACAGCAATCAGATATCCTGTCATTTCAAGTGTCTGCCCTGTTACAGGAGAAAAGTTGCTCCATTAGCACTGTCTGTTTTAGCCTGTCCTGCCATTCCGAAAGAGAGACAGCACGAAGAAATCTCCAGAGCAAAGCTGGAAATGACTTTGCTGCAGTCAGCAATTTAGGCTAGGTATATTTCTCATGAGCCAAAGAATGAACAATGAAAAATATTAAGTGTTTCGGGGGCTATAAGACAAAATGGTAAAAGAAAACCAGGTAGCATCACTTTTAGAGTATTTCCTTGCAGGTGAGTCCCTCCTTAAAGGGGTATATCTTGAGAAGTGATGGCATATAACTACAATATGCCATCAGTTTATGCCAGACCCTGACCAAGCCTGAGAATGAAGGGTCTTCAGGGCTGGTTTTCCTTTACAGTCATTCCCTGTACTGGTGTACATGACAAAAGCAGCACAGCTGTGCAGGGCAACTGCAGAAGAGCTGTGCAGAGAAACTGCAGAACAGCTGGGCAGGGCAGCTGCAGCACAGCTGGGCAGGGCAACTGCGGAACAGCTGGGCAGGGTAAATGCAGCACAGCTGGGCAGGGTAAATGCAGCACAGCTGGGCAGGGCAACTGGGGAACAGCTGGGCAGGGCAACTGCGGAACAGCTGGGCAGGACAACTGCAGCACAGCTGGGCAGGGCAACTGCGGAACAGCTGGGCAGGGCATCTGCGGAACAGCTGGGCAGGGCAACTGCGGAACAGCTGGGCAGGGCAACTGCGGAACAGCTGGGCAGGGCAACTGCGGAACAGCTGTGCAGGGCAACTGCGGAACAGCTGGGCAGGACAACTGCGGCACAGCTGGGCAGGACAATTGCAGCACAGCTGGGCAGGGCAACTGCGGAACAGTTGGGCAGGGCAACTGCGGAACAGCTGGGCAGGGCAACTGCAGCACAGCTGGGCAGGGCAACTGTGGAACAGCTGGGCAGGGCAACTGCGGAACAGCTGGGCAGGACAATTGCAGCACAGCTGGGCAGGGCAACTGCGGAACAGCTGGGCAGGGCAACTGCGGAACAGCTGGGCAGGGCAACTGCAGCACAGCTGGGCAGGGCAACTACGGAACAGCTGGGCAGGACAACTGCAGCACAGCTGGGCAGGGCAACTGCAGCAGAGCTGGGCAGGACAACTGCAGCAGAGCTGGGCAGGACAACTGCGGAACAGCTGGGCAGGGCAACTGCAGCAACTGCAGCACAGCTGGGCAGGGCAACTGCAGTACAGCTGGGCAGGGCAACTGCAGCACAGCTATTTTCTAGTAAATTGGGCCAGCTGCAGTTATCTGCACTGCCAAGTACCTGGAGCACTACTGTGAAATGGAAAAATGGGAAGTGCCCCAGCTCTGAATCAGAGCCATGGCTTCTACATTTTCAGGATTAATAGAGTTCCAAGGGACAGAACATGCTATCACTCTTTGAGATATGAAAACCCTTTATAAATAGTTGTCCTGGACTGGTGTGAAGTCTGTTAATATTCTATCCAGCTGTTAGTTACCTGCATATAGGCAAATGATGCAGGGTGACAAGCATTATGCGGCCACTATGGCTCTAGTAAGAGGTAACATCCTATTACAATAATATGGAATGGTGATAATCAGTGGTTGTCGTCACTGAAAGCCCAGCACAAAGATAACTTAGAATCTGCAGAATAGAATAACAAAAGACTTCGCACAATAGGACAACCCGAGAACTAAAATTTCCAGGTACTTTTAAGGATTTAACATGGAAATGCTCTCAAAATCATAACAATTACTCCATGTACAGTCATAGCTGTGAATTAAATGAGTTTTGATAATATATTCTTCCTGTAAAACTAAAGATACCACACAACATTAAAACTTCAATCTCATGCTTTAGATTTGTTAGCTTGCCTTTAAAGTTCTATACACCTTTGCACACAATTTTTTCCTATTGCTCATTTTCTTCCTAAATACAAGGTTAAAGAAGCCCTCACATCCATTTTTTTTTATTAAAAGGTGTATATATGTGCATGTAATGTAGAGTGAGGGTATTAATATGCACTCTAATATACACGCTATCCCCAGTGTCCAAGGCCGTTCTGCTCTGCTTCTCAGTGATGTCACCACTTTGCAGAGACTCTCTGGATCACACTGTGCTCTGCGTGATCCGGATAGGGCTTTTACAATGTAAGTCTATGGAGCGTCAGAACAAGGCTCGATACACTTACATTGCAAAAGATACTTCTGGCTCACACAGAGCATAGAGTGAGAATGCTACTCAATATTGTGGTGATGTCACTGAGAAACTAAGCAAAATGTTGCTGGACACCGGAGAGAGTGGTGTTTATGTTGCAGCCAATGGCAGGGGTAACATTTCACGGGTAGAGGGAA
This sequence comes from Ranitomeya variabilis, assembly GCF_051348905.1. Lineage (NCBI taxonomy): Eukaryota > Metazoa > Chordata > Amphibia > Anura > Dendrobatidae > Ranitomeya > Ranitomeya variabilis. Next base: position 255,126,502 of record NC_135236.1, on the reverse strand, counting down.
GAATGGATTCAATTAAATTTCAACAAATTCTTGATGCAAACATAACACCATCTGTAAAAAAGCTGAAGTCGAAAAGAGGACGGCATCTACAAATGGATAATGATCCTAAACACACGTCAAAATCCACAATAGGCTACCTCAAAAGGTGCAAGCTGAAGGTTTTACAATGGCCCTCACAGTCACATGATCCGAACATCATTGAAAATCTGTGGCTAGACCTCAAAATAGCAGTGCATGCAAGATGACCCCAGACTCTCACAGAACTGGAAGAATTTTACAAGGAAGAATGGATGAAAATCCCTCAAACAAGAATTGGCTAGAAAAAGCATTTACAAGGCGTGATACTTTCAAAAGGGGATGCTACTATGTACTATCCATGCAGGGTGGCCAAACTTTTGCATCAACTAGCTTTCTTTTTGTTTGTTTTTAAAATGTAAAAGATGAAAATATTTTTTTTTGCCTAAAATACAAAGGAAATCTGTCATGGGAGAGACACACAACATATAAATCTGAAACTTGAATCAGGCTTCAGATTGTAAATCAAGGCTAAAACTGAATGAAAAGATAAAAACACTGCAGACTAAAATATAATGCAGTTATATTACCTAAAAGTATCAACTAACATATGTAAAAATTATTATTTCCATGTCAAAGTGTCCATAGCCTTTTCCATATCTCCCATAAAGTTGACTCTTTCACTCTGTGAACTTCTACCTATCAATATGCCATAAATGTCTCAATTGAGAAAACTTTTTAACATGCAGAACACTGTCTTTCTTTTGAGATTTCGGTGTTCATAAAATAGCAGGGTCTTAGACAATGAATTTTACAGAGATCAGTGTAAATATTTGGAGCTTCCTGAAGTGAGAAAAAATTGGTCGGTAGAATTGACAGATAGAAGTTAGATAGGAAAATAATAAGAAAGTCAGAACACAGAACTTCATTTTACAATTCAAATTCTTCCAAACCAAGAAAAGGAAAACAGCGGTCTTCACTAGTCCATCTGTACAGGACAGATTTATCTGTATGATTCAAGGTGTGGGCATAGGTCTGCAAGAATATGAGCGCCTAGACACCTCTAGACACTGGAACTTTTAAGGTATTGTATATCATATGAAAAAATAAAAGATGGAAACAAACTAACAAGAGAAAGTATGAAAAAATAAAGAAGGAAAAGGTCACTGAAAAATAAGGATATATTATGTTGTGAGCACCAAGATCTTATACTAAGAGCGATGGCAACAAAGAGCTTTTATATGCAAATATTTAAGAACTGTCAACAGAAAATCATGAACCGAGAAATGATAAATGTGTGAATTCTACCTTGTGAAAGACCTTGGATCAGTCATTGAATTCGTGCTTGACAAAGACTTGAGTAATTTGAGGGTAACTCAACTTGTAAACTGAAAGAATATGGTGAATATTTTTAAACAGACATACTAAAAAAGCTTTAACCACATGGCAAGTGGAAAAGCAGATGATGACTTAATTCAGAAAAAAAAAATAATGCTCAAGTTAGAGCCCCAGAATTATTACATAATTCTTTAAGCTGCCCTGAGTTTTGGATTAAAAGGCAGTTTTTGTAATCTGGTCTATTTATAACTTTTTAGCAGCGAGCACCACGCTAAATGTGAAGTCCATCAGGCTGTAATATGGCTCAAATTAAATAAAATAAGTTTATTAAGCTGCTATATACTATTACCGGTGGCTGCACCATGAACATAAACGTTGTACAAAGCATTTTATGTAAAGGGATAATTTATTCAGCAAATGGATGGTATATAGAAGAGAATGTGCCCATTGCTTACTGGCTCCATTCAGTGCACATATCAGGGATTTGGGGATGACCTTGGCTTAACTAATATACATTGTGAAATCTTAGTTTAATTGAAAAAATAAAATTTTTAAAAATGCATCTCAATCCATTGTATAGCAGCATTTACATGTTTATCTTGTTACATGGTCGACTAACCTACAACATGAAATGGCACCAAATGAAACCAATTCATGTCATATAGCTTCTTAGACTCTGATAACGGAGATCTGTCAGCAGGTTTTTGCTATGGAATCATAGAGTAGCATGATGTAGAGGATGAGAGCCTGATTCCAGTGATGTATCACTTATTAGGCTGCGTGTTGCTATTTCAATAAAATCTGTGTTTTATTAGCAGGAGATTATCACTGCAGAACTAGGTGTTTCTGCCACATAGTCCTCTTGCTCTGTCCAACCACACCCCGACCATTGATTAGCAGCTTTCTGTATATGTACGGTGTACTCAGAACAATGCCAATCAGTGGTGTGGGTCTATATACGGTTCAGCATTGATCTGCAGCAGAGAAAACTGTGAATGTATCAAAATGACAGCATGCATAACAGCAAGTGACTTGTCACTGGAATCAGGGTATCAGCCCCCATATAATGCTACTCTCACATTACATAGTAAAAACCTGGTGACAGATTCCCTTTAAAATCTGTTTGATACAATTCTGATTTTCTCTTTCAGTATTGGAACAGAGTAACAGAATTCATGGCAAGGACAGATGCATTACATGAGGAATGTAGATAACACCCGAAAATCTTAATTGAAAACAATATGGTCAGTTTGATTTCCATTATACTTTCTGTCATTTACAGAACATTATAGTCACTGTTCTCCTTCGGGTGCAGTTACATCCATCATGTAATGGATCGGTCCTCTGCATGCCTTCAGAGAAAACAGAAAAGATAAGGATAGTTTTTCTTCTAACTTTTTCTTTTTTTTCTGGATCCGCACATCTTTTGCTGATCTCTTTGGAAATCAATGGATCAACTATGCTAAAATCCAACCCATCTGTCCTCTATCTCCAAAGAAACGAGACATCTGGATTTGCTGTGCTGCTCCCATTCACATCAGACTGACAGAGCATCCTATTAAAATTGATAGTATCAGCTGATGTAAACCTGGTGGAATTAAATTATCATTTCCTCTAAGGCAAAAAGTTAAACAAACTTGGTATAATGGAAAGCTGTGCAAAAATGTTAGAACATTTTATTCTTGGGCCTTTAATAAAAAAAAAAAATAGTGGTAGAGGCTTATAAAAACAGGGTGTGGCCAACACACACTATTGCGCGGTAACTCCCTGCAGACGATCAATGCAATGGTTTGTGTAACCTCGCGTGTGCATAGCGCATGCACAGGATTACAGCGCCCATCAGGTCAGTGTGACGCTTATGGGAGGGGGTACCATTATAATGAAGTCAGGAGGGAGTGATTTCTTCCAGGCACCACTCACTCCGGAGCCTGGAAGAAATTATTAGCATGTAGCATTATAAATGCATTTCTCAAGATCTACACCGCAGCTATGAGGCATACAGGTAAGACTGGTTTAACCATTCTAATACCTGTATACCCATAGTAATAGATCAAAATCATCAAGGGGGTGACAGATTCCCTTTAAGCTTTGTGCACCACAAAATAAATTAGGCACATCTTACTCCAGCACGCTTATGGTTCAATTACTTGAGCCACTCCTCTAAGCCAAAAAAATTGTGCAACTATGAACTGCACTAAAATTTACAACTGGTATGTTAACTACAAGGTGGGCCATTTATATGGATACACCTGGGTGGGCCATTTATAAAGTTACATCCAAAATGGCTGACTACAAAATGGCCGCCATGGTCACCACCCATCTTGAAAAGTTTTCCCCCTCCCATATACTAATGTGCCACAAGCAGGAAGTTAATATCACCAACCATTCCCATTTTATTTAGGTGTAAGCATGAACATGGCCCACCCAGGTTTATCCCCATATATGGCCCACCCTGAATTCCGGACCACCGATAGACTTTAACAGCCAGGCAGTTCACACTTTACTCTGCACTGACATTCTAAAATTTAACACCACATATTAGCTTGATTATTAACACATTGTCCGAAAACAGCATTGAAACAAAGGTGAATGTCAAATGCAAAGCCAAAATCTGAAAATTCTCCGAAATCTTGCCTGCAGTTTTCGTTTTATAAATGACCTCCAGTATGTCCCTTTACTGGGGAGAACTCCTGCGAAATTATTGTCTGCGATGTTCACTGCCTTCACATTGGGGTGTGCTGAGGCGTGCGACGTACTCTTCCAGTTTATGTGTGTTTTCATGCAATGTCTTATTTACATTAATGTCTCCGATATATAACGCTACAGCTCACCTGTATGGAGGGATGCATTTGCTTTGCTGCCTTTCTACAGATGTGATTGCTCTACCTATCCTTTAATTTCACTGGAGATGTGTAAAATGCACCTAGCTTACATTTCAGCAGTTACTGATTACATGATTATTATAATCAACTATAATCCTCTCTGTTATTGCGGATATTTTGGATTGGGGACACATTTCTCTGAGCTGTATAGTTACAGGATTAAGATGAGAATTTAATATAATGGATAGATAGATTTAGCTCTTAGTGTACAAAATCATTAAGTAAAGGAAAAAAACAGCGACACTTGACCACATTCTTTAATGTTGTAAAACAAAAAGAAAATGGAAGACTATTTGTACATAAATGGCAACCAGCAGTCCTGTTATAGTACGGCATTACAGCTAAGTAATGATTTACAGTATATACACCTCCGCTACTGCTATGCTGCTGATTATCCTGCATACTACCCTGCGCAAGGACTCAGCAGACATTAGTCTAATGTGTTTGGCCAACAGTATTCTAAAGTGTGAAAAGTGACAAAAATGAAAATGTTATTACAAATGGCAAATGTATAATCAAGATACCTGGTGTCCTCATCAAAAACTCCGCTGCCATCCATGTGTTTAAATCCCATTTTTATCTACACAAATGGCTGCCACAGTACCAGAGTTTGCTATGCAGAGTGTTCATCCAAAGTCTCACACATAGACTAAATGGACGTCAGCATCAAAATTGGCGCTAGTCCATGAAAGAGAAGTGGAAAGGGATGGGTTGACTTAGATTTGCTATGAAAACCTGGCATTGTGAAATCTGTGATGGTCATTTGTGACTACATAGCGGCAGGATTGTTACTGTGGACGGTATCAGGTATGTTGGCTGCAATGTACCGTAAAGGTTTTCACTTGAGGTTCACATTGAGTGGACCATAAAAGGCAGTTGTATGCCTCTAAATTGATATAATTGTTTAAAGGTAGATTTATGTATTTCACTTGCTTACATAATGCCACATCGGGGCTTACATAATGCCACATCGGGGCTCACAATGTAAAATTCTCAACCAGTATGTCTTCACAGAGTCAGAGGAAACCCACACAAACACAGGGAGAACAAACAAACTCCTTGTAGATGTTGTACTTGGTGGGGATTGAACCTGGACCCCAGAGCAAAAGTGCTAACTACTGAGTCATCGGGCTACCTCAACCTTGACTTTCAGTAGGAACACTAAGTGGATCCAAATCACCTTTTACATCAATCTGCACACAAGTCAGTTATGATGTAGATGTGGACATGGCTGTTGAGTTACTTGACATGTGAGGGGATACAATGACCACAATGGTCAAACATTTAAATAATTTGTGGCATATTCCAATTGACTACTGAACACCCTATAAATTAAAAACTGGAGGATTGTGACAAAGGAGCATTGGAACGGTCAAGAGATTAGAAAGGTTTTTTTCAACTACTGAAGAACAACTTTTGAACCAATATCATTTTTAATGACTTTTTTCATTAGGCCTTTTGACAGATTCCCTTTAAAATCTGTTTGATACAATTCTGATTTTCTCTTTCAGTATTGGAACAGAGTAACAGAATTCATGGCGAGGACATAGGGGTGGAGCCGCATATTCATCACTGTAATGAGCGGCACCACGTGACCGCTCATACAGGAGAAGCTGCGGCGCTGAGAGGACGCATCGAGGGAGCTGGGTGAATATTTTATTTCCAGCGGGCGCACAGGGGGTGGGAGGGGGGTGGTGACAAAGATCTTTATTTCAACCACAAAAAAAAACAATGATTTTTCATTCCTTCTCTCCAGCGAACGCTGCTGGAGAGAAGAAATGAATGGCGGCTTCAGCACCCAAAGCAGGGGACAGCGCTTACTGTAGCGCTGTCTCCTGCACGGTCCGTGTGGTACCCAGTCAGCACACGGGAGGCACACGGCTGCCGCACGTGTGCCACACTGATGTGCCACGTGAGCTCACGGACACACAGACACGGATAACTCCGGTACCGATTTTTCCGTACCGGAATTATCTGGACGTGTGGGACAGGCCTTACAGAAAGTTATTTCAGATATTTACTTTGCACCTAAAACAAACATAATTTCCAAAAAACGCTTAGAAACAGATCAATCCAGTTATAATTCACTGTATCAAAATTCCAGTGCTCAAAAGTTTATATACAACAAGATAACAGTGCCTTTAAATAGCCTGGAAATGTATAGAACATTATTCCATAGCTTTAGAAGCTCCTGACAGGCTCATTGAAATAATTTGAGTTAAATGTAGGTGTACATATGGAAATATCATAAAAGGTTAGTCTCATCTTCTATCACCAGGGTCACACCGCTCATTTGCCTCTGGGCTTATTGGGGTGTGTGCACTACAGAAGAGAAGTGTTTGCAAGCTCTATAGCAAAGATCTTACAATCATTTTCGCCTTGCCTAAAAATCCAGCCACCTCTGCAGTCTATCAGACAACCTAGTCAATAGGCAGTAAACTATACAATTAAAAATCTCTCTGCTTTTTTAGAACGGAGAGGATTCTTAATAAGAGGTAATTACTTGTTTTTAAAAGTGCTCACTAGTAAACATCTTTAACACTTACCTTCAAGGCCTACTTGCCTCTTTGTTTGACATCAAGGGAACATCAAAACAAAGGAGCCAAGACATGACAAAAAGAATTATGGATCTCTACCAGTCTGGCACATCCTTGGTAGCAATGTCCAAATGCCTGAGGCTACTATGTTCATCTGCTCAACCATAATCTGCAACTTTAAACACTATGGCACAGCTTAAACACAGCGAAATACTTCCGGGACATAGTGCGCCGGCGCATGCACACTAATGCTTTTTGGCTTTGCCCGCAGTTGGGCAAAGCACACTGCGCGTGCGCAAGGCAAGATTGCCATGTGCACGCGTGTTCTACGGAGGAAAGCGAATCAACTTCAAGACAATATTGCGGCCAGCGTGCGGCCAGCGGGAAAGGAAGGGGTGAATAAAAGCCCTGAAAACACCGCTCATCGGACCGAAAAAAGGGCCCGCCAAATTCAGGTGACAGGTTCCCTTTAAAACCAATAATACCAAACAATAGCCACGCATGTAAAATTCGAGATTACCAAGAATGCGATGAAGGAAATAAAAGCTGATATAAATCATTGTCTCTAGTAGTATTATGACATTTTACAGTGACTTGCAAAACTATTCACCCTATTGGCCTTTTACCTATTTTATTACATTACAAACTGTGTTTAAGTATTTTTGTAATCCAATTTGTGTGTGATGCATCAGCACTAAGTAGACTAAGGGTACTGTCACACAGTGCCATTTTGATCGCTACGACGGTACGATTCGTGACGTTCTAGCGATATCCATACGATATCGCAGTGTCTGACACGCAGCAGCGATCAGGGACCCTGCTGAGAATCGTACGTCGTAGCAGATCGTATGGAACTTTCTTTCGTCGCTTGATCACCCGCTGACATCGCTGGATCGTTGTGTGTGACAGCGATCCAGCGATGTGTTCGCTTGTAACCAGGGTAAACATCGGGTAACTAAGCGCAGGGCCGCGCTTAGTAACCCGATGTTTACCCTGGTTACCAGCGTAAACGTAAAAAAAACAAACAGTACATACTCACATTCCGGTGTCTGTCCTCCGGCGTCTCAGCTTCTCTGCACTGTGAGCGCCTGCCAGCCGGAAAGCGAGCACAGCGGTGACGTCTGACGTCACCGCTCTGCTTTCCGGCCGCTGTGCTTACACAGTGCAGAGAAGCTGAGACGCCGGAGGACAGACACCGGAATGTAAGTATGTACTGTTTGGGTTTTTTTACGTTTACGCTGGTAACCAGGGTAAACATCGGGTTACTAAGCGCGGCCCTGCGCTTAGTAACACGATGTTTACCCTGGTTACCCGGGGACTTCGGCATCGCTCCAGCGCCGTGATTGCAACGTGTGACCGCAGTCTACGACGCTGGAGCGATACTTATACGATGCTACGACGTCACGGATCGTGCCGTCGTAGCGATGTAAATGGTACTGTGTGACGGTACCCTAAGTTGATGAAGTGAAGTGAGAAAAATATAGGCATACATTACATTTATTGGATCAAATAACTTAACCCCTTCAAGACGCAGCCCTTTTTCATTTTTCGTTTTCGTTTTTCGCTCCCCTCCTTCCCAGAGGCATATCTTTTTTATTTTTCCATCAATATGGCCATGTGAGGGCTTATTTTTTGCGGATGCAGTTGTACTTTTGAACACACTATTGGTGTTACCATGTCTTGTACCAGAAAACGGGAAAAAAATTCCAAGAGTTGTGAAAAGTGCAAGTCCACACTTGTTTTTTCCTTGGATTTTTTTGCTAGGTTCACTAAATGCTAAAACTGACCTACCGATATGATTCTCCAGGTCATTATGCGTTCATAGACACCAAACATGTCTAGGTTATTTTTTATCTAAGTGGTGAAAAAAAATTCCAAACTTTGTAGTAAAAAAAAAATTGTGCCATTTTCCGATGCATGTAGCGTTTCCATTTTTCGGGATCTCAGTCAGGTTAGGGCTTATTTTTTGCGTGCAGAGCTGACGTTTTTAATGATACCAATTTTGTGCAGATACGTTCTTCTGATCGCCCATTATTGCATTTTAATGCAATGTCACGGTGACCAAAAAAACCCCGTAATTCTGGCGTTTTGAATTTTTTTCCCACTGCGCCGTTTAGCGATCAGGTTAATCAAGTTTTATTTTTTTTATTGTTTTATTTTGAATGGGGCGAAAGGGGGGAGATTTAAACTTGTATATTTTTTTTTTCATATTTTTAAAACATTTTTTTTTCACTTTTGCCATGCTTCAATAGCCTAGAAGCTGGCATAGCCTGATCGGCTCTGCTACATAGCAGTGATCATCAGATCGCTCCTATGTAGCTGAATTACAGGCTTACTATGAGCGCCGACCACAGGTTGGCGCTCACAGCAAGCCAGCATAAACAACCAAAGAGGTCTCAAGGAGACCTCAGGTTGTCATGCCAATGCATCGCTGACCCCCGATCATGTGATGAGGGTCGGCGGTGCGCGCATTTCCGGCCCGATGGCCGGAAGCGGTAGTTAAATGCCGCTGTCAGCGTTTGACAGCGGCATTTAACTAGTTAATAGCAGCAGATGGATCGCGATTCCACATACCGCTATTGCGCGCACATGTCAGCTGTACAAAACAGCTGACATGTCGCGACTTTGATGTGGGCTCAGCGCCGGAGCCCACATCAAAGGGGGAGACACGACATGCGCCGTACTAGTACGGCACATGTCGTGAAGGGGTTAAAACTGGCATGTGCATATGTGTTCACCCCTTTTGCTATGAAACCCTAAAAAATTCTGGTGCAAGCAATTACCTTCATAAGTTGCATGTTTAGTAAAAGGATGTCTATATACACCTTTTGTGAAAGGCCACAGTAGCTGCAACACCATTAAGCAAGAGGCATCACTAACCAATAAAAAACGTAAAGAGTAAAGACCAAGGAGATCTCCAAAGAAGTCAGGGACAAAGTTGTTGAGAAGTACAAGTCAGAGTTGGGGTTTAAAAAAAAATACTGAAGTCTGTATCCTCCATGTTTTAAGTTTGTGAATAAAGAAAACTCTTTTTTTACGGACTCGGTAAAGCTGGACATTCTTTTCTTTTTTGGTATAAAAAAAATCCCAATCTCTGGTGATCTGCTGGAGCACCATCAAATCCATTATCATAAAATTGAAAGAACATGGTACAACAACAAACCTGCCTAGAAAGGACTGCCACCAAAACTCTCAGGCAAGGAGGGCATTAATCAGAGAGACAGAGCACAGACCAAAGGTAACCCTGAATGAACTGCAGAGTTCCCAAGCAGAAACTGAAGTCTCTATCAATACGACCACAATAAGCCGTACACTCCATAGAGGTGGACTGTATGGAATAGTGGGCAGGAAAAAAGCCCTTATTTACGCACAAAAGTTGTAAGGCTTGCTTTGAGTTTGCCAAAAGACATGTGGGGGACTCCCCAATTGTATGGAGGAAGGTGCTGTGGTCAGATGAGACCAAAATCGAACTTTTAGACCACCAAGGTAAACACTATCTAGCAGCAAATCAACACAGCTCATTATCCCAAGAACACCATCCCCACAATGAAACATGATGGTGGCAGCATGTGGGAATGTTATTCAGCAGCAGAGACAGATAAATGAGGCTTTACAAAGTAATGACTTTAGAGGGGTGAATAGTTAGGACAAAATAACTGAAAACTCGAATGTGCATACTTGTTGTTTGATTCACAAAATGAAGAAAACCAAGTATTCACTGTTTTAGGCATGTTATTTACATGAACTGATAGAAACCCTCAAAAAACAGTTGTTGGTTGTGAGGTAGCAAAACATGAAAAATGCCATGGGGGTGAGGGTGAATACTTTTGCACGCCACTGTACATTCATGAACTATAGTAGTAATCCTAACTGACCTAAGAGAGGTAAGGTGTACTGGGATTAAATGTAAGGAATTGTGAATTAAAGTGGCTAAGGTGTATGTAGACTTCATTCAGTATATATTTGATGATAATCTTGATGTTAACCAAACTTATACAGATTAATTATGTTAATTATTTTTTTTGCTATGTCTGAGCAAAATTGCAGAAAAAAAACCATTTCATTTCTTAAGGTAAAAAAAAATTAGATTTGTACGCAACATGTGAACTCATCCGAACACATACAGTACAGACCAAAAGTTTGGACACACCTTCTCATTTAAAGATTTTTCTGTATTTTCATGACTATGAAAATTGTACATTCACACTGAAGGCATCAAAATTATGAATTAACACATGTGGCTTTATATACTTCACAAAAAAGTGTGAAACAACTGAAATTATGTCTTATATTCTAGGTTCTTGTAAGTAGCCACCTTTTGCTTCACGTTGGGAACCAGGCATGTATAGTCCATTCCTTCACCTTTCCTGCATCGCACAAAGACACGTTGGTTGGAACCAAAGATCTCAAATATGGACTCATCAGACCAAAGCACAGATTTCCACTGGTCTAATGTCCATTCCTTGTGTTCTTTAGCCCAAACAAGTCTCTTCTGCTTGTTGCCTGTCCTTAGCAGTGGTTTCCTAGCAGCTACTTTGCCATGAAGGCCTACTGCACAAAGTCTCCTCTTAACAGTTGTTGTAGAGCTGTGTCTGCTGCTAGAACTCTGTGTGGCATTGACCTGGTCTCTAATCTGAGCTGCTGTTAACCTGCGATTTCTGAGACTGGTGACTCAGATAAACTTATCCTCAGAAGCAGAGGTGACTCTTGGTCTTCCTTTCCTGGGGCGGTCCTCATGTGAGCCAGTTTCTTTGCAGCGCTTGATGATTTTTGCCACTGCACTTGGGGACACTTTCAAAGTTTTCCCAATTTTTCGGACTGACTGACCTTCATTTCTTAAAGTAATGATGGCCACTCGTTTTTCTTTACTTAGCTGCTTTTTTCTTGCCATAATACAAATTCTAACAGTCTATTCAGTGAGACTATCAGCTGTGTATCCACCAGACTTCTGCACAACACAACTGATGGTCCCAACCCCATTTATAAGGCAAGAAATTCCACTTATTAAACTTGACAGGGCACACCTGTGAAGTGAAAACCATTCCCGGCGACTTCCTCTTGAAGCTCATCAAGAGAATGCCAAGAGTGTGCAAAGCAGTTGTCAAAGCAAAAGGTGGCTACTTTGAAGAACCTAGAATATAAGACATAATTTCAGTTGTTTCACACTTTTTTGTGAAGTATATAATTCCACATGTGTTATTTCATAGTTTTGATGCCTTCAGTGTGAATGTACAATTTTCATACTCATGAAAATACAGAAAAATCTTTAAATGAGAAGGTGTGTCCAAACTTTTGGTCTGTACTGTGTGATAACAGAAAATATTAAACGCCAGCCATCTCAGCACGCACCTCCCCTAAACTGGACGACTGAGCTGTCACTCACTGCGTCCAAAACACACTGAGAGGAGGAATCGTGACACTAATGCTGCTTGTTTTTACTCTTTCCATAGTAATATCCAAAAACTGCAGACTGTACTACAATAAAATATTTGCATCTCAATGCCCAAAAAAATGGTTGCCTTTTGAGAGACGATAAAAAAAAGTCTGCCTTCCAAAAGGATTAAGGATATTATTACACATATAGTATAAGATTTGTGTCACAAGCAGTTTCATTTATCTAAATAGGGTTGCCTGAATTCGACACTTACAGAAGTTGCAATAAATGTTATACTCTAATAACACCAGAGGAGCACTAAAATGTTAACTGAATTTCCTTTGTCATTGTGACCTTCCTTATGCTTATGTCTGTTGCTTACCTTTGCCAAGAGGCTCCCTTTAATTTTCTTCATTTTAATATCTAAAAGTATTGCTATGTATATTCTGAAGTTGTTTATTTTCTTCCGTCAATCTTGAATTTTTGTATCTTTTTCCTCTGGCTTCTACGTTTATATATTCATAGTACAGCCTGAATAATATGTTGATAATATGCAGCCTTGTCTAACTCCTTGCCAACCTTGAAGAAATCTGTTTATCAATTTTTTTCTCTACCAACTGTGGCTTGTTTAATAGTTTGGAGAAGTGCGTGTACACCTCTTTAGCTAGGTCATTCCATAAATTTACTTGGTTAACACTCTGGGCAGTAGACAACATCACATGCATTGACGGTCTTTAGTTTTTGTTCTCTTTTAAATGATATAGGCAACTGAGCATCTTGTTCCTTGGACTGTAATTAATCCAGTTCGTTAGTCTTGTAGTTTTCTAATAGCCACATGACCACAGTGAATGAATTACCATAGGTATATGTTTTGTGAGTGACATAATGGTGATTTTCCAATGTTGCTTGTTGATTTAGACCTAATTTGCTCAGCATCAAAATAGAAACAGTCCTCTTCCTCTCAGTCATCCAATTAGTGTTTCTTGGAGAGTGTTATGGTATGCACACGTGGTCCTTTTTGGGAGGTGCTCAATGGTACCATCCTGATAAACCCAAAGTTCTCAAAGTAGAAAACTACTGCCCTCAATAAGACATGCAACACAAATGTGCTTTATTGGGAGATCAGCATGTGGCCATTAAATTAATGGATGACGTTTCAGTCCATACCGGTCATGGGGACCAATGAGAAAACAGGAAATGAGGAACCTGGACCCCTGAACTGCTCCTCAAGCTAGGGAAGCCCTGTCTTTCGTTAACTCAGGGTTACCCTCGAAGGTAGAAAGGCCTGAGTCACCGTACAGCCCTGAGCTAAACTCCCCAACCCCCACCCCTAGAGGTGAATCATAATGGAGACAACAAATTAAGGCTACTTTTACACTAGTGTCGTTTTGCATACGTCGCAATGCGTCGTTTAGGAGAAAAACCTCATCATGCAAAGTTGTCTGCAGGATGCGTTTTTTCCCCATAGATTTACATTAGCGACGCATTGCGATGCATGGCCACACGTCGCAACCATCGTGCAACGGTTGCGTCGTGTTTTGGCGGACCGTCGGCACAAAAAAAGTTACATATAACTTTTTTGCGCGTCGTGTCCGCCATTTTCGACCGCGCATGCACGGCCGAAACTCCGCCCCCTCCTCCCCGGACATTACAATGGGGCAGCGGAAGCGTCGTAAGACTGCTTCCGCTGCCCACGTCGGGCATCACTTTCACAACGCGCGTCGGCACGTCGGGCCGACGCTAGTGTGAAAGAAGCCTAAGACCGACAGGGATAAAGCAAACTGCACCACAAAGCAAACTAAGGGTACTGTCACACAGTGCAATTTTGATCGCTACGACGGCACGATTCGTGACGTTCCAGCGATATCCATACGATATCGCTGTGTCTGACACGCAGCAGCGATCAGGGATCCTGCTGAGAATCGTACGTCGTAGCAGATCGTTTGGAACTTTCTTTCGTCGCTGGATCTCCCGCTGTCATCGCTGGATCGTTGTGTGTGACACCGATCCAGCGATGCGTTCGCTTGTAACCAGGGTAAACATCGGGTTACTAAGCGCAGGGCCGCGCTTAGTAACCCGATGTTTACCGTGGTTACAAGCGTAAAAGTAAAAAAAAACAAACAGTACATACTTACATTCCGGTGTCTGTCCCCCGGCGTTCTGCTTCTCTGCATTGTGAGCGCCGGCCAGCCGGAAAGCGAGCACAGCGGTAACGCGGTGACGTCACCGCTGTGCTTTCCGGCTGGCGCAGACACAGTGGAGAGAAGAAGAACGCCGGGGGACAGACACCGGAATGTAAGTATGTAGTGTTTTTTTTTTTTTTTACTTTTACGCTGTTAACCACGGTAAACATCGGGTTACTAAGCGCGGCCCTGCGCTTAGTAACCCGATGTTTACCGTGGTTACCCGGGGACCTCGGCATCGTTGGTCACTGGAGAGCTGACTGTGTGACAGCTCCCCAGCGACCACACAACCACTTACCAACGATCACGGCCAGGTCGTATCGCAGGTCGTGATCGTTGGTAAATCGTATAGTGTGACAGTACCCTAACAGGATGACACAATCAGTGAGTGAGAGGAACACAATACAAATAGGGAAAAGAACAAACAACAAGGTATACTTCACCAGACTCCGAATTACGATTAGAGTATAAACAGCTACTACAACAAAGGACCGGTATGCAAGAGGCATGCAAATGCTATAGTTGGCATCCAGTTATGTTCTGAGCCATACTTAAAGGGAGAAGATGTTCTCAGCGGCCTGAGCCTTCAATCAAACAGTTAACTTTTGCAAAGCTGAAGCTCTGAGAACACATCACTGCCGACATCCAAACTCAGGCTGAGCAACAGGAAGATCTAAGACTGCACATCAGACTCCCCAGTGTGAACAGAGTGCAAAGGCAGCATGACAGTACCCCACCCTCTATGACGGACCCCAGGGCCCTCAGGATGCCATGGACCTGGTTTATCAGGGTGACGATGATGAAAAACAGCAACTAGTCGATCAGCATGGATATCTGTCGCATGTACCCAAGTCCTCTCCTCCAGACCATAGCCTAGCCAATGCACCAGATATTGTAGAGAGCAACAGACTATATGAGAGTCAACAATCCTGGATACCTCAAAGAGACATCTGCAGCGCCCCAGAGTCCTGGTCGTTGCAGTACTGTTGCTCCGCCACTAAGGGGGGCTATGGTACGTCTGATGGCACTGAAGGAGTTCATCTGACCAGGTATCACAGACACCAATACATTTCACAGTCTGGCCTCCAGGGGGAGCTAAGGGCACTATGCATTAGGCCACTCCTCACAGTCTGGTAAAACTGGGGGTTGGATAGGAAGTGAGATTAGAAAGCTGACTGGGTTGGAACCAGGCAACACCTTGTGGCAGAGGGTGTTGTAGGGGAAGATTCAGAGGGGTCCCTGTCAGGGGTGGGATCCTGACAGAGGCCTAGCAACTAGAGAGAACGTTACGGGATCGCGCCTGCACGATATAGCGGCGGTACCCCAAGAAAGGACAAGAAGCGAGGTTTATTGTGCTGAGTGAGAAACGAGATCAACGCAACAAGGAGAATACCAGTAGGAGTCGTGCTGTAAGACGAGGCAACATCCTACTGAGGCGCGTAACCAGTGGCCGGAACGCCGAGGAAGTATAGAGCTCCAGGCCAAACTTCAAACCTACGGCAGGACAGTCAGTTATAGGCGGGCTGTCTCACCCAATTGACCTAGGAAGACACAGGGGGGTAACAACAGGAGTGGGGCGACGCTAGAGTCCCGGAAGAGCTCCGAGCCTCCCCGTCATACGGGTGCGTCCTAACCATAAGATCTGGGGGACGTGGAAGAACATCAGAATTGAGTTGTGAGGGAACACGAGAAACAGACACAACAGTTGTGGGGACTATCCCGTAAGCACAGCAGGGGAGGACCACAACACACAAGCGCAGGAAGGTAGGCACAGATTTCCACCTGCAAAGAGAGCTCTGGAGGTGCCATCGGACCGGCCAGGCTTGCGCAGCCCGGTTAACCATATTCCGGATTGAGGATCCTGAAGCCTTCAGTAAAGAGGTAAAGAGACTGCAACCTGGTGTCCTCGTTATTTACCGCGACCGACACTTCACCGCACCATAACGTCATCCCATACCTCCACCTTCATTGTATGCCCCTCAGCAGGGTCACGGACCGGGTCTAGCCACCGTGACAACCCCAGAGCAGAGACTCAGAGGCCCGGTACCGGGTACCCCTTGGCCCTGCGGTAGTGGGGGCGCTACAAATTGGCGTCACGAACAGGATCTACTTAAGCATGAAGAATCAGGTCATGTGTGCCTTGGAACTGTGATTTATTGTGCTTGGACTGTGACTTATTGCAAGGGCTGTGTATTGCCACTTGCCGCCAAAGGAGTTCCCGCCAAAATCCGTCGCCATTGCAGCGCCACAGGAAGCGCAGAGGGAGAAGGAGGGCGTGCCATGGGAGGAGACTACCAACGCGGCGCCAAAAGTAGCGACCGCCCTCTCCGACTCCTACTGCGAGATGATGACCTGCCCAGCAGCGGAGGAGAACCGCCCCCTGATTTGCAACGGCGGGAACGAGGTGAAGAGAGAGCTCGACCCCGGAGAAATGGCAGAGCCAGGTGCATGCGTTGCCACCGAATGCCGGACAGCGATGATGATCAGCAAGTGCCCGAGCGACGGCGAAGTATTCCTGGCTTGCCCTCACC
This sequence comes from Ranitomeya variabilis, assembly GCF_051348905.1. Classification (NCBI taxonomy): domain Eukaryota; kingdom Metazoa; phylum Chordata; class Amphibia; order Anura; family Dendrobatidae; genus Ranitomeya; species Ranitomeya variabilis. Next base: position 255,109,642 of record NC_135236.1, on the reverse strand, counting down.
CACCAGAGGCGGACTCGCGTCCACCGCCGCTGAAGGATCTGAACTCCTCGGAGCCGCCGGCGGAGGAGCCGAGCCTACCTATCCCAACCACCGGTACTGACATTGCAGCGGCCGGGGACCAAGGATCGAAGCTGCCAGAAACTGAGTAAGCAAGAATGCTTTATAAAGTGTAAATAGTTCACTGTTTGTTTCCCGTTTGCGGCTACAACCCGATCAGGGTTAACTCTAAAGGGATCCCTTTGTTTACCCGGGATCCCTTCTTCTGCTTTTTGTTTTTGTTTCCTGTTTATTCATCATTGAAAGAACTGCTGAATCATGAACAATGCATGATTACAAACTTTTTGTACATAGTTTGCACCTTCTTAAAGGTGCTCTCTACTGGTTTTACACAAGGAAAGGACTCTTTGCGAAGACACTGGTCTTGGAACCAGCACCGGAGTCCTTACTGTGAACAGACTTGCAGCTTGAGAAGTTGCACTACCTCATAGAGACTTGGTCCCCTCTTAAAGGGAATGTTCACATATTGCACTTATGAACAGTGTTGCCTTAAGATGGTTAAATGGCAATAATGTCTTGAAAGAAGAAGTTAAATGTAGCTAACTAGTTGATTGTGAGAAATGTTTAATGATGTTGATAGAAGTATGAGGACAGAAAGTGAACCCGTACGGGGTTAGTCAGTGAGTCCTCCTAAGAGCCATACAGAGATGGCTCAGTAATCCTGAACTGAAAGATGGATGATAAGTTCTATACCGTGTATAGTAGTAGAAAGGCAGTAGGCCCGGGCGGAAAGGGGCGGTCCTGTAACAGAAAGGAGAGGCAGTAGGCCTGGAGCAGATAGGACAGGCGGTCCTGCAGATGTAAAGATGGAAAATGAAGGAAAAGTTGATTAGCCTTATAGTGTTTTATAAGAAGGTCTTTAGTGGATTCAGCGTGTACGTCCTTAAAGGCAACGTTAAATTATTGTTCAAAATTTTGCACTTAGTAGGATACCCGGTTGGGTAAGAAAAGTTATTTATAGTAAGTTATTTAAAGTATTTAACCACGTTTGTAACGTTCAAGTGTCCTCACCTCCCATAAAGGGAAGCTCTGTTCAAATTTGCTTATTGTTATTGCATTTAAAAATTGTATGTCTTTTTGCTGACATGTATTGTTGTTTTCTTCCCAGTCCAGGAGTACTGGATTTAACCGGGGGGGAGTGCAGTGCCCCAGAGTCCTGGTTGTTGCAGTACTGTTGCTCCGCCACTAAGGGGGGGCTATGGTACGTCTGATGGCACTGAAGGAGTTCATCTGACCAGGTATCACAGACACCAATACATTTCACAGTCTGGCCTCCAGGGGGAGCTAAGGGCACTATGCATTAGGCCACTCCTCACAGTCTGGTAAAACTGGGGGTTGGATAGGAAGTGAGATTAGAAAGCTGACTGGGTTGGAACCAGGCAACACCTTGTGGCAGAGGGTGTTGTAGGGGAAGATTCAGAGGGGTCCCTGTCAGGGGTGGGATCCTGACAGAGGCCTAGCAACTAGAGAGAATGTTACGGGACCGCGCCTGCACGATATAGTGGCGGTACCCCAAGAAAGGACAAGAAGCGAGGTTTATTGTGCTGAGTGAGAAACGAGATCAACGCAACAAGGAGAATACCAGTAGGAGTCGTGCTGTAAGACGAGGCAACATCCTACTGAGGCGCGTAACCGGTGGCCGGAACGCTGAGGAAGTATAGAGCTCCAGGCCAAACTTCAAACCTACGACAGGACAGTCAGTTATAGGCGGGCTGTCTCACCCAATTGACCTAGGAAGACACAGGGGGGTAACAACAGGAGTGGGGCGACGCTAGAGTCCCGGAAGAGCTCCGAGCCTCCCCGTCATACGGGTGCGTCCTAACCATAAGATCTGGGGGACGTGGAAGAACATCAGAATCGAGTTGTGAGGGAACACGAGAAACAGACACAACAGTTGTGGGGACTATCCCGTAAGCATAGCAGGGGAGGACCACAACACACAAGCGCTAGAGGGTAGGCACAGATTTCCACCTGCAAAGGGAGCTCTGGAGGTGCCATCGGACCGGCCAGGCTTGCGCAGCCCGGTTAACCGTATTCCAGATTGAGGATCCTGAAGCCTTCAGTAAAGAGGTAAAGAGACTGCAACCTGGTGTCCTCGTTATTGACCGCGACCGGCACTTCACCGCACCATAACGTCATCCCATACCTCCACCTTCATTGTACGCCCCTCAGCAGGGTCACGGACCGGGTCTAGCCACCGTGACAACCCCAGAGCAGAGACTCAGAGGCCCGGTACCGGGTACCCCTTGGCCCTGCGGTAGTGGGGGCGCTACACATCCACTAAGACTGGCGGCGGAGGAGAGGGTGAAGTGTCCCCCAAACTCACAAACTTCTTCAAAAGAGACTTATGGAAAACATTATGAATCCTGTACACGGCAGGTTAGTCCAACCTGGAAGGTCAGTAGGTTGATTATGGACAAAATTCTGAAAAGACCGATAAAGCGGGGATCCAACTTAAGTGATGGTGACTTGAGTTTGATGTGCCTAGTGGATAACCACACCAAATCACCCATATCCAGGTCCGGACCAGGCACACATCTACAGTCAGCCCCATGCTTGTATCTAGAACCCATCCTAAGTTAACGCTGCTTAACTCCTCCATGTAGACGATAACGACTCACCCACCCGATCCTCCTCAGGGAATCCGGAAGAATACCCTTGACGAAGATTATAGAACTGAGGATGCTGACCATAGACACAGAAAAATGGAGACTCCTCAGAGGACTCATGTTGATGGTTATTAAGGCGAACTCCGCGAGAGGAAGGAAAGCCGACCATTCCTTCTGATTGTCTGAGACAAAGCAGCGCAAATACTTTTCTAGATTTTGATTCATGCTCTCCGTTTGTCCATTCAACGGAGGATGAAAAGCCAATGAGTAAGACAGCTTAAGCCCCAAGCGAGAACAGAAGGCTTTCCAGAAATTAGCAACAAACTGGGTACCCCTATCAGATACAATGTCAGACGGAACCCCATGGAGGCTGCCCACTTCACATATGAATATCTGAGGCAGTGTCTTAGCATTGGGTAAGGATGGTAGCGCAATGAAATATGTCATTTTAGAAAAACAGTCAACCACAGTGTGAGGAAAATGTATGTCCGATAATGTAAAACCATAGCTGAGGGATTTTTGCACTTCTGACCATGGTCCCAAAAGCTGCAGGCTAAAAAAAACCCCTTCCGTGTGTTTCTGAATGTGTGTGTAGAACAGCTTTTATGGCTTCTTGCTGCATTCCTGACTTTCAGCTCCCAAATCCCTCATGCCCCTCCTAAAGGAATTTTTACGATCGGGATAGATGCATAGACAGTTGTACCAGATCTCCCTTGTAAAACATGAGGTCCTTTGTCCTAATATTGCAAGATATTGGGCAAACGATTTAGGCTAGGAAAATAATGAGTACATATTGCTAAAGTCCATCGGCGCATCTCTCTATCACTGTAAGCAGGAGCTTCCAAGTCCAACAGGGACAGAGTACGGATTTCTCTGGAACTGAGTGTCCCTACTAGCCTGAATTTAGTATCTATAGAGAGCAAATCTTAATACAAGAATGCTGGATGTGTTATGATTCTGACATGTTCTGGAGCGGAGATACAGGCATTAGACAAACTTGTGTGAAATTTACTAAGAGTGAAGAGAGAGGAGGGTCTGGGTAAGCCAGCCCTGTTGGTGATGTCATGGGCTGCGGTTTATAAGTTTCTGCCACTGCCAGGCCCCCAGGAGTGAGTTTTGACCTGAGAAGCCTGACTGCCAGTTCTGATGCATTGGGACATATGGGAACTCCACCCACTAGCCTGGTTGCCTGAAATGAACGGAGAACATGTGAGTTTTACCTTTTCTCATTTAATCCTTTTATTTTATAATTACCTTGTACATTTTCAATTGTCTCATTTTGTAACATCCTTGTAATATTTTTATATAAACACTGCCTTTTTCGGAGTAAAATATATAAATTACTAGTTTCCATTCTGCTGTTCTAAAATGTACCCTAAGCCTTCTGAAGGGAATTACGCTACTGTTTTGGGTTAGCTTCGGACCCGTTTAATCGAAGCTGGTGGCAGTTTGGCTTTGTGCTGGGCCTTTGGGAGTCGCTGTAGCGACTGCGGCGTTGATAATTATTGTTCCTGCCTGAGTGGGAGTATTTATATCGCCTCGTTGCAGCATGCCCAATAGCCAGTACATAGCAGGCAGCCTTTCTGGCAACTAATTACCCTAGGTGCAGTACCTAATCTGACCTGAAAGTAAGGGGGGCGCCAGAGAGCTGCAAGTTTCAAGTGGAACTGTAAGCGGGATATACATAAATCCCTGCAGTTTGTGGGATATTGAAGAGCAGTGGGATACCTAAAATAAGCCCCTGCTGTAAACTAAGAGGTCAATAGCCTTGTGTGTGTTTTTTTTTCATCACATTGTAGCAGTGGAGGGATAACTAAGATAAGCCCCCCTGCACATGTGATAGCCGTCTGTTGGCCTAAAGTCACCCCGATCCGTGACGTAGGGGTGACGGTCACGGTGTGAATCGTGACAAATTGGGGCAGCGGTGTGGATTCGTGACACACAGCTAAAATAACAGTGTAACCTGCAGAGGAAGGTAGATCCGTACTAAAATCCATGGAAATATCTGTCCATGGTTTGCTAGGCACACTAGACAGAAACAAAGTACCAGAAGGACCAGAATGCGAAGACTTGGATAGCGCACAAGTGGAAAAGACTGATACATATGAGGCAACATCCCTCCGAATTTTGGGCCACCAAAATGGACGCGACAAAGCTCCAATGTGCCCATAAAGCCTGGATGACCAGCCAGGACCGAATCACGATGCCCCTCAACACCTTATGACGAAGGTGAAGAGGAACAAAAGAGCTGTTAACCGGAAGATCTAGCGGTACCTCCTCCTGAGCCTCAGCTATCTCAGCTTCCACCTTAGTGCTGAGAGCTGACACTACCACACCCTTCTGGAGGGCTCTTCACATGGTTCTCCACCAGGAAAACTTCTGGATAATGCATCAGCCTTAGTGTTTTTAGAACCCGGTCGGTAAGTAACGACGAAATTGAACCTGTTAAAGAACAGTGACCAGCGAGCCTGTCTAGATGAAAGACGCTTGGCTGACTCCAGATATAAGACATTTTTATGGTAGGTGATCACTGTTACAAGATGAGCAGCCCCCTCCCAGAAATGTCACCATTCTTCAAGAACAAACCTAATGGCTAGCAATTCCCTATGTCATAATTGCCCTCAGTTGGCGACAACTTCTTTGAGAAAAAGGCACAAGGGCGCAATTTACCAAGAGATGGGCATTGAGACAACACCGCCTCCACCCCTACCGCAGAAGCATCCACCTCCACAGTGAAGGGAAGGGACACATCTGGCTGAACAAGGATGGGTGGCGAAGCAAAGCTTTTCTTCAAACAATCAAAAGCGCGCACAGCACTTTCAGACAAGTTAGTAAAGTATGTACCCTTTTTGTCATGTCGGTTAAAGGTTTAGCAACCACAGAAAAGTTTTTAATGAACTTCCTGTAATAATTCGAAAAACCCACAAACCGCTGTAATGCTTTCAGGTTATCGGGATGGTCTCAATTTAATACAGCCTGCAACTTAGTGGGATCCATCCTAAACTCGAGGCAGAAATGATGTATCCCAGAAACTGTAATTCTTGTATGGCGAAAACACACTTTTCAAGCTTAGCATATAGCTTGTTCTCCCAGAGTAATTGCAACACCTGTTTAACATGCTCCATGTGTGAATTGCGATCAAGCAAATAAATGAGAATGTCATCCAAATAAATAATCACAAAATTACCCAAAAGGTGAGCGAATACATAATTTATAAAATGCTGAAAAACTCCCGGCTCGTCATTTAAACCAAAATGCATTACTAAATTTTCAAATTAAGCAAATTGTCTCTTCAGAGAGGAAGAGAGCTAGAACTCTAGTGCCACCTATTGGAAGGTAGCAATGATACTTCTTGGATAAATTTTCGAAGTGACCCTCAGGAGTATTAAAAGCTATTCTCCACCCATCCCCCTGACGGACTCTTAAGAGGTTGTACGACCCCCTGAGGTCAAGTTTAGTAAACCATTTGGCACCCGACACCAGATTAAACAGATACGGAATCAGTGGCATAGGATATGGGTCACTAATCGTAATCTAGTTAAGCTCCCTAAAGTTCAGACGTAATCTGCCATCTTTCTTCTTGACAAAGAAGAAACTAGCTGACACTGGAAATGATGATGGTCTAATATGACCCTTGATCAAGCTCTCAGCAATATACTCCTTAAGGGGTTGTAGCACCGGCAACGGCCATGAAGAGGTCCACAGAGGGGGTCCTTTGAACAATGATCCGTCTTCTGGTGGCAGTAGTCGGTATCCGGTACCTTAAGCTGCGCCCTAGTCCATCAACTTGTGCCAGAGCAAACCACTCCACAGCACTCAGGGTGGAACGTGGGTTGTCATCCAGCAAATGGCAGGGTAGGCCGCAAACGAATGTCCAATACTCGTCCGTCTCTCCTCCGCAGGTGTGCAGAACTCACAGTCTCTGAGTGCGTGACACCTCTTTCCTTCTCGGCCCTGCTGGTAGCAATGGGAGCCGTCAGCCGCAGCCTATCGCAAGCGCCGGTGCTCAGCAGATGGAGCACACTGCTCACCCAGTTGCATGCTGTCTGTCCGTGCCAAACTGCCTGTTGCTGCACGTGCTTTTTTTTTTATAACGCCCCTCCTTCCCAGTCATGAACTTGGTCCGGTCCCTCATTCTTTTCCCCAGGCAACATGGGAGGCAGCCTCAACAGTTCCGGACCCGGCTCGGTACATGTACCCGCAGCCTGGTCTTCCTCCTTACACAAGCATTAATATAATTTTCCTTTTTGCCACAGAAAAGTAGAAAAAACAAACCCCTCCTCTTTTAGGGATAAAGGGCCTTTTGTTCTCATGCGACATCCCAGCGATCTGAATAGGCTCTACAGAGGTCTGAGTGGTTGCTATTGCTGTTGCCGCCTCCTCCCATACCGATTTTGTCTCCTGAGACCTTTGACGAAAACGGCAGTCAATAGGGCTACAAGTGCCATAGCTACCTCCAGGGAGGCGGGAGTCTCATACATCACCATAGCCTGCTTGATCACCTCAGGAACCCCCTGCAAAAACTGACTCCTAAGGGCAGGGTTGTTCCACTGAGTATCCACTGACCAGCGGTGAAATTCAGCACAATATTCCTAAGCCAACCGATTCCCCTGAACAAGAGAACGAATCTTGGACTCGGCCAAAGCCAGTTTATCTGGATCGTCATAGATAAGGCCGAGTGCAGAAAAAAAACATCCACTGATTCAAAAACGGGGGAATCGGAGGGTAGAGAAAAAGCCCACGCTTGTGGATTCCCACTTAACAAAGAGACCACAATATCCACACACTGAGACTCACCCCCTGAGGAGAGAGGATGCAGATGAAAGTACAAGATTCACGAAAAGAAATTAATTTACTGCAATCTCCTGCAAACTGCTCTGGAAGGGTCAATTTTGGCTCAGAAGACCTGGTCGATGCCTCTGACTGCACCGCAGAAGCTGACAAGGCCTGTTGCTGAACTGCCACTTTAAGCTCTGTAACCTGGATAGACAGAGCCTCCAACTGTCTAGTCAGGGAAAATATGGGATCCATGGAAGGTAAAGTTTTTTTGGCTGACTATAATGTCACGGGGAGCAGTGGTAAAACAGGAGATGAGGAACCTGGACTCCTGAACTGCTCCTCAGGCTAGGGAAGCCCTGTCTTTCCTTAACTCAGGGGTACCCTTAAAGGGAGGCCTGAGTCACTGACCTGTCCCTATCTCCTGTACAGCCCTGAGCTAAAATCCCCAACCCCCACCACCGGAGGTGAACCGTAATGGAAACAGATTGAGGATAAAGTAAGCTTCACCACAAAGCAAACTAACAGGACGACACAATAAGTGACTGAGAGGAACACAATATAAACAGGGTAAAGAAAAACAACAAGGTATACTTCACCAGACTCCAAATTAAGATTAGAGTATAAACAGCTACTCCAACAAAGGACCGGTATGCAAGAGGAAGGCAAATGCTGTAGTCGACATCCAGTCATGTTCTGAGCCATACTTAAAGGGAGAAGACATTCCCAGCAGCCTCATCCAAACAGTTAACTCCTGCAAAGCTGAAGCTCTGAGAACATACCACTGCCCACACCCAAACTCAGGCTGAGCAACAGTAAGATCTAAGACTGCACATCAGACTCCCCAATGTGAACAGAGTCCGAAGCCGGCATGACAATACCATTATTAAAGGCTTGTATCCTGTGATTGTAGCAAGTGCTAATAAACAAGACATGTCCATGTCTCCAGTATGTGTGGTGACAGTTTTCACACGTACCGGAGACACTTATACACATAGACTCATTCAAGTGAATGAGTCTGTGCACATATCAGTGTGTTTCCACGGACCATGTGACCCCAAATTACTCGATCTATCAATATATACAAAGAATTACCGTATATACTTGAGTATAAGCCGAGATTTTCAGTCCATTTTTTTGGGCTGAAAGTCCCCCTCTCGGCTTATACTTGAGTCATACCCAAGGGTCGGAGGGGGAGGGGAGTCTAATAATAGTCACCTGCTCCCGACGCAGTCCCTGCAGGTCCCTGGTTCTCCTGGCGCCGCACCTTTTTCCTGTAGTGAGCGGACACATGGTACAGGGGTGGAGCCGCATATTCATTACTGTAATGAGCGGTGACGGTGACTGCTCAGTACAGGAAGAAGCTGCGGCGTCGGGAGAACCAGGGACCGCGCCAGGAGCAGGTGAGTATAATGGGGAGAGGTAGCACTGCGCGCTATTCACCTCCTGGTTCCGGAGCCACTCCATCTTCAGCATCATCTGCCTGTGACGCTCAGGTCAGAGGGCGCAGTGACGTGGTTAGTGCGCGCCCTCTGCCTGCACGTCGGTGCAGAAGACGCTGAAGACGGAGCGGCGCCCGGAACGAGGAGAGGTGAATATTAAAAGTGCCGGGGGCCTGAGCGACGAGAGGTGAGTATGTGATTATTTTTTTTTATCGCAGCAACAGCATATGGGGCAAATATCTTTATGGAGCATCTTATGGGGCCAGTATCAACATTTGTGCAGCACTATATGGGGCAAATGTCTGTATGGAGCATCTTATGGGGCCATAATCAACGTTTGTGCAGCATTATATGGTGCAACTATCTTTATGGAGCATCTTATGGGGCCCTAATTAACATTTGTGCAGCACTATATGGGGCAATTGTCTGTATGGAGCATCTTATGGGGCCATAATCAACGTTGTGCAGCACTGTATGGGGTAAATATCTCTATGGAGCATCTTATGGGGCCATAATCAACATTTGTGCAGCATTATATTGGGCAAATGTCTCTACGGAGCATCCTATGGGGCCATAATTAACATTTTTGCAGCATTATATTGGGCAAATGTCTCTATGGAGCATCTTATGGGGCCATAATCAACATTTGTGCAGCATTATATTGGGCAAATGTCTGTATGGAGCATCTTATGGGGCCATAATCAACATTTGTGCAGCATTATATGGGGCAAATGTGTCTATGGAGCATCTTTTGGAGCCATTATTAACCTTTATGCAGGATTATATGGGGCATATTTTAATATGGAGCATCTTATGGGGCCCATCATGAACAGTATGGAGCATTATATGGGGCTCCTGATTCAATATGGATATTCAAAAACACTTAACCTATTGATGTCTCAATTAATTTTACTTTTATTGGTATTTATTTTTATTTTTGAAATTTACCAGTAGCTGCTGCATTTCCCACCCTAGGCTTATACGCGAGTCATTACGTTTTTCCAGTTTTTTGTGGCAAAATTAGGGGGGTCGGCTTATACTCGGGTCGGCTTATACTCGAGTATATATGGTAATCCGATTGGTAAACAGCGTATCGAGAAAAAAAATCAAAACAATAGAATTACGTTTTTTTAGTCGATGTAACATTGCAATAAACTGCAATAACAGGCAATCAAAAGATTGCATCTACACCAAAATGGTACAAATAAAAATGTCAGATCGGCGCACAAAAAAATAAGCCCTCTCTCGGTCCCATATTCCAAAAAATGGAGACACTACGGGTCTCGGAAAATAATGTATTTTTTTTTACAAGCTTTGGATTTTTTTTCACTATAAATGTTTGGTATCTATGAACTCATAATAACCTGGAGAATCATAATGGCAGGTCAGTTTTAGCATTTAGTGAACATGGTGAAAAAATCCAAAACACAATTGTGGAATTGCACTTTTTTTTTGCAATTTCACCGCACTTTGAATCTTTTTCCATTTTCTAGTACAAGACATGGTAAAATTAATGATACCGTTCAAAAGTACAACTCGTCCTGCAAAAAACAAGACATATTGATGGAAAAATAACAAAGTTATGGCTCTGGGAAGCAGGGGAGCAAAAAACTAAAACGCAAAAACAGACATACCCCTGGTCCTTAAGGGGTAAATTGTGAAGTGCTGCGGAATATTTTAGCGCTATAGAATTAAAAATGATTATAAGTGAAAATATCAGAAAACTTAAGGACGCTGAGAAACCCATGTGTTACACATATTCACAATCAGATAATATTCTTCCAGAGGCAGAAAAGAATCTGATGCTTTCCTGGTTCGCAACAGGTAGTCCAGGCATTACGATTCCTGACTTCCGTGTGTAAAAAAAAAAAAATTGTTTCCTAGTGGTCAGCCAAATCAATAAACTGGAAAATGATCTGAAGGATGACCACTATATGTGTCAGTCTGAATTTACAGATGCACTAAAGGCAGTAAAATGCTTGAATACCACCAGAAACTGATTTGTAATTTAGTCTTTCTACTCAAGCGCCACATCAGAGTGATCTTTATGTTACTTGTGAAAGAGAGGCTTTTGTATGACTAACATAAAGTGACAGATATTAAAATAATGACTGTGCATTCTGTGATTTTTTTTATCAAGTCATCCAAAAAGACATAATGAATAAATAGCTAAATAAAAGAAATAAATGCAAGCTATTGTTCCTATATACTGTATCTGTGTGTGTACATATATACACATATGTATACACACACATATACACAGACATCGCACAAGCAATACTATCCTAGTTGCATAACTACAGCGCTCTATGAGCATATCAATACATTTTATGTTGATTTCGTAAGCATGATTTTCACCCATGTAGGCTTAGGAGACTTATTAAGATAAACTTAACAGAGCTTGACAAGAGATGAGATGGAATATTATTCCATGAACAGAAGTTGGGGTTAACACAATGGATGGAAAATCTTCAGAGTGAGAAGGAAATATTTATCCAGGGATTCTCAGGAGAGAAAGAGACTTATTACACGGCAGAGCAGCCTCTATGAAAACCACTGTATCTGCTCTACTAAACTCCTTTATACCACATACTACTTTAAAAGAATTTCCATATACAGTAGCAAAACTTTCCCATGCAGACACTAACAGGTAGGCTTTTAAATGTATCAAGGAAAATTCTAGAACAATTACATCCTGGCATGTAAAATATAAACATCTCATTATTATCAAAAGGTGATACTTTCTTTGAAAATGACAATCTTTGTATTCATTTCAGATGCTGTCACTACAGAATATTCTCCTAACATGTATGCTGCTTGAGTCACTGCTGTACCCAGTGAGTATTCAGAGAATAAAAGACATAGAAATCCGCGACAGATCACCAGAAAGAAGAGGCAGCAGCATTAGTAAAGCATAGTGGCCCCTTCGGATTGTTCACACTCACTCTTGACCTGGTATATGTGCAGGTACTATAATTTGGCTCCATACCCAAAGTTTTGGAACCTTTTCTTTCTAATCAATTGGAGCTCTATCACACGGTAAATCATGGCATATGTTATACTGCTGCCATTACAGATCTCACATGGCTTGTCTGCCAGGTTTTTTTTTAGCTTGAATGCAATAACAGTCTATATTTTTATTCATACATCCGTATTGGGTAGTGATACCCTTGAATTGTGTATTATTTTGCATTGAAAAAAGGGAAATTTATCAGGTTTTTATTTTGTTTTCAGTAAAATAAATTAATATGGTGTTAAACATAATGATGTACTAATCCTGTTTAATAATTAGGCTTAAAGTCTTAAAATGCAGCACATTCATAAAAGTGGATCATGTTAACGGTAAATTTAATGCATATTTAGACACCTTTATCTAACTTTACACCATCTTTTAGATGTCTTAGGCCTCATTCAGACATCAGATTTTTTTTTTTTCACAAAAAACAATCCGAGTGCCATCACTACTTTTCATTTGGGTTTTTTAAGTGTTTGACCAGTGTCAGGTTTTTCCATCAGTGTTTCATAAGGGATTTTCACATAGGAAAAAATAAAATAAACTGCTAAACTTCTCTTCCCCACAGATAGCACACCGATAACATCATGTGCTGTCAAAGATTTTCACAGACTCAAAGACTTGTATGGGTAAATTTGATCCATGACACCAATAAAAAATGGACATGCCTCCGTGATTTTTTGCTACACATGGCTCACCAAGAAACATACGTGAAAAAAACGCACGGCACTTCTGGATGTGAAGGTGCACAAGTAGGATCCTGGTTCGTTAGTGGTATGAAACTGTTATGGTACTTGGCACTCCTTAAATACATTAAACAGAAGTACTTTATGGAATGTGCAATATCCACAAAAGAATAAGACGTTTCGGTCAACAAGACCTTCACCAGTCCTCTGGATACTAAGAGCCTCCAAACGGCAGCACTGAAAAAGAGTCTGCGGCATCCACCTCTAAGATATGAAGCGCTTCATGAAGCACTGATGAAGGTTTTGATGACTGAAAAGTCTTATTCTTTTCTGGATATTCCATATTCAGTAAAATACACCAGTTGAACATAATTAATGAGTGCCAAGTATCTTTTTCATACCACAATAAACTTAGCCATGTGATTAGCACAATAGAAATTAATGGGAACATGTTTGAGCTGTGAAAAACAAGGATAGAACATGCACGTGAAAAACAGACATCTGAATAAGGCCTTACTTTTAGATCAATTTTTTGCAACAAAAAAGTTGTTTGCAAATATTAGGCCACTTTCCTGTCCAACTTTCTATTTCCTTTCTTCTCTAAATGTGTTTTGAACACATGATGAACAGGTCTAAAAGTAGATTGGACAATTCATGCCAAAATTTGCCACATTTCCTGGTGTATTCACAATAGTAAATCTTTATAGTACTTGATGTGCCATTTAAAGGGGTTGTCCGGTCTTAAACTACAAGTCTGCAGTCACGCTATGCTGCTATCTAGTAGGAATGTGGCTGGGAATATGCATATCGCAACACTGCAGTCACATAACTGCTTGCTCCCGACACTGGATTCTTAAGTCTGCAGTCACACAGAGAGACAGCAGACTTGCAGGTTAAGACCAGACAACCCCTTTACAGATACAGTTCTCAAATCAAATTTTTGTCTAAAGGTATGTTGGTGCAGACTTTGTTTCCGAAATACAGTGGGGAAAAAATGTATTTAGCCACTCACCAATTGTTCTCCCGCTTAAAATGATGAGAGTGGCCTGTAATTTCCTTCATAGGTAGACCACAACTACAAGAGTCAAAATAAGAAAACAAATCCAGAACATCACCTTGTCTGATTTGACAAGATTTATTTTGCAAACTATGGTGGAAAATAAGTATTTGGTCACCTAAAAACATGCAAGACCTGTAACTTCTTCTTGGAAAAGGCTCCTCTGTCCTCCACTCATTACCTGTAGTAATGGTACCTGTTTGAACTTGTTATCAGTGTAAAAGACACCTGTCCACAACCTCAAACAGTCACACTCCAAACTCCACTACCGTGAAGACCAAAGAGCTGTCGAAGGAAACCAGAAACAAAATTGTAGCGCTGCACCAGGAAGATTGAATCTGCAAAAGGCAAGCAGTTTGATGTCATTAAATCAACTGTGGGAGCAATAATAAGAAAATGGAAGACATACAAGACCACTGATAATCTCCCTCGATCTGGGGCTACATGCAAGATCTCACCCCGTGGGGTCAAAATGATCACAAGAACGATGAGCAAAAATCCCAGAACCACACGGGGGGATCTAGTGAATAACCTGCATAAAACTGGGACAACCGTATCAAAGGCTACCATCAGTAACACATTACGCTGCCAGGGACTCAGATCCTGCAGTACCAGGCGTGTCCCCCTGCTTAAGCCAGTACATATCCGGGCCTGTCTGAAGCTTGCTAGAGAGCATTTGGATTATCCAGAAGAGTATTGGGAGAATGTCATAAGGTCTGATGAAACCAAAGTAGAACTGTTTGGTAGAAACAAAACTCGTCATATTTGGAAGAGACAATGCTGAGTTGCATCGAAAGAACATCATACCCGCTGTAAAGCATGGGGGTGGCAACATCATGCTTTGGGGCTGTTTCTCTGGAAAGGGACAAGGACGACTGATCTGCGTAAATGAAAGAATGAATGAGGCCATGTATCGTGAGATTTTGAGTGCAAACCTCTTCCATCAGCAAGTGCATTGAAGATGAAATGTGGATGGGTCTTTCTGCATGATAATGATCCCAAGCACACCACCAGGGCAACGAAGGAGTGACTTCGATGAAGATCCTGGAGTGGCCTAGCCAGTCTCCAGATCTCAACCCCATAGAAAACCTTAGGAGGGAGTTGAAAGTCCGTGTTGCCCAGTGAGAGGCCCAAAACATCACTGCTCTAGAGGAGATCTGCATGGAGGAATGGGCCAACATACCACCAACAGTGTGTGCCAACTTTGCGAAGACTTACAGAAAACATTTGACCACTGTCATTGCCAACAAAGGATATATAACAAAATATTGAGATTAACTTTTGTTAATGACCAAAAACTTATTTTCCACCATAATTTGCAAAATAAATCTTGCCAAATCAGACAAGGTGATTTTCTGGATTTGTTTTCTCATTTTGACTCTCATAGTTGTGGTCTCTCATCTTTTTAAGTGGGAGAACTTGCACAATTGGTGGCTGACTAAATACTTTTTTTTCCCACCATATGAAGATGAACAATGCTTCAAATACTGTTTAGAGACATTTTCAGAAAACCCCTGTCCTGAGGTGCAGTTTGTTTAAAAAAAAACAAAAAACTGTTTACTCACCTTCCCCAGGTCCAGTGTTGTTGAGGTTCTGCCGCTGCTCCTTGTTTCTGTTTTTGTCCACAGGAGTGATGTGATGTCGACTGCACTGCAGCCAATCAGTGAGCTTAGCAGCTCTGCAGAGTAGAAGGTATGTGCTACCTAGAGTCACTGAACTCACTGATGGCTGCAGAGCTGTTGACATAATATGAACGCTGCAGACAATAACAGAAACAAGGAGCAGTGTCAGAGACTCAGCGCTGGACCTGGGGGACTGTGAGTAAAGCAAACTGTGCCTGGGCAGAGGGGTTTTCTGAAACTGGAAAACACTTAAAGGGAACCTGTCACCCCCAAAATCGAAGATGAGCTAAGCCCACCAGCATCAGGGGCTTATCTACAGCATTCTGGAATGCTGTAGATAAGCCCCGCTGTATCCTGAAAGACGAGAAAAAGAGGTTAGATTATACTCGCCCAGGGGCGGTCTCGCTGCGGTCCGGTCCAATAGGCATCGCAGTCTGGTCCGGGGCCTCCCATCTTCTTACGATGACGTCCTCTTCTTGTAAAACTAACAAAATAGCAGTCCAGCCGCACCCTAAATGTATAGCATCTCCATGGACAACAAGGTGCATGTCCTTACCAGGGGATCCATCCCGGTGTCAAAGTCCAAATCCAAATATAGAAGAGGGACAGCACCACAGCAATTGTGAAAGAAGAACCAAAAGTTTATTCCACCATCAGCAGATGGTGGAATAAACTTTTGGTTCTTCTTTCACAATTGCTGTGGTGCTGTCCCTCTTCTATATTTGGATTTGTCCTCTTCTTGTAGTCACGCTGTGGCTCCGGCGCAGGTGTACTTTGTCTGCCCTGTTGAGGGCAGAGCAAAGTACTACAGTGCGCAGGCGCCGAGAAAGGTCAGAGAGGCCCAGCACCTGCACACTGCAGTACTTTGCTCTGCCCTCAACAGGGCAGAGTACGCCTGCGCCGAAGCCGCAGCGTGAATACAAGAAGAGGACGTCATCGTAAGAAGATGGGAGGCCCCGGACCGCGACGCCCATCGGATCGGACCGCCCCTGGGTGAGTATAATCTAACATCTTTTTCTCATCTTTCAGGATACATCGGGGGCTTATCTACAGCATTCCAGAATGCTGTAGATAAGCCCCTGATGCTGGTGGGCTTAGCTCACCTTCGATTTTGGGGGTGACAGGTTCCCTTTAAATACCGTAAGCTCTTATTCATTTCAATGGTAAAACATGCCTATAGTGCTCACAGCACTAGGCATTTTGTATGTGTAAAAAAAAATGCCATGCACAAAAAAGTATTAGATTTCATCATCTATAGCAGATCAAGATATGCTACAATTCCAATATGGATTTAATTTTGCATCGGCTGTCTGGGCATGCTGAAAGATGTTGGTTCACCACTGCCCTAACTGAGTCCTACCCTAAAGGTACCGTCACATTAAGCGACGCTGCAGCGATAGCGACAACGATGCCGATCGCTGCAGCGTCGCTGTTTGATCGCTGGAGAGCTGTCATACAGACCGCTCTCCAGCGACCAACGATGCCGAGGTCCCCGGGTAACCAGGGTAAACATCGGGTTGCTAAGCGCAGGGCCGCGCTTAGTAACCCGATGTTTACCCTGGTTGCCAGCGTAAAAGTAAAAAAAACAAACAGTACATACTCACCCAGCGTCATACCTCCCCCAGCTTCTGCTTCCTGACACTGACTGAGCTCCGGCCCTAACAGCACAGCGGCTTTCACTTTCACTTTAGGGCCGGCGCTCAGTCAGTGTCAGGAAGCAGACGCTGGGGGAGGTATGACGCTGGGTGAGTATGTACTGTTTGTTTTTTTTACTTTTACGCTGGTAACCAGGGTAAACATCGGGTTACTAAGCGCGGCCCTGCGCTTGGTAACCCGATGTTTACCCTGGTTACCAGTGTAAAACATCGCTGGTATCGTTGCTTTTGGTGTCAAACACAACGATACACGGCGATCGGACGACCAAATAAAGTTCTGGACTTTATTCAGCGACCAGCGACATCACAGCAGGATCCTGATCGCTGCTGCGTGTCAAACTAAACGATATCGCTAGCCAGGACGCTGCAACGTCATGGATCGCTAGCGATGTCGTTTAGTGTGACGGTACCTTAAAGCATGATAGTTCTACATTTTATTAATTGGATGGCTGAGAACCTTGGGTTAAGCACTGGAATGGCAGACTTGGCCAGGGAATAATGAATAGTTAACACTTTTCTCTTAGCATATGGAATCCTAATATTATACATATCATAATACAGATCAAAAATTGATAAGCATTGCATCCCTTTTGCATTTATACATCTTTATAGCTTAGAAACAAAATGTTCTTGAACCCCAGATCATAAAATGACATTGTCCTAACCTATAATCCATTGTTCCTGTTTTAGCTTCGACACATGTCCCTATTTATCTTCCCCAAGTTACCTGTCACTTTTTGAGACTAGATCGCACAGTTTTGCCATTTGATTGCAATGTAACATTGAGGCATTAAACACTGAACTCTTGCTACCATGTTTCGCTGACAAATCATCATCAGAGACCCCTTTTACAATGCATCTTCCAAACAGACTGGCTGCTCCCAGCAAATGGCTGATTTTACAAGGGGTAGCTGCGTCCAGCCAGACATATCCCCTCCAACAGCCACTGATAGGAAAACGTAGTGTTAAGTGGCAGCCACTGAAATAAACGGTCGCCTAATGCAAGAAAGATTTGAGAATGCCAGAAAAGGGGTCACTGTTACAAAGTGACGTTCTGTTATGGCTTAAAGGGGTCTTGAGCTGGAGACCCCCTTTATAATATTTATATCCCTATAAGGGATTACAAAAATCAAAAACGTACTATATGTCACGTTCTATAACCTGTGCCCAGTTTAATCGAGCCCATTCTTGAATATTTAGTATTTCTGTACTGTAACAAATGCACCTTGTTGTTTCGTAGTAATTTTATAAAAAAAAAAATGCTACAGAACAAAATATACTTAATGTGCAAAGTAACTGTCTGACTTCACCCATCACCTATACACAGCGGGGGCAGCTATTGTGTGAGCAGAACAAATATTTATGAGAGAAATGCCTATAAAATCACTAGTGACTTCACTCAGGCATGAAAGTGCATGTTTCATCAATAGCCTTGGTGACACTGCCAAAACCAACAGCTAGGGCGTACTTAATTTAATGGAACAGCAACATCCACTGTGTTTAATGGATTTTCAGACTGTCACCCTTTTAATCTGAGTCGCCTAACATTTACAATTAATAATTGAATAATAAATGAAAATGTGAAAAAAAAGTACAAAGTACAATATTTTTTCTAGCATTGTCTCTTATTTTATGCAAGTTTAGAAAGTAAAGGAAATTAACTAGACTTTATGCAGGTGCTTCCCCAGTGAACACTTGTCTACTCCGTTCAATATTTACGCGCCCCAGGTGAGATTGGGCAAAGCCACAACGGTATATCATGGGGAATGCTTCCCACCTGGAATCTGTGTGCATTTCTTAACAAATTCTAAGCTTATAATTAACAAATGGCTGGTGTATTCATGTATAAAGTTGTAAAATTATAGTGCATAGAGGTATTAGTACACGTTTATTGCCATGCTCCCCTTGACTGACAGGTCTCCCACGATGCATGTTTGATGGAGCGGGGCCAGGAGAAGCAGCTGGGACCCAGCTCCTTAGACGAATCAGCCAAATCACATGGCCCCATTCGTTCTTAAGAAGTGTTTCAGAGTAAAACACACGTGCTTGATATGAAGGAGTCTGATCCATGCTGCATGACAGGTTCCTTTTAATGTTGTCCAAACCAGCCAATTATCACAGTACCAACTGGCCATCTATGTTCATGGGGTTTTCCTTCTCTCCCTTGATAGATGATGTCTAGGGAGAGAAGGATTTGGCATTTTCAATTTTAACAACTAATCCGGTTGTACCAGTTGAGATAAGCTTCCGCGAGAGGTGTAGGTCACGGTTTACTTCCCTATCTCCATACAGAACATGAAAACCAAATGTGTATACGGGAAGGGGGTTGTTGGGATTGCTGTTGACCTGACAGCTATATGTTGTGTGTATATATATACAGCTTTGAGTGCAGGTGCAAAGTAGAAGCATGTCTGTCTTTTTTCAGGTAGCATATAGGGTCATACAGATAGGGTACCTCAAGCAGGTATGATCTGAACATTTTAAAGAGTGAGGTATGTTTAAAGAGATTTTAAAAAATCTGTCCATAAAAGGGGTATTGCGACTCATTGAAATGTTTTTTTTTGTCCTCAGCATTGCGGAAATACTGTATTAGCTTTTGAAGGTTATATGTAAATTTCTCCTTCAATCGAGAGGGTGTTTTCATAAATGTAATTAAAAAATCTATAAGCTATTTCATAGATGACAGTGAATATTTAAGCAAGGCTATGCCCTTCAGATGACCCCAGTGCAAGAGGATCCCCTGATGTGAACAGGTAATTAAAGAGGATTATCTGATGGATCACAGACCAGGAAGGCCTGACAGAGGAACTTTGGGATAGGACAGACTTATAGCCGGAGGAGAAAACCTATCACCTCTAGCCTCAGCATGAACAGAAAGGCAAGCAGATTACTTTGGGCTCCTTTGATTTATTCCAGCTATGAATATTGGGGGATCTTCTTAAGAGCATAGACATGACAGATATGATAGTCATATTTTGGGAGTTGTGGCTAACGTAACGCATTGTCAAACATCACTGGAAGATTGCGGTAACATCTCAGAACTAATATTAAGCAGATGGATGATGCTATCCATTCTATGTTTCCTATCTATAGAAAGGTGAAATCGTGATAGGAAACATGACAGTATCCTCTCCCGCCTGGGACCTCGAGTGGCGAAGATATTATGGAAGTTGTGGATTGCATAATTTTCTAAAAGAACTAGACACATCCATGACCAGCTTTGTTTTGAATCACGGGATATTAGGTATATGGGCGTGACTTGTGTTAATAAAAGTAAATGCTGAACTATGATCATTGTCAGTCCTGGGAGACACAATGCATTGTCATTATGTACCATTACCCCCAAAAAACATAAGAGACATAAATAAAACTGCAACATCAAGTTTAGTGCCTTTCTTCTGTTTAGCCTTTTTTTTATATAATTGTTAATACTGTATCGTTTTGTCCATTTTGTAACATCTTTGTATATTCTTATAAACACTGCCTACTTTTTGAATTATATATAAAAATCCAATAGCTTAGTTTCTCTAGCTCTATAAACAGCACCCTTGGTGCCTGGGTACTCACCCACCAGGCACTTGACCCGCGTTACACAGTTGCTTTGTTGCATGCGTTGCTTTGCTCCCTGACGAAGCCACTGTGAAATGCACATCGGGTGGCTAGTGGGTGAGTACCACTATTTATGTTCACACCATATATCTGATGTACTTTGAGATTAATCATATGGGGATTCTTATACCGTTTTAATTAATGATATACAGTGGGGCAAAAAAGTATTTAGTCATTCAGCAATAGTGCAAGTTCCACCACTTAAAAAGATGAGAGGCGTCTGTAATTTACATGATAGGTAGACCTCAACTATGGGAGACAAACTGAGAAAAAAAAATCCAGAAAATCACATTGTCTGTTTTTTTATCATTTTATTTGCATATTATGGTGGAAAATAAGTATTTGGTCAGAAACAAAATTTCATCTCAATACTTTGTAATATATCCTTTGTTGGCAATGACAGAGGTCAAACGTTTTCTGTAAGTCTTCACAAGGTTGCCACACACTGTTGTTGGTATGTTGGCCCATTCCTCCATGCAGATCTCCTCTAGAGCAGTGATGTTTTTGGCTTTTCGCTTGGCAACACGGACTTTCAACTCCCTCCAAAGGTTTTCTATAGGGTTGAGATCTGGAGACTGGCTAGGCCACTCCAGGACCTTGAAAAGCTTCTTACGAAGCCACTCCTTCATTGCCCTGGCGGTGTGCTTTGGATCATTCTCATGTCGAAAGACCCAGCCACGTTTCATCTTCAATGCCCTTGCTGATGGAAGGAGGTTTGCACTCAAAATCTCACGATACATGGCCCCATTCATTCTTTCATGTACCCGGATCAGTCGTCCTGGCCCCTTTGCAGAGAAACAGCCCCAAAGCATGATGTTTCCACCACCATGCTTTACAGTAGGTATGGTGTTTGATGGATGCAACTCAGTATTCTTTTTCCTCCAAACACGACAAGTTGTGTTTCTACCAAACAGTTCCAGTTTGGTTTCATCAGACCATAGGACATTCTCCCAAAACTCCTCTGTATCATCCAAATGCTCTCTAGCAAACTTCAGACGGGCCCAGACATGTACTGGCATAAGCAGTGGGACACGTCTGGCACTGCAGGATCTGAGTCCATGGTGGCGTAGTGTGTTACTTATGGTAGGCCTTGTTACATTGGTCCCAGCTCTCTGCAGTTCATTCACTAGGTCCCCCCGCGTGGTTCTGGGATTTTTGCTCACCGTTCTTGTGATCATTCTGACCCCACGGGGTGGGATTTTGCGTGGAGCCCCAGATCGAGGGAGATTATCAGTGGTCTTGAATGTCTTCCATTTTCTAATTATTGCTCCCACTGTTGATTTCTTCACTCCAAGCTGGTTGGCTATTGCAGATTCAGTCTTCCCAGCCTGGTGCAGGGCTACAATTTTGTTTCTGGTGTCCTTTGACAGCTCTTTGGTCTTCACCATAGTGGAGTTTGGAGTCAGACTGTTTGAGGGTGTGCACAGGTGTCTTTTTATACTGATAACAAGTTTAAACAGGTGCCATTACTACAGGTAATGAGTGGAGGAAAGAGGAGACTCTTAAAGAAGAAGTTACAGGTCTGTGAGAGCCAGAAATCTTGATTGTTTGTTTCTGACCAAATACTTATTTTCCACCATAATGTGCAAATAAAATGATAAAAAAAACAGACAATGTGATTTTCTGGATTTTTTTTTTCTCAGTTTGTCTCCCATAGTTGAGGTCTACCTATGATGTAAATTACAGACGCCTCTCATCTTTTTAAGTGGTGGAACTTGCACTATTGCTGACTGACTAAATACTTTTTTGCCCCACTGTATATATATATATATATATATATATATATATATATATATATATATATATATATTGTGCATTCAGTAATGTGATGTACTATATTATCTGTACAATTGTGGGAAATATTCTTTATTATTTGATGCATTTTAAAATATATTCCTATGGTGCCTATTGGATTATTGATTTTGGAGATTCTCTCTTAACACTTAAATTACTATATTCCTTTGTCTCCTGGTAACACTGCATCTTTGAATCATCACGGTATCTACAATTCGTTTAGGATTTCTTAGGGCTGTTCCTTGTGTGTCTATATTTCTTGGAATCTTTTATCTTTTTATGTGTATTTCTGTATTCAATAAAATATGTATATTTTTTACAATTTTAGTCCTGGCACATTTCTTTGTTGGTATAGCTATTCGCCATAAGTGCATTACAGGGCATATTACCCCTACCGGGATTTATAAGGTTTTGATGTTTATATATTTTAGAGGTTAGTATGTTCCCTTTTCGCAGATATATAAAGTTTAAATTAAACATATTGTAAAAAGTCCTCTTCAAGTTTGTGGTGCCCAGAGTTTAAGAGGATGAAACTGCAAACAGGACAAGTCAAGCTACAAGCTCTTAGCTACTTAATGATATTTCAAGGCACTATGTATTTCACGTGACAGACTCAATTACAAAGTATTTGGGACAATTAGACATCAGTCCCTCTATATTTAGCTAAAGTAGTAGAAAACGCAGAAGACACAAGACACAGAGAGGCCCGTAATAATAATCTATCACAGACAATACATATCTCAATACACACAGGACTCAAACAGTACTCCATCAACAACACTAGTCCAGAGCTAAAATGGTGAAAAGCACTTATAAAAATAAATACTGGAGAATGAGTTAATGCATCTTCTTGTAACACAGTAATAAAATAAGGCATTGTGTTCTCGGCTAATGCAGGGGTAAAATTGCATTCACTGTCAATAACAGCATAAAAAAAAACTAACACTGTAGACTTACCACAAATGTCTCCTAAAAGCAAAGTATTCAACCAATAAAAACTATATAATTGATTCTCGTGCAAAATGTTATATATGAAAAAAAACACACACCGTTTAAAGAGGACACAAATGGCGAGAATTTACTTTCACCTACCTGTGCCCTAAATTGGACAATTGTTGGAAGAGGCACAAACTGCCTTCATGTGAGGTGCATTTCGGTATAGTTTTAGTTGCTGCGCTGTAGTATCTCTATAGGCCAAGAACACCTGGATAATAGCCTATAAGCCTAAGGCCTCGTGCAGATGAGCATATAATCGGACAGCATACAGAGAGCACACTGATCCATGTTATTCCATAGGCCTGTTCAGATCAACGATTTTTCTCTCGGCCTGGCTTTCTGTTATAAAAAAAAAATCACAGCATGCACTACTTTCTTCCAAGTCTTGGATAAGACTCACCTATTCAAGTCTATGAAAGAGAAATCAGATCCCACACAGAACATCTGTGTGGCACCTGAATTTTACAGATGTATTGCTATTATGAACCTATTTAAAGGGAACCTGTAACCAGAAATGACGCTGTTAACCTGTAGATATGGGGTTGATCTGCAGGTTAATAGCATTATAATACTGTCCGGTGCCTGCACGCAGCCGAATGCAGCGGGGAGACAATTAACTTTATTCTCCCCGCCAGCCTTCAGTTTCAGCCATGGAGGCGGGGTGCCGCTGGTTCAGTCACCGCTGTGAGAATACAAAGCAGCAGATATAACCGTGCCCGGTCTCTGACTGACACCCCCTATGTATTGGGGTCGGCCGTCAGTCAGGGCCTCCATGACTGAAAACCGAATGCCGCCAGGGAGAATAAAGTTTCTCCCCTGCTGCATTCGGCTGCGTGCAGGTGCCGGACAGTATAATAACGCTGTTAACCTGCAGATTAACCCCATATCAGCAGGTTAACATCATTATTTCTGGTGATAGGTTCCCTTTAATCATTTCCATTTTTACTGTAGATGTATGAAAACTGATGGCACATGGAACTAAAAATGGACACACAGATGGATAAAACATGGATAAAACAGGATGAAAATCAGATGATACTCCGATGATATTTCATGCGCTCGTCTACAGCCGGCCTAAGCATGAATTGTACAATACTGCACATACACTACAAGTAACTGCACACTTCTTTAAACAAACTTATATGATAACAGTAAAATAAGAAATAAAAGAGTTTGGGCATTTCAGCAATATTAGTTTCTAGCAGAAGTGTAAAAAACAATAAAGGCATCACATTTCTCCCTGCCTGGCAGACAAAAAGTTACTGATATCCCAGGAATATGATACCAGTGACCTCACTTAACAAATTTAAAGGGATGGTCCAGCCCCTAAAATATATCTTCTAACTATCTGTACACCGTATCCACTTTTGTACTTGGCTTTATTACAAAACACTTCACACTTCTCTGCATCTACGTAATCTGTAAATGTGTTTTTTGTTACTGTACTTCATGTGATGAGTCTCAAACATGAAATCACAGGAGGCTGAGACTGCACTCAATGGGGGTCACATTATCTAACTGTGCTGTATTGCTCTCTCACCTACCCCTCGGAGGTCGGCCCACGTTGAATCCTCTCCAACACGTTCAATTGAAGGATGTCTTGCAATTTACCCTGAACAGGATGTCCCAGGATAATCAGTGTGTATATTTGATAAAGGTATGTGTTAGACTGAAACGTCATGTATTGTACACACAGCTTGGACCACATAATACGTTTTTCATCTAATTTCACCATATCCCCTGGATTTTTTCTATTTACTAGTTTCTTACAGCGCTACCCCCTGTGCAGTGGCAGAGACAGAAGCAGAGGGCTGGAGCTGCACTCTCATCTGCCACAGGTTCCATCACCAAGAATTGGAAGACCTCTTCAGAGGGGGCAGCGATGCAACAAACTAGTCAGCAACTGCAGCTCTGACCCCTGTGATGTCCTGTTCCTGGAGGGGCGATGGATGCAGTAGGGAGTGAGTGCAGTCCCAGCCTCCTGCAACGTCCTATTTGAGCCTCCTCTGAAACAAAACTTCACTGGAAGTGCAGTAAAAAAAACATGTTTAGAGATTAGGTAGATAGGAAGAAGTGTAAAGGTACCTTCACACTGAACGACATCGCTAGCGATCCGTGACGTTGCAGCGTCCTGGATAGCGATATCGTTGAGTTTGACAGGCAGCAGCGATCAGGATCCTGCTGTGATATCGCTGGTCGGAGCAGAAAGGCCAGAACTTTATTTCGTTGCTGGATCTCCCGTAGACATCGCTGAATCGGCGTGTGTGATGCCGATTCAGCAATGTCTTCACTGGTAACCAGGGTAAACATCGGGTTACTAAGTGCAGGGCCGCACTGTCAGCGCCGGCCGGACGGAAAGCAGAGCACAGCGGTGACGTCACCGCTGTGCTTTCCGGCTGGCGCTTACACAGTGCAGAGAAGCACAGCGCCGGGGGACAGACACCGGAATGTAAGTATGTAGTGTTTTTTTTTTTTTACATTTACGCTGGTAACCAGGGTAAACATCGGGTTACTAAGCACGGCCCTGCGCTTAGTAACCCGACGTTTACCCTGGTTACCAGGGGACTTCACATAGTTGGTCGCTGGAGAGCTGTCTGTGTGACAGCTCTCCAGCGACCACGCAGCGACGCTGCAGCGATCGGGATCGTTGTCTAGATCGCTGCAGCGTCGCTAAATGTGACGGTACCTTAAGGTATTGTATAGTAAAGCTAATTACAAAAGTGGCTACGATGTAAAGATCGATAATTAGAAAATACATTTTAGGTGCTGGACCAACTCCCTAAAATATTTTCTGGGGTAGCCGTTTTGTTGCAAGAAATGTCTGCAGTTAAAAAGAAAAAACATCCCCCCACCGTCCTATCCCGCCTTATTCCCTTTTCTTGCCTGTTATTTTAAAATCCAAATAAAATCTTTGGAAAAAGAATTAAAAAAAACAAAAAAAAAAAAACATAAATACATCTAAATGGAATAATAAAAAAACAAATTCCATACACATTCTGCGGAAACACCTTCATTCAGTAGTATTGAGAGATGTATAAATTGCCAAAATATTTACAAGGAATCTGACACGTGTGAACATATCTTTACAATGAACCAGAAGATGTCACGCTTTCTTTTTCATCGGTGCTCAACTTCACTAATGCTGTTGTTGATAAGTGGGCATGATTTTTTATAGCCATGTCCTAAAATCTAATATTGGAGGATAGGGATTTGCTTTTAGCTGCAGAAGATCATCCAAGTTGACAATGTCCATGGTTCTGGAATTAAGGAGTTATCTATAGAACTATGATGTTCATGAGCTCACAAATTGAGGACTATGTTGTCTACTGCTGATTGCAATGATCACCTAGAACTCGGACTTCAACAATATTGTTGCTTAATGATTTACGTGCATAAAAATGGCAGTGGTGACCACCAGTTTAAAGGATAATTGAATAGATTTTCAAGAAATGTAAGATCTGGTGGGAAAAGGGGGTAAAAGATTGTACCACATTAATCTAACTTTCACCCTACTATGGAAAATAACCCAAACTAGATTCAACGTATTCCTGATAAGGTTTGCTATCTGCAGCTTGACAATACTCAATTCTACGTCTCTCTTACTGAATATTCTACACTTCTGCAACAAACATTATCATATCCTGGGAATCATTAATGTTTTCCGGTAAGTTTTCCATTTCTTTTTAATTCCAAGGAATGTGGCCAGCAGAGATGGAGCAGGTTAATGCCTGAGTGCTGGCAAGACCATCGGAGATGAGCTCGGTGGCTCAAGTGTCCTAACCGTGACTTTCTGATCCCACACTATGTGAATGATGCTTTACTAGGTGCCCTTGTAAGGATAAGCAGAAAGGATTATTAGCAATCACGTAAGGAGAAGAGCATGTCCTGGTGCTGTGGAAGAAATGTCAGGAATATTCTTGAGTATATATATATTTCCTATATTTTGCCTCAATTTAGAGCACATATCCACATTGCTACATTCTCTTCAGTGCAGGACAAAATATAACATTAATCTGTGCACATGGTGCCACATTGTGTTCTGTGCAATTTTGTTACAAATCCTGAAGGATTTCCTAGTGCCAGCAAAGTGAATGAGATTCCTGAAGTCTCATGCACACGTTGCTTATTTTTTCTTTGTAGATCTGCAGCAGATTTAATATGCAGAATGTCAATTCTTTCAGCGTTTTTGCTGCAGATATCACCCAAACTAATGAGAGTGAAAAATCTACACCAAAAACACATGTAGAACAAAAGCAACAAAAACGCTGCGAAAACATCTAGTTACAAACCACTAATCCTTCCTAATCATGACTACCATATCCAGATACAGAAATACCAATACCAAATTTGCCCAAAGAATATACAAAATACTATTCATCATAGCATTTGCTCTATTTTTTTCTAATTTTTGGTGTTTTTCGCCTGTTTTTCATTTGCACAAAATTCATCTTTTAATTTGCGCATCTTTTAAAGTTTATTTTACGTGTGTGCCTAGTTTTTTTATGTTCAACATTGTGATCAGAGTTTAGGGTTTCCAGATGTTTTTGGCTGATTCATCATTTAGAATTTTTCAAAGAGTTTGTCTCAAATGGACTCCAGTTCCCCCTTGGAGTGCTTCTGGTGCAAATATTGCGCTAAAATGTCGCAAAACAAGTTAAAGACAAAAATAAAGATGGTTTATGACTTTGCACAAAATTGATGAATCTTGTGCACTATTTTGAAAAATTTGCAGCAGCAAAAACAGTAACAAATACCCAAGACAAAAATGAAAAGTGGCTTAAATACCCCGTAAATGATGAATCGGGGCCTAAGTGTTAAGACACTTTGTGTAAAATCAAGTAAGCTCAGTAATCTCTACTTACCACAGTAACACTTCACTGCAGTCAATTACCATTAAACACTCAGGCACTTAGTGAATTTCTCCCAATAATGTAATCTAGCATTAAAACACTATCCGCTACTACACACACTGCAAGGAAAGTACTGTATTTAATGTGAACCTATCACGAAAAGGAGCGAGAAAACCGAGAATACCAGATGTGTACAAGAATACAGAGCCAGGGTGAGTAATGTGTATAACCTTTGACATCGGCTTTCATTGGGACCTGAGATTTTACATTAATGGCCATTTATTTACATTCTTTATCAAAATGTCGTCAGTAACAGCTTACATTTTCACAAGCGCTATAGAATCAAATGTTTAGACCGTAATCATTTTATTCCTTTTTAAATAAATTATTTTTAATTAACGATACAAATAAAAAAAACATGCACTTTATATATCCCCATTGCCATTTTGATCAATACAATGAAGTTCTAGTATCTCTTAATTTTGACAATGAATACCATAACAAAAAAAATGAAAAAAAAAAAACAGTAGGAGATGTGTGTTTCTTATGCATTCCCAAGTGCTAAAAACATTTATGAAATTAAATGCTACAATTAGTTTACCATAAATGGCAACCATGCTGGCCATGGACATTATACCACCGCCAGTCGGCTACAAGCAAGACAATAGTTGGTCATCTAACACCCTGTTTAGACAGACCAGTCACACTTTTATGTGCACAGAACAATCATTAATATGATTGTTATGTGCCCAGAGAACATCATGTTATCAGCAGCACATTACCTGTTTACACAGGATGGCGAGCAGCAGAGAACAATGATTTTTAATTGAAAATCATCTCATTAGGTGAACAACGTTTTTTCGCTGGGTGATTGCTGGCCTGTTTAGACAGAATTATAGTCAGGAAATAAATATTTGTAGCAACACTAATTCCTGATCATCAACCTTGCTAAATGGGTTTTAAATTTACTGTGGCTACTCTGAGTATTATGGCTCAAATGCTCACAAATCAGAGAGGCAGATTATGTGGTTTACAAGGGGCCTTGGTGAGCAAAGGTAAAGTCCAGGTTGATCCTATATAAAAAAGTTAGCATCTTTTTTACAAGAAGGCAAAACCCAATGACAGATCAGTAGAGATTTTTCGTTTCTTCATGTAAATAGGGATCCAAGAAGTATAGTTTCTCCTTGCAGAGAGTGACATGTTAAGCATGTCGAGATGAGGAGACTTAAAGCCACAATGCTAGTCTGGGAAATATGCAAATTGTCTCTTCGGAGATGAAGAGGACTGGAACTCTAGTGCCACCTATTGGAAGTAGCAATCCTAACAATCAAGTTAAAGGGTCGACATTGACTGTTAGGATTGCTCCTTCCAATAGGCGGCACTAGAGTTCTAGTCCTCTTCCTCCCTGAAGAGACAATTTTCATGTAAATATGAATGTCTTAATCCAATCATAAATTGTGAGCAATAGGTCAAAGTCACATTAATGTTTCTAAAAAAAGTTGTAGTGATAAAAAACAAAATATATATATATAATCTTTTCGTTATTTATTAATCGTCTTTTATCACTACAGTTATATTTTTAATTTATACATATAATAAATACACAAAGAACAGTAAATAGAAATAGAAAATTCATGTTTGGTATATCCCCATCACCAATTCCTCAAGGTGATTTTCCAGGAATATATAAATTAAAGGTTTATGACTCCTACGTAAACTAATAAAGAATTTTTCAATATTGTTGCCATAGGAATTCTACTTTGTTCTTACATCGCCAACGCTGTCAAGTGTACATGATAGTGTGTTGTCCGCACTCCTGACATGTCACTTGACTATGGGGTCTGCAGTGTAATGTGACTATGGATGACACTCGAGATGACATGTTGTCAATGTCATCAGTATGGACAACATGTAATTTCGTGCAAGAGTAAACAGCTAGCAGCAAGGATCGGCAATCAGTGGCTGAGCGTAAACGCAGAAGAATCCCTACGGTGACTGTACTGAAAAGGTTTTTATGTTCTCATTTTGTGAGTTAAGGTTTAGAATAAATCAAAGAATAGTATATATGTAACATAAAAAAGTAAAATAATAGTTATTAAACAGCAAGTCTTCAAAATGAAATCTGCTTCTTTACAACATCAGCATGGCCAGAACTACTACCTATTCCCAATTAATCTATCACAGAGACATCTGCTCTTTCCTGGAAAACAATGTACAATTCAGATCTGTTATATACTGTATAACACATCTCACAGTAAAAATCAAATAAAAGACACATAAGACTAAATAAAAATGCATATTGCCTCTTCAGAGAGGAAGAGGATTGGAACTCTATAGCGCCACCAGTTGGAAGTAGCGATCCTACAAGTCACTATCAACCCTTTAGCAAGCCTTGCCATATGACAGAACAGAGGTGTCAAACTGCATTCCTCGAGGGCCGCCAACAGGTCATGTTTTCAGGATTTCCTTAGCATTCCACAAGGTGCTGGAATCATTCTGTGCAGGTGATTAAATTATCACCTGTGCAATACAAGGAAATCCTGAAAACATGACCTGTTGGCGGCCCTCGAGGAATGCAGTTTGACACCTCTAACTTAGAATAAAAGCCAAATCAGAATCTCAATTTGCAGACATGTTTCATGGTATTGCCCCTCGTTAGTGCAAAGAATGAGATCTGATTTGGCTAGGAGAGAGGCTCTGGACTGAGGTCTAGGGGGTAACATTTCTCCTTGTGGAGAGTGACACACTGGCCCTGACATGGCAATGTAAAGAGGTTTATTTGCCATGCAATGCTTCTCTGGGAAATTGAATATGCAAATTGCCTCTTCAGAGAGGAAGAGGAGTAGAACTCTATAGCGTCATCTGTTGGAAGCATCGATCCTACAATCACTATCAACCCTATATACACAACCCTCAAGTCAGAAAGCATATTTTTTATATAGTTACACCTTCAAAGTAGTGAAGAGGGAGGCTAAAACAGCCAGGGGCACTCTCAACGACACAATAAATACCAAAAAAAGAAGAAAAAGAGCACAAAACGTCCCAAAGATAAAAGTTATTCAGATTTTATTTAAAAAAAAAAACACATGTATCATAAAAACAACATACATGGTAATACAATAATAGACAAATTAATTTAATGAATAACAGGTGTAAGAGCATAAGGATCCCAAATACTAGTGGAGGGTGGGGCAGAACATGACAACTATTTAAAGAGAAAAGTGCAAGTGCGACCTATATAGGGTTATTCCCTTAAAAATAACAATCAGAAAAAATTGATGAAAATGTAGCACTAAGTTGAAACAGAAGTGAAAATCACTTATTATTCCTTAAGAAACTTTAAATCTCGTTCAGCTCATATACAGGTCCTTCTCAAAAAATTAGCATATAGTGTTAAATTTCATTATTTACCATAATGTAATGATTACAATTAAACTTTCATATATTATAGATTCATTATCCACCAACTGAAATTTGTCAGGTCTTTTATTGTTTTAATACTGATGATTTTGGCATACAACTCCTGATAACCCAAAAAACCTGTCTCAATAAATTAGCATATCAAGAAAAGGTTCTCTAAATGACCTATTACCCTAATCTTCTGAATCAACTAATTAACTCTAAACACATGCAAAAGATACCTGAGGCTTTTAAAAACTCCCTGCCTGGTTCATTACTCAAAACCCCCATCATGGGTAAGACTAGCGACCTGACAGATGTCAAGAAGGCCATCATTGACACCCTCAAGCAAGAGGGTAAGACCCAGAAAGAAATTTCTCAACAAATAGGCTGTTCCCAGAGTGCTGTATCAAGGCACCTCAATGGTAAGTCTGTTGGAAGGAAACAATGTGGCAGAAAACGCTGTACAACGAGAAGAGGTGACCGGACCCTGAGGAAGATTGTGGAGAAGGACCGATTCCAGACCTTGGGGAACCTGAGGAAGCAGTGGACTGAGTCTGGTGTGGAAACATCCAGAGCCACCGTGCACAGGCGTGTGCAGGAAATGGGCTACAGGTGCTGCATTCCCCAGGTAAAGCCACTTTTGAACCATGAACAGCGGCAGAAGCGCCTGACCTGGGCAACAGAAGCAAATTTTGCATGTCATTCGGAAATCAAGGTGCCAGAGTCTGGAGGAAGACTGGGGAGAAGGAAATGCCAAAATGCCTGAAGTCCAGTGTCAAGTACCCACAGTCAGTGATGGTGTGGGGTGCCATGTCAGCTGCTGGTGTTGGTCCACTGTGTTTCATCAAGGGCAGGGTCAATGCAGCTAGCTATCAGGAGATTTTGGAGCACTTCATGCTTCCATCGGCTGAAATGCTTTATGGAGATGAAGATTTCATTTTTCAGCACGACCTGGCACCTGCTCACAGTGCCAAAACCACTGGTAAATGGTTTACTGACCATGGTATTACTGTGCTCAATTGGCCTGCCAACTCTCCTGACCTGAACCCCATAGAGAATCTGTGGGATATTGTGAAGAAAAAGTTGAGAGACGCAAGACCCAACACTCTGGATGAGCTTAAGGCCGCTATTGAAGCATCCTGGGCCTCCATAACATCTCAGCAGTGTCACAGGCTGATTGCCTCCATGCCACGCCGCATTGAAGCAGTCATTTCTGCCAAAGGATTCCCGACCAAGTATTGAGTGCATAACTGAACATTATTATTTGATGTTTTTTTTGTTTGTTATTAAAAAACACTTTTATTTGATTGGACGGGTGAAATATGCTAATTTATTGAGACAGGTTTTTTGGGTTATCAGGAGTTGTATGCCAAAATCATCAGTATTAAAACAATAAAAGACCTGATAAACTTCAGTTGGTGGATAATGAATCTATAATATATGAAAGTTTAATTGTAATCATTACATTATGGTAAATAATGAAATTTAACACTATATGCTAATTTTTTGAGAAGGACCTGTAGAGCAATAAAACATATATCAAGTACTACAATTAATCAACAACGGGTCACGTAAAGCCCGCAACATAAACTGGGTGAGAACGCACTACAAGTCAAAGACAGTCCTTACCCATATTTCTTGGGCTCCGGATATGATCCCCAGGTGGCAAGAAATATGGGTAAGGACAGTCTTTGACTTGTAGTGCGTTCTCGCATTCCCTTAAAGGGGTATATACCCAGTTTATGTTTCTGGCTTTACGTGACCCGTTGTTGATTAATTGTAGTACTTGATATATGTTTTATTGCTCTATAAGAGCTGAACGAGATTTAACGTTTTTTAAGGAATAATAAGTGATTTTCACTTCTGTTTCCACTTAGTGCTACATTTTCATCAATTATTTCTGATTGTGATTTTTAAGGGAATAACCCTACATAGGTCGCACTTGCACTTTTCTATTTAAATAGTTGTCATATTCTGCCCCACCCTCCACTATTTGGGATCCTTATGCTCTTACACCTGTTATTCATTAAATTGCTTTGTATATTATTGTATTACTATGTATGTTGTTTTTATGATGCAGGTGTTTTTTTTAAATAAAATCTGAATAACTTTTATCTTTGGGATGTTTTGTGCTCTTTTTCTTCTTTTTTTGGTATTTATAATCACTATCAACCCTTAGGACATAGGACTACATGTAGATTTTACAGATTCAGAGAGTTCATTACAATGTACAGTATGTGACACTATGTTCCGCCACTTAGTAAACATTTCTACCTTGAGAATCTACATTGCCTATATTACCTGTTACCTTGACATAAGGCAACATTTGAATGTGAAGAAAGCAGCACAGATGGTAAAGCTATCATACATGATGTTGCTTTGTATCTTCCACATTTGTACCTAGATATGAGGCACAGGCACAGTATAATAACATAATAAACAGTTTGTGTTCTTCGCTCACTCACTGGCTGTAATTATATTTTCAGATGATTAATATTAGTAACTGATTAATTCATGTTTATATTGGGAGGCAGCGAACAGGAAACATTTCATGAAGCCTAACTGTATGGCACTGAGCTGTATACGGACCATACACACTGGAATAACAACTTATCTAGAGAGTGAATTACAAACAAATTCCTGCAAATACTTGAAACTCATTCTGGGAAATATAATTATCATATGTGATTTTTTCCACCATAGAACTGGCCATTGGTTTAGCCTCAAATTTGCAGAACCGCAAAATACACATGTTTTTCCTTGCATTGCAAATACATAAAAAAATCAAAAGATTTGCTGCAGATTTAAAATTCATGCCATGTATCAATTTCTGCAAAGCATTTGCTGATAGTTTAATATGCTGTGGATTGACCGAAAAATCTGGATAGAAAATCTGCAGCACGTCCAACATGTCTGAACGCACCCTTAACACCTAGAGGTCAAGGCAATTTCTTGTTTTCGCACTTTTGTTTTTTTCTTCCTTCTGCTAAGACACATACCTTTTTAACTTTTTCTGTCAGCATAGTTGTATGAGGGCATGTTCTTTTGTATAGCGAGTGGATATTTTTAGTGACACCATTTTAGGGTATATACAATGCATTTTGGGGAAGGCTTCTTCACTCTTCGCTGATCTTTAAGGGTTAAATAATACCAAATCATGACTCCTGGTTTATGCATATATTAAAGACTTACCTGTCAAGTTGAGGGCTTAGATCTGTGTTGCTCACGCAGAAGTCACAACAGTTCTCCAATCTGCAACATCAAATTATTTATGGTTAATTCATCGTTAAACGATTTACTGGAAGTTATTAAGCAGATATGCAAATGTTATGAAATACATTATTTATAACATTTGAGTAGATGCAGACCTGGCATTAGAGTGGGGTAAACTGGGCAATAGCTCATGGCCACCATCAACAAAGGGGTCCAACAGCCAGACCGTAAGCAGCTGCTACAGTCTGTGACTGAGAGAATGGGATAGGAACAGGGGTGCACCATCGGCAACTGGCACAAGGCACCAGTGACCACAACTGACTTCCCCTCACTGTTAAAGTGGCATTAGTAGTTACTGTTAAGACTGGTAGTGCTACCTTAATACAATGCTTTGTGTCTTAATAACCCTCCCCAGCTTCTCCTCACACACGGACCTATGGCTTATACCCCTTGGGATGATTGAGTTACAGGGGATGTCTGCAGCCACCATGAGTGTCTCAGCATAAGGCCGGCGTCACATTACCGTAGAATACAGATGAGTGCTATGCGAGAAAACATCGCATAGAACTTGGCCCAGTGTTAATCTATGGGGTAGCTCACATCACCGTATTTTTTCTCCGACGTATTCTACGTGTTTTTTGAAAAGGCGGCAATTCATGTGCACGTACAGTAAAATCACAATGACAGATTACAATAGAATAGATATTATTATTTATTTATATAGCACCATTGATTCCATTGTGCTGTACATGAGAAGGGGTTACATCAAAATGCAAATATCACTTACAGTAAACAAAATTAAACAATGACAGACTGGTACAGAGGGAAGAGGACCCTTCCCTTGCAGGCTTACATTCTTCAAGATTATGGGGAAGGAGACAGTAGGTCAGGGATTGCAGTAGCTCAATGATGTTGAGTTGGCCAAGCAGTCATTGCAGGTTGTATGCTTTTTTGAAGATATGGGCTTTCAGGTTCCGTCTAAAGGATCCAAATGTGGTGGATAACCGGACGTGTTGGGGCACAGAATTACAGAGGATGGGGGATATTAGGGAGAAGTCTTGGAGGCGATTAAGTGAGGCGTGAAAGAGGTCTTGGAAGGACCAGAGATTACTTGAGGGAAGATATTGGGAGATTAGTTCGGAGATATATGGAGGAGAAAGGTTATGGATGGCTTTGTTGGTCATTGTTAGTAGTTTAAACTGGATACACTGGGAAATTGGGAGCCAGTGAAGGGATTTGCAAAGAGGAGAAGCAGGAGTGCAGCGAGGAGAGAAATTACTTGGGCAGCAGAGATAAGGAAGGACTGGAGGGGTGCGAGAGTGATAGAAGGTAGGCCACAGAGGAGGATGTTGCAGTAGTTGAGGCGGGAGATGATTAGGGCATGCACAAGCATTTTGGAAGAGTGAGGGTTGAGGAAAGGACGGATCCTGGAAATATTTTTGAACTGGAGGCGACAGGAGGTGGCGAGAGCTTGGATGTGCGGTTTGAAGGACAGGGCAGAGTCAAGGGTTACTCCAAGGCAGCGGATTTCCGGGACAGGGGAAAGTGTGATTTCATTTATATTGATAGATCAGGTAGGGAAGACATGCGAGACGTAGGAAAGATAATTAGTTCAGATTTGTCCACACTGAGCTTGAGGAAGTGAGAGGAGAAGAAGGAGGATATGGCTGATAGACATTCTGGGATTTTGGACAGCAGAAAGGTGACATATGGGCCAGATCTGAGTGTCATGAGCATATAGAGGGTACTGGAAGCCATAGGCCTTTATGAGTTGTCCCAGGCCAAGGGTATAGATTGAGAAGAGAAGGGGTCCTAGGACAGAGCCTTGAGGGACCGGAACTCTCCTTTGCACGTGCGACTTTCTCACAGTGCTAACGGGGATCTCAGGGAGGTCACCGCAGTTCAGCCTGGCTGGGAACGCAGCCTCAGTGACGTCAACGCTAGTCACTGAGGCTGCGCTAGCAGCAGTTCATTCCCCAGTAGTTCTCAGCCTGGAAGGTCGCATCTTGGCACCGTCCAGGTTGAAAACTATTTCTCCCACAGACATGGACTACGGAGTGGGACAGAACGACAGACAGGTATGGTCTATTGTTGTTTTTCAATTTTAGTTTTATTACAGGAGAACGAGGGCTTCAGTGGAATTAGGCGAGGTTGTAAGTATGGTTTAATTAAGAATATTAAAGGAGTCTGGGTCATTCTTTCATTGAAGGACTTTTTTCCGGGCGTATGTGTTTTCTTACAATGTGACTATGGGGTTAGTAATGGGGGTGTCTTATTGACGCCTCTCCATTACTAACCTCTGGGCTTGGTGTCACCTGACAATACAAAAGTGACATCAACCCCACAACTATCACCCCACTTGCCACCGCTACAGGGTAAGTGGGAAGAGCGAGGCTAAGTGCCAGACTTGGCGCAGCTTAGAGATGCGCCTTTTCTGGGGTGGCTGAGAGCTGATATTTTTAGCCTGGGGGGGCCAGTATCCATCGCCCTTTCCTAGGCTATTAATATCAGCCCGTATGTAAAAGCTCAAGGTAAAAATCGCATTGCAACCAGATAGCAATTGCACTGTACTCAGATGTAAATTGGATGATAGATGTGAAAAATCGGATTGTATTTGCATGACACTCGCATTACACTCGTGCGACTCTCAGCAGGGAGACTCGGACCGGTTTTTCATACGTTAAGTGCGACCCCAGCCTAAAGCTGTGGGTTTCTCTTTTGTGGAAAACCTCTTTTTCTGCTCCAAATTATTCTTCATATACATTAATAATACAATTGATCAATGCCAGCATTGCTCACACCGTTCTTGAAGTGGAGATATGCTGGAGTCAGATACACCTCCAAGAATCAGGAGCATTGGACGAGTAACGTACATGTCACTATGCGCCTGGCCACAAATCCTACTACAGTCTGTGGTGGAGTAAGATTTGTGTTTTAGTGAACGCTGTTGCTTGTCATGAATCTGACGAGTGGCGGCTGCATGCCCCATCTCACCCACTTTGTCAGAACTGAGCAAAAATGGCATGAAAGCGCCAAAAGTCGCAACATTTTAGCGCAGCCTTGATTTTTGCCAAAATAATGTGACTTTTCGAAGCTTTTTATGCTAGAATACTGGTGTAAAAGCTTTGATGAATTGGGCCCTAAGTGCATTATTTGTAATATTTGTATATACAGTAACTGTGAATTTGAATTTATATTGTGTGTATTATATATACATATACCAGATCCCATTGATCACTTTTTTAATCATTGGGCAAAAAGTGTGCTCAATCATTGAATGCCCCATTTATGGTCCAGGATGCTTTAGCAACATCGTGAAGGGCTCCAAGCTTTGTTCCTATGTGCATCCAGTAATGGAAAGTGGTGCTGAGGAGGCCTCAAGGTCATCATCACCACAGTCCACACATTCTGCCTAATAGTAACAGTTATTTAGATGAGCCGATAATCTGTGAACAAACACAAGTACAAATGCTTGTACTCTATTGCCTGTATATACATGTCAATAATCGCCTGCCATACAAACAGAGAGTGATTGGATTATTTATGTTGGTATAAATCAGTTATTGGCAGCACATGAAACAGGACATGTACTGTCCATAAAGTGAGCTGATATGTGGATAGAACAATTGTATTCGCCATCCTTATGTCCCCATTATTGTTTGTCAGTCTGTGTGCAAGCAGGAAAAACAGTGCAGAAGGACTTGTAGTTTAATTTAAGGCCACATTCACATGTTCGGTATTTGGTAGTATTTTACCTCAGTATCTGTAAGCCAAAATCAGGAGTGGAACAATCAGAGGGAAAGTATAATAGAAACACGTCACCACTTCAGGATTTATCACCCACTCCTGGTTTTGGCTTACAAATACTGAGGTAAAAAACTCACCAAATACTGAACACGTGAAGGCTAGGGCTACACATCTATTTTGTCCAGAACACCAGTCGCAATTAGTCCATGGTGCTGCTACACACTATGCTGTGACTGTGCCAAGCAAGCTGCAAAATGTGGAATCTAGTGGATTTTTTGCGACTTGCTACTGGTGGCTGGAGTACATTGTTGGTCAATCAGCTGCATTACACTGGCACAGATTGAGTTTTGGCCACAAGACCTGTTTTGAGTCCAAGGTTGCTGTGTGGTAGGCCTGCCCTAGATGTTTCTATGTGATGGTGCAATATCATAGTATTTGGGGCCCCACGTAATTTTTCTCCAGGACCACGCTTATATTTGATAAGATATGTATGTACTCCTGGCCAATTTTAGATAATAACAGCACTAAAGGGCATGCCACGTACCTTTACTTACCCTTATGTATATGCCCAGTTGTTGTGGGACTCAAACAATAAGGTATATACTGTAAATGTATATTACACTTGCAGACTCTCTGCTTTTGCAGTGTTTCTGCTGCTGTGGTAATTTATTGCAGGGTTGATTCACTGTAGTAAATGGAAATTTATGAAATCCCATTTACTTTGTGCTGTTGAAAATACCTGGTATTCAGTGTATGCCGCAGTTTAAAGCCACAGAAATCCCTATTGGTTGCAATTATGCTGCAGTTTTGCCATATTGTGAAAACTGCATGTAAAAACATATCCATAGATTTTTCTGCGTGATTTTTCTATAATTACAAGTTCCCACTCTTTAGTAATAGTGCGACTCAGCAGCACATCCAAGCACCCTTAAGGCAGATCTGTCAGGTTTCCATTGCTACCGTATCTGGCGACAGCATAACACAGATCAGGAGACATTGAGCTCGGCAACACACAGTTTTCGCTGATTTGATTCAGTATTTTCATGTAAAAAGATGTTTAAATTCTGCCAAGACTGTCAGCTCATGAGAAAAGCTGTCAATTAAACATTAAACCAACACTGAGAAGCCCGGTAGAAAAAAGAAACACATCCTATAATTCAGAAACAAGTAGAACCACATATAGAACCAATAAAGTAATGGCTTTTTGTTGGACAAGTCTCCCCTTGTTTTGGAGAAATTTGTGACAACTATTCTTTACAAAATGTTCACAAAAATATTATGGCTCTAATGTGGCACCCAATGTGGGGCTCTACTGTACCTGTCTATGTTTTCATATTGATGCAAACCATTTTTTTCTATTGGATTGTATAAGAATAATGACGTACTATCAAATGTCATATTGTCGAGCTATTCTTCTATACTTTTAAGGGCTCATGGTCATAATTAGAACTCAACATAAGAGCTGTATGCTTAGAGCCAGGGACAGCATAGGGTGTGACTGCCAACATTATGCTGATTGACAGCCAACTTACCGAAGTTAGGCTGTGTGGAGTCGGCTGCCAATCAACATGTCATGTTCACGTGACGATCGCAGAAGCTTTTGAATCGCCAACAGGAGAAGTCACTGTACCGGCACAGATGGGCCCCCGGCACAACAGCCAGGTAGTTGGGAACAACCTGTCTGTTAGATCTTAGGCTAGTAATTAATAATTTAAACGGTCCCCCTTTAAAAAGATTGTATCATTTTAATATTATTGTTAGCTTATTAGCTCAGAGACCTATAAAATAACATACTGAGGTTATTCTCACCTACCCAGGTCCAGCGATGCCTCTCCTGCATTTCTTGATAGGCTGCAGCAGTGATGTTATGTTGAAAGCGCTATAGTCAATTACTGAGCACAGTGATTCTGTCGATGAAGACTGTACAGGCCTTTTTTCTTGCAGACTGTTTCTGTATCCATAAGAAAAAACCTCTATGTGCCTTCCAAAATAGGTACAGCATGGACCATGTGATCCATTGGATGAGACGGCCATGCTCACAATCTCCGTTCTAATTAATTGCAAAGGTGCTAGATGGGGTTGAAATCAGGGCTCTGTGCGTGCCAGTAATATTCTTACACACCAAACTCACCCAACCATCCTTTATGTACCTTGTGTAGAAGTGGTGGAGATGGTGTTCCACTCCCTGACACCCCAAGTGGTTAAATGTATTATAGTAATTTATGTTAGCTGAAAGCAAAATCCCCTGGGGCTGCAGTGTAGCCTAGACAGGGTTAAGTGTGATGGCCCAGATAGGGGAGGGGGCAACTGACAGTTAGGCTGCGTGCCCACGATCAGGTGCAGCAGCGTTTTGGATGCAGTGCATTTGTGCTGCATATAAAACACTGCGTTCTACATTAGAAGCACCGTGGATGGGATTTATAGAAATTCCTGATCGTGGGCACATATCCTGATAAAAGAGTTCAGGAAGTGCCAAGCTCTGTTAGAGAAATTATGGTGATAGCAGGGGTCATAGGCAGTGGGCTGCTAGGGCTAACATGAGCCTGTTACTCTGGGCAGTGGATTGCCACTGAACTCTTCCATGTGAATCCGTATGTTGGCCTGTTGACCTCAAGAGTGACATTGAGGATTTGGGCATACTAAGCCTGCGGAGCTGCAGGGAAAGATGTACTCAGACTCCTAGAGGTGGGAGATAATGGAATCCAGGGGCACTGCTTGTGGCGGAGAATTCCTAGTACTAGAGGAGTTAGCAAGAGGGATGGTCTACCCATTCTGAGAACTAGGGCTGACGTTATGTCCGGTACCTGTGGGAAAGACTGTAACCTGTTGTGCCTTGCCCTACATACTCCATTGCAATGACCGTAAGCTGCTCAGTAAAAGTTTGACTGTTTTAACAAATTAGGTGTCCCCTGGATTGTGTGCTGCGGTTCTGGAAGATGGAAGCCTGTAGCAAGTGGAGACTTATGGGCCACAAGTAGGTGTGATGCACCCCACACACAGCAGAACACTGGTACACAATTTTCCTGTAGTGTGCCACAGCAGGCAAAGGCAGCAGCTTACCCACGACTACTTTGCTTAGGCACCTTACACTTGCTTTGTGCACAGTTTTGCTGGAACTAAAAAGTTGGAAGCATACAACTGTCCAAAATGCCTTTGCATGCTAAAGCCTTAAAATTTAACTTTGTTGGATCTAAGGGTCCTTGGCCAACCCCTGAAAAACACCACATAACAATATCCCACTGGCACATCAGACTGCCAGGAATGTGTGAATCATCACTCCCAGAACACATTTGCATGCCTCCAGAGTCCAGTGGTTGTGTGCTTTATACCTCTTCAACCAACGCTTGTTTATTGTGCTTGGTGATGTAAGGTTTGCATTCAGTTGCTCAGCGACTGAAATAAATGGCATAAAATTTTGGGTGCAGAGTTTTTGTGCTGATGTTAATACCAGAGAAAATTTTAAACTCTGCAGTTATTGAGTCACTTGACAGCCCCACTCTCAGACTGTATGTAGTCTGCTGCTTAAGGGTAAGTTGCTGTGGATCCCACACGCTCCCACTTTTCAATAACACCACTCACAGATGATCATGGGATATTTAGGAGAGAAGAAATTTCAAAAACTGACTTACTACAACAGTGACGTGCTATAACAGTACTAGGATCCAATTCAGTGATCTCTTTAGAAGGAGACATTTTTCACAAATGTTAGTAAAAGCAGACTGTATGGTTAGAGGTATACACGTTTAGCAATGAGACAGAAGGGAAAACATATAGTATAGCACCTAGTTACTAAGGCCCTGATTTATTAAACAGTGTGATTCAGAAATATGGCATAAAACTGTTTTAAATGCTGCAAAAAAAATTCAAAACTTTTGGTGTTTTTACTCTATTGTCTTCAACTTTTTGAAAAATGGGTTGAACTTAATGGGAATTAACAGAAGTGCCATAAATAACAGAAATATGCTCCAATCTGTGACAGTAGTACATTTTTTTTAAACTGAAACATGTGCCAAACTCATTAAGAGGCACATGTCTCTCACTGACTTTGGTGCATTTTACGTCAGCACAATCTTCAACAAAACTGGCGTACTGGCACCAGTCTTGATGACTCAGCCTCTACATAAATCTCTCAAGGTGTATGGCAAAATCACTGCCATGTGGACGAAAACTGGGTAGAAAAGTGGGAACCAAAAGATGAAGAGTAGAAAACAGTCATCAATCATCTCCTATGTGGAATCATAAGAAATTATTCCCAATCTTCATCATTCTTTGTCTATATGCTGTAGACATGCAGGGCAGGTTTTAGACAAAATGGCGCCCTAGGCAAAAGTTTAGAGTGGGGCCCCAAATGCTCACATATTGCAGCATCACACAGAAACATTTCTGTTGTATTTACATGCGCTGAGTTCAGGCCGCTAAACGGGCATGATACTCAGTCAATGCTTGTTTCCCCGCCTCTTTACTTTGGCTGAGGAAGAATGATGGGGACAGATAGTCCTCAATACATTATAATGCAGGTCCCATATAGTACATGAATAGTAAAACAATCTGGCGCACAGCAAATTCAAATGACTCTATAAGGTCAGTGGGGGTGCATACCAAGTGAACATGTAACGGAGCATGCCAACAAAGAAACAAAGGGAGTCACTATAAGGTATAAACCTAAAATGAAATATAGGCATATAATACTAGATCACCCACCAGCAGGTAAATAGTACACAGCACCAAGTCAATAAAGGTATAAATAGTACACAGCACCAAGTCAATAAAGGTATAAATGACATATATATCATATATATATATATATATATATATATATATATATATATCACATAGACCTAAAAATATAGTCTAGATCCATGAGGGAAAAAAAAAAAGTGCTGAGACATGAACACAGGGTCCAATCTGTCAAGTAATACAGACACTGTTAAACAGGAGCAAAGATTATATTATATTATATGCCTATATTTCATTTTAGGTTTAGTTTCCTGTTTTTTATATATATATATATATATATATATATATATATATATATATATATATATATATCTTCGGCTGGTGTGCATACCTTATAGTGACTCTCTTTGTTTCTTTGTTGGCATGTCCCATATAGTACATATAGTAAATGCACTCCCCATGGTCCTTGATAAAGTATAATGCAGCCCCCCTCAGAGTATAATGCAGCCCCCCTCATAGACTATAATGTAGTCCCTATATAGAATATAATGTAGTCCCCTCATAGAGCATAATGCAGCCTCCCTCAGAGTATAATGCAGCCCCATCATAGTATAATTCACCCCCCACACACACACAATGCATCCCCATGAGAATATAATGCAACCCTTTCAGAGTATAATGTAGCCCATCAGAGTATAATGCAGCCCCCCACACACAGTATAATGCAGCCCCCTCAGAGTATAATGCAGCCCCCCATACACATAGTATAATGCAGCCCCACACCCACAGTATAATGCAGCCCCCCACACATAGTATAATGCAGCACCCACACACAGTATAATGCTTTCCCCCACACATAGTATAATGCAGCACCTTCAGAATATAATGCAGACCCCTCATTGTATAATGCATCCCTCCACACACAGTATAATGTAGCCCCCAGAGTATAAGGTAGCCCCCACAGAGTATAATGCAGCCCCCTCAGAGTATAATGCAGCCTCACACACAGTATAGTGCAGCTTCCCCCCACACAGCATAATCAGACCCCCACAAACACACAGTATAGTGCAGCTCCCCCACATACATACACAGTATATTGCCTCCTCCCCACACACATGCAGTATAATGCAGCCCACAAACAGTATAATGAAGACCCCCACTCACAGTATAATGCAGCCCCCCACACACACAGTATAGTGCAGCCCCCCACATACACAGTATAGTACAGTCCCCCCACACACAGTATAATGCAGCCCCCCACTCACAGTATAATGCAGCCCCCCACACACAGTATAGTGCAGCCCCTCCACACAGTATGATGCAGCCCCCACACACAGTATAATGAAGTCCCCAAACACACAATATAATTCATCCCCCACAAACACACACACAGCATAAAGCAGCCCCTCACGCACAAACAGTATAATGCAGCCTCTCACACACACAGTATAATGCAGCCCCTTCAGAGTATAATGCAGACCCCTCAGAGTATAATGC
The DNA here is from genome assembly GCF_051348905.1 of Ranitomeya variabilis. Classification (NCBI taxonomy): domain Eukaryota; kingdom Metazoa; phylum Chordata; class Amphibia; order Anura; family Dendrobatidae; genus Ranitomeya; species Ranitomeya variabilis. The sequence goes on along the minus strand of NC_135236.1, from coordinate 255,064,940 downwards.
AGCCCCACACACAATATATTGCAGAATTCAGCCCCCCCCACACACAATATAGTGCAGCCCCCCACACACAGTATAATGCAACCCCCATACAAACATTAAAATTCAGCCCCCCACACAGTTCAATGCAGCCCACTGACTCACAGTGTAATGCAGCCTACACACACACAATATAGTGCAGTCCGCCTACACACAATATAGTGCAGCCCCCACACACAGTATAGTGCAGCCCCACACCCCACACACAGCATTATGCAGCCACCCCCACTCACAGTATAATGCAGCCCCCCACACACATTATAGTGCAGTCGACCCACATACACAGTATAGGGCAGTCCCCCCACACACAGTATAGTGAAGCCCCCCACACAGTATAGTGCAGCCCCCCACACAGTATAATGCAGCCCCCACTCACAGTATAATGCAGCCCCCTCATACACAGTATAGTGCAGCCCCCCACACACAGTATAATGCAGCCCCCCACACACACAGTATAATGCAGCCCCCCCACTCACAGTATAATGCAGTCCCCCCCACACAGTGTAGTGCAGTCCTCCCACACACAGTATAGTGCAGCAGCCACACACACGCACACACACATGCACACACAAAGACACACACTATAATGTATGCACACACACAATACTTACCTCTCATCCTCATTCCCGCGCTGCTCTGGCTTCTGTAGAACGTCTCAGCATCTCATCAGCTCCACTACTGGTACACACAGAGTTAGAGGCCGAGGAAGAGTGATGGGCGAGGGAGTGTCATCTGATAGTTACATAGTTATTAAGGTTGAAGGAAGACTTTAAGTCCATCTAGTTCAACCCATAGCCTAACATGCCCTAACATGTTGATCCAGGGGAAGGCAAAAAAACCCCATGTGGTAAGAGTAAGCTCCACCATGGGGACAAAAATTCCTTCCCGACCCCACATACGGCAATCAGACTAGTTCCCTGGATCAACGCCTTATCAAGAAATCTAATATATATACCCTGTAACATTATACTTTTCCAGAAAGGTATCCAGTCCCCTCTTAAATTTAAGTAATGAATCACTCATTACAACATCATACGGCAGAGAGTTACATAGTCTCACTGCTCTTACAGTAAAGAATCCGCGTCTGTTATTATGCCTTAACCTTTTTTCCTCCAGACGTAGAGGATGCCCCCTTGTCCCTGTCACCAGTCTATGATTAAAAAGATCATCAGAAAGGTCTTTGTACTGTCCCCTCATATATTTATACATTAACATAAGATCACCCCTTAGCCTTCGTTTTTCCAAACTAAATAGCCCCAAGTGTAATAACCTATCTTGGTATTGCAGACCCCCCAGTCCTCTAATAACCTTGGTCGCTCTTCTCTGCACCCGCTCCAGTTCAGCTATGTCTTTGTTATACACCGGAGACCAGAACTGTGCACAGTATTCTAAGTGTGGTCGCACTAGTGACTTGTATAGAGGTAAAATTATGTTCTCCTCATGAGCTTCTATGCCTCTTTTAATGCAGCCCATTATTTTATTTGCCTTTGTAGCAGCTGCCTGACACTGGCCACTGAATATGAGTTTGTCATCCACCCATACACCCAGGTCTTTTTCATTGACGGTTTTGCCCAGAGTATTAGAATTAAGCACATAGTTATACATCTTATTACTTCTACCCAAGTGCATGACCTTACATTTATCCCCATTAAAGCTCATTTGCCATTTATCAGCCCAAGCTTCTAGTTTACATAAATCATCCTGTAATATAAAATTGTCCTCCTCTGTATTGATTACCCTGCAGAGTTTAGTGTCATCTGCAAATATTGAAATTCTACTCTGAATGCCCCCTACAAGGTCATTAATAACTATGTTAAAAAGAAGAGGGCCCAATACTGACCCCTGTGGTACCCCACTGCTAACCGCGACCCAGTCCGAGTGTACGCCATTAATAACCACCCTTTGTTTCCTATCCCTGAGCCAGCTCTCAACCCACTTGCACATATTTTCCCCTATCCCCATTATTTTCATTTTATGTATCAACCTTTTATGTGGCACCGTATCAAAAGCTTTTGAAAAGTCCATATACACTACATCTACTGGGTTCCCTTGGTCCAGTCCGGAACTTACCTCTTCATAGAAGCTGATCAAATTAGTCTGACATGTACGGTCCCTAGTAAACCCGTGCTGATACTGGGTCATGAGGTTATTCCTCTTCAGATACTCCAGCATAGCATCCCTTAGAATGCCCTCCAGGATTTTAATCACAGTAGTGGTTAAGCTTACTTGCCTATAATTTCCGAGTTCAGTTTTTGTCCCCTTTTTGAATATTGGCACCACATTTGCTATACGCCAGTCCTGTGGTACAGACCCTGTTATTATGGACTGTTTAAAGATTAAAAATAATGGTCTATCAATGACTGTACTTAATTCCTGCAGTACTCGGGGGTGTATCCCATCCGGGCCCGGAGATTTGTCAATTTTTGTGATTTTTCGACGACGCCGTACTTCCTGCTGGGTTAAGCAGGTAACATTTAACCCCTTCCCGACATTTGACGTACTATCCCGTCGAGGTGGGGTGGGCCCGTATGACCGCCGACGGGATAGTACGTCATAGCCGATCGGCCGCGCTCACGGGGGGAGCGCGGCCGATCGCGGCCGGGTGTCGGCTGCATATCGCAGCTGACATCCGGCACTATGTGCCAGGAGCGGTCACGGACCGCCCCCGGCACATTAACCCCCGGCACACCGCGATCAAACATGATCGCGATGTGCCGGCGATGCAGGGAAGCATCGCGCAGGGAGAGGGCTCCCTGCGGGCTTCCCTGAGCCCCCCCGCAGCAACGCGATGTGATCGCGTTGCTGCGAGGGTCTTACCTCCCTCCCTGCCTGCTCCAGACCCGGATCCAAGATGGCCGCGGATCCGGGTCCTGCAGGGAGGGAGGTGGCTTCACAGACGCCTGCTCAGAGCAGGCACTGTGAAGCAGCCTGTACTTCTCGCAGATCGGTGATCTGTCAGAGTGCTATGCAAACTGGCAGATCACCGATCTGTATTGTCCCCCCCTGGGGCAAAGTAAAAAAGTAAAAAAAAAAATTTCCAAATGTGTAAAAAAAAATAAAAAAAAATATTCCAAAATAATGAAAAAAAAAAAAATATTATTCCCATAAATACATTTCTTTATCTAAATTAAAAAAAACAAACAATAAAAGTACACATATTTAGTATCGCCACGTCCGTAACGACCCAACCTATAAAACTGCCACACTAGTTAACCCCTTCAGTAAACACCGTAAGAAAAAAAAAAAAAAAACGAGGCAAAAAACAACGCTTTATTACCATACCGCCGAACAAAAAGTGGAATAACACGCGATCAAAAAGACTGATATAAATATCCATGGTACCGCTGAAAACGTCATCTTGTCCCGCAAAAAACAAGCCGCCATACAGCATCATCAGCAAAAAAATAAAAAAGTTATAGTCCTGAGAATAAAGCGATACCAAAATAATTATTTTTTCTATAAAATAGTTTTTATCGTATAAAAGCGCCAAAACATAAAAAAATGATATAAATGAGATATCGCTGTAATCATACTGACCCGACGAATAAAACTGCTTTATCAATTTTACCAAACCCGGAACGGTATAAACGCCTCTCCCAAAAGAAATTCATGAATAGCAGGTTTTTGGTCATTCTGCCTCACAAAAATCGGAATAAAAAGCGATCAAAAATGGTCACGTGTCCGAAAATGTTACCAATAAAAACGTCAACTCGTCCCGCAAAAAACAAGACCTCACATGACTCTGTGGAGCAAATGTGGAAAAATTATAGGTCTCAAAATGTGGAGACGCAAAAACTTTTTTGCTATAAAAAGCGTCGCTGGTTTCACACTTCCGTTTTTGTCTGCAGCGTTTTTTGCACAAAAAACGCATGCGTTTTTTCCCTATATTTAACATTGAAAACGCATGCGGTTTTTTTGTACGCGTTTGGTCGCGTTTTCAAACGCATGCGGTTTTTTTCTGCATGCGTTCATTTTCAGAAATACAACCTGCAGTATTTTCTTGCGTTTTTAAGCACATGCGTTTGTTTGCGTTAAAAACGCATGCATTTTTATCGAAAAAAACAGAAAACACACTGAAAAGCCACCCACCACCATCAAGGTGATAAAGGGATCCAAACCCTAACCCTAACTCTACCCCTAACCTCACCCCTAACCGTTTAATGAACATTTTCTGACAGTCATAGTGCCACGTATTTCAGTGCCACGTATTTCAGTGCCACGTATTTCAGTGCCACGTATTTCAGTGCCATGTATTTCAGTGCCACGTATCACGTATTTCAGTGCCACGTGTTTCAGTGCCACGTATTTCAGTGCCACGTATCACGTATTTCAGTGCCACATATTTTAGTACCACGTATTTCAGTTGCACGTATTTCAGTGCCACGTATTTCAGTGCCACGTATCACGTATTTCAGTGCCACGTGTTTCAGTGCCACGTATTTAAGTGCCACGTATCACATATTTCAGTGCCACGTATTTCAGTGCCACGTATTTCAGTGCCACGTATTTCAGTGCCACGTATTTCAGTGCCACGTATTTAAGTGCCACATATCACATATTTCAGTGCCACTTATTTAAGTGCCACGTATTTCAGTGCCACGTATTTCAGTGCCACGTATTTCAGTGCCACGTATTTCAGTGCCACGTGTTTCAGTGCCACGTATTTAAGTGCCACGTATCACGTATTTCAGTGCCACGTATTTCAGTGCCACGTATTTCAGTGCCACGTATTTCAGTGCCACGTATTTCAGTGCCACGTATTTCAGTGCCACGTATTTCAGTCACGTTTAGGGTTAGGGTTAGGGGTAGGGTTAGGGCTAGGGTTGGAGGTAAAGTTAGGGTTGGGGCTAAAGTTAGGGTTGGGGCTAAAGTTAGGGTTAGGGTTTGGATTACATTTACGTTTGGATTAGGGTTGGGATTAGAATTATGGGTGTGTCAGGGCTAGGGGTGTGGTTAGGGTTACCGTTGGGATTAGGGTTAGGGGTGTGTTTGGGTTAGGGTTTCAGGTAGAATTGGGGGGTTTCCACTGTCCAGGCACATCAGGGGCTCTCCAAGCGCGACATGGCGTCCAATCTCAATTCCAGCCAATTCTGCGTTGAAAAAGTAAAACAGTGCTCCTTCCCTTCCGAGCTCTCCCGTGCGCCCAAAAAGGGGTTTACCCCAACATATGTGTTATCAGCGTACTCGGGACAAATTGAACAACAACTTCTGGGGTCCAAGTTCTCTTGTTATCCTTAGGAAAATAAAAATTTGGGGGGCTAAAAATCATTTTTGTGGGAAAAAAAAGATGTTTTATTTTCACGGCTCTGCATTATAAACTGTAGTGAAACACTTGGGGGTTCAAAGTTCTCACAACACATCTAGATAAGTTCCTTGGGAGGTCTAGTTTCCAATATGGGGTCACTTGTGGGGGGTTTGTACTGTTTGGGTACATCAGGGGCTCTGCAAATGCAACGTGACGCCTGCAGACCAATCCATTTAAGGCTGCATTCCAAATGGCGCTCCTTCCCTTCCGAGCTCTGTCATGCGCCCAAACAGTGGTTCCCCCCGACATATGGGGTATCAGCGTACTCAGGACAAATTGGACAACAACTTTTGGGGTCTAATTTATCCTGTTACCCTTGTGAAAATACAAAACTGGGGGCTAAAAAATCATTTTTGTGAAAAAAAAAAAAGAATTTTTATTTTCACGGCTTTGCGCTATAAACTTTAGTGAAACACTTGGGGGTTCAAAGTTCTCAAAACACATCTAGATAAGTTCCTTGGGAGGTCTAGTTTCCAATATGGGGTCACTTGTGGGGGGTTTGTACTGTTTGGGTACATCAGGGGCTCTGCAAATGCAACGTGACGGCTGCTGACCAATCCATTTAAGTCTGCATTCCAAATGGCGCTCCTTCCCTTCCGAGCTCTGTCATGCGCCCAAACAGTGGTTCCCCCCCACATATGGGGTATCAGCGTACTCAGGACAAATTGGAAAACAAATTTTGGGGTCCAATTTATTCTGTTACCCTTGTAAAAATACAAAGCTGGGGGCTAAAAAATCATTTTTGAGAAAAAAAAAAAAATTATTTTCACGGCTCTGCGTTATAATCTGTAGTGAAACACTTGGGGGTTCAAAGCTCTCAAAACACATCTAGATAAGTTCCTTAGGGGGTCTACTTTCCAAAATGGTGTCACTTGTAGGGAGTTTCAATGTTTAGGCACATCAGGGGCTCTCCAAACGCAACATGGCGTCCCATCTCAATTCCAGTCAATTTTGCATTGAAAAGTCAAATGGCGCTCCTTCCCTTCCAAGCTCTGCCATGCGCCCAAACAATGGTTTACACCCACATATGGGGTATCAGCGTACTCAGGACAAATTGCACAACATTTTTTGGGGTCCAATTTCTTCTCTTACCCTTGGGAAAATAAAAAATTGGGGGCAAAAAGATCATTTTTGTGAAAAAATATGATTTTTTATTTTTACGGCTCTGCATTATAAACTTCTGTGAAGCACTTGGTGCGTCAAAGTGCTCACCACACATCTAGATAAGTTCCTTAGGGGGTCTACTTTCCAAAATGGTGTCACTTGTAGGGAGTTTCAATGTTTAGGCACATCAGGGGCTCTCCAAACGCAACATGGCGTCCCATCTCAATTCCAGTCAATTTTGCATTGAAAAGTCAAATGGCGCTCCTTCCCTTCCAAGCTCTGCCATGCGCCCAAACAATGGTTTACACCCACATATGGGGTATCAGCGTACTCAGGACAAATTGCACAACATTTTTTGGGGTCCAATTTCTTCTCTTACCCTTGGGAAAATAAAAAATTGGGGGCAAAAAGATCATTTTTGTGAAAAAATATGATTTTTTATTTTTACGGCTCTGCATTATAAACTTCTGTGAAGCACTTGGTGGGTCAAAGTGCTCACCACACATCTAGATAAGTTCCTTAGGGGGTCTACTTTCCAAAATGGTGTCACTTGTAGGGAGTTTCAATGTTTAGGAACATCAGGGGCTCTCCAAACGCAACATGGCGTCCCATCTCAATTCCAGTCAATTTTGCATTGAAAAGTCAAATGGCGCTCCTTCCCTTCCAAGCTCTGCCATGCGCCCAAACAATGGTTTACACCCACATATGGGGTATCAGCGTACTCAGGACAAATTGCACAACATTTTTTGGGGTCCAATTTCTTCTCTTACCCTTGGGAAAATAAAAAATTGGGGGCGAAAAGATCATTTTTGTGAAAAAATATGATTTTTTATTTTTACGGCTCTGCATTATAAACTTCTGTGAAGCACTTGGTGGGTCAAAGTGCTCACCACACATCTAGATAAGTTCCTTAGGGGGTCTACTTTCCAAAATGGTGTCACTTGTAGGGAGTTTCAATGTTTAGGCACATCAGGGGCTCTCCAAACGCAACATGGCGTCCCATCTCAATTCCAGTCAATTTTGCATTGAAAAGTCAAATGGCGCTCCTTCCCTTCCAAGCTCTGCCATGCGCCCAAACAATGGTTTACACCCACATATGGGGTATCAGCGTACTCAGGACAAATTGCACAACATTTTTTGGGGTCCAATTTCTTCTCTTACCCTTGGGAAAATAAACAATTGGGGGCGAAAAGATCATTTTTGTGAAAAAATATGATTTTTTATTTTTACGGCTCTGCATTATAAACTTCTGTGAAGCACTTGGTGGGTCAAAGTGCTCACCACACATCTAGATAAGTTCCTTAGGGGGTCTACTTTCCAAAATGGTGTCACTTGTAGGGAGTTTCAATGTTTAGGCACATCAGGGGCTCTCCAAACGCAACATGGCGTCCCATCTCAATTCCAGTCAATTTTGCATTGAAAAGTCAAATGGCGCTCCTTCCCTTCCAAGCTCTGCCATGCGCCTAAACAATGGTTTACACCCACATATGGGGTATCATCGTACTCAGGACAAATTGTACAACAATTTTGGGGGTCCATTTTCTCCTGTTACCCTTGGTAAAATAAAACAAATTGGAGCTGAAATAAATTTTGTGTGAAAAAAAGTTAAATGTTCATTTTTATTTAAACATTCCAAAAATTCCTGTGAAACACCTGAAGGGTTAATAAACTTCTTGAATGTGGTTTTGAGCACCTTGAGGGGTGCAGTTTTTAGAATGGTGTCACACTTGAGTATTTTCTATCATATAGACCCCTCAAAATGACTTCAAATGAGATGTGGTCCCTAAAAAAAAATGGTGTTGTAAAAATGAGAAATTGCTGGTCAACTTTTAACCCTTATAACTCCGTCACAAAAAAAAATTTTGGTTCCAAAATTGTACTGATGTAAAGTAGACATGTGGGAAATGTTACTTATTAAGTATTTTGCGTGACATATGTCTGTGATTTAAGGGCACAAAAATTCAAAGTTGGAAAATTGCAAAATTTTCAAAATTTTCGCCAAATTTCCATTTTTTTCACAAATAAACGCAAGTTATATCGAATAAATTTTACCTTTAACATGAAGTACAATATGTCACGAGAAAACAATGTCAGAATCGCCAAGATCCGTCACAGCGTTCCAGAGTTATAGCCTCATAAAGGGACAGTGGTCAGAATTGTAAAAATTGGCCCGGTCATTAACGTGCAAACCACCCTTGGGGGTGAAGGGGTTAATTGGGAATTTTTGTCACTAGTCATATTGGCTGCCATGGGATTTTCTTTTGTAAATACTGATGAAAAAAAGTCATTTAGCATATTGGCTTTTTCCTCATCCTCATCCACCATTTCACCCAGACTATTTTTAAGGGGGCCAACACTATCATTTTTTAGTTTCTTACTATTTATGTAGTTAAAGAATATTTTGGGGTTATTTTTGCTCTCTCTGGCAATGAGTCTCTCTGTCTCAATCTTTGCTGCCTTGATTTGCTTTTTACAGAATTTATTTAATTTTTTGTATTTATTTAATGCCTCCTCACTACCTACTTCCTTTAATTCTCTAAATGCTTTCTTTTTGTCACTTATTGCGCCCCTTACAGCTCTATTTAGCCATATTGGTTTCCTCCTATTTCTAGTATGTTTATTCCCATACGGTATATACTGTGCACAGGTCCTATCCAGGATGCTAATAAACGTCTCCCATTTTCTTTGTGTATTTTTGTGTCTCAGGATATCGTCCCAGTTAATTGCACCAAGATCCTCTCTCATCCGTTGGAAATTTGCCCTCCTGAAGTTTAGTGTCCTTGTCACCCCTCTACTACACATCTTATTAAAGGAGACATGAAAACTTATTATTTTGTGATCACTATTCCCCAAGTGACCCCCAACCCTTATATTTGATATGCGGTCTGGCCTGTTGGTTAATATTAGGTCTAGCAGTGCCCCCCTTCTTGTTGGGTCCTGAACCAGTTGTGAAAGGTAATTGTCTCTCATAGTTATCAAAAACCGATTACCTTTACTGGAATTGCAGGTTTCTGTTCCCCAATCTATTTCAGGGTAGTTGAAGTCCTCCATAATAATGACTTCTCCTTGAGTCGCAGCTTCATCTATTTGCTTTACGAGGATATTCTCCATTGCTTCCATTATTTTTGGAGATTTATAACAAACCCCTATCAGTAATTTACTATTTTTCCCCCTCCCCTTATCTCCACCCACAGGGACTCTACATTTTCATTAGATTCACCTATATTATCACGCAGGATGGGTTTTAAGGTCGATTTTACATACAGACACACCCCACCCCCTCGCTTATCTGTACGGTCATTTCTGAAAAGGCTATAGCCCTGCAAGTTAACAGCCCAGTCATGGCTCTCATCCAGCCATGTTTCCGATATCCCCACCATGTCATAATTATGTTCCAACAACATTAGTTCTAATTCGTCCATTTTGTTGGCGAGGCTTCTGGCATTAGTATACATGCACTTGATGTTCCTCTCTGTACCTCTATTCTTTCTTAAATTACTAACTGTTCTAACCCCACCCCCCATGCCACCGCCACCCCCAACTTCCTTATTTGTGCCCAGGTCTCTATCTGCACTATCTTCCCCTCCTATAAAATGAATACCCTCCCCCCCAATCCCTAGTTTAAACACTCCTCCAACCTTCTAGCCATTTTCTCCCCCAGCACAGCTGCACCTTCCCCATTGAGGTGCAGCCCGTCCCTAGCTAGTCGGCCCAGTTCTGCAGGAACCCAAACCCCTCCTTCCTACACCAATTCTTGAGCCACTTATTAACCTCCCTAATCTCCCGTTGCCTCTCTGGCGTGGCACGTGGTACAGGCAGTATTTCGGAAAATACCACGTTGGAGGTCCTTGCTTTCAGCTTGCAGCCTAATTCCCTGAAATCATCTTTAAGGACCTTCCACCTACCTCTAACTTTGTCATTTGTGCCAATGTGCACAATGACCACTGGGTCCTCACCAGCCCCTCCCAGTAATCTGTCCACCCGATCAGCGATGTGTCGGACTCGAGCGCCAGGTAGGCAGCACACCGTTCGACGATCCCTGTCTTTGTGACAGATTGCCCTATCTGTTCCCCTAATAATTGAGTCCCCCACTACCAACATCTGTCTGGCCTGCCCTGCTCTCCTATTTCCCTCCTTACTGGAGCAGTCACTCCTCCGGCTTTCAGAGGACATGCCTGGCTGCAGCATTGCTACCCCTGTACTGGTACCCCCCTCATCTGCCAACTTAGAAAACTTATTGGGGTGAACCAGATCAGTACTAGCCTCCCTGGCACTCTTTCCTCTACCCCGCTTTCTGAATGTCACCCAGCTACCTACTTCACTGTCCTGCAGCTCCATCCTACCATCCCCCTCCTCATCTATCCCATTGAGCGTCTGCTCTGTGAGCAGAAGACTCCTCTCCATATTGTCTATGGATCTCAGTGTTGCCAGCTGCACATTTAGATCCAGAATCTGGGATTCCAAATGCACAACGTGCTCACATTTCACACAGCAGTATGCACCCTCGACCGGCTGATCAAGGACTGCATACATGTGGCAAGATGTGCACTGGATGGCATTAACAATAGTGGAGCACATTTCCTAATGGGGATTGCACCACAAAGAAACGTTAAATAAAAATTAAATACAAGTATTAATTAAAAACAGACAGAAATTCCTCCCTTGGAAACTCCCTGATTCCAAACTCACTGAATCACAAGTCACACTTACCGCCGTCCACACTTACGCTCAGGTCACACTCAGCTCGCTCACACTCGCTATGCTGAAGATTTATATATTTTTTTTTCCTCTATTTCCCTTCAACAACAAGCCACCTTGCTGTTCAAATGCACTTCCAAAATCTGATGCTCTCCCCTCCATCACTGCTTTCAACTGTATTGGCATCTGCCGATAAGTTGAATGCACAATGCAGGGGTGCGGTGCCGTGCCCCTCTTACTCACGGGCCCCATAGCGGCATTGTGGTGTGCCGCTATTAGCAGCATGCCACTGGCTGGGGGCAGCTGGAGAAGTGGGGGCCCTAGGCAGCTGTCAGGTCTGCCTGCCCCTAACACCGTCTCGGCTGCTAAGGTCCCAGACTGGATGCAGTGGTCATGTGTCATACCTACTGATATTACTTGGAGGTGATGTCAATAGCAATGCATGTGATCACCAAGGCTCCAGATTGTGTTCAGCCATCAATCATTAGAAGCAAAAAAACAACATTTACAAAATTTGTGAGTTTATTTTTTAAAAGAATTAAAAAATTAAGAATCCAGAATATTTCTGTGAGGCTAATGCCTTCATTAGAAGGAAAATAAGTTATCCATATACCTGCAATATCGTGCAATGTAACATTAAATATAGATGGTAGTATATAGAATAACCTAGGGAATCATCATGAATATCTTACGTGTCTTGCTATTGTTATATTCCTGGAATCTAAATTATGAAAGTGTATTCCCCACTATAATATATACATAATAATTAAAAAATTCTCAAAACACTTTGCCTTTTTTTCATAGATCTTTTGGTGACCCTCATAGACCGGTCCATGCACGTAGATTGGGGAAAGCAATTTGTTTGGACATTATAGCCAATCATCAGTAAAATCCTGCTAGTCTTAGGTCTTAAGGACTATATATAGTATGGTTTCTATAAGTATCAAATGGTGGCTTAATTTGCATTTCAGCTCATTAAATGACATCATAAACCTTTATGAATATCAGATACAACTTAATGAGGCCGCCACCACCTCATTAGGGGAATATTCTGTGCTGCAGCACTGGCATTGCAGTCTGCTGTTTGGTTAATGGTAATGAAATTGTTGATTGGCAGGTTTTTTTAACACCTCTGTCAGGAGTACTTTTAGACTGTCCTCCCCGCAGAGCATTACTTCCATCAGTTTTTTTTTCGTTTAATTACAGAAATGTCAGCTATCGGGAAACACACTTGTCTTATATCTTCATCAAACACCATTTTTGAGAAATAACTTACAGACTCTATATATTTCAGTCTATTTACAGCAGTATTACGCTTCTTCTTACCAGTTATGTGATGCGAGCATCACACATGGACAAATGTATCCTGATGTTTGCAGGGAGAATTAAGACAGCTTTTGTCAATGATGGAAATTCAGTATAAAAAGAGAGAAAAAACATCCTTACAGCATCCAAGAACATTCAGCCTTTTAGCATAATCTTCAACTATCGCAATTCAACATGTCAAATTACCTGACAGTTCATGGCGTACTAACAGATCGCTCTGATACAATCGCATAAATAAGGAGGTGTGTTTGTCATAACACTTGTTCTCTACCCATCACACCTCATGCCCACATTGTTTTATATGTCCTGCCTTGATTGAAATAATTCTCCAGACTTGTTTGCAAAGTGTGACCTGGCAGGAGGGCTCATTTACGGATATGTAAATGTCCTGTTGAGATGCTTACATACATAACACTACTACTTCAGGTAGAACTCCTTGGTGAAACATTAGAAAGGAATGATCCTTTTTTTTACAAATTAAAATGGTGTTAAGGGGTGCACCATCTGTTTTCAGGATGGCATGAGCCCTTTTTAACTAAAATAAGGAGCAGAAACACTTTTATGACATGTTAATTAGCTATCATGGTAATCTAATTAGCTGGTATCAAATATTCTAACATCTGGGTCCAGCCATGGCTCCTCAGTCTAAAAATCTAGAAGTCAAATTCAAAATCAACATTATTACATAAAGTATAACTAGAAACATGTACTTATACAAAAGGCGCATTTAGATATAAGTTTTTCTGAAACGAGCTGTCAATATTGTGAGTGACAGTCCAATCAGGACAGACGCCTGCTGTATTTTTTACAGGTGATTACCAGGCTATTTAGCTGGATGTCATGAACTGATTATTGCCAGTTATAGCCTTAGCTCAGTGGTGCGTCTGTGCCTTGTTTTTCAGTGCTCAGTTTCTGACAATCCCATAATTTACATTAGACTGTGGAATGACCGATCCCATCATTTACACTAGACTGTGGACTGACCGATCACAGTATTTACACTAGACTGTGGTATGACCGATCCCAGCATTTACACTACTAGACTGTGGACTAACCGATCCCAGCATTTACACTACTAGACTGTGAAATGACCGATCCCAGAATTTACACTAGACTGTGGACTGACCGATCCCAGCATTTACACTACACTGTGGACTGACCGATCCCACCATTTACTCTACACTGTGGACTGACCGATCTCAGCATTTACAAGAGACTGTGAAAAGACCAAACCCAGCATTTACACTAGACTGTGGAATGACCAATTCCAGCATTTACACTAGACTGTAGAATGACTGATCCCAGCATTTACACTAGACTGTGGACTGTCCGATCCCAGCATTTACACTACACTGTGGAAAGACCGACCTGTCATGAATCCCCAATGGCTAGGGATAGCACAGGACAAGCAAAGTACAAATAAATAATGGACGAGCTCTAGGGTGATGGAACCTGGGCTGACCGCTGCCCTACGCCTGACAAACGCAACTAGAGATAGCCAGGGAGCGTGCCTACGTTGGTTCTAGACGCCACGCACCAGCCTAAGAGCTAACTAGTACTGCAGAGAAAATAAAGACCTCACTTGCCTCCAGAGGAATGAACCCCAAAAGATATAGTTGCCCCCTCACATGTATTGACGGTGAAATGAGAGGAAGGCACACACATAGAGATGATATATATAGATTCAGCAAATTGAGGCCCGCTGTAAACTAGAAAGCAGAACGATACAAAAGGGGACTGAGCGGTCAGCAAAAAACCCTAATCAAAAAACCATCCTGAGATTACAAGAACCCATGTGCCAACTCATGGCACATGGGGAGAACCTCAGTCCACTAGAGCTACCAGCTAGCATAGAGACATAATAAGCAAGCTGGACAAAAAACCAAACAACTGAAAATCAGCACTTAGCTTATCCTGAAAGATCTGGGAGCAGGTAGGCAGGAACCAAACAGAGCACATCTGAATACATTGATAGCTGGCAAGGAAATGACAGAAAGGCCAGGTAAAATAGGAAACACCCAGCCTCTGATGGACAGGTGGAAACCAAAGGCCGCAACCCACCAAAGTCACCCAGTACCAGCAGTAACCACCAGAGGGAGCCCACAAACAGAATCCACAACAGTACCCCCCCCTTGAGGAGGGGTCACCGAACCCTCACGAGAACCCCCAGGGCGATCAGGGTGAGCTCTATGGAAGGCGCGAACCAAATCAGTCGCATGAACATCGGAGGTGATCACCCAGGAATTATCCTCCTGACCATAACCCTTCCACTTAACCAAATACTGGAGTTTGCGTCTGGAAACACGAGAATCCAAGATCTTCTCAACAACATACTCCAATTCTCCCTCCACCAGCACCGGAGCAGGAGGCTCAACCGAAGGAACAACGGGCACCTCATACCTCCGCAACAACGACCGATGGAACACATTATGAATAGCAAACGATGCTGGGAGATCCAAACGAAAAGATACAGGGTTAAGAATCTCCGAGATCCTATAAGGACCGATGAACCGAGGCTTGAACTTAGGAGAAGAGACCTTCATAGGGACAAAACGAGAAGACAACCACACCAAATCCCCAACAAGAAGTCGGGGACCCACGCGGCGACGGCGATTAGCAAACTGCTGAGTCTTCTCCTGAGATAACTTCAAATTGTCCACGACCTGATTCCAAATCTGATGTAGCCTGTCCACCACCATGTCCACTCCAGGACAATCCGAAGACTCCACCTGACCAGAGGAAA
This sequence comes from Ranitomeya variabilis, assembly GCF_051348905.1. Classification (NCBI taxonomy): domain Eukaryota; kingdom Metazoa; phylum Chordata; class Amphibia; order Anura; family Dendrobatidae; genus Ranitomeya; species Ranitomeya variabilis. The sequence continues at coordinate 255,049,728 of NC_135236.1, read as the reverse complement.
AACGAGGATGAAACCCCGAATTACAAAAAAAAGGAGAGACCAACGTGGCAGAACTAGCCCGATTATTAAGAGCAAATTCGGCCAGTGGCAAAAAAGCAACCCAGTCATCCTGGTCAGCAGAAACAAAACACCTCAAATAAGTTTCCAAGGTCTGATTAGTTCGCTCCGTCTGGCCATTCGTCTGAGGATGGAATGCAGACGAGAAAGACAAATCAATGCCCATCTTGGCACAAAACGTCCGCCAAAATCTAGACACAAACTGGGATCCCCTGTCAGAAACGATATTCTCCGGAATCCCATGCAAATGAACCACGTTCTGAAAAAATAAAGGGACCAACTCAGAGGAGGAAGGCAACTTAGGCAAGGGCACCAAATGAACCATCTTAGAAAAGCGGTCACACACAACCCAGATAACGGACATTTTCTGTGAAACCGGGAGATCAGAAATAAAATCCATGGAAATGTGCGTCCAAGGCCTCCTCGGGATGGGCAAGGATAACAACAACCCACTGGCCCGAGAACAGCAAGGCTTAGCTCGAGCACACACTTCACAAGACTGCACAAAGGTACGCACATCCCTAGACAAGGAAGGCCACCAAAAAGACCTGGCCACCAAGTCTCTAGTACCAAATATTCCAGGATGACCAGCCAACACAGAAGAATGGACCTCGGAGATGACTCTACTGGTCCAATCATCCGGAACAAACAGTCTTTCTGGTGGACAATGATCCGGTTTATCCACCTGAAACTCCTGCAATGCACGTCGCAAGTCTGGGGATACAGCGGACAATATTACCCCATCCCTAAGGATACCAGTAGGCCCAGAGTCTCCAGGAGAGTCAGGCACAAAACTCCTGGAAAGAGCATCTGCCTTCACATTCTTTGAACCTGGCAGGTATGAAACCACGAAATTGAAACGAGAAAAAAACAACGACCAACGAGCCTGTCTAGGATTCAAACGCCTGGCAGACTCAAGGTAAATGAGATTCTTGTGATCAGTCAAGACCACCACACGATGTTTAGCACCCTCAAGCCAATGACGCCACTCCTCAAATGCCCACTTCATGGCCAAAAGCTCCCGGTTACCCATATCATAATTGCGCTCGGCGGGCGAGAATTTTCTAGAGAAGAATGCACATGGCTTCATCACCGAGCCATCAGAACTTCTCTGTGACAAAACCGCCCCCGCTCCAATCTCGGAAGCATCAACCTCAACCTGAAAAGGAAGTGAAACATCTGGTTGACACAACACAGGAGCAGAAGAAAACCGGCGCTTAAGTTCCTGAAAGGCCCCCACAGCCGCAGGAGACCAATCAGCAACATCAGCACCCTTTTTAGTTAAATCAGTCAAAGGTTTAACAATACTGGAAAAATTTGCAATGAACCGACGATAAAAATTAGCAAACCCCAAGAACTTCTGTAGGCTCTTAACAGATGTAGGTTGTGTCCAGTCACAAATTGCCTGAACCTTAACGGGATCCATCTCAATAGTAGAAGGAGAAAAAATGTACCCCCAAAAATAAATCTTCTGGACTCCGAAGAGACACTTTGAGCCCTTCACAAACAGAGAATTGGCCCGCAGAACCTGAAACACCTTCCTGACCTGTAGAACATGAGACTCCCAGTCATCAGAAAACACCAAAATATCATCCAAATACACAATCATAAACTTATCCAGATTTTCACGGAAAATATTGTGCATAAAGGACTGAAAGACTGACGGAGCATTGGAGAGTCCAAAAGGCATTACCAAATACTCAAAATGGCCCTCAGGCGTATTAAATGCGGTTTTCCACTCATCACCTTGTTTTATCCTCACCAGATTATACGCACCGCGAAGATCTATCTTAGTGAACCACCTAGCCCCCTTAATGCGAGCAAACAAGTCAGTCAATAATGGCAATGGATACTGATATTTGACTGTAATCTTATTCAGAAGGCGATAATCTATACAAGGCCTCAGGGAACCATCTTTTTTTGCCACGAAAAAAAAACCTGCTCCCAGAGGGGACGAAGATGGACGAATATGTCCCTTTTCCAAGGACTCCTTAATATAATTCCGCATAGCAGTATGCTCTGGCAGTGACAGATTAAATAAACGACCCTTAGGGAACTTACTGCCAGGAATCAATTCTATAGTACAGTCACAATCTCTATGAGGAGGGAGCGAATTGAGCTTAGGCTCCTCAAAAACATCCCTATAGTCAGACAAAAACTCAGGGATCTCAGAAGGAGTAGATGAAGCGATAGAAATCGGAGGTGCATCATCATGAACCCCCTGACATCCCCAGCTTAACACAGACATTGTTTTCCAGTCCAGGACAGGATTATGAGTTTGTAACCATGGCAGACCCAGCACTAGTACATCATGTAAATTATACAGTACAAGGAAGCGAATCACCTCCTGATGAACGGGAGTCATGCGCATGGTCACTTGTGTCCAATACTGCGGTTTATTCATAGCCAATGGTGTAGAGTCAATTCCCTTCAGAGGAATAGGGACTTCCAGAGGCTCCAGACTAAAACCGCAGCGTTTAGCAAATGACCAATCCATAAGACTCAGGGCAGCGCCCGAATCCACATAGGCATCAACGGAAATGGAAGACAGTGAAAAAATCAGAGTCACAGACAAAATGAACTTAGGCTGCAGAGTACCAATGGCAAAAGATTTATCAAGCTTTTTTGTGCGTTTAGAGCATGCTGATATAACATGAGCTGAATCACCACAATAAAAACACAATCCATTTTTCCGCCTATAATTTTGCCGTTCACTTCTGGACTGAATTCTATCACATTGCATAGTCTCAGGTGCCTGTTCAGAAGACACCGCCAACTGGTGCACGGGTTTGCGCTCCCGCAAACGCCGATCAATCTGAATGGCCATAGCCATAGACTCATTCAGACCTGTAGGCGTAGGGAACCCCACCATAATATCCTTAATGGCCTCAGAAAGACCATTTCTGAAGTTTGCAGCCAGGGCGCACTCATTCCACTGAGTAAGCACCGACCATTTCCGAAATTTTTGACAATATATTTCCGCTTCATCATGCCCCTGAGAGAGGGCTAATAAAGCCTTTTCAGCCTGAATCTCCAGGTTGGGTTCCTCATAGAGCAATCCCAATGCCAGAAAAAACGCATCCACACTGAGCAATGCAGGATCCCCTGGTGCCAATGCAAATGCCCAATTCTGAGGGTCGCCCCGCAGGAAAGATATTACAATCCTGACCTGTTGAGCAGGGTCTCCAGAGGAGCAAGATTTTAAAGAAAGAAACAATTTACAATTGTTCCTGAAATTCAGGAAGGTAGATCTATCTCCAGAGAAGAACTCTGGAATAGGAATTCTAGGTTCAGACATGGGAGTGTGAACAACAAAACCCTGTATGTTTTGAACTTTTGCCGCGAGATTACTCAGGCTGGAAGCCAAACTCTGGACATCCATGTTAAACAGCTAAGATCAGAGCCATTCAAGGGTTAAGAGGAGATAAGAAGCAGCTAGACAGCAATTAAGGGCTAGGCAGCAAAACTCTGAAGGGAAAAAAAAAAAAAAAATTTCCCTTAAACACTTCTTTTTCTCCTGCTTCAGCCCAAACAATTAACACTTTGTGGGCCGGCTATACTATCATGAATCCCCAATGGCTAGGGATAGCACAGGACAAGCAAAGTACAAATAAATAACGGACGAGCTCTAGGGTGATGGAACCTGGGCTGACCGCTGCCCTACGCCTGACAAACGCAACTAGAGATAGCCAGGGAGCGTGCCTACGTTGGTTCTAGACGCCACGCACCAGCCTAAGAGCTAACTAGTACTGCAGAGAAAATAAAGACCTCACTTGCCTCCAGAGGAATGAACCCCAAAAGATATAGTTGCCCCCTCACATGTATTGACGGTGAAATGAGAGGAAGGCACACACATAGAGATGATATATATAGATTCAGCAAATTGAGGCCCGCTGTAAACTAGAAAGCAGAACGATACAAAAGGGGACTGAGCGGTCAGCAAAAAACCCTAATAAAAAAACCATCCTGAGATTACAAGAACCCATGTGCCAACTCATGGCACATGGGGAGAACCTCAGTCCACTAGAGCTACCAGCTAGCATAGAGACATAATAAGCAAGCTGGACAAAAAAACCAAACAACTGAAAATCAGCACTTAGCTTATCCTGAAAGATCTGGGAGCAGGTAGGCAGGAACCAAACAGAGCACATCTGAATACATTGATAGCCGGCAAGGAAATGACAGAAAGGCCAGGTAAAATAGGAAACACCCAGCCTCTGATGGACAGGTGGAAACCAAAGGCCGCAACCCACCAAAGTCACCCAGTACCAGCAGTAACCACCAGAGGGAGCCCACAAACAGAATCCACAACACCGACCCCAGAATTTACACTAGACTGTGGACTGACCGACCCCAGCATTTACACTACACTGTGGAAGGACCGATTCCAGCATTTACACTACACTGTGGACTGACCGATCCCAGCATTTACTCTACACTGTGGACTGACCGATCTCAGCATTTACAAGAGACTGTGAAAAGACCAACCCCAGCATTTACACTAGACTGTGGAATGACCGATTCCAGCATTTACACTACACTGTGGACTGACTGATCCCAGCATTTACACGAGACTGTGGAATGACCCGATCCCAACATTTACACTACTAGACTGTGGACTATCCGATCCCAGCATTTACTCTACACTGTGGACTGACCGATCCCAGCATTTACATGAAACTGTGAAAAGACCAACCCCAGCATTTACACTACTTTACACTACACTGTGGACTGACCAACCCCAGCATTTACACTAGACTGTGGATTGACCGACCCCAGCATTTACACTAGACTGTGGAATGACCGATCTTAGCATTTACACTAGACTGTGGAATGACCGATCTTAGCATTTACACTAGACTGTGGAATGACCGATCTTAGCATTTACACTAGACTGTGGAATGACCGACCCCAGCATTTACACTAGACTGCGGAATGACCGGCAGCAGAATTTATTCTAGAATGGATTGGATGATTGACTGAAAAGTTTACAGGAAATGACATGCTCTACATTCTGTCAATTATATTCTGCACATCAGAGAGGATCTGCATCTTTGATCTGGAATATGGATAGTTAAATACAGATTCAATATTACAATCTGAGGCCTAATGTGGCTGCTGGTCTAATTGTGTCACTTTAAAAAACCAAACCTGTCTGTTACAATGAAAATGCAGAGTGCAGAATGGGCTCTATCCCCGGCTAATATTAATAATGAAAATGGGCTTCAACTAGCATATAGGAATTACTGAAGTGCTTATCCTTACCATAACACCAGTATGAATATTGTGACAAACAGGAGGAATTACACTACCTGACTGCCGCTGGCGTGCTATCACTAAATGACACAAAGGATGTGCAGAAATATCAAGTTCTTGCACTCATGGGTATCAGTGATGCACTTAAAAGTAATGTAATGGGGCATGAAGAATGCGATCCGCATTTCTTGCTATTGTGCACTGAGCGGGACAGGCTGGACAGGGCTGCGGGATGTGCTACCAGCTTCTGTGTCAGAGATGTGACATTCTGCTGGAGCCTCTGAACTTCTGAGTCTACGTTACATGACAAGCAAACATTTAAAGCGAGAAATCCGATAAAAGATGCTTCAATATAAAAGCCCAAATAACAAGGCCCTGGCGGTCATTCTCATTTATAAAACGACTTATTCACTGTGGATCATAATGAATAAATCTATGTTATATTCCTTTTTCTTCAGCGAGACATAATATCTCACTTGAAGAATTTTATTCCTAGATTTCTATCATCTTATGAACAAAAGAATAACACTAGACAATAGCAGGTTTAACTTCATCCTACTATATTCCACATACAGTATGTCCACTATATTAGCTAATCAAAGAGTTTGTGCAGCGGAAAAAATATGTTGCGTGGTTTGGAAAATTATTATAATACTTATTATTATCTGTCAGGATCGCCCTATTTCAACGCCTCTCCACTGGTCCCACTTCCTCCACTTTCACAATTGTTAGGGCACAAGGCGTATCGACAAGTGTTGGCTTACCTAATCCACTGAGCCACATAACATCCTCCTTCTTTGCAGAACAAACATGGAAGTGGAGGAAGGAAGACCAGGTGGGAGGCATTGAAATAGCAAAGTTCAAATTGAAGATGACTAGACAATACAGTATATTGGAATATGATGCTTGCACCGTGTGCAATATCTTTAAAACATCTGCAACATTCTTTTTCATATCTCTAGATCCACCAGTTTTCAAGAAATTAGTAGTTAAAAGGTTCTCTTCACCAGTACAGTTGCAACAGTTTACAACAGATCCAGAATTTTTTTTAAAAAATTTCCATTTTGCATTTGTTTTTGCTCTGTTTGCAATGGATCCAGTTTTACTAGAGGTGTCTCTGAATTTCTCTAGTTTTTTGGGCAGTGGCATAGCTATGGAGGATCACAGTGGCTGGCACCTCAGGCTCATTCTCATGGAGGGGCCCCCACAAGGAGTGACCACTACTTATAAGGCCGGCGTCACACTAGAGAGTTTTACGGACGTATGAGAGGCGCAAAAACTACGCATTGCACACGGACCAATGATTCTCTATGGGGTAGCTCCTATCTGCCGTATATTTCGCAGCTGTATTTTAAGGGCGTGGAAAATAGCAGCATGCTGCGTTTGACAGCGTATTGCGCAAAAAATCCGCCAATGAAAGTCTATGGGGGCGAGAAAAATACTGATTACACACGTACCATCAGTGTGACTTGCGAGAAAAACGCAGGGGTGTTCAATAGAAAAGTCGGCAATTAAGCGCGGTGTACAGTAAAATCACACTGACAGGTTAGAATAGAATAGATAGAATAAATGTCTACACATAGTATAGGTATATATATATATATATATATATATATATATATCTCATTGAGACACATATATATATATTTATATTGAATACAGCGCTAGATAGCATAAAAGCCGGTAATTCAATTGCCGGCTTTTGCTATCTCCTTATCAAACCCGACAGGATATGAGACATGGTTTACATACAGTAAACCATATCATATCCCTTATTTTTTTGACATATTCCTCACTAATAATGTTAGTAGAGTGTGTGTGCAAAATTTGGGGGCTCTAGCTGTTAACCCTTTCATGACCCAGCCTATTTTGACCTTAATGACCTGGCCATTTTTTGCAATTCTGACCAGTGTCCCTTTATGAGGTAATAACTCAGGAACGCTTAAACGGATCCTAGCGATTCTGAGATCATTTTTTCGTGACATATTGGTCTTCATGATAGTGGTAAATTTAGGTCGATAATTTGTGCGTTTATTTGTGAAAAAAATGGAAATTTGACGAAAATTTTGAAAATTTCGCAATTTTCAAATTTTGAATTTTTATTCTGTTAAACCAGAGGGTTATGTGACACAAAATAGTTAATAAATAACATTTCCCACATGTCTACTTTACATCAGCACAATTTTGGAAACACATTTTTTTTTTGCTAGGAAGTTATAAGGGTTAAAATTTGACCAGTGATTTCTCATTGACCACCTCACATTTGAAGTCAGTTTGAGGGGTCTATATGGCTGAAAATACCCAAAAGTGACACCATTCTAAAAACTGCACCCCTCAAGGTGCTCAAAACCACATTCAAGAAGTTTATTAACCCTTCAGGTGTTTCACAGCAGCAGAAGCAACATGGAAGGAAAAAATGAACATTTAAATTTTTAGTCACAAAAATGATCTTTTAGCAACAATTTTTTTATTTTCCCAAGGGTAAAAGGAGAAACTGGACCCCGAATGTAGTTGTCCAATTTGTCCTGAGTACGTTGATACCCCATATGTGGGGGGAACCACTGTCTGGGCGCACGACAGGGCTCGGAAGGGAAGGAGCGCCATTTGACTTTTTGAATAAAAAATTGGCTCCAATCTTTAGCAAACACCATGTCGCGTTTGGAGAGTCCCTGTGTGCCTAAACATTGGAGCTCCCCCACAAGTAACCCCATTTTGGAAACTAGACCCCCTAAGGAACTTATCTAGATGCATAGTGAGCACTTTAAACCCTCAGGTGCTTCACAAATTGATCCGTAAAAATGAAAAAGTACTTTTTTTTCACAAAAAATTTATTTCAGCCTCAATTTTTTCATTTTCACATGGGCAACAGGATAAAATGGATCCTAAAATTTGTTGGGCAATTTCTCCTAAGTACACTGATACCTCACATGTGTGGGTCAACCATTGTTTGGGCACACGGTAAGGCTCGGAAGGGAAGGAGCGCCATTTGACTTTTTGAATGAAAAATTAGCTCCAATCGTTAGCGGACATCATGTCGCGTTTGGAGAGCCACTGTGTGCCTAAACATTGGAGCTCCCCCACAAGTGACCCCATTTTGGAAACTAGACCTCCCAAGGAACTTATCTAGATGCATAGTGAGCACTTTAAACCCTCAGGTGCTTCACAAATTCATCTGTAAAAATGAAAAAGTACTTTTTTTTCACAAAAAATTTCTTTCAGCCTCAATTTTTTCATTTTCACATGGGCAACAGGATAAAATGGATCCTAAAATTTGTTGAGCAATTTCTCCTGAGTACACCGATACCTCACATGTGGGGGTAAACCACTGTTTGGGCACACGGTAAGGCTTGGAAGGGAAGGAGTGCCATTTGACTTTTTGAATGAAAAATTAGCTCCAATCATTAGGGGACACCATGTCGTGTTTGGAGAGCCCCTGTGTGCCTAAACATTGGAGCTCCCCCAAAAGTGATCCCATTTTGGAAACTAGACCCCTCAAGGAACTAATCTAGATGTGTGGTGAGCACTTTGAACCCCCAAGTGCTTCACAGAAGTTTATAACGCAGAGCCGTGAAAATAAAAAATAATTTTTCTTTCCTCAAAAATGATTTTTTAGCCCAGAATTTTTTTATTTTCTCAAGGGTAACAGGAGAAATTGGACCCCAAATGTTGATCAGTTTGTCCTGAGTACGCTGATACCACATATGTGGGAGTAAACCACTGTTTGGGCACACGGCAGGGCTCGGAAGGGAAGGCACGCCATTTGGCTTTTTGAATGGAAAATTAGCTCCAATCGTTAGCGGACACCATGTCGCGTTTGGAGAGCCCCTGTGTGCCTAAACATTGGAGATCCCCAAGTGACCCCATTTTGGAAACTAGACCTCCCAACAAACTAATCTAGATGTGTGAGGTGCACTTTGAACCCCCAAGTGCTTCACAGAAGTTTATAACGCAGAGCCATGAAAATAAAAAAACATTTTTCTTCCCTCAAAAATAATTTTTTAGCCCAGAATTTTGTATTTTCCCAAGGGTAACAGGAGAAATTTGACCCCAAAGTTGTTGTCCAGTTTCTCCTGAGTACGCTGATACCCCATATGTGGGGGTAAACCACTGTTTGGACACACGTCGGGGCTCGGAAGGGAAGTAGTGACGTTTTGAAATGCAGACTTTGATGGAATGCTCTGCGGGCGTCACGTTACGTTTGCAGAGCCCCTGATGTGCCTAAACAGTAGAAACCCCCAACAAATGACCCCATTTTGGAAACTAGACCCCAAAGGAACTTATCTAGTTGTGTGGTGAGCACTTTGAACCCCCAAGTGCTTCACAGAAGTTTATAACGCAGAGCCGTGAAAATAAAAAATATTTTTTCTTTCCTCAAAAATAATATTTTAGCCCAGAATTTTTTATTTTCCTAAGGGTAAAAGGAGAAATTTGACCCTAATCGTTCTTGTCCAGTTTCTCCTGATACGCTGATACCCCATATGTGGGGGTAAACTACTGTTTGGGCACACGTCTGGGCTCGGAAGGAAGTAGTGACGTTTTGAAATCCAGACTTTGATGGAATGCTCTGCGGGCGTCATGTTGCGTTTGCACAGCCCCTGATATGCCTAAACAGTAGAAACCCCCCACAAGTGACCCCATTTTGGAAACTAGACCCCAAAGAAACTTATCTAGATGTGTGGCGAGCACTTTGAACCCCCAAGTGCTTCACAGAAGTTTATAACGCAGAGCCGTGAAAATTAAAAAAAAATTTTCTTTCCTCAAAAATAATTTTTTAGCCCGCAATTTTTTATTTTCCCAAGGGTTACAGGAGAAATTGGACCCCAAAAGTTGTTGTCCAGTTTGTCCTGAGTATGCTGGTACCCCATATGTTGGGGGAAAACCACTGTTTAGGCACACGTCGGGGCTCGGAAGAGAGAGAGCATCATTTGACTTTTTCAACGCAAGATTGGCTGTAATCAATGGTGGCACCATGTCGCGTTTGGAGACCCCCTGATGTGCATAAACAGTGGAAACCCCTCAATTCTAACTCCAACCCTAACCCCAACACACCCCTAACCCTAATCCAAACTCTAACCATGACCCTAATCACAACCCTAACCCAACACACCTCTAACCCTAATCCCAACCCTAACCATAACCCTAACCACAAGCCTAACCCTAATCTTAACCCTAATTCCAACCGTAACCCCAACACACCCCTAACCCTAATCCCAACCCTAACCACAACACACCCTTAACCCTAATCCCAACCCTAACCATAACCCTAACCACAAGCCTAACCCTAACCCCAACACACCCCTAACCCTAATCTTAACCCTAATTCCAACCCAAACTCTAATTTCAACCCTAACCCTAAGGCTATGTGCCCACGTTGCGGATTTGTGTGCGGATTTTTCCGCACTGGTTTTGAAAAATCCGCAGGTAAAACGCACTGCGCTTAACCTGCGGATTTACCACAGATTTCCCTTGTTTTTTGTGCGGATTTCACCTGCGGATTCCTATTATGGAGCAGGTGTAAAATGCTGCTGAATCCGCACAAAGAATTGACATGCTGCGGAAAATACAACGCAGCGTTTCTGCACTGTATTTTCCGCACCATGGGCACTGCGGTTTTGGTTTTCCATAGGTTTACTTGGTACTGTAAACGTGATGGAAAACTGCTACGAATCCGCAGCAACCAATCCGCTGCGGATCCCCAGCCAAATCCGCACCATGTGCACATAGCCTAATTCTAACCCTAATTGTAACCCTAACCCTAATTGCAACCCTAACCCTAATTCTAACCCTAAGTGCAACCCTAACCCTAATTCTAACCCTAATTGCAACCCCAACCCTAATTGCAACCCTAACCCTAATTGCAACCCTAACCCTAATTCTAACCCTAACCCTAAGTTCAACCCTAACCCTCAGTGCAACCCTAAGTGCAACCCTACCCCTAAGTGCAACCCTAACCCTAAGTGCAACCCTAGCCCTAAGTGCAACCCTAAGTGCAACCCTAACCCTAAGTGCAACCCTAATCCTAAGTGCAACCCTAACCCTAAGTGCAACCCTAGCCCTAACCCTAACTCTAACCCTAGTGGAAAAATAAAAATAAATATATTTTCTTTATTTTTTTATGTTCCCTACCTATGGGGGTGATAAAGGGGGGGTTTATTTACACATTTTTTTTATTTTGATCACTGTGATAGAACCTATCACAGCGATCAAAATGTACTTGGAAAGAATCTGCCAGCCAGCAGATTCGGCGGGCGCATGCGCCCACATTTTGGAAGATGGCGGCACCCATGGAGAAGACGGACGGACACCGGGAGGGACATCGGAGCTCGGTAAGTATGGGGGGGTGGGATCGGAGCACGGGGGGAGCAGACAGGAGGATGGGGGAGCAGACAGGAGGACGGAGGGGAGCAGGGGACATGACAGGACGGAGAGGAGGAGATCAGTGGCGGTGGGGGGGCAGATCGGGGTCTCCAGCCATGGCAGATGCTATTGCAGCATCGGCCATGGCTGGATTGTAATATTTCACCAATTTTCATAGGTGAAATATTACAGATTGCTCTGATTGGCTGTTTCACTTTCAACAGCCAATCAGAGCGATCGTAGCCACGGGGGGGGTGAAGCCACCCCCCTGGGCTGAAGTACCACTCCCCCTGTCCCTGCAGGTCGGGTGAAATTGGAGTTAACCCTTTCACCCGATCTGCAGGGACGCGATCCCTCCATGACGCCACATAGGCGTCACAGGTCGGATTGGCATCGACTTTCATGACGCCTACGTGGCATCAAAGGTCGGGAAGGGGTTAAAATAAAGGGTTAAATCACGGAAAAAACTGACGTGGGCTCCCGCGCAGTTTTCTCCGCCAGATAAATATAAATATTTTACAACCCCATGTGTGTTTTTATTTCATTAAAATACTTTGTGTGTGTGTATTATTAACCCTTTACTACTATTGGATTAATAATGGATAGGTGTCTTATTGACATCTCTCCATTATTAACCAGGCTTAATGTCACCTTACATTAGCAAGGTGACAATAACCCTTTATTTCCCCATATCCCACTGCTACAGGGGAGTGGAAAGAGAGAGGCTAAGTGCCAGAATAGGCGCATCTTACAGTGGCTGGGGGCAGATGTTTTTAGCCGGGGGGGGGGGCAATAACCATGGTCCCTCTCTAGGCTATTAATATCTGCCCTCAGTCACTGGCTTTCCCACTCTGGCGGAGAAAATTGCGTGGCTCCCACGCCAGTTTTTTCCGTGATTTAACCCTTTATTTTATCAGCTAGAACCCCCAATATTTGCACACACACTCTACTAACATCATTAGTGAGGAATATGTAAAAAATAAGGGATATGAAATGGTTTACTGTATGTAAACCATGTCTCATATCCTGTCGGGCTTGGTAAGGAGATAGCAAAAGCCGGCAATTGAATTACCGGCTATTAAGCTATATAGCGCTGTATGAAATATATATATATAGATATATATATGTGTCTCACTGATATATATATATATATATATATATATATATATATATATATATATATATATATATAGACTGTATATATGTTTTCACGAATATTTGAGCCCATAGATCCATTCTATGTTCATTTTGCAAGCCGGCGAGAAAATCTCGCTGTACGGATGCCATACGGATTACATACGGATGATGACATGCGCAAAATATGCAGCCACACCCTGCCTACGGATGACATACGGATCACAGTTTTGGGATCATTTCTGTATATTACGCTTGTAAAAAACGGACCGTATTTCCCTACGCTGAGTGTGACCCCGGCCTAACTCTGAGGCAGTGCACTGAGCCATGGTCTCCCTGCCCTACCGCATTACATTCAGAAAGCTGAAGATCTGTAGCCTACGGTATGGCAGAATGAGACAAAGACATCTGAGCCCTTGTGCAAGTAGTGTAATGACGTCACCGCATCACTCCACCTGTGCTGGCACGCTGACTGTGGCGACAAACTCACCAGGATCTGGGGTTAGGTGAGTATATAGTGTTCATTCTTTTTATTTTATGACTGACTACTACTTGTAGGTGAGTGAGAGGGCATTACACTGCGTAGCGGGACTACTGTGTGAACCAATCTCACAATATACATAGGGGAAGTCTGTGGGATGATACTGTGCTGGAAGCTGTGAGGCAAACATTCCGTGTGGGTGCATTTTACTGTGTGCTTGAGACTACACTGGGGCCATCATACTATGTGGGGGGCCATTAATCATACTAATCATACTACGTGATAGGGGGCTGTAGGAACCATCATAATGTGGAAGGTGGATGTGAAGGCCATCATACTGTTTGGTGGTTGTGGGGAGCTATCATACTATTTTGAGGGAATGTCAGGGCCATCAGACTGTGTGGGGAAGCCTGTAGGAGCACACGAGGACATTATTATATTACTGGAGCAGTCAGGGTATTAGAACTGTTAAGAGGGCACATATGAGGCATTATTAATTTCTAGGGGGCAAACAATGAACACTATTACTTTCTAGGGCATTTATAAAGGAAATAAAAAAATAGGGGCTAAAGTAAACTTTTAGGAACAAAAAGTTAAAATGTTAATTTTTTCCCTCCAATTACTATTAATTCCTTTGAAGCATCTGAAGGTCAATACACTTTTTGAATGTGGTTTTGGGAAGTTTGAGGAATACAGTTTTTAGAATGGTGTAATTTTGGGGTATTTTCTGTCACATAGGCCCCTCAAAGTCACTTCAAATGTGATCTGGTCCCTAAAATACCGGTAAATGGTTTCGTAAATTTTGTCGTAAAAATTAGAAATTGCTGGTCAACTTTTAACCCTTCTAACTTCCTAACAAAAGAAAAAAAATGTTTTAAATATCGTGCTGATAGAAAGTGGTAAATGTTATTTATTAACTATTTTGTGTGATATAACTCTTTGGGTTGAAAATTATGAAATTTTCTAAATTTTTCCCAAATTTCCAATATTTTCACAAATAAACACAAATCATATCAAGCAAATTTTACCACCATCATAAAGAACAATGTGTCTTGAAAAAAACAATCTCAGAATCAGTGGGATCCACTAAAGCATTCCAGAGTTATTACCTCATACAGTGACAGTGGTCAGATTTAAAAAAATGAGGCAAAGTAGCTTAGTCCTAAGAGGTTAAAGGGAATATAGAATCAAAATATGTACTATTATTTATTTTTACATTTTTGGCAACATTCTTTTTAATTTCCAATGTCTAGATTACCAAGATAGGCAATACCTGTGTTATAAAGATGGAGAAAACAACAAAACATTGACAAATGGTGATGGAGACCACTGACTCTTTCTCCTGTTAACATCGTGACCTCCGCACATCTCACAGAGCATTCCCACAGCACTCTTCCATATATGTAAAACGGTTTTCAGATTGAGGTTTCTTATATCCATTTGGTTCCTGTAAAACAAATCTTTTAAATACTTGCTTTATGGGAGCCACATGCTTATAAAAAACCAAGCTTAAAATATTGATAACCTATCCTTGGGTTGTCATTAATATCAGATCTTTGGGTGTCCAACACCCGACATCACCCCCAATCTGCAGCTTAGATCCACTTTACTTCACTTCAAATAGGAGCTGAAGGGCATTACCTGAGCGCTGATTGGTGGAGATTCTAGGTGTCGGACCCTCACTTAATGACAAATCCCAGGAATACTTCATCAATATACTAAAACACCACTCTGTTTTTATTTTACACACTTTTGAGTGATATCACTAATGTATGTTCACTATCTGTAGTAAAATTCTTAGCAGTCATCGTCTTCTGCTGCTCTCGGCACCACTCAGGTCCTCATCTGCTGGTTGTGACTTGCCAGGTCGCTCGAATGATTGCTGGGTGGACCCAAAGTTACTTCTCAATGTAAGTCTATGAGAGCAAGAACGAGGCCAGAATAAAGCTCCCATAGACTTTCATTGAGAGCTTGTGACTGTTAACTGTGACTTCCTACTAGTCAAGAGCTGCGGTCACAAGATGGCAGGATCAGGTCTATGGGTGTGTGTAAAATATAAGACTGCACTCACATGTCATCCGAGTGCAGTCAGATTTACACGGACAGAAACAATGGTTAATTACGTTCTCCACCTTCTTCGCACCTGGGACACGATTCTCTCATGTATTCATTCTCTCGAATTTTGATCAGACTTTGATCTGAATGTCATTAGCATAATTGAGCACAAGAGAGTAAATGATCTTGTGACCTCGGCCTGAGCCTAAAAACACCATTAACTGCTGATCACAGAGCAGCAGCCTCGTCATTGTGTCTATATACTTGTATAAATAAAACAGAATAGATATAGAAATAGTAAAAAGTAAATAGAAAAAAAACATGTCTTCGTATAGTTTTCATTAGAATAAAAAAAAATAATAGTTGACACATTACCTTTAATCTGTTTTCTAAAGCCTTGATACATTTATCTAACATCTAAATATTACTTATCACTATCCAATATCACTGTAATTCTTATACAGAAAACTGATTGCTTTACTATAAAAACTGCATGATATAATAATGTATGTGGAGTGAACAAAGATAAATACTAATTTAAAAAAATTAGTCGTTCCTTACTCAGCGATTAAATGCTTTCATTAGAATTGCATAATGTATTAGGCAGCGGCAATGTGAATGTAGTTTGTTCTCATCTTTCCTGTTTTGTATGCTGCACCCTCTTCTGCTTAATATACTGCACTTCCTCCAAAGATTTCCAATAACCCACAGCTGTTTTTGGTTAGTAATTCGGCAAACAGCTCAGTCAGTCACTTCAGAGATGGGAACTAACACAGATATATTGGCGACTCTATCCCTCTCTATACACTATACATGCCAATTCAATTAACAGAAAATGTCAATCCAGATATGATTTATACACAGATTCAATCCGCATCAATGTATGGGCGGAAACTCCTTATGCTGACCATTTATTCTGGCTGCAAGGTACTGAACTCAGCCGCACTGGCGCAGAAGGGAAGCCCCATTCTGGTAATCACTGGGTCAAAGAAAAATTCAAAATGGTGAAATATCTGCTCATCAGAAACAAATCTGCAAGTCTAAGCAATTATAAAGAACGTTTTGTTGTTCCAGAAACCAGGCGTTAACTTATCTTCACTGACCATCACTGCAGCTTTAGAAGTAATATCAAAAGCAGGTGACTGTGGGGAGCTGGCAGATTTAGGTTGGTGGATTACCTCCATTGTGCCCACTGTACACCGTAAAAGTGCCCAATTGGGACACTTTGATATTCCTTCTAACAGGCAGGGACCAAACATTACTGATACCACTCCTATGGTAAAAAAGAAAAAAAAACACCTTGGGAGACCTATCAAGTAAAGGAAAAAAATACTGTAACCAACAAATCAAAACCCTTTTCTTAGAAGATGTTTTTAGTCATTAAAGAATACCGAATCAAAACTTTTATTTTTTAATTATTTTGTTCAAAATTTGGAAGTTATAAAACTTTGCAAATCACTTTATTAGGGGATTTGTGTGCATTCCCATAAAAGATGCATACAGGATTCTTCCAACCCACTGTTCTCCCCAGTCTTTTTGCATGCTTTTAACTGCACTGATATCAGATGGACTCATTTTGTCCCCGGTTCATCAAAGCAATTTTAGTTGAATTGTGGCATAAATTTCCTTGAACACTCGTTAAAGGGTAGATTGTGACTTGTAGGATCGCTGCTTCCAACAGGGGGCGCTATAGAGTTCAAGTCCTCTTTTTCTCAGAAGAGGCAATTTGCATATTAAATTACCCAGAGGAGCATTGCACGGCAAATAAGTCTAATTACCTTGGCATGCCGGAGCTGGTATGTCACTCTACATAACGAGAAACGTTACCCCTTAGACCCCTTGAATAATCTCAACATATTTGTGCAACTCTGAGTTTCGCAAAAAAGGTATGACTTTTACCATTTTCATTACGAACTGTGGTATTCCTTATGCACTGACTGGAGTAAATATGTGCCGAGTTGCATGCCACTGAATCAAGAGTGTCTGCCTTCAAAATGCCCCCTCATGAAGACTAGCGAGAAAATTGGTGGTCTTGATGAACTGGAGCCTTTGAATACAGACGATGGCAGTGAAAGGGTCAGCTCAGCATCTGTGTCTCACTAACTCTGGGGATAAGCGCAAAACTCAGGACAGGTGATGGGATGACCCATCACTGCCATCATCTGTACTCCAAATGAATGTGTTCTGATATCAATGCACCAAGAGAATTGGGTCTATTATGCAAATCAATGTTCAAACTCTGATCATAGTGTTATCTGAATCTCTCCAACGAGGAGAAAATGGGAGAAAAAAAAGTTTCCATCTTCTCCATTCTATCAGTCCACGAGAATCGGACTGCATTCAGATGGCATGCAGTCCGATGTTTTCCACGGACTCCTTGACTTGCGTGTCAGAGAGTGATCCAAATATCAGATCACACTCAGGCATGCAGCAATTTATTTCCTTGAACCGGTTCAGGCAAAAAAAAAAAAATTGGACATGTGCACGACCCTATAGCTTATAATTGGTCTGAATACAATCCATGAATACAATCCAATGTTTTGTCGGATGGAACTCGGACCGAAAATAAACTCGTGTGCACCTGCCTTGAGGTCAAGCAATTAAACTGGAGGAAAGCAGAAGTTTGGAAGCCACTTACCTTTTCTTTCTTTACAGGAATGAAGATAAATACCATAATAAATTGATTTGCAAAAGTTTTATAACTTTCCATTTTGGACCAAATCATTTTAAAAAAATGAGTTTAGTTACTCTTTAATAATAAGACGCCATAGGCTTTTTTTTGCAATAACGGTATATGTAGTATCATAATCACTGATATTAAATTAGTGAAGGATAGTAAAAAATGGCACCATAGCAGCAGAGACTGAAAGTAAAAGCTTCAGATACTAGATTCTGCATCATAAAAAGACAACATTTTAGTCAAAATTAAATGTTTGGCATCAGTGAGAAAAGCTAAGCTGTGTTAACTGGCCATTTAATCAGAAATGGAACAGTCAGCTTGTGAACCCAACCAAGGTTTAAGGACGACACCATACGAATTCAGACATAAACTGTCACATGCATTTTTAATATCTCTAATCTCTGGTGAATTCAGAGTATGTCTTTTAAGCCTTTCTTTGGCTCTCAAAATGGCTGCCTTCCCAGTTTTAACAGTATTCTACAACTAGCGCTGAAATGGACACTCTTACTGGCAGTATAATGAGGTTAATTGCCACAGACCTGGTTGATGCCTGTGCCCATCTACTCAACGACAGTGTGTACGCACATCATATCGTTGCGTCTCAACTCGAACCAATTGTTCTCTCTTTCTCTCCAAGTTTTAACAGTATTCTACAACTAGAGCTGAAATGCTCACACTTACTGGCAGTATAATGAGGTTAATTGCCACAGACCTGGATAGGGTTGATGCCTGTGCCCATCTACTCAACGTTATTGTGTACGCACATCATTTATCGTGCCCATGGTGCCTATTGAAATCATCATGCTCGCTAAGTAACGCATGTGCCCGGTCTTCCAAAGAGAGGAACATTCTTTGTTTCCCTCCTCAGTTATCTAATATATAAAGCTGAATGTGTGTGTGTGTGTATGTATGTATGTATGTATGTATGTCCGGGATTGGCATCTGAACCGTAGCAGCTACAGCCACAAAATTTTGCACAGTCACACGTCTGGACCCCGAGAGCGTCATAGGCTATGTTGTGAGGTGAAATTTTAACCCCGCGCTTTCCAATTCACCAAACAATTTTGCCCCTATCTACATAATGGGGAAAAAGTGAAAGGAAAAGTGTTGGAGGCGTCGCAGCTACAGGCACAAAATTTTGCACAGTCACACGTCTGGACCCTGAGAGCGTCAAAGCTATATTGTGAGGTGAAATTTTAACCCCGCGCTTTCCAATTCACCAAACAATTTTGCCCCTATCTACATAATGGGGAAAAAATGAAAGGAAAAGTGTTGGAGGCAAATTAACAGCTGCCAGATGTGAACAAGGGGGACTTAAAGAATGACAGCGATGGCACCAAAGAGTATATACTGTACAGTTGCTAAGGTGGGGCCCCAACATGGGATAATCACACCACCACGGGGATATGAACACACACACAAAATGCGCCACACACTACCACGTGCTCGAACACATATACCACCCTCAGTGCACATTTCACCACACATACACCAACCTCGCCACATAAAAGTAGAAACACAAAAGTCGCCGCTCAAAACTCGCCACGCGCAAAACTCTCCACATGCAAAACTCGCCACACGTGCAAAACTCGCCACACGCAAAACTTGCACACGCAGAAAAATTGCCACACGCAGAAAAATTGCCACATGCACAAAAGTTGCAACACATGCAAAAGTTGCCTCACACAAAACTTGCACATACTCAAAAGGCACCACACATAAAACTCGCCACGCGCAAAACTCGCCATGCGCAAAACTTGCTGCACACAACTTGCTACACTAACCTGTCACATGCAACTCGACACACAAAAAGTTGCTACACGCATGTCGCCACACAAAACTCATCTCACAAAAGTCCCTACATGCATGTCGCCACACGCAACTCAACACACACAACTTGACACACGAAACTCGCCCTAAAACACACACAAGTCTGGTATCCTTCAAAAATAAAAATCTGATTAATAAGCAGACAAACTACAAGAGCAACAAATGTACCATATAGGAATCCGGCAGCTGTCAGTCACATGACCAGTCTATTATGTGTATGTGTGAGCTAATATATACTGCCAGGGGGTGGGCTTACTGTTGGCTGGGGATTTATCAGGCTGCCATTTTAGCTTACAAATACTGAGGTAAAAATACTGACCAAATAACGTGTGAACGAGGGCTAATACAGGAGGAGATGACATACAGCTATATACTATATACAGGAGATGACACACAGGTATATACTATTTACAGGGGAGATGACACACAGGTATATACTATATACAGGAGGAGATGACACACAGATATATACTATATACAGGAGAGATGACACACAGGTATATACTATATAGAGGAGGAGATGACATACAGGTACATACTACATACAGGAGGAGATGACATACAGGTATATACTATATACAGGAGGAGATGACACACAGGTATATACTATATACAGGAGCAGATTACCTACAGGTATATAGTATATACAGGAGGAGATGACACAGGTATATGCTATGTATAGGAGGAGATGACATACAGGTATATACTATATACAGGAGATGACACACAGATATATACTATATATAGGTGAGATGACACACAGGTATATACTATATACAGGAGATTACATACAGGTATATCTAATATATAAAGCTGAATGTGTGTGTGTGTGTATGTATGTATGTATGTATGTATGTCCGGGATTGGCATCTGAACCGTAGCAGCTACAGCCACAAAATTTTGCACAGTCACACGTCTGGACCCCGAGAGCGTCATAGGCTATGTTGTGAGGTGAAATTTTAACCCCGCGCTTTCCAATTCACCAAACAATTTTGCCCCTATCTACATAATGGGGAAAAAGTGAAAGGAAAAGTGTTGGAGGCGTCGCAGCTACAGGCACAAAATTTTGCACAGTCACACGTCTGGACCCTGAGAGCGTCAAAGCTATATTGTGAGGTGAAATTTTAACCCCGCGCTTTCCAATTCACCAAACAATTTTGCCCCTATCTACATAATGGGGAAAAAATGAAAGGAAAAGTGTTGGAGGCAAATTAACAGCTGCCAGATGTGAACAAGGGGGACTTAAAGAATGACAGCGATGGCACCAAAGAGTATATACTGTACAGTTGCTAAGGTGGGGCCCCAACATGGGATAATCACACCACCACGGGGATATGAACACACACACAAAATGCGCCACACACTACCACGTGCTCGAACACATATACCACCCTCAGTGCACATTTCACCACACATACACCAACCTCGCCACATAAAAGTAGAAACACAAAAGTCGCCGCTCAAAACTCGCCACGCGCAAAACTCTCCACATGCAAAACTCGCCACACGTGCAAAACTCGCCACACGCAAAACTTGCACACGCAGAAAAATTGCCACACGCAGAAAAATTGCCACATGCACAAAAGTTGCAACACATGCAAAAGTTGCCTCACACAAAACTTGCACATACTCAAAAGGCACCACACATAAAACTCGCCACGCGCAAAACTCGCCATGCGCAAAACTTGCTGCACACAACTTGCTACACTAACCTGTCACATGCAACTCGACACACAAAAAGTTGCTACACGCATGTCGCCACACAAAACTCATCTCACAAAAGTCCCTACATGCATGTCGCCACACGCAACTCAACACACACAACTTGACACACGAAACTCGCCCTAAAACACACACAAGTCTGGTATCCTTCAAAAATAAAAATCTGATTAATAAGCAGACAAACTACAAGAGCAACAAATGTACCATATAGGAATCCAGCAGCTGTCAGTCACATGACCAGTCTATTATGTGTATGTGTGAGCTAATATATACTGCCAGGGGGTGGGCTTACTGTTGGCTGGGGATTTATCAGGCTGCCATTTTAGCTTACAAATACTGAGGTAAAAATACTGACCAAATAACGTGTGAACGAGGGCTAATACAGGAGGAGATGACATACAGCTATATACTATATACAGGAGATGACACACAGGTATATACTATTTACAGGGGAGATGACACACAGGTATATACTATATACAGGAGGAGATGACACACAGATATATACTATATACAGGAGAGATGACACACAGGTATATACTATATAGAGGAGGAGATGACATACAGGTACATACTACATACAGGAGGAGATGACATACAGGTATATACTATATACAGGAGGAGATGACACACAGGTATATACTATATACAGGAGCAGATTACCTACAGGTATATAGTATATACAGGAGGAGATGACACAGGTATATGCTATGTATAGGAGGAGATGACATACAGGTATATACTATATACAGGAGATGACACACAGATATATACTATATATAGGTGAGATGACACACAGGTATATACTATATACAGGAGATTACATACAGGTATATCTAATATATAAAGCTGAATGTGTGTATGTATGTATGTGTGTATGTCCGGGATTGGCATCTGTACCGTCGCAGCTACAGCCACAAAATTTTGCACAGTCACACGTCTGGACCCCGAGAGCGTCATAGGCTATGTTGTGAGGTGAAATTTTAACCCCGCGCGTTCCAATTCACCAAACAATTTTGCTCCTATCTACATAATGGGGAAAAAGTGAAGGGAAAAGTGTTGGAGGAAAATTGACAGCTGCCAGATGTGAACAATGAGGACTTAAAGAATGAGAGCGATGGCGACAAAGAGTATATACCGTACAGTTGCTAAGGTGGGGCCCCGACATGGGATACTCACCACACACGGGGATATGAACACAAACACAAAATGCGCCACACACTACCACGTGCTTTAACACATATACCACCCTCAGCACACATTTCACCACACACACACACCAACCTCGCCACATAAAAGTCGAAACACAAAAGTCACCACTCAAAACTCGCTACATGCAAAACTCGCCATATGCAAAACTAGGCTCACGCAAAACTCGCCACACGTGCAAAACTCACCTCATGGAAAACTCACCTCATGCAAAACTTGCACACACAGAAAAATTGCCACATGTACAAAAGTTGCACCACATGCAAAAGTTGCCTCACACAAAACTTGCACATACTCAAAATGCACCACACATAAAACTCGCCACGCGCAAAACTCGCCATGCACAAATCTTGCTGCACACAACTTGCTACACTAACCTGTCACATGCAACTCAACACACAAAATGTTGCTACACGCATGTCGCCACACAAAACTCATCTCACAAAAGTCGCTACATGCATGTCGCCACACGCAACTCAACACACACAACTTGACACATAAAACTCGCCCTAAAACACACACAAGTCTGGTATTGTCCTTCAAAAATAAAAATCTGATTAATAAGCAAACTACAAGAGCAACAAATGTACCATATAGGAAATACGGCAGCTGTCAGTCACATGACCTGTCTATTATGTGTATGTGTGAGCTAATATATACTGCCAGGGGGGAGGGCTTCCTGTTGGCTGGGGATTTATCAGGCTGCCAATAGCAACCAATCACAGCTCAGCTTCTATTTTGCTACAGTTAATTAACCTGAGCTCTGATTGGTTAATATAGGCAACAAAGACATTCTCAGTATAACAAAGCTAATATATGTTGTGAAATGCTTCTATTTGCTTAGTTTTTGCCTTTTAATAATTACATTTCTATCTATTTGTTTTGTGGTTTTTGTGTGCAGAATAAATTTTTGTTAACACATTCTATTTTGCTAACAGCAGTCATTAACCCGGGCGAAGCCGGGTAGTACAGCTAGTCTAATATAAAAAAGCTGAATGTGTGTGTGTGTATGTATGTGTGTATGTCCGGGATTGGCATCTGCACCGTCGCAGCTACAGCCACAAAATTTTGCACAGTCACACGTCTGGACCCCGAGAGCGTCATAGGCTATGTTGTGAGGCGAAATTTTAACCCCGCACGTTCCAATTCACTAAACAATTTTGCCCCTATCTACATAATGGGGAAAAAGTGAAAGGAAAAGTGTTGGAGGCAAATTGACAGCTGCCAGATGTGAACAAGGGGGACTTAAAGAATGAGAGCGATGGCGCACAAGAGTATATACCGTACAGTCGCTAAGGTGGGGCCCCGACATGGGATACTCACCACACACGGGGATATGAACACACACACAAAATGCGCCACACACTACCACGTGCTTGAACACATATACCACCCTCAGCACACATTTCACCACACATACACCAACCTCACCACATAAAAGTCGAAACACAAAAGTCGCCACTCAAAACTCGCCACGCGCAAAATTCGCCACATGCAAAACTTGCCACATGCAAAACTAGGCCTTATGCAAAACTTGCCACACGTGCAAAACTGCCTCATGGAAAACTCGCCACACGTGAGGCATGATGTCAAGGGAAAGGGAGGAGCCTCATGGATTACACCGCTGTGCTCATAACAGGAAGTTTCTGTGCAGGTGTGAGGGGAAGAGAGGCGTGAGGGGAAAATGAGGGGAGGGGAAAATGAGAGGAGTGAGGGGAAAATGAGAGGTATGAGGTCAAAATGAGAGATGTGAGGTGAAAGTGAAGAAGTGTGAGTGGAAAATGAGAGGAGTGAGAGGAAAATAGTGGAGTGATCGGAAAATGACAGGTGTTAGGTCTAAATGAGAAGTTTGAGGGGAAAATGAGAGATGTGAGAGGGAAAATTACAGATGTGAGGGGGAAAATGAGAGGCGTGATGGGAAAATGAGAGAAGTGAGGTGCTGCTACAGTATGAGGCTGTGTATAATTTGTTACAACCACAGTTAGTTACCATGCCCAGGCAACGCCGGGCTCTTCAGCTAGTAGCTAATAAAGAAGGGTCCTAAAAGAAGTACTCCAATCTTGTAACCCTGAATTCCCTAATAGGGCATTTGCGAAACCAGTAACACTGAAACTGTGTCAGATATAGTGGGATAGAAGGACGGTAGAAAACAAATGTCTTTAGTAAACAAAGACGCACAATACTTCCCGATGGGAGCCCATGTAGTTACCACCAAAAAGGAAGATTAGTGCTGCTGGCTGAGAGGAAACAATGAGATGTCTCATAAATACAGGTCAAATTCAATGCTCCCTCTTATAAAACCAGCAGTGACATTATAAAGAAAGTGACATATAAAAGAATCAATACAATTAATTAACTTTTCTACAAAGGACATCATTTGTTTAAAGCAAGGGGCATACAGTCTCATTAAAGACAAATGGGGCATCATGTTCTGCCAATATCAACAATGTCCCACAGATACGTGATGGTTCTTGCACATGTTTATACTATTAGTAGCACTTTATTGTATGGCAAACCTGTTTCATCCATTATAATACAATTACACAACAGATACAGTACCAGAAATGCAGAATTGCCCATGTACCCAAAACAGAAGTGTTCAATCTATCCACAATATTCCCACACTGATTGCAATTTAAGTCTTTATATATTGGAATATGTGGATTTCTAATTGCAACAGAACTAACAAAATAATCAGATTTTACACATCCACAGTGTGATGATGAGTCACTTCTCACGGACAAGTAGTGAATCAGGATAGTTAAGGAGTCCAAGGTCAAAAGCCAGGAGGGTATGTCATAAACTGAGGGAAGAGACAAAGGATTAGTCAGGTATCGGTCCAAGATCAAAATACTAGGAAAATAATGGATCAGAACAAAGAGGTTAAACAGACAGATAGCCAGAATGAGTTTCAATGCCTTAAAACAAAACACTAGGCACAGCAAAAACCAACTTAGTTGGCTAGAATCTACATCTTGCAGAGGTCTGAGACTAACAGCCCAGTTAAGTTAAGTAGCCGGACAGTCACCTGGGACAATGAACACCTGGAGACAGCCAGCACCTCCCAGTATCAGATTGGACGGCCGAGTTGCCAATCAAAACACCGACAGCTCAGAATGCCCCTGCACCAGACTGGACACTGAGCTGTCAATCAAAGTACTGAAAGCTTCAGTATGCCCCTGTACCAGATTGAACGGCTGAACCATCAGTAACTGCATACCAGACACACTGAGGAGTGGAATCGTGACAGTACTCCCTCTTTTAGGAGGGCCATTGGAACCCCAGGATTCCAAGGAAATTTTAGATGAAAGGCTCTAACTAACTGCTCGGCCTTCACATCTCGAGCTGGGACCCAGGATCTCTCCTCTGGTCTGTATCCCCTCCAGTGGATGAGGTACTGGAGAGAATTTCTGACTCTACAAGAATACACAACTCTCTGGCCCTCATACTCCAGGAGGCGGTGATGAGGGAGACACTGATGAAGGGACAATCTCCTTTAATAGGGATTTATGGAACAGGTTAGGGATGAAGGATGGTGTATCTGTATGCCATTGGATTGACCATCTCTAGGATTTGATATGGACCAATGAACTTTAAACCCAAGTTTGCAGATGGCACTTTAAGTTTAATATCGCTAAATGACAACCCACCGAATGATATCTATCGGCCTTCCGTTTTTGGTGAATCTGAGCGACCCAGTATTTTTTGTTTAGACGAGCTTTAGGTAATTTGGCATTAGGGACAAGATTAATAGTGCAATTATAAGGACGACGGGGGAGGGGTGGGTAGTTTCTCCACCTCTTTTTCTAAGAGCACATCACCGAAGTCTTTCAGGCACCCCAGCAGTCCCTTCAGACTAGCCGAGCATATTTGTACAGACTTTAGACATTTCTTGTAACAATTGGGGCTCCATTTAACAATCTCCTTCTGACACCAATCAATAACAGGATTATTATGATGAATATGCAGCCCTGGAAACCCCAGCCAGGTAAACCCAGCAGGTAAATACAATTCAGGAGATGGATTCAGAGTGAAGCGCTCCCACTTGGAGTGTGAAAACCCCCTCAAATTATCAGGGAGAGCCATTACGGGTTCCAGAGAGACCAACTGTACATCAGAGGTTATTGATGTCACAGCCAGCGGAGGGCTATATCATAAAATTAATTATCTCTCCCTGCAACTGATATTGTGATGACTCCAGACTTTGGCATTCCTTAGTCAGATCCTGCGTGATAACATGGAAAGAGGGCTGACTAGTCTAGGGAACCAACACCCCATCGACTAGCCAAAGCTCTAATTAGCATAGCAAACCGGGATATTGTAAATGGTTTTTTCAACCTTGTTTTCACTGAATAAGGTTATACAGGGCTGGTTAGGAAGGGAATTTACACCTACATAGGTGAATGCTGCTGGGTTGGAGGGGATGGGGGACCTGACAGGTTCTCTTTAATATACAACTGTTCAGGCATTGTTGGCACCAAAATTACTGTATACCAGTGTATCCATTAATAAATATTATCCATCCACAAATATCTCTACTGACCTATGATATCCCAACATGTAAAGATGTGGAGCTAGAGCAGCACCATATTTATCATCCATCCATGCTTGTCCATGCTGCCTGGCAGGCTTTGTCAGTCCTGCCACACCGAGATGCAAGCGGAGAGCACTGAGAAAAGTGGCACAAAGTAATCAAATCAGACATGTGGAAAGCTTGGGTTTTAATCTCTCCCCCCCAAAATACAACATTTTGGTTAACAAGTTTTTCTGAAGCAACTCGGATAAAGAAATGGATCTATAGTTAGAACCATAAACACGTGGACACTGACCATGATGTGCAGTCTGTAACTTTTTTAAATGCAGAAAGCCAAGTTACCATCTCTCACTGCAATTCTGTAATCCATTTGTTGAAGACAACAATAAAGTTAAAGGGAACCTGTCACCCCCAAAATCCAAGATGAGCTAAACCCACCAGCATCAGGGGCTTATCTACAGCATTCTGTAATGCTGTAGATAAGCCCCCGATGTATCCTAAAAGATGAGAAAAAGAGGTTAGATTATACTCACCTGGGCGGGTGGTCCGATCCGATGGGTGTCGCGGTCCGGTCCGGCGCCTCCTATCTTCATCAGAAGTCGTCCTCTTCTGGTCTTCACACTGCGGCTCCGGCGCAGGCGTACTTTGTCTGCCCTGTTGAGGGCAGAGCAAAGTACTGCAGTGCGCAGGCACCGGGACAGGTCAGAGAGGTCCAGCACCTGTGCACTGCAGTACTTTGCCGGACCAGCAGCGGGACCGCCCCTAGGTGAGTATATAATCTAACCTCTTTTTCTCATCTTTTAGGATACATCGGGGGCTTATCTACAGCATTACAGAATGCTGCAGATAAGCCCCGGATGACGGTGGAGTTACCTCACCCTCGATTTTGGGGGTGACATGTTCCCTTTAAAATACTCAAAGAACAACAGCAAACTAAGCATAAAACTGTGCAAAGATCATAGTAACGCATAGCAACCATTATTTATTATCTCAGTGTCTTTACACTGAAAACCTAAGTACATTTGCAACCTGCCGTAATTACAAATTTCCAATTGTTTTGTTTCTACAGCTCCTATATAGGCAATACATCTCTGTGGCAACAGAAAACAGAGAAACCTGTTTTGTTCCACAGCCATATTTTCTTCCGTCCATCTCCTAAATTATGCTACTGTACACTGGATCAGTCAGCAAAAACGAAGGAACAGAGAAAATAAAGAGTATGCATGAAGGATGAGTCTGTACACAAGGTGTTTGTTGTCTGTTACCATGGTAACACATAGGTCTGTATAGGTAGACAAGCTAGAAAAATGTCAAAAAGATCTACTGTAAAGTTGATTCATGTATATGTTAGACATATTCGAACCCAAAAAATAATTACATGGGTGGTTTAAAAACTAGCAGCACATCACCACGGGGAAGAAACCCAGTGTCATATAATAACTCCAAGTACAGATTTCAGCTCAGTATTTAAGTATTAAATATTATAATGTAATTTATGATAATGTTGGTTTTTCCAATTATTTTTCAGCTGCAAAATAGGGGGAGATGCTTCCTCCTCATCGTGTATCAGTAACATGCCCCCTCATTACTGTTTTTATGGATCATTTAACCCCTTTACCCCCAAGGGTGGTTTGCACGTTAATGACCGGGCCAATTTTTACAATTCTGACCACTGTCCCTTTATGAGGTTATAACTCTTCAACAGATCCTGGTGATTCTGACAATGTTTTCTCGTGACATATTGTACATCATGATAGTGGTAACATTTCTTTAATATTACTTGCGTTTATTTGTGAAAAAAAGGAAATTTGGCGAAAATTTAGCAATTTTCCAACTTTGAATTTTCATGCCCTTAAATCACAGAGATATATTACATAAAATACTTAATAAGTAACATTTCCCACATGTCTACTTTACATCAGCACAATTTTGGAACCAATATTTTTTTTGTTAGGGAGTTATAAAGGTTAAAAGTTGACCAGCGATTTTTCATTTTTACAACAAAATTTACAACACCATTTTTTTTTAGGGACCACATCACATTTGAAGTCACTTTGAGGGGTCTATATGATAGAAAATACCAAAAGGTGACACCATTCTAAAAACTGCACCCCTCAAAGTGCTCAAAACCACATTTAAGAAGTTTATAAACCCAGCAGGTGCTTCACAGGAATTTTTGGAATGTTTAAAAAAAATGAACATTTAATTATTTTTCACAAAAAAATTACTTCAGATCCAATTTGTTTTATTTTACCAAGGCTAATAATAGTAGAAATTGGAACCCAAAAGTTGTTGTACAATTTGTCCTGAGTACGCCGATACCCCGTATGTAGAGGTAAACCACTTTTTGGGTGCATGGCAGAGCTCGGAAGTGAAGGAGCAAAGTTTGACTTTTTCAACGCAGAATTGGCTGGAATTGAGATCAGACGCCATGTCGCGTTTGGAGAGCCCCTGATGTGCCTAAACAGTGGAAACTTCCCACAAGTGACCCCATTTTGTAAACTAGACCACCTAAGGAACTTATCTAGATGTGTGGTGTGCACTTTGAACCCCCAATTGTTTCACTAAAGTTTATAATATAGAGCCGTGAAATTTAAAAATCCTTTTTTTTCCACAAAAATAATCTTTTTGCCCCCAATTTTTTATTTTCCCAAGGGTATCTGGAGAAATTGGACCCCAAAAGTTGTTGTGAAATTTGTCCTGAGTATGTTGATACCCCATATGTGGGGAGGGACCACAGTTTGGGCACATGGCAGAACTCGAAAGGGAAGGAGCGCCATTTTGGAATGCAGACTTTGATGGAATGGTCTGCGGGCATCACGTTGAGTTTGCAGAGCCCCTGATGTACCTAAACAGAGGAAACCCTCCACAAGTGACCCCAGATTGGAAACTAGGCCCCCCAAGGAACTTATCTAGATGTGTTGTGAGAACTTTGAGCCCCCAAGTGTTTCACTAAGGTTTATTATAACGCAGAGCCGTGAAAATAAAAAATCATTTTTTTCCCACAAAAATTATTTTTTAGCCCCCAAATTTTTATTTTCACAAGGGTAACAGGAGAAATTGGACCCCAAAAGTTGTTGTCCAATTTGTCCTGAGTACACTGATACCCCATATGTGGGAGAAAACTACTGTTTGGGCACACACCGGGGCTCCGAAGGGAAGAAGTGGCATTTTGGAATGCAGATGGAATGGTCTGCGGGCGTCACGTTGCGTTTGCAGAGCCCCTGATTTACCTAAACAGTAGAAACCCCCCACAAATGACCCCATATTGTAAACTAGACCCCCAAAGGAACTTATCTAGATGTGTTGTGAGTAGTGATAAGCTAGTGTACTCGTTGCTCGGGTTTTCCCGAGCATGCTCGGGTGACCTCCGAGTATTTATGACTGCTCGGAGATTTAGTTTTCATACCGGCAGCTGAATGATTTACAGCTACTAGCCTGCTTGATTACATGTGGGGATTCCCTAGCAACCAGGCAACCACCACATGTACTTAGGCTGGCTACTAGCTGTAAATCATTCAGCTGCCATGATGAAAACTAAATCTCCGAGCAGTCATTAATACTCGGAAGTCACCCGAGCGTTCCAGGGGAAAACCCGAGCAACGAGTACACTCGCTCATCACTAGTTGTGAGAACTTTGAACCCCCAAGTGTTTCACTAAAGTTTATAACGCAGAGTCGTGAAAATAAAAAAATTTTTACACAAAAATGATTTTTTTAGCCCCCAGTTTTGTATTTTCCCAAGGATAACAGGAGAAATTGGATCCCAAAAGTTGATGTCCAATTTGTCCTGAGTACGCTGATACCCCATATGTGGGGATAAACCACTGTTTGGGTGCACGTAGGGGCTCAGAAGGGAAGAAGTGGCATTTTAGAATGCAGACTTTGATGGAATGGCTTGCGGGCATCACGTTGCGTTTGCAGAGCCTCTGATGTGCCTAAACAGTGAAAACCCCCAATTCTAATTTCAATCCTAACCCCAACACATCCCTAACCCTAATCCCAACCCTAACCCCAACACACCCCTAACCCCAACACACCCTTAACCCTAATCCCAACCCTAACCTTAACCATAAACCTAACCCGAACACAACCCTAAGCCTAATCCCAACCCCAGCACACCCCTAACCCCAACACACCACTAATCATAACCTAATCCCAACCCTAACCATAACCCTAACCCTGACACACCTCTAATCCAACCGTAAACATAATCCAAACCCTAACCCCAACCCTAACTTTAGCCCCAACCCTAACCCTAACTTTAGCCCCAACCCTAACTTTAGCCCCAACCCTAACTTTAGCCCCAACCCTAACCCTAACCCTAATGGGAAAATGGAAATAAATACATTTTTTAGTGTTATTATTTTTACCAACTAAGGCGGTGATAATGGGTGGTTTGATCTACTATTTATAGTGGGTTTTTATGTTTGGCAGCTGTCACACACTAAAAGACGCTTTTTATTGCAAAAAATAGTTTTTGCGTCACCACATTTTGGGAGCTATAATTTTTCCATATTTTGGTCCACAGAGTCATGTGAGGTCTTGTTTTTTGCGGGGCGAGTTGACGTTTTTATTGGTACCATTTTCAGGCACATGACATTTTTTGTTCGCTTTTTATTCCGATTTTTGTTAGGCAGAATGAACAAAAACCAGCAATTCATGAATTTCTTTTGGGGGGCGTTTGGTAAAATTGATAAAGCAGTTTTATTCTTCGTGTTAGTACGATTACAGCGAAACCTGTTGTGAATCCACTTTTTGGGCTCCCCTGGTGGTTGCTGGTGGTACTGGTGACTTGTGTGTGCTTTGCTGTCTCAGTTCACCTGCTCCCATCAGTGTTTGGGAGTTTCCTATTTAGCCTTGCTCTCCAGTCATTTCCTTGCCGGTCATCATTGTAACCAGAGCCTTCGGTTGCATGTTCCTGCTACTAGTCTGCTGATCAGCTAAGTGGACTTTGTCCTTTTGTTTTGTATCTTTTGTCCAGTTTGCAGTTTTTGTTATTCTCTGTAGCTGGAAGCTCTTGCGGGCTGAAATTGCCAATCCTGTGTCATGAGTTGACACAGGAGTCTTAAAGTAATTTCAGGATGGTTTTTTGAAAGGGTTTTCAGTTGACCGTGAAGTCCTCTTTTGTATCCTTCTGCTATCTAGTAAGTGGACCTCTCTTTGCTAAATCTACTTTCATACTGTGTATGTCTTTTCCTCTTGAACTCACCGTTATTACATGTGGGGGGCTGCTATCATCTTTTGGGGTATTTCCCTAGAGGTAAGCCAGGTCTGTTCCTTCCTCTACCAGGCGTAGTTAGTCCTCCGGCTGGCGCGTGGCATCTAGGAAGTCGTAGGTATGCTCCCTGGCTACTATTAGTTGTGTGGTAGATTTAGCTCACGGTCAGCTCGAGATTCCATCACCCAGAGCTCGTCCGTTATTTTTGTGTTTTGATGTTTCCCTGCCATTGGGAATCATGACAGTATGACCGGCCAGTGTTAAAGTTATTGGCAGAAGAAAGGAGAGAAAAAAGAAGTCTGTAGAATTTTTTTTTTTTTTTCCCCCTATGCTTGCTCCATAGTTGGATCAGTTGCATTTCAGCTCTAATTACAGCCTTTGCCTTTCTCTCCTTCTAATCCTTGAATGGCTCTGATCTCACCTGTTTAAAGATGGACCCTCAGAGTTTGGCTGTAGGTTTAAATAATCTTGCTACCAAGGTTCAAAATTTACAAGATTTTGTTATACATACTCCGATGTCTGAACCTAAAATTCCTACACCAGAGGTGTTTTCCGGAGATAGATCTCGGTTCCTGAATTTCAAATATAATTGTAAATTGTTCCTTTCTCTCAGACCTCACTCCTCTGGAGATCCTGTCCAGCAGGTTAAGATTGTAATCTCTTTGCTGCGAGGTGACCCTCAAAATTGGGCATTTTCATTGACACCAGGGGATCCTGCGTTGCTCAATGTGGATGCGTTTTTTCTGGCTTTAGGGTTGCTTTATGAGGAACCTATTTTGGAGATTCAAGCTGAAAAAGCTTTGATAGCCCTATCTCAAGGGCAAGATGAAGCTGAGATATACTGCCAAAAATTTCGTAGATGGTCTGTGCTTACTCAGTGGAATGAGTGCGCCCTAGCGGCAAATTTCAGAGAGGGCCTTTCTGATGCCATTAAAGATGTTATGGTCGAGTTCCCTGCGCCCACAGGTCTGAATGAGTCCATGACAATGGCTATTCAGATTGATCGGCGTTTGCGGGAGCGCAAACCCGTGCACCATTTGGCGGTATCTTCTGAAGAGACGCCAGAGAAAATGCAATGTGACAGAATTCTGTCCAGAAGTGAGCGGCAGAATTATAGGCGTAAAAATGGGTTATGCTTCTATTGTGGTGATTCTGCTCATGTTATATCAGCATGCTCTAAACGTACAAGGAAGGTTGACAAGTCTATTTCAATTGGCACTTTACAGTCTAAATTTATTCTGTCTGTAACCTTGATTTGTTCATTATCAGTTATTACCGTGGATGCCTATGTGGACTCTGGCGCCGCTCTGAGTCTTATGGATTGGTCCTTTGCCAGGCGCTGTGGGTTTGATTTAGAGCCTCTGGAAGTCCCTATACCTCTGAAGGGTATTGATTCAACGCCTTTGGCTTGTAATAAACCACAATTCTGGACGCAAGTGACTATGCGTATGACTCCAGACCATCAGGAGGTGATTCGCTTCCTTGTGTTGTACAATTTGCATGATGTTTTGGTGCTTGGATTACCATGGTTACAATCTCATAACCCAGTCCTTGACTGGAAAACAATGTCTGTGTTAAGCTGGGGATGTCGGGGGGCTCATGGGGACATACCTTTGGTTTCCATTTCGTCATCTATTCCCTCTGAGATTCCGGCATTTTTGTCTGATTATCGTGATATTTTTGAGGAGCCAAAAATTGGTTCACTCCCTCCCCACAGAGATTGTGATTGCGCCATAGATCTGATTCCTGGCAGTAAATTTCCAAAGGGTCGTTTGTTTAACTTATCTGTACCTGAACATGCTGCTATGCGAGAGTATATTAAGGAGTCCCTGGAAAAGGGACATATTCGTCCTTCTTCATCTCCTTTAGGAGCTGGTTTTTTCTTTGTATCTAAAAAGGATGGCTCTCTGAGGCCTTGTATTAATTATCGACTCCTGAATAAAATTACAGTCAAATATCAGTATCCGTTGCCTTTGCTGACTGATTTGTTTGCTCGCATAAGGGGGGCTAAGTGGTTCTCTAAGATTGATCTTCGTGGGGCGTATAATTTGGTGCGAATTAAGCAGGGGGATGAGTGGAAAACTGCATTTAATACGCCTGAGGGCCATTTTGAGTATTTAGTAATGCCTTTTGGCCTTTCTAATGCACCTTCAGTCTTTCAGTCCTTAATGCATGATATTTTCCGTGAATATTTGGATAAATTTATGATTGTGTATTTGGATGATATTTTGATTTTTTCTGATGACTGGGAGTCTCATGTTCAACAGGTCAGGAGGGTTTTTCAGGTTTTGCGGGAGAATTCTTTGTGTGTAAAGGGTTCAAAGTGTGTTTTTGGGGTTCAAAAGATTTCCTTTTTGGGGTACATTTTTTCCCCTTCTTCTATTGAGATGGACCCTGTCAAGGTTCGGGCTATTTGTGACTGGACGCAGCCAACTTCTCTTAAGAGTCTTCAGAAATTCTTGGGCTTTGCTAATTTTTATCGTCGATTTATAACTGGTTTTTCTGGCGTTGCAAAACCTCTGACGGATTTGACCAAAAAGGGTGCTGATGTTGCCAATTGGCCCCCTGCTGCTGTGGAGGCCTTTCGGGAGCTTAAGCGCCGCTTTTTGTCTGCCCCTGTGTTGCGCCAGCCTGATGTTTCTCTGCCCTTTCAGGTTGAGGTCGATGCTTCCGAGATCGGAGCGGGGGCGGTTTTGTCGCAGAAAAGTTCCGACTGCTCAGTGATGAGACCTTGTGCGTTCTTTTCTCGAAAATTTTCGGCCGCCGAGCGAAACTATGATGTTGGTAATCGGGAGCTTTTGGCCATGAAGTGGGCATTTGAGGAGTGGCGTCATTGGCTTGAGGGTGCCAGACATCAGGTGGTAGTTTTGACTGATCACAAGAATCTGATTTATCTAGAGTCTGCCAGGCGCCTGAATCCTAGACAGGCACGATGGTCGTTGTTTTTTTCTCGGTTTAATTTTGTGGTTTCATACTTACCAGGTTCTAAAAATGTTAAGGCAGATGCTCTTTCTAGGAGTTTTGAGCCTGACTCTCCTGGGGATTCTGAACCTGCTGGTGTTCTTAAGGATGGGGTTGTTTTGTCTGCTGTCTCCCCAGATCTGCGACGTGCTTTGCAAGAATTTCAGGCGGATAGACCTGATCGTTGTCCGCCTGGTAGACTGTTTGTTCCTGATGATTGGACCAGTAGAGTCATCTCGGAAGTTCATTCTTCCTCGCTGGCAGGTCATCCTGGAATTTTTGGTACCAGAGAGTTGGTGGCTAGATCCTTCTGGTGGCCTTCCCTGTCTCGGGATGTGCGTGTTTTTGTGCAGTCTTGTGATGTGTGTGCTCGGGCCAAGCCTTGTTGTTCTAGGGCTAGTGGGTTATTGTTGCCCTTGCCTGTTCCGAAGAGGCCTTGGACGCACATCTCTATGGACTTTATTTCTGATCTCCCTGTTTCTCAGAAGATGTCTGTCATCTGGGTGGTGTGTGACTGTTTTTCTAAAATGGTTCATTTGGTACCATTGCCTAAGTTGCCTTCCTCATCTGAGTTGGTTCCTCTATTTTTTCAAAATGTGGTTCGCTTGCATGGTATTCCGGAAAACATCGTTTCTGACAGGGGAACCCAGTTCGTGTCTAGATTTTGGCGGGCATTCTGTGCCAGGTTGGGCATTGATTTGTCTTTTTCGTCTGCATTCCATCCTCAGACTAATGGCCAGACGGAGCGAACTAATCAAACTTTGGAGACTTATTTGAGGTGTTTTGTGTCTGCGGATCAGGATGACTGGGTTGCCTTTTTGCCGTTGGCAGAATTTGCTCTTAATAATCGGGCTAGTTCTGCCACTTTGGTTTCTCCTTTCTTTTGCAATTCAGGGTTTCATCCTCGTTTTTCATCTGGTCAGGTGGAATCTTCGGATTGTCCTGGAGTGGATGCGGTGGTGGATCGGTTGCATCAGATTTGGGGACAAGTGGTGGACAATTTGAAGTTGTCCCAGGAGAGGACTCAGCAGTTTGCTAACCGCCGTCGTCGTGTTGGTCCTCGCCTTCGTGTTGGGGACTTGGTGTGGTTGTCTTCCCGTTTTGTCCCTATGAGGGTTTCTTCTCCTAAGTTTAAGCCTCGGTTCATCGGTCCTTATAGGATTTTGGAGATACTTAACCCTGTGTCCTTTCGTTTGGACCTCCCGGCATCTTTCGCTATCCATAATGTATTCCATCGGTCGTTGTTGCGGAGATATGAGGTACCGGTGGTTCCTTCTACTGAACCTCCTGCTCCTGTGCTGGTGGAGGGTGAATTGGAGTACGTTGTAGAGAAGATCTTGGATTCCCGTATTTCCAGACGGAGACTTCAATATCTGGTTAAATGGAAGGGCTATGGTCAGGAAGATAATTCTTGGGTAACTGCCTCTGATGTTCATGCCTCGGATTTGGTTCGTGCCTTTCATAGGGCTCATCCAGATCGCCCTGGCGGTTCTCGTGAGGGTTCGGTGCCCCCTCCTTAAGGGGGGGTACTGTTGTGAATCCGCTTTTTGGGCTCCCCTGGTGGTTGCTGGTGGTACTGGTGACTTGTGTGTGCTTTGCTGTCTCAGTTCACCTGCTCCCATCAGTGTTTGGGAGTTTCCTATTTAGCCTTGCTCTCCAGTCATTTCCTTGACGGTCATCATTGTAACCAGAGCCTTCGGTTGCATGTTCCTGCTACTAGTCTGCTGATCAGCTAACTGGACTTTGTCCTTTTGTTTTGTATATTTTGTCCAGTTTGCAGTTTTTGTTATTCTCTGTAGCTGGAAGCTCTTGCGGGCTGAAATTGCCACTCCTGTGTCATGAGTTGACACAGGAGTCTTAAAGTAATTTCAGGATGGTTTTTTGAAAGGGTTTTCAGTTGACCGTGAAGTCCTCTTTTGTATCCTTCTGCTATCTAGTAAGTGGACCTCTCTTTGCTAAATCTACTTTCATACTGTGTATGTCTTTTCCTCATGAACTCACCGTTATTACATGTGGGGGGCTGCTATCATCTTTTGGGGTATTTCCCTAGAGGTAAGCCAGGTCTGTTCCTTCCTCTACCAGGCGTAGTTAGTCCTCCGGCTGGCGCGTGGCATCTAGGAAGTCGTAGGTATGCTCCCTGGCTACTATTAGTTGTGTGGTAGATTTAGCTCACGGTCAGCTCGAGATTCCATCACCCAGAGCTCGTCCGTTATTTTTGTGTTTTGATGTTTCCCTGCCATTGGGAATCATGACAGATACCTCATTTATATTTTTTTATGTTTTGGCGCTTTTATACAATAAAAACTATATTCTATAAAAAATAATTATTTTTGCATTGCTTTATTCTGAGGGCTATAACTTTTTTTTTCGCTGATGACGATGTACGGTGGCTCGTTTTTTGCGGGACAAGATGTCATTTTCAGCGGTACCATGTCTATTTATATCCGACTTTTTGATCGCGTGTTATTCCAGTTTTTGTTCAGCGGTATGATGATAAAGCATTGTTTTTTGCCTCAGTCTTTTTTTATTTTTTTCACGGTGTTCACTGAAGGGGTTAACTAGTGGGACAGTTTTATAGGTCGGGTCTTTACGGACGCGGCGATACTAAATATTTATTGGAACAATTTTTTTTTTCTTTATTTAGGAAGTTTAAAAAAAATATTTTTACACAGTGTAACTTTATTTTTTGGGGCTTTAGTGCACAGCACTGTGTCAGATCAGCGATCTGACAGGCACTGCAGGAGGCTTGCCGTTGCCTGCTCTCAGCAGGCGCTCGCAAGCCACCTCCCTGCAGGACCTGGACGGACCCCCGCAGCCATCGTGGATCCGGGGGCCTGTAAGGAGGAGAACAGAGGATTCTCTGGGAACAACGCGATCACATCGCATTGTTCTGAGGGTCTCAGGGAAGAACGCAGGGAGCCCCCTTCCTGCACGATGCTTCCCTATGCCTATGTTCTGGGGGTTAATGTGTCGGGAGCGGTACGTGACCGCTCCTGGCACATAGTGCCGGATGTCAGCTGTGATAATCAGCTTGACACCCGGCCACGATCGGCCGCGCTCCCCATGTGAGCATGGCTGATCGGTGATGACGTACTATCCCGTCGATGGTCATACGGGCCCGGGTCACCTCGTCCGGATAGTACGTCAGAAGGGGTTAAAGAGTTAAAGGAGCATTCCCATCTACAAGATCCTATCCCAATATGTATTAAGTGCAATAATAATATTAGCCAATACCTGTACAATGTACATAGTTCTCCTGATTCGCTATGTCACTTTCCTCATGTGCAGGCATTGCAGGACCTTAGGTATCTATGGTTACGAACACTAGATAGTAACTATCTAGCTGTCACTATATCAGTGGTCGTAACCATGGATACCTAAGGTCCTGCAAAGCCTACACATGAGGAATGAGACATAGCGAATCAGAAAAACTATATATTTCTAATTGGAGGTATTTTCTAATATTATTATTAGTATTACACCTACTACATATTGGAATAGGATCTTGGAGATGGGGATAACAATATTCTAGGAACTGGTAGTTATGCAGAACATAAAACAGTGATTTTATCCAAAACTACAGCCTGCTAAGCGATACATAGCTGGAATCATGATCTCTGCCGCTACATCACGCAGCTCTCAGATGGGTAGCAAAAACCTGTTGACAGACTCCCTTTAAAAAGAAAGCACTACTGGCTCCAACACCTAATCCAACTGACTCTTCTTTCCCAGGCACGGTCTGAGCCCGCATCTCTTCATGCATGTACCATGCTTACTGTTCATGTGTCTTTCCTCGCACACCTTCTGCTTTCACTAGATGATTAGTGTCTCAGGAGTCCAAACGCCACTTCTCTCCCTTTCCCCCGAACCAATGCTGGTAAAACATGTATGCACCTACTCAGGGATCCCTGCAGCTGACAAACTGTTAACCCTTACAGGAAAGCGCAGCAGCACCTTACTTCTTATAGGCAGCGCAGCTCTGGTTATATTTTATTCTAGACTGATGATGACACCTTAGTAACCACTGCCGCACTGCCCACACTGCAGACACACCTATTGTAAGGTTCTATATAATAAGGTAGCATCAGATTACAGTTGTACTGAACTCTTTGCTATGCAAGTGCTGAATGGTCCATATGGTATAGAGGAAAAAAAACCCTAGGGGCTATCCTTTGCCTGCAGAGTGGAAAAGTGGTTTCCCAGGAGTGCTTGGGCAGACTGGAGTATACAGTGTTAATGCTCCGTCATTAGCTTTAATTAGCTGTGTTTACAACAATACAACAATACAGACCCTAGTGTTTACTCAACAATGCAGCTGGGAACCTCAAAGACAAGTGCAGGGAGGAGAAGAGTCTGGATGGAAGGTAGCGGAGCACTGCCCAGGCACAGCGTCAAGGACTGGGGGAGAGATATGGGACCGAGAGGACACCACATGGTGCAAGAAAATAGAGGGGCAAACTGCTAGTTGCATATATCAAGGCATTAAGCTGAAGCCATTTCTGGAGCTTGTGTTATATTTTTTCCTATAAGAATAGTTGTAATTATTAAATGGATATTCATATTTCAATAGGATTTCAGTGAGATCATTAAGGGAGTATTCTTATCTGGTATACCTTGGCAGGACAGAAGTGGGTGCACTTGTGCCCGTCCTCTCCATTATTTTTTTGGACAGGTACGGATTTCCATAGAAATGACTGTAGAAAGTTACACACATATGTGGCCTCCTTTACATTTTCCGTCAGGATGTAATAGCCAATTGCTGCTTCATCGGGGAAGAACGGGGTCAGATGACTCCCATTCTCAACATTAGGTTAAGGTAGGATCAATGTGTCATGTCTGAGATGGGAATACTTCATTAAGATGTCAGTGCCCATACAGGGGTTATTACTTGGTTGCCCTTCTTTTTACTTTAATGATTTGTCAATCAAGCAGGATAGAATGGAGGGGGTCAGACCTTTAAGACCACCAGAAATGAAGGAGCTGACCCTTTTCATTGACTTGTCAAAATTATTCATATTGGTGTTTTGTACAACCCCATTTTTATCTTTTAGCAACACTTTGTAATAATATTAAAGAAGTACGCCTTCTCCCATCAACCATATTATACAGCACTGTGTACTTACCATTGCTCATTTTGCCTTTCTACCCAGCTAATTCTCCTGTTTTCCATTAGGTCTATGACATCACTTGATTAAATACTGCCTAGCTGTAGTCTAGAAACAGGAGGTCCATTTTCCCCGAATGACTCATGCAAAAGTCAATGACAGGGGAGAGGGGGAGCAGCCTGGTCAGGAGTAGGAATGCTTTCTGCAAGCACAAGAGACTTCCTGTTTCTACATAGAGCAGAGAATGGAGAATAAATACGGTAGCTGGGTAGAAAGGCAAAATGAGCAACTGCAAGTACACCATGCTATATTTATAATATGATGACTTCAGTATATTGTGAGGATGCATCTTTGATGGGAGGAGTGCTTCTTTACAGACAGGAAAAGAGAAGCTTTAGTGAAGGAGTTTGATTGTTTATAATATTTATTACCGATAACAGACTTCAGGCTGTCAGAGGATACTGCTAAATTCAGAAATATAATGGCCAAGTCCATCTTAAATGAATGCTTCACAGACAAATTAAGAGTAAACATAAGAAACACTTGCCCACAATGTTTGGCAGTCTGCAGTTTGCATATTTCTAAAACAAATGTTTGAGAAAACAAACAGAAATCTTGATCAGAACACAAGGGTTCATTTCCTCTGGAACCATTCTATTTTCACCTCTCAGATGACTGAAGGAAGTCAACTTTCACAAGGGGCCGCAGAAATTATTATGGTTTATAGCTTATATCAATTTTTAATCCAGCTTGGGACATGATATGACCTATATAGATGCCAAGATAAAAAATGTAGTTTACTACTACTAAATGAAAAAAAACAACCCATATACTCACATACTGGACTCCAGATGTTTCTCGTTAGCGTTGCCTGTGTCACCCGCCGGTCTCACTTCCTCTTCAATATCATAACTGCTCCAGCCAATCAGCTGCAGCCTGCAGCCCACTATTTGGATGGAGCAGTCAAGTGATGTCTCCAGCTGGATAAGAAAGCTAGGAGACTGGTGGGGTACACAAGTAACAGTGTCGAGAATCAGAGAGGGTCCTATAGGTGAGCATATGTTTTATTTTACTTTTCAGACCACCATAGGCCCATTTTTAAAATAAAAAAAGTTGTAAAAAAAAACCCTATAAGGAATTGCACTTTCTATATACAGTGTTCCTTTTAACGGGACATATCAGCCATTCCTCCACTCTATTTTACTTAACCCCTTAGTGACAGAGCCAATTTGGTACTTAATGACCGAGCCAATTTTTACAATTCTGACCATTGTCATTTTATGAGGTTATAACTCTGGAACGCTTTAACAGATCCCGCTGATTCAGAGACTGTTTTTCATGACATATTGTACTTCATGTTAGTGGTAACATTTCTTCGATATTACTTGCGATTATTTATGAAAAAAATGGAAATATGGCGAACATTTTTAAAATTTTGCAATTTTCAAACTTTGTATTTTTATGCCCTTAAATCAGAGAGATATGTCACAAAAAATAGTTAATAAATAACATTTCCCACATGTCTACTTTACGTCAGCACAATTTTGGAAACAACATTTTTTTTGGTTAGGGAGTTATAAGAGTTAAAAGTTGACCAGCAATTTCTCATTTTTACAACATTTTTTTTTAGGGACCACATCACATTTGAAGTCATTTTGAGGGGTCTATATGATAGAAAATAACCAAGTGTGACACCATTCTAAAAACTGCACCCCTCAAGGTGCTCAAAACCACATTCAAGAAGTTTATTAAGGCTGGGTTCACATTGCGTTAACAGCAGCCCGTTCAACACATACGTTAATGGGCTGCTGTTAACGCAAGTGCCGGTATGGCTGTCCGCTAGCGCAGATAGAGCATCTGCTAGCTCCATCTGCGCTAGCGGTGACGGACCCGGAAACGCTGCAGCCCGCGTCTCA
Organism: Ranitomeya variabilis; assembly: GCF_051348905.1. Classification (NCBI taxonomy): domain Eukaryota; kingdom Metazoa; phylum Chordata; class Amphibia; order Anura; family Dendrobatidae; genus Ranitomeya; species Ranitomeya variabilis. The sequence continues at coordinate 255,007,211 of NC_135236.1, read as the reverse complement.
GGGTCCGTCACTCAATGACGGAACATCGCTAGCGAACGCCCATTGTGGGCGTGCGCTAGCGATGCGTCCGACATTGCATTCAATGGCGGCGTTAACGGACTACATTACACCACGTTATGCTGCGGTGTAACGTAGTCCGTTTATCGGACGCACAGAACGCAATGTGAACCTAGCCTAACCCTTTACATGCTTCACAGGAACTGAAACAATTTGGAAGGAAAAAAATGAACATTTAACTTTTTTTGCAAACATTTTACTTCAGAACCATTTTTTCTATTTTAACAAGTGTAAAAACAGAAAGTTAACCATAAATTTTGTTGTGCAATTTCTCCTGAATATGCCGATACCCCTTATGTGGGGGTAAACCACTGTTTGGGCGCACCGCAGAGCTTGGAAGAGAAGGAGTGCCGTTTTACTTTTTCAATGTAGAATTGGCTGGAATTGAGATCGGACGCCATGTCGCGTTTGGAGAGCCCCTGATGTGCCTAAACAGTGGAAACCCCCCACAAGTGACCCCATTTTGGAAACTAGACCCCTTAAGGAACTTATCTAGATGTGTGGTGAGCACTTTAAACCCCCCAAGTGCTTCACAGAAATTTATAAAGTAGAGCTGTGAAAATAAAAAATCCTTTTTTTTCCCTCAAAAATGATTTTTTTAGCCTGCAATTTTTTATTTTTTCAAGGGTAACAGGAGACATTGGACCCCAAAATCTTTTGACCAGTTTGTCCTGAGTATGCTGATACCCCATATGTGGGGGGGGCACTGTTTGGGCCCCAATGGGGCTCGGAAGGGAAGGAGCGCCGCTTGGAATGCAGACTTTGATGGGATGGTCTGCGGGCGTCATGTTGCATTTGCAGAGCTCCTGATGTACCTAAACAGTAGAAACACCCCACAAGTGACCCTATTTTGGAAACTAGACCCCCGAAAGAGCTTATCTAGATGTGTGGTGAGCACTATGAACCCCCAACTGCTTCGCAGAAGTTTATAATGTAGAGCCATGAAAATAAAAAAATCATATTTTTTCCACAAAAATGATCTTTTCACCCCCAAATTTTTACTTTCACAAGGGTAACAGGAGAAATTGGACCCCAAAATTTATTGTGCAATTTATGCTGAGTAGGCTGATACCCCATATGTTGGGGGGACCACTGTTTGGGCACATGGCAGAGCTCAGAAGAGAAGTAGCGCCGTTTTGGAATGCAGACTTTGATAGAATGGTCTGCGGGCGTTATGTTGCGTTTGCAGAGCCCCTGATGTACCTAAACAGTAGAAACCCCCAACAAGTGACCCCATTTTGGAAACTAGACCCCCCAAGGAACTTATCTAGATGTGTGGTGAGAACTTTGAATGCCCAAGTGCTTCACAGAAGTTTATAATGCAGAGTCGTGAAAATAAAAAAATAAAAAAATTTCCACAAAAAAGATTTTTTAGCCCCCAAGTTTTTATTTTCACAAGGGTAACAAGAGAAATTGGACCCCAAAAGTTGTTGTCCAATTTGTCCTGAGTATGCTGGTACCCCATGTGTGGGGGGACCACTGTTTGAGCGCACAGCAGAGCACAGAAGGGAAAGAGCGCCGTTTTGGAATGCAGACTTTGATAGAATGGTCTGCAGGCGTTATGTTGCATTTGCAGAGGCCCGGAATGTACCTAAACAGTAGAAACCCCCCACAAGTGACCCCATTTTGGAAACTAGACCCCCTATGGAACTTATCTAGATGTGTGGTGAGAACTTTGAATGCCCAAGTGCTTCACAGAAGTTTATAATGTCGTGACAAATAAAAAATATTTTTTTTTCCACAAAAAAGATTTTTTAGCCCCCAAGTTTTTACTTTCACAAGGGTAACAGGAGAAATTGGACCCCAAAAGTTGTTGTCCAATTTATCCCGAGTACGCTGATGCCCCATATGTGGGGGTAAACCACTGTTTGGGCGCACGGCAGAGCTCAGAAGGGAGGGAGCACCATTTGACTTTTTGAGCGCAAAATTGGCTGTCGTGTTTGGAGACCCCCTGATGTACCTAAACAGTGGAAACCCCCCAATTCTAACTCCAACCCTAACCCCAACACACCCCTAACCCTAATCCCAACCCGGTCCATAATCCTAATCACAACCCTAATGATAATCACAACCCTAACCCCAAAACAACCCTAATCTCAACCCTAACCATAACCCTAATCAAAACCCTAATCCCAATACACCCCTAACCCTAATCCCAACCCTAACCTTAACCCTAATCCCAAACCTAACCCTAATCCCAAACGTAACCCTAATGCCAACCCTAACCCTAATACCAACCCTAATCCAAACCCTAACCCTAATCCCAACTCTAACCGTAACTTTAGCCGCAACCCTAGCCCTAACTTTAGCCCCAACCCTAGCCCTAACTTTAGCCCCAACCCTAACCCTAACTGTAGCCCCAACCCTAACCCTAACCCTAAATTTAGCCCCAAACCTAACCCTAGCCTTAACCCTAAATTTAGCCCCAACCCTAACCCTAACCCTAGCCCTAACTTTAGCCCCAACCCTAACCCTAGCCCTAACCCTAGCCCAACCCTTACCCTAGCCCTAACTTTAGCCCCAACCCTAACCCTAGCCCCAACCCTAACCCTAGCCCTATGGCTACTTTCACACTTGCGTCATGTGGCATCCGTCGCAATCTGTCATTTTGGACAAAAAAACGGATCCTGCAAATGTGCCCGCAAGATGCGTTTTTTGCCCATAGACTTGCATTACCAACGGATCGCGACGGATGGCCACATGTCGCGTCCGTCGTGCACTGGATCCGTTGTGTTTTGGCGGACCGTCGTCACAAAAAATTTTAATGTAACGTTTTTTAGTACGTCGCGTCCGCCATTTCTGACCGCGCGGCCGTAACTCCGCCCCCTCCTCCCCAGGACATAGACTGGGCAGCGGATGCGTTGAAAAACTGCATCCGCTGCCCACGTTGTGCACAATTTTCACATGTGTCTGTAAGGCGGGCCGACGCATTGCGACGGCCCCGTACCGACGCAAGTGTGAAAGAAGCCTTACCCTAGCCCTAACCCTAGCCCTAACCCTAACCCTAAATTTAGCCCCAAACCTAATCCTAACCCTAAATTTAGCCCCAACCCTAACCCTAAATTTAGCCCCAACTCCTCTAGCTGCTGGCCGGCAGATCATGGCGGGTGCACTGCGCATGCGCCTGCCATTTTCTTACCGGATGAAGAAGCCGGCGGGCAGGAGGGGACGCAGGAGAACCCAGGGACACTGGTAAGTATAACAGGGTCCCCGAATCCCCCTATTTCTCTGTCCTCTGAAGTGCGATCACATCAGAGGACAGAATGACACATCGCTTTTTTTTGTGGCTGCCGGTAAATAGTTAATTACCAGCGATCGCAAAACAGGGGTCGGTAAAAACCAACCCCGATCATGTTCTTTGGGGTCTCGGCTACCCCCGGCAGCCGAGACCCCAAAGATCTTCCGGGTGCCGTCCGACAGGCGCACTGCGCATGCACCCAGAAGCGCCGTTAATTAATGGCGCTGTGGTTTAAGTACCCATAACTGCCGCCGTTAAAAGGCGTATCGGCGGTCGTTAAGGGGTTAAAGCACCACTCTAGCACTTTGTTGTATTTATTCCACTGGTGGAGTGGTGCCACTGATGTAAGGTTCATGACTCTAGTATACTCAGTAGCTGCCGTCTTCAGGTCATCCCAGTGCAGCTCCAGTCCCATCATTTTGTGACAGCAACTTCTGACTGACCGGAAGTTAGAGGTAACCGGTCACAAGCTCTCAATGTAAGTCTATGAGGGCCTCGTTCTGCTTCTTATAGACTTACGTTGATTTGTGACTTCCAGATCACCCAGCAGACACTGGAGCGATCCTGCAGGTCACAACCTGCTGGAGACCAACCAGATCGGTGTCCAGAAAAGATGAAGATGTTGACTGGTAAGTATGAGACTAAGTACAGGGAGTGGTGTTTTAATGCTTTCCTGTATATAAAACAAAAAGTAAAGAAATTAAAACAGAATGGGGTATTTGATTACAGTCCCCCTCAAGAACACAAGACCAAAGGTTATGATTATTGGATGTGAAAAGTAGATACACTGTGTGAAAGTATTGAACAAATTAACAATTTTATAAGTAAATATATTTCTAAAGGTGCTATTGACATGAAATTATCAGCAGATGTCGGTAACAACCTGTCCATTGCACACAAGCAAAGAAATCAAACCATAGATGTCCATAAATTAAGTTATGTGTAATAACGAGAAAATGAGACAAAGTATGGAACAAAGGAAGAAAAAGAGGTGCAAAAAGCCACGAAAAGTCATGAAACCAGCTGAAATCTATCAGTAAGAGCTGATTCTGCACTATTCTGCACTTAGTGAAAAATAATATCAGCTGATTCAAATGATGGCCTATAAAAAGGTGTCTCATTACCAAGTTGCCACACAAAAAACATTTCATGATAGGTAAAACCAGAGAGCTGTCTCAAGACCTTCACAACCTTTTTATTACCAAACATACTGATGACAATGATTACAGAAACATTTCTAAACTACTGTATGTTCCAGTGAGCACTGTTGGGGCCATAATTTGGAAGTGGACAGAATATCATTTCATCATAAACTGGCCACGACTAGGTGAGCTCCACAAGATTTCAGACATAGGAGTAAAAATAATTATCAGAAGAGTTGTTCAAGAGCCAAGGTCCACCTGTGGAGAGCTGCAGAAAGACCTGGAATCAGAAGATACAATTGTTTCAAAGAAAACTATAACTAATGCACTCAACTTCCATGGCCTGTATGTACGCTCAACACGCAAGACTCCATTGCTGAACAAAAAGCATGTTCAAGTGAGTTTAAAGTTTGCTCAACAGCATTTCAACAAACCTGTGAAATACTGGGAGAATATAGTGTGGTCAGATGAGACTAAAATTGAACTCTTTGGATGCCATAATACACACCATGTTCAGTGACCAAAAGGCATTGCATCCCCAAAACACCATACCAACAGTGAAGTTTGGAGGTGGGCGCATCATGGTGTGGGGCTATTTTCCAGCATATGGCACTGGCAACCTTCATGTGATTGAAGGAAGAATGAATGGACAAATGTACCAAGACATGCTTGAAAAACATTTGCCATTTACCAGGATGAAATAAGGGTGGATATTTCAGCAAGACAATGATTCCAAATGTACAGCCAATAAAATTGTCAATTGTTTTCAGAGAAAGAAAATAAAGCTGGTAGAATGAAGCAGCCAATCACCTGACCTAAATCCTTATGGAAGGAACTAAAGCTCAGAGTCCATAGAAGAAGCCCACAAATCCTTCAGGATTTGAAGAGTGTTTGTGTGTAATGAGACAAAATCATACCTGAGCAATGCATGTGACTAGTTTCTCAATACAGGAGGGATCTCGAAGCTGTCATCACCAACAAAGGCTTTTGTACTAAGTATTAAATACATTTCAGTAACAGTGTTCAATACTTTTTCCCTGTGTCATTTCTAATTTTTACACATAACTTAATTTATGGACATCTATGGTTTGATTTCTTTGCCTGTGTGGATTGGATGGATTCATGCCAATAGCACCTTTAGAATTACATCTTTTAATAAAATTGGTGTCGTATTCAATACTTATTTCACCAGCTGTACATACCTGTATGGAATGAAAACTTATTCTGCTACAAGCAATTAATTCTGCTCTCCCCATCACATGCTCCTTCACAATCCATCCCTCTGTCTTCACCTGCACGTATCTAATTCTCTCTGGACAGTTTAAGGGCAATATAAAATAGACATGATAAATACGGCAGGCATAAAAGAGAATTGTATTCACTTGCATAGCCCCATTGACTACAGCAGTTCACTATTATTGGCATTCTGTTTGTTTACATGAGCACAATTGTATCTCTTAAGTTTATTAAAAAAATACATTCAATAAAATATTATTGTTGGAGTCAAGATTTTACAATTAAAAGCTGGCTTTGTAGCAAAAGAGGTCTCTGGAGACAGTCAGCAATAAACATCCTATTACTCCCAGGGCCGGAAGAAAGAGATACATTGTATGAAACAATACTACATGTGGAGAAATCGCTTCTTGTACCAAAGGGATAAAGTCTACCTTTTTTTATGTGACATGTACGCAGCTTTCTTATGTATCTGTAAAAGAACTGCACACGCTGATATAAACTGTTAGATTGCAAAGAAAATGCTGCCCTAGGAGATACCTATGCGATGCCAGCTGTGACACACCAGCCAGAAATGCAAATCTTTAGTTACTTTTATTGAAATGACTACAGACATTATAGCATACATGAACCAGGCACTTTCAGAGCAGACAATTAAAGGCATACGCTAAAAGAAAAACTATAATTATGACAACACACAAATGAATGAGGAGCTGGAGGAAATACTAACTGAATACCTGGAAGATGACACTGGTGGAAAAGATGAAATATACTGCATACTCACTGTATAATTGGTGACAATCCACGCCATAAGACTATGGAACAATGAAATTTGTCTCTACATTATTGTGTTCAATCATTTTTACAGTAAAGTCTAATTCTCTTAATGTCCCTATTGATTTTCATGGGATTTGTCTGTTATCCAATCCCATAAATTGACTTCAAAAAGCCTCCATTATGTCAGGTTTCTATAGTTTTTGGCAGAATAGCATAGTATTCTACCTTCTTCTACCCAACAGAGAAATGGAAAGCTGTTAAATCCAGTTAAATGGAGTTTTTGCTCTGCAAAAATAATCACTTATCGGTGGTTAAGGTTGCCTTAGGGTTGTAGGTGGGGATATTATAATATTTTTAAATAGAAACAAAGAATATTCATTATACAATGGAAAAACAGTATAATCTTTAAAAACACTTTTCATATCAGTTCTCCTCCGTTTCTGAAATATCTGCTTGCAGTTAGAGAAGGATTTATAGAGGACAGTTTTAAGAAATGATGATCCAAAATAGTAATTTCATGGAGCATAAAAACATTTCCTAAAATACACATGTTGGAAGAGCTTATGCAAAGCAGAGAGAAGTCAAATGCTGAATTTCCCTGTAGAACTACCTTCCTACAAAAATCCAAAAAAATAGAATATAAATAGGGAATGCCTGCGTGTTTGATATAACAGAACGAAGTGTATAAATGTATTAGGCCGGGATCACACATGCGAGAAATACGGATGAGTCTCGCATGTTAATACCTGGCATTGCCACCGTCACTCAGGAGCAGAGCGTGCAGCCGCGTAGGAATACATGGAGCTGCACGCTCTGCTCGCGAGTGACGGTGGCAATGCCGGGTATTAACATGCGAGACTCGGCCATATTTCTCGTATGTGTGATCCCGGCCTTAAAGGGAATGTCACAAGGTGGTTTTGCTATGTAATCTGAGGACAGCATAAGGTAGAGGTTAAAACACAGATTTCAACAATGTGTCACTTATCAGGCTTTGCGAGGTTGTTTAGTTTATAGTGAAGGTTTTATCACCTGGTGATTATCATTGACCAGATGATATCTCTAGAGTTGAGCAAATTTGTTCGGGTCTCTGCTATAGCGCTTGCCGAATAAGCTGCAGAGGAAACCTGGATACATGCGGCGCGCCAGGTGATTAGCTGTCAAGCGTCACAGCTGCATGTCTGCGGCTGGGTCACTGTCACAGCACATGCATGGAGAGCCTGTGTTAGGCCGGTTTCACACGTCAGTGATTCCGGTACGTGAGGTGACAGTTTCCTCACGTACCGGAGACACTGACACACGTAGACCCATAAAAATCAATGCATCTGTTCAGATGTCATTGATCTTTTGCGGACCGTGTCTCCGTGTGCCAAACACGGAGACATGTCAGTGTTCGTGGGAGCGCACGTTTTACACGGACCCAATAGAGTCAATGGGTCCACGTAAAACACGGACCTCACACGGACATTCTCCGTCTGGGGTCCGTGTGCGTGCAGGAGACAGCGCTACAGTAAGCGCTGTCCCCCCCACATGGTGCTGAAGCCGGTATTCATATCTTCCCTGCAGCAGCGTTTGCTGTAGAGAAAATATGAAGAATAGTGTTAAAAATAAAGATTTAGGTGTCCGCCGCCCCCCCACCCCCTGTGCGCCCCCCGCTGGTCAGAAAATACTTACCCGCTCCCTCGCTCCTTCCTGGTCTGGCCGCGCCTCCTACTGTATGCGGTCACGTGGGGCCGATCATTTACAATCATGAATAGTCGGCTCCGCCCCTATGGGAGGTGGAGCCACATATTCATGACTGTAAATGATCGGCCCCACGTGACCGCATGCAGGAGAAGCCGCGGCCAGACCAGGAAGCAGCGAGGGAGGCGGGTAAGTATTTTCTGACCAGCGGGGGGGCGCACAGGGGGTGGGGGGGCGGCGGACACATGGATCTTTATTTTAAACACTATTCTTCATATTTTCTCTGCAGCAAACGCTGCTGCAGGGAAGATATGAATCGCAGCTTCAGCACCATGCAGAGTGGGTACCACACGCTCCGTGTGGTACCCACTCGCCATACGGGCGGCACACGTGTGCCGCACGTATGGCCTCCGTGAGTTCCCAGGCACACGGACACGGATAACTCCGGTACCGATTTATTCCGGTACCGGAATTATCTGGACGTGTGGGACAGCCCTTAGGCTTGCTAGTCTGACCACGCTCCCTCCTGTGATAAGCAGCTATGCTTTGTGCAACATCTATAAACTCTGATTGTGTCATAACTGCTGCACACAGGAAACTAAGGGTATGTGTCCACGTTCAGGATTGCATCAGGATTTGGTCAGGATTTTCCATCAGTATTTGTAAGCCAAAACCAGGAGTGGAACAATTAGAGGAAAAGTATAACAGAAACATATGCACCACTTAAGCATTTATCACCCACTCCTGGTTTTGGCTTACAAATACTGATGGAAAATCCTGACCAAATCCTGATGCAGGATGAACGTGGACACATACCCTTAGTGATAGATTGCTGGAATCAGGGTCTCTTTTACTACATTATGCTGTTCTCAGATGGGGTTGCAAAAACCTGCTGACAGATTCCCTCTAAATGTCATTCAACCAGGATATTTCATTAGACACTGCACACATTTGAAAAACTGTAGATGCCTTCCTTTTAGTCTTTATAATAATCCAATTAAGGGTTGTATTATCTTCGTTCTTTAGTAAGGAACGTCTCATTGGCCTCCTGCTTGCTGGGGGGGTCTGCATTTTCCTGATGATTGACAGTTCAGACATTTACATGTTTGCCCCGATGTCCTGAACTGGGTGCTCTCTGAACTTTGCCTCTGCAGCATCAGAGGACCATAACCAATTTCAGTGCAGCACTTACAAACTATATATCAAAGGGCCTGCAAGTGCTGCGCTCCTTGCCTTGCACACTGGCCACCTCTGATAGACTGCAGCAGTGGCCTGTAACCCAGGCAATGGGCACAATGCAATGAAATTAAAAATCCCTCAGTTCTTAAGAATAAAAATGATTTTTGATAAGTTTAATTGCTGCTTCTTGTTTTTACAAGCACTTTGCAATTTTAACCACTTAAGAAGATAAGATCACCACTATAACAAAAAAGGGCATCTTAAAGGGAACCTGTCACCCCCAAAATCGATGATGAGCTAAGCCCACCAGCATCAGGGGCTTATCTACAGCATTCTGTATTGCTGTAGATAAGCCCCCGATGTTACCTGAAAGAGGAGAAAAAGAGGTTAGATTATACTCACCCAGGGGCGGTCCCGCTGCTGGTCCGGTTCGATGGGCGTCTCAGGTCCGCTCCGTGTCTCAGGTCCGCTCCGGCGCCTCCCATCTTCATTCCATGACGTCCTCTTCTGGTCTTCACGCCGCGGCTCCGGCGCAGGCGTACTTTGTCTGCCCTGTTGATTGCAGAGCAAAGTACTGCAGTGCGCAGGCACTGGGCCTCTCTGACCTTTCTGGTGCCTGCGCACTGCAGTACTTAGCTCTGCCCTCAACAGGGCAGACAAAGTACGCCTGCGCCGGAGCCGCTGCGTGAAGACCAGAAGAGGACGTCATGGAATGAAGATAGGAGGCCCCAGACCGGACCGTGACGCCCATCGTACCGGGACCACCCCTGGGTGAGTATAATCTAATGTCTTTTTCTCCTCTTTCAGGTAACATCGGGGGCTTATCTACAGCATTACAGAATGCTGTAGATAAGCCCCTGATGCCAGTGGGCTTACCTCACCATCGATTTTGGGGGTGACAGGTTCTCTTTAAGAAAACAGGAGTCAAGTGATCAGAAAGCAAGAGTCGAATGACTAATGCTATTGTCTGGAAGCACACGCTCATCATGTTGTATTTGAGAAGGGCTCATGTATTATACTGGCTCTAAGCAGAGCATTATATAGATCAACTAGTGCTTATTGGGGAAGAACTATAAAACAAACAAGTAAATATTTGCATAAATGCTTATTGATTGAGATCTCTCAAGTAAACAGTGAATAAAGTTCAGGAAAATATTACAGATGGATTTGCCAAGACATCAGTGAAATTCTTTTGTAACCACTTTATGTAGTGTTATAGCGCCGGTTATTTATGTTTCCTTTGTGCCAAATATGACAGCACTTTACAAATAATCATAAAATAATCGTATACATAAAGACAGGAACACAAATTTTACCTCCTTCTAGACAGAGGAATGGATACAAACCTCAAGGTAACAAGAATATTCACTCAATTACCTCCAGGACTGAGAGACTCGTACAATTTAAAGCAATGACACAGATCATAGAACTTCTGGTAACTAGAGAAAACGGAAGAAATCCCTGAGTCTCACATATCTGGCAACAGAAGAAAAGCTGGCTGCCCTAAAAATAGGAAAGTACATTCAATAGCAAGAATAAAAAAAGGAGCGAAATGGTGCTGTAACCATACAGCAAGCCTTAGCCTATCCATGATGTATAGAAACGTGGATGTGAAAACTGAAATAATCTTTATTTAGCAAAGAGTCAAATGCAAACATTCCTTAGGCCATCGTCACCGTCACACTAGCAGGATTTGGTCAGTATTTTACCTCAGTATGTGTAAGCCAAAACCAGGATAATAAATACAGAAGTGGTGACGAGTTTCTATTATACTTTTGCTCTGATTGTTCCACTCCTGGCTTTGGCTTACACATACTGAGGTAAAATACTCACCAAATACTGAATGTGTGAACGTGGCCTTGTATTGGAGAAAGCAGACTCCCCTGATTCACTATAGATGCATGAATACTGGAATTATCCAAACTTAAAGAGGGCCTGTCACCAGGGCAAACGTGGCCAGTTTGTGCTGTTATTTTTTTTACAGCTATTCCAGAGTATTCCGTCTTTATTTGAATCCGCTATACGGTTATAGAGATATGGACCTATTTATTTAGTGCACACTTTATGGTAAATACAAATGGGTGTGGCTAACAGCTAATTATTTATAGAACGCACACCGAGTATCCGGTGAACCACACCCCCTTGGTAAAGAAGACCATAACAATTTGCACTTAATAAAAAGACCCATACATCAGGAGCCATATAGCGGAATTAAAAAAACAAGCAAACAAAAAGTAAATGGTTAGAACAGCAGGAATAAGATGAGCAAAACCTCGCCACACTACCTGGTGACAGATCCTATTTATATGTTTATTTCAACATGGAGAATTGAATAAATGACTAATGGAAACATATGCCAGCGTTCACACTATAGGGAACAAAAAAATGAAATCAATCATATCCAATTCACGTTTGCTCCAATGGCAGAAGTAAGGGAGCAGTTAAGGGTCACAGTCAGACTGCCCCCTGTGAAAAGCTGTAGGATTGGGTGACATTTATTTTATGTATATGGCAGCTTTAGTTGTATGTGTAACCAAATGGAAAGAAGAAATGTAAGCGTTAAAGGGACTCTGTCACCTGAATTTGGAGGGAACAATTTTCAGTCATATGGGCGGGGTTTGGCAACACCCATGCTGCAAGGCAAATCCCCCATGACTCCAGGTCACACCACTCCACAGGCACAACACTACAGCAACAAAGGCCATCATACAGCACCAACACCAAGTGATAGGATAAAAAAATCACCTTCCACATGGTCTCAAACAAAAAGCTCAGCACAAACTGGGCGCAACATGGACCACACATCCAAAATGTATACATTGACTTATTGTGGCTAAGAAAACATGTTTGGATAAGCAGTCCATGTCTTTTTTTCTTTATTAATAGCATATCACATACTGACCCCTCTTTGTCTTCTCTTAGTACCAGCACTCGTCCCACTTGGCCCGGGTGTCTTTAAATGTGCAGGAGAATGCAAGAGAAGCACTGCCTAATTAGCGCTCAGCTATTTCACTCAGACCACGTGGAATGTTAGTTTATTTTCGATCCATTTACTTGGAGTTGTGTGATGGCTATTGTTGCGAAGGAGCTGTGTTTGTGGAGTGGCGTGACTTGGGGGCTTTGCCTTGCAGCATGGGTGCTGTGGGACATCTGGGTCACTCACCATGTAGGTGCAGTATCACGTTGGAGGTAGCTGCTGCCCTACGTTGCAACTTTAAGGTTAATAACCCAATAAGAGGCTCGCTGTGACATGTCAGTGGGCATCATGCATTCTGATCATCATGTATAAGGGGATTTGTCAGTAGGTTGTTGCTATGTAATCTGAGAGCAGCATGATGTAGGAACAGAGACCCTGATTCCAGCAATGTTTTACTTAGTTTACTGGGTGCAGCGGTTGTGATAAAATCACAGTTTTCTCTGCTGCAGATCTAGCAGAGCTCAGAATGTATAACAACTGATTGTCAGCTTTCTGTGTATATTATAAACTGATCAAAAAAATAAAGGGAACACTTAAACAACAGAATATAACTCCAAGTAAATCAAACTTTTGTGAAATCAAACTGTCCACTTAGGAAGCAACACTGTTTGACAATCAATTTCACATGCTGTTGTGCAAATGGAATAGACAACAGATGGAAATTATTGGCAATTATCAAGACACACTCAATAAAGGAGTGGTTCTACAGGTGGGGACCACAGACCACATCTCAGCACCAATGCTTTCTAGCTGATGTTTTGGTCACTTTTGAATGTTGTGGTAGCATGAGACGGACTCTACAACCCACACAAGTGGCTCAGGTAGTGCAGCTCATCCAGGATGGCACATCAAGACAAGCTGTGGCAAGAAGGTTTGCTGTGTCTATCAGTGTAGTGTCCAGAGGCTGGAGGTGCTATCAGGAGACAGGCCAGTACACCAGGAGACGTGGAGAGGGCGATAGGAGGGCAACAACCTCAGCCTTTGTGCAAGGAGGAACAGGAGGAGCAGTGCCAGAGCCCTGCAAAATGAGCTCCAGCAGGCCACAAATGTGCATGTGTCTGCACAAACGGTTAGAAGCCAACTCCATGAGGATGTCTGAGTGCCCGACGTCCACAGATGGGGGTTGTGCTCACAGCCCAACACTGTGCAGGATGCTTGGCATTTGCCGCAGAACACCAGGATTGGCAAATTCGCCACTGGTGCCCTGTGCTCTTCACATACGAAAGCAGGTTCACACTGAGCACATGTGACAGACGTGACAGAGTCTGGAGACGCCGTGGAGAGCGATCTGCTGCCTGCAACATCCTTTAGCATGACCAGTTTGGCAGTGGGTCAGTAAAGGTGTGGGGTGGCATTTCTTTGGAGGGCCGCACAGCCATCCATGCGCTCGCCAGAGGTAGCCTGACTGTCATTAGGTACCGAGATGAGATCCTCAGACCCTTGTGAGACCATATACTGGTGCGGTTGGCCCTGGGTTCCTCCTAATGCAGGACAATGCCAGACCTCATGTGGCTGGAGTGTGTCAGCAGTTCCTGCAAGATGAAGGCATTCCCCAGACCTGAATCCGATTGAACACATCTGGGACATCATGCCTCGCACCATCCACCAACGTCACATTGCACCACAGACTGTCCAAGAATTTGCGGATGCTTTAGTACAGGTCTGAGAGGAGGTCCCTCAAGAGACCATCCGCCACCTCAGCAGAAGCATGCCCAGGCATTGTAGGCAGATCATACAGGCACGTGGAGGCCACACACACTACTAAGCATCCTTTCGTTGTCTTGAGGCATTTCCACTGAAGTTGGATCAGCCTGTAACTTCATTTTCCACTTTGATTTTGAGCATCATTCCAACTCCAGACCTCCGTGGGATATTAGTTGTGATTTACGTTGATCATTTTTAGGTTTTATTGTTCTCAACACATTCTACTATGTAATGAATAAAGATTTACAACTGGAATATTTCATTCAGTGATAGCTAGGATGTGGGATTTTAGTGTTCCCTTTATTTTTTTGAGCAGTGTATATTGACAGAGAGCTGCTAATCAATGCTGAGGGTGTGCTTGGATTACCAGGCACTAGACACCTAGTCCTGTAGTGATAATCTCCTGCTGTTAAAACATTGTGTTGAAATAGCAAAACACACCCTAGTAAGTGACACAACACTAGAATCAGGGTCTCTGCTCCTACATCATGGTGCTCTCAGATTACATAGCAAAAAACTTTTTACATTTTTTCAACAAAATGTAATTTTTAGATGTGGATCTATGTGTTTTTCCACAGTTATAGTAGCTAAAGCTCCTCCCTGGTCAGTAGGAGAATATACTGCATGGTAAAGTGCCAGTAATCACACCACAACTTTCATTGCACTGCACCTTTAATTTATAAGGACCTTGAAAGCATCTAAGCTGCAGAAGATGTGGCTTGGAGTGGGAAACAGAGGAAGGACTAAAGGGAAAAGCAGCCAAGGAGTGGCGAGCAGCCAACAAATCCTGACAACGTATATAATTGCACCAAATGTTCCAGAATACATAACATATCAGGAAATATTAAAATATAGAATTTAAACTACACAAGCGAGGAGTTCTTAACCCCTTCATGACCCAGCCTATTTTGGCCTTAATGACCTTGCCGTTTTTTGCAATTCTGACCAGTGTCCCTTTATGAGGTAATAACTCAGGAACGCTTCAACGGATCCTAGCGATTCTGAGAATGTTTTTTCGTGACATATTGGGCTTCATGTTAGTGGTAAATTTAGGTCGATAATTTCTGAGTTTATTTGTGAAAAAAACGGAAATTTGGCGAAAATTTTGAAAATTTCGCAATTTTCACATTTTGAATTTTTATTCTGTTAAACCAGAGAGTTATGTGACACAAAATAGTTAATAAATAAAGTTCCCCACATGTCTACTTTACATCAGCACAATTTTGGAAACAATTTTTTTTTTTTGCTAGGAAGTTATAAGGGTTAAAATTTGACCAGTGATTTCTCATTTTTACAACAAAATTTACAAAACCATTTTTTTTAGGGACCACCTCACATTTGAAGTCATTTTGAGGGTTCTATATGGCTGAAAATACCCAAAAGTGACACCATTCTAAAAACTGCACCCCTCAAGGTGCTCAAAACCACATTCAAGAAGTTTATTAACCCTTCAGGTGTTTCACAGCAGCAGAAGCAACATGGAAGTAAAAAATGAACATTTAACTTTTTAGTCACAAAAATGATCTTGTAGCAACAATTTTTTTATTTTCCCAAGGGTAAAAGGAGAAACTGGACCACGGACGTTGTTGTCCAATTTGTCCTGAGTACGCTGATACCTCATATGTGGGGGTAAACCACTGTTTGGGCGCACGGCAGGGCTTGGAAGGGAAGGAGCGCCATTTGACTTTTTGAATGAAAAATTGGCTCCAATCTTTAGCGGACACCATGTCGCGTTTGGAGAGCCCCCGTGTGCCTAAACATTGGAGCTCCCCCACAAGTGACCACATTTTGGAAACTAGACCCCCCAAGGAACTTATCTAGAAGCATAGTGAGCACTTTAAACCCCCAGGTGCTTCACAAATTGATCCGTAAAAATGAAAAAGTACTTTTTTTTCACAAAAAAATTATTTTAGCCTCAATTTTTTCATTTTCACATGGGCAACAGGATAAAATGGATCCTAAATTTTGTTGGGCAATTTCTCCTGAGTACACCAATACCTCACATGTGGGGGTAAACCACTGTTTGGGCACATGGTAAGGCTCGGAAGGGAAGGAGCGCCATTTGACTTTTTGAATGGAAAATTATCTCCATCGTTAGCGGACACCATGTCGCGTTTGGAAAGCTCCTGTGTGCCTAAACATTGGAGCTCCTCCACAAGTGACCCCATTTTGGAAACTAGACCCCCCAAGGAACTCATCCAGAGGCATAGTGAGCACTTTAAACCCCCAGGTGCTTCACAAATTGATCCGCAAAAATGAAAAAGTACTTTTTTTTCACACAAAATTTCTTTTAGCCTCAATTCTTTCATTTTCACATGGGCAACAGGATAAAATGGATCCTAAAATTTGTTGGGCAATTTCTCCTGAGTATGCCGATACCTCATATGTGGGGGTAAACCACTGTTTGGGTGCACGGCAAGGCTCGGAAGGGGAGGCGTGCCATTTGACTTTTTGAATGGAAAATTAGCTCCAATCGTTAGCGGACACCATGTCGCGTTTGGAGAGCCCCTGTGTGCCTAAACATTGGAGCTCCCCTACAAGTGACCCCATTTTGGAAACTAGACCCCCCAAGAAACTTATCTAGATGCATAGTGAGCACTTATAACCCCCAGGTGCTTCACAGAAGTTTATAACGCAGAGCCGTGAAAATAAAAAAATAATGTTTCTTTCCTCAAAAATGATTTTTAGCCCAGAATTTTTTATTTTCCCAAGGGTAATAGGAGAAATTGGACCCCAAATGTTTTTGTCCAGTTTGTTCTGAGTACGATGATACCCCATATGTGGGGGTAAACCACTGTTTGGGCGCACGGCAGGGCTCGGAAGGGAAGGCACGCCATTTGGCTTTTTGAATGGAAAATTAGCTCCAATCATTAGCGGACACCATGTCGCGTTTGGAGAGCCCCTGTGTGCCTAAACATTGGAGCTCCCGCACAAGTGACCCCATTTTGGAAACTAGACCTCCCAAGGAACTAATCTAGATGTGTGGTGAGCACTTTGAACCCCCAAGTGCTTCACAGAAGTTTATAACGCAGAGCCATGAAAATAAAAAATAATTTTTCTTTTCTCAAAAATGATTTTTTAGCCCACAATTTTTTATTTTCCCAAGGGTAACAGGAGAAATTGGACCCCAAAAGTTGTTGTCCAGTTTCTCCTGAGTACGCTGATACCCCATATGTGGGGGTAAACCACTGTTTTGGCACACGTCAGGGTTCGGAAGGGAAGTAGTGACGTTTTGAAATGCAGACTTTGATGGAATGCTCTGCGGGCGTCAGGTTGCGTTTGCAGAGCCCCTGATGTGCCTAAACAGTAGGAACTCCCCACAATTGACTCCATTTTGGAAACTAGACCCCCAAGGGAACTTATCTAGATGTGTAGTGAGCACTTTGAACCCCCAAGTGCTTCACAGAAGTTTATAACGCAGAGCCGTGAAAATAAAAAATGTGTTTCCTTTCCTCAAAAATATTTTTTTAGCCCAGAATTTTTTTATTTTTGCAAGAGTAACAGGAGAAATTGGACCCCAAAAGTTGTTGTCCAGTTTCTCCTGAGTACGCTGATACCCCATATGTGGGGGTAAACCACTGTTTTGGCACACGTCGGGGTTCGGAAGGGAAGTAGTGACGTTTTGAAATGCAGACTTTGATGGAATGCTCTGCGGGCGTCAGGTTGCGTTTGCAGAGCCCCTGATATGCCTAAACAGTAGAAACCCCCCACAAGTGACCCCATTTTGGAAACTAGACCCCCCAAGGAACTTATCTAGATGTGTGGTGAGCACGTTCAACCCCCAAGTGCTTCACAGAAGTTTATAACGCAGAGCCGTGAAAATAAAAAATCATTTTTCTTTCCTCAAAAAAGATGTTTTAGCAAGCAATTTTTTATTTTCACAAGGGTAACAGGAGAATTTGGACCCCAATATTTGTTGCCCAGTTTGTTGTGAGTACGCTGATACCCCATATGTGGGGGTAAACCACTGTTTGGGCACACGTCAGGGCTCGGAAGGGAAGTAGTGACATTTGAAATGCAGACTTTGATGGAATGGTCTGCGGGCGTCACATTGCATTTGCAGAGCCCCTGATGTACCTAAACAGTAGAAACACCCCACAAGTGACCCCATTTTGGAAACTAGACCCCCGAAGGAACTTATCTAGATGTGTGGTGAGCACTTTCAACCCCCAAGTGCTTCACAGAAGTTTATAACGCAGAGCCGTGAAAATAAAAAATAATTGTTCTTTCCTCAAAAATTATGTTTTAGCAAGTAATTTTTTATTTTTGCAAGGGTAACAGGAGAAATTAGACCCCAGCAGTTGTTGCCCAGTTTGTCCTGAGTACGCTGGTACCCCAAATGTGGGGGTAAACCACTGTTTGGGCGCACGTCGGGGCTTGGAAGGGCGGGAGCACCATTTGACTTTTTGAACGCAAGATTGGCTGGAATCAATGGTGGCGCCATGTTGCGTTTGGAGACCCCTGATGTGCCTAAACAGTGGAAACCCCTCAATTCTAACTTCAACACTAACCCCAACACACCCCTAATCCTAATCCCAACTGTAGCCATAACCCTAATCACAACCTTAACCCCAACACACCCCTAACCACAACCCTAACCGCAACACACCCGTAACCCTAATTCCAACCCTAATCCTAACCCTAATCCCAACCGTAACCCTAATCCCAACCCTAACCACAACTGTAACCCCAACACACCCCTAACCCTATCCGTAACCCTAACCACAAGCCTAATCTTAACCCTATTTCAAACCCTAGCCCTAATTCCAACCCTAACTCTAATTCCAACCCTAACCCTAAGGCTATGTGCCCACGTTGCGGATTCGTGTGAGATTTTTCCTCACGATTTTTGAAAAATCTGCAGGTAAAAGGCACTGCGTTTTACCTGCGGATTTACAGCAGATTTCCAGTGTTTTTTTGTGCAGATTTCACCTGCGGATTCCTATTGAGGAACAGGTGTAAAACGCTGCGGAATCCGCACAAAGAATTGACATGCTGCGGAAAATACAATGCAGCGTTTCTGCACGGAATTTTCCGCACCATGGGCACAGCGGATTTGGTTTTCCTTAGGTGTACATGGTACTGTAAACCTGATGGAAAACTGCTTCGAATTCGCAGCGGCCAATCCGCTGCGGATCCGCGGCCAATCCGCTGCGGATCCGCGGCCAATCCGCTGCGGATCCGCTGCGGATCCGCTGCCGATCCGCTGCGGATCCGCTGCCGATCCGCTGCGGATCCGCTGCCGATCCGCTGCCGATCCGCTGCCGATCCGCTGCGGATCCGCTGCCGATCCGCTGCCGATCCGCTGCCGATCCGCTGCCGATCCGCTGCGGATCCGCTGCGGATCCGCGGCCGATCCGCGGCCGATCCGCTGCGGATCCGCGGCCGATCCGCGGCGGATCCGCGGCCGATCCGCTGTGGATCCGCTGCGGATCCGCTGCCGATCCGCTGCGGATCCGCGGCCGATCCGCTGCGGATCCGCGGCCGATCCGCTCTGTGTGCACATGCCATAACCCTACCCCTAACCCTAACCCTACCCGTAACCCTAACCCTACCCCTAACCCTACCCCTAGTTCTAACCCTAGTTCTAACCCTAACCCTAGTGGAAAAAGAAAAAAAAATATTTTCTTTATTTTATTATTGTCCCTACCTATGGGGGTGATAAAGGGGGGGGTTTATTTATTATTTTTTTATTTTGATCGCTGTGATAGAACCTACCACAGCGATCAAAATGTACCTCTAATGAATCTGCCGGCCGGCGGGCGCACTGAGCATGAGCCCGCCATTTTGGAAGATGGCGGCGCCCATGATGGAGGCGGACGGGGACCGGGAGCCTCGGTAAGTATAAGGGGGGGGAGATCGGGGCACGGGGGGGGCGTCGGAGCACGGGGGGGTGACATAGGAGCAGGGGGGGAGCGGGCAGGAGGACGGGGGAGCGGACAGCAGGACGGGGGAGCCGGCAGGCGGACGGAGGGGACCGGACCCTATAACGGAGCACTGGGGGGGGGCGATCGGTGGGGTGGGGGGGGTCACATTAGTGTTTCCAGCCATGGCCGATGATATTGCAGCATCGGCCATGGCTGGATTGTAATATTTCACCAGTTTTTTAGGTGAAATATTACAAATCGCTCTGATTGGCAGTTTCACTTTCAACAGCCAATCAGAGCGATCGTAGCCACGGGGGGGTGAAGCCACCCCCCCTGGGCTGAAGTACCACTCCCCCTCTCCCTGCAGATCGGGTAAAATAGGAGTTAACCCCTTCACCCGATCTGCAGGGACGCGATCATTCCATGACGCCACATAGGCGTCATGGGTCGGATTGGCACGGGTTTTCATGACGCCTATGTGGCGTCATGGGTCGGGAAGGGGTTAACAGTTCCATAGGTGAATAAGGTGGTCACAATTTACAGGGGGTAAGTTGAAAAAAGAATACATCCAGTAACATGACCACTCTAGGGCTCTTTTCTGTTCTTAGCAAAGTGATGACTAATATGTTTTCAACATCCCTATAAATCCTGACAGATTTCATTGACTTATATTGAGAACATTTACATTTCAGTCAGGGTTCAGCTTTTTTTTTTCTTTTGGAGACTGCAATATTCTCATTGTAATTTCATAACAACCAAATGTAAAAGAAAAAAAAGATAATTTTAGAATTTAGTGTTTCTTGCATATAAAGTGCCTCAAATCCTTTTTTGCTTGCGTTATTTGTTCTACTGTTAATCTTTGCTGCTGTGGACGAATCTGACCAATGGTAGTCTTCTTCTCCTTCTGGCAGCTAACAATATACAGTGAGTACGGAAAGTATTCAGACCCCTTTACATTTTTCACTCTTTATTTCATTGCAGCCATTTGGTAAATTCAAAAAAATTCATTTTTTTTATTTAAAAAAGAAAAACTGAAGCATCACATGGTCATAAGTATTCAGACCCTTTGCTCAGACACTCATATTTAAGTCACATGCTGTCCCTTTCCTTGTAATCCTCCTTGAGATGGTTCTACTCCTTCATTGGAGGACAGCTGTTTAACTCTCATAGGAATTGACATGGAAAGGCACACCTGTCAATATAAGACTTCACAGCTCACAGTGCATGTCAGACCAAATGAGAATCATGAGGTCAAAGGAACTGACCAAGGAGCTCAGAGACAGACTTGTGGCAAGGCACAGATCTGGCTAAGGTTACAAAGAATTTCTGCAGTACTCAAGGTTCCTAAGAGCACACTTAGGAAAAATGAGCAATCGTGGGAGAAGAGCCTTGGTGGGAGAGATGAAGGAGAACCCCAAGATCACTGTAGCTGAGCTCCAGAGATGCATTAAGAAAATGGGAGAAAGTTCCACAAATTCAACTATCACTGCAGCCCTCCACCAGTCAGGCCTTCATGGCAGAGTGGTCTGACGGAAGCCTCTCCTCGGCCAAGTACAGAGATATCCTGGATGAAAACCTCTTCCAGAGTGCACTGGACCTCAGACTTGGACGAAGATTCACCTTCCAACAAGACAATGACCCTAAGCACACAGCTAAAATAACAAAGGAGTGGCTTCAGAACAACTCTGTGACCATTCTTGACCGGCCCAGCCAGAGCCCTGACCTAAACCCAATTGAGCATCTCTGGAGAGACCTGAAAATGGCTGTCCACCAACGTTCACCATCCAACCTGATGGAACTGGAGAGGATCTGCAAGGAAGAATGGCAGAGGATCGCCAAATCCAGGTGTGAAAAACTTGTTACATCATTCCTAAGACGACTCATGGCTGTACTAGCTCAAAAGAGTGCTTCTACTCAATACTGAGTAAAGGGTCTGAATACTTATGACCGTATATTTCAGCTTTTCTTTTTCTTTAAATTTGCAAAAATTACTACATTTCTGTTTTTTTCAGTCATGATGGGGTGCAGAGTGTACATTAATGAGAAAAAAATGAACTTTTTGGAATTTAACAAATGGCTACAATGAAACAAAGAGTAAAAAATGTAAAGGGGTCTGAATATTTTCCGTACCCGTTCCGTATATAGGATATTCCATGTTTGAGGTTTTAACTGCACTGCCACTTGACTGGCCATTTATGTTAATGGAGGGTCATTGTTTGACAAGGACATTATATAGGTTTCTTCTTGGACCTTGTTACGCTATGTTCACAGGTTGCATTTTTGCAACTTTTTTGGCTACTTTTTTACGCACATTTTCAGCTTTGTATCACAGTACCAGTAAAAGTCTCTGAAATTTCAGAAATCTCATGCACACACCTTGTTTTTTTTCTGACTGTTTTGTGAAAGTATTGCGTTTTTGCAAAATGCAGCATGTCACTTGTTTCAGTATTTTTTTCAGCATTTTGCAGCATTTTTCACCCATTAAAAGCAATGGGTAGTGCAAAAAACACTGCAAAAACGCAGGTATAAGTTTTTGCTGTGTTTTGGTGCCAAAACCTGATGAAGTTGAATCAGATTATTTTTTTATGCACTAAACTTTATTATCATGCACAAGAGACAATTGTACTCTGACAAGAACGCAGTAAAAAAAAAAAGCAGCAAAAAATGCAGGAAAACCTAAGCAAAACCTCCTTTTGTTAAACTTAAACTTTGCTAAAGAAGCGCAGCAAAAAAACAACATGTGAGCATAGCCAGTTTTTTTATGGTCAGATTGTTAAAAAATATTGATTATATGTATTATATATATATATATATATATATACTCGAGTATAAGCCGAGAATTTCAGCCCATTTTTTTAGGCTGAAATTGCCCCTCTCGGCTTATACTCGAGTCATACCCAGGGGTCGGCAGGGAAGGGGGAGCGGCAGCTGCCTAATAATACCTGCTCCTGGCGCGGTCCTTGCACGTCCCTGGTTCTCCGGGCACTGACAGCTTCTTCCTGTAGTGAGCGGTCACATGGTACTGCTCATTACAGTAATGAATATGGACCCGACTCCACTCCCATAGGGGTGGAGCCGCATATTTATTACTGTAATGAGCGGTACCATGTGACAGCTCACTACAGGAAGAAGCTGCCGGCGCCAGGGAACAGACGTGCAGGAACTGAGTATAACGCAGTGCGCGATATTCACCTGCTCCCCGTTCCACCGTCGGCGCCGCTGTGTCTTCTGCGTCCTCTGCACTGACGCTCAGGTCAGAATGCGCGATGACGCAATTAGTGCGCGCCGCCCTCTGCCTAGACAGTGCAGAGGACGGGAAAGACACAGCGGCGGCCGTCGGTGGAACGGGAAAGGTGAGTATAGCAAGTGCCGCAGGCCTGAGAGGTGAGTGATTTTTTATTTTTTTAATCGCAGCAACAGCATATGGGGCAAATATCTGTATGGAGCATCTTATAGGGCCATGTGCAGCATTATATGGGGCAAATATCTGTATGGGGCCATGTGCAGCATTATATGGGGCAAACATCTGTATGGGGCCATGTGCAGCATTATATGGGGCAAATATCTCTATGGAGCATCTTATGGGGCCATAATCCGCATTTGTAGAGCATTATACGGGGCAAATGTGTCTATGGAGCATCTTATGGGGCTATAATCAGCATTTGTGCAGCATTATATGGGGCAAATGTCTGTATGGAGCATCTTATGGGGTCATAATCAACATTAGTGCAGCATTGTATGGGGTATATTTTAATATGGAGCATCTTATGGAGCCCATCATACACTGTATGGAGCATTATAAGGGGCGTATTTTGTATTGAGCATCTTATGGGGCCCATCATGAACTGTATGGAGCATTATATGGGGCTCCTGATTCAATATGGATATTCAAAAACACAACCTACTGACATAAATTAAATTTACTTTAATTGGTATCTGTTTTTATTTTTGACATTTACCAGAAACTGCTGCATTTTCCACCCTAGGCTTATACTCGTGTTCTTCAGTTTTCCCAGTTTTTTGTGGCAAAATAGGGGGGTCGGCTTATACTTGGGTCAGCTTATACTCGAGTACATACGGTATGTATACCCCCCAGCCCACTAGTATCTAGACTGTATAGACTATATATTTACATATATTCATTAAATATTATATGATCACCTATATAATTTTTTACCTATATAACACCTATATAATTTTTTTTTTTTATGTTTACATGTTTAAGAGCCCCATAGGTTAATTGCTTTGGTTGTTGATTGAGGGAGCTATGTAGGGGGCTATACATAGTTATACATACATACATAGGTTGAAAAAAGTCCTGACCAAATACTGCTAGTGTAACGGCAGCCTTATAGTGTCTGCCATTACTACCTCTTGTAGGCATTTAACAGTCAGACTGCACTAACTGTAAAGATCTCTTTCCTGTTTAGCTGTCAGAATCGCCTTTCTTCCACCCATAACGAGTGCCCCATAGTCGTTAGTATGGTGTTTGGAAGTAATAAGTCATGCGCAAGTCCTTTGTACTGACCGCACATACATACATACATGTAAATGAGATCTCCTCTGAGGCGTCTTTGTTCTAAGCTAAACAAGCCCGTTTTTTCCAACCTCTCCTCATATGAGAGGCCTTCCATCCCTTGTAATAATCTAGTTGCCCGCCTTTGAAATGACTCTAACTTCTGAATATCCTTTTTTAAATGTGGAGCCCAAAACTGGATCCTATATTCTAGATGTGACCTCACGAGTGGTGGGTCATACTGTTAGTAGGGGGATGTGAGCAATGTTATTTCTACTCAATATTAAGTCATACAATTATTAATAATTACTTTATATTTTATTATTATTGAGCAGAATTCATTTCAGCCTATTGGTCCGGCCTCCACCATAGTCACAGTCTGTCATCTGGCCCCTTGGGAAAGTTAGCCTCATACCCCTGGTCTATTTTGTATAGCACTATGTTATGTATAATGTCGTACATATGGGAAAAATTTGTGTGGTGCGCCGCTAACTCTGTCTATACAGATGTGCACCAGGGCACCTGGATGTCACTCGCATGACCTATCACATGATCTATGAATGGGGATCATGTGGCATGTCATGTGATAGATCGGGTACCTGGGGGTCCCATGCCTTCTAAACTGCCCGGGGCCCTGGCTACTCTGTATCCGCCCTTAGTACCGTATACTTTATTCTCTCTTAGAAACCAATGAAAATGTAATGAAATAAAACAGTTAAGACTTAGTGGTCATGTGCCGGTTTCATTCTGCATGGACCTGGCTGTGGCAACATAATTATGTTAAAAAAAATGCCATTACAACATCGGATTATGACTTGTCTGTTTTTTTAATAGAATGTAAGTAGCAATTGTTTATTTTTTGTGATCTATGCAACGAGTAGCATATTTCATGGTAGAACAATGCCTTTAAGGAGGAAAGAGAACTCGGCATCCACTGACCTCAATAGGAATGACCCCTAAAAGTTATATGCCAGCAGTCCTCAGTAACCATTTGTTACCTGGCATGCAGCATCAAGTTCACACATACAAAAACAATAGAAAACATATTCCTGCCCTGCAGAACTTACAGTCCAATTAGCAAATACGAAGAAAATACGACACAGGAGAAGTGACAAGAGGAGGAAGGAAGTGGAGCATTAAAAAATTGGACAAACGCACAATTAACATAAAACGTGCTGGAACATGAAAAGAAAGATAAGGGAGAGGCAGAGGGTGTAAAGAAAAAAAAGGGGTGACAGAGGGAAACAGGCATGGATGGCAGAAAGTAGGACATGTTAGAATGTTAGAGAGAAGGGAAAAGGCCTGGAAAGACAATGAGGAGCCGAGAAGTCATAACTTTAATAAAGGAAGAGAGGGAAGGTGAAAAATCGGTAAGGGGAAAAATGATAGGGGAAGGGAATAACAGGATAACAGGGAATGAAAATAGTACAAGAGGTTCATTAGTGAAGAAGGGCATGAGGAGGGAGAAGGAGAAACTTATCATGATGATCATTTAGCTAATGAGAGGAAAACAAGCACAGACATGGGTGACGATAAGAGGGTACACAAAGAGTTAAACTAAACCGAATCACTTGTAATTAGTCTTGGGTAAGCCTTCTTGTAACCCAGCAGACGAGTAGTTAAAATTAAATCTTGCTGCAAGAAGCAAGATTCCCACCGGGAGCAAAGCTATTTTTACTCCTCCAGTCATACCTGCCCTGCATCACCTAGCTGCACACATTCTCTCCAGCCCTCATCCTTCACTAATCCCCATTTTAACCAGTGCACCCTCCCAGCTGCCGTCTAGCACTTCCCTGTGTCTTCCCATTTTTCTATAGCACATACAGATGAGACTGCTAATTCTCTCTGCTGGACACACAAAGAAGGGAGGTGGAATGGAGGAGAGCGAGCTACATCTTAACCTTTTCCACCCCAACGCAACCTGCATCATAGTGGGAATTGGAAAGTTAAGACCTTAACCTATTTTATTCAAGAACGACTAAACACAATGGACAGGGTTACATAAAAAACACTGGTTAAAAAAAAAGAGAGCGAGAGAGTGACAGAGGGAAAGAAGTGATGACTGCAAGGCAACAGTAGGCAGGATGGAAGAGAAGTGGAAAGGAAATAATTGGGAATATTAAGAAAAGAACATAAGATTTCTTCCTTGTCATGGAAAGGAAAACATAGGGATAGATGACGAACGCCAGTGAAAGATGAAGAACAAGAGACGTAGATGGCAAAAGAGAGTGAAGGAAGGATGCATAAGGGAAGGTAGGCAGGAAGAAAAGGAAATAAATAGAGGGAGGGGAGGCAGAGATGTCAAAGCAGGCTGTGAGGGATATGGAAAGACTGACTACATGAGACGGGGAGGGAGAAGAGTGGAAATAATTTAATGCACTAAACAAGGTCATCCGCATCTAGAAAGAAAATATAGAACGGGAGAAAAGAAAAGCATATAGAAACAGATAGGTGAAACACAGAGCACAAGACAGGAGACAAGCCCGTCACTAGTCATCTACCGGAAAACATGGCTCAGAAGAAGGCAAAGGCTGATAAAAATACATAGCGGAACTAGGTGCAGCAGACAAATGGAGTATCAATAATACAGTAAAATGTCCTTTATTGGGGGGGAAAAAGTGTCTACAAAGAAAGATGAAAGAGGAACTGGCTGAAAGAGGGCACCATGAGAAGCTGGAAGACAATGAAAGACAGACAGAGACACAAGGATGACAGACAGGCAAAGGGAATACTGAGCGAGTGGAAAGATTGACAGAAGAGAGTCTTATTCCACCATCATCTATATGACCAGAAAAAAACCCTTGGGACAGAAATTATCACTGATCCCTCATTAATGCGCTTAGACTTACAGATAAGCTCCCCAGCTATGTGTTTGCAATACCAATAAGGTATCCTGTGAGAGGAGAGGCCATTTTGGTAAAGAAGAAAAACGTTAATGTATCTATGTTATTTTAAATGAGAGGTTAATATATATATTAATATAGTTACAAGGTGTTTATAAATAGTAAACCTACATTTACAATTATTGCAAAAAAAAATTGACCTAGGCGCTAGACATATCCTTGGGACAACAACTCCAAACATCACAAGACCAGTTTTCAATCAATAGAGTATATATAGAATATTTCTATAGAGCTTATAGAGGCTCATTAGTGGTAGGAGATATAGAAATCTCTGAAGCTAGCCTGTTATTTTACATTCTGGATATAGTTGTTTCCATAAGACTATGCAGACAAAACCTGCTCTCTTGGCAGTAATGAAGATGGTTATAAAAAGTAGTTTTTTCTCTGTTTCTCCATTGTTTTGGTGCAGATTATATGTGTCATTTGTCTACAGTACATGCTTAGTAACATCAGTTTTATTGTCCAAAAAGCTGCAAAAATGAAGCAAAAATAGTGTATGGTTGCGGGTTTTTTTGCAATTTCTCATTACTATGGGTGGAAAAACACAGAAACAATTCACTTGTTGCTGATTTAGAAAAAAAACTGCAGTTTTCCAATTGGGTAAGGAAAATAAAAACAAGTGTGTGCATGAGATTTCTGAAATCTGAAGCTTTGGCTGGAACTGTAAAGCTCAGATTTTAATTTGTATAAAAAAAGGTGCAAAAACGCAACGTGTGAACATAGCCTAAGATCAACATATTTAATTGCAATGATAGCATTCAATATATGGAATATAAGGCAAGAAATCTTTCTGGACAGGCGAAAGCAAGTTTACAAACTGCAGAAAAAAACAGTTAGACTTTGTTCACATTAGGTTTGCAGCATGTTTCATATATGCTAGGAAATACATTGCATATGTTAAACCTGTCCATAAGTCACCAACTCACCCAATAGAAGACAAAAAAGTTCCTATTGGTTTGCACTGAACTGTTTTATTGTTGGAACACCTTTGTTTCATCTGTTTAGAAAAGCCACATTGACTGCATTTTTTTATGCAAGGGATCACCCCCAACACCAAAAAAAGATTACATATACTGTTTAAGGCCGCTTCACACGTCCGTTTTTTGTTTCCATATGCGGTCCGTTTTTTAAGGAACGCAAATACGGACACACGAACACCCATTGTATTCAATGGTGGTGCGCACATGTCAGATTTTTCCCACGGATCGTGTGTACATGTGAAAAACACACATGCATATCAGTTTTTTACTCGCACCAAGGACAAAATGCATGCTGCACACTTGCACAGTAATGACACCAGGATGACATCTGTGTGTCATCAGCGTGACATGTACTGGCACCTGGGAAAAAGCCGTACAGTTCGCGCTGTTGCCAGGCGCCAGGTGCTAAAGACAGCTCTCATCATTGTTGCCTGGTCTCCCTGAAATCAGCATGGCTAGGCAACGATGGGAGTTGTATTCAGCACTCGCTGTGTAACTCGTGTGTAAAATAAAGAATTAATTAAAAATATTGGCATGGGCTCCAGCGTAATTTTCATAACCAGCAGAAGGAAAGCCAAAGGCTGGGTGCTTATGTTGCTAATCTGGGAAAGGAGACAATATCCCAAAAGGTTCCCAGGCTATATATAACAGATAACAGCTGTTTGCTTAGCCTTTACTGGTTAGTTTACGGGGGAATCTGTTGTGAATTCTGTTCTCGAACTCCCTCCTGTGGTTATGAATGGTACTTCGGTGAGTTCTGTCCATGGACTCCCTCTGGTGGCTGTGAGTGGAGCTGCTGGTTCTGAGGTTCCTTCTCCAGCTGATCTCATTTAGGCCTTGGCTGGCTGCTCTATTTAACTCCAGTCAGATCGTTACCTGATGCCAGCTGTCAATGTCCTAGTACTGGTTCAGTTTTCTTGGATCTTTCAGATGACCTGTCTACTTCAGCAAAAGCTAAGTCCCTGCTAGCTTATTTGTTACCATTATGTTTTTGTCCAGCTTGCTATTATGATTTTGTCTTGTTAGCTGGAAGCTCTGGGATGCAGAGTGGCACCACCGCGCCGTGAGTCGGTGCGGTGCTCTCTTTTGCACACTCTGCGTGTTTTTTTGTTAGTTTTTTATGCTGACCGCAAAGATACCTTTTCTATCCTCAGTCTATTTAGTTAAGTCTGGCCTCGTTTGCTGAAACCTATTTCATTCCTGTGTTTGTGACTTCCATCTTAACTCACAGTCAATATATGTGGGGGGCTGCCTATTTCTTTGGGGTATTTCTCTGAGGCAAGGTAGGCTGTATTTTCTATCTTTAGGGGTAGTTAGCTCTTAGGCTGTGAAGAGGCGTCTAGGCAGAGTCAGGAACGCTCCACGGCTATTTCTAGTTGTTGTGATAGGATTAGGGGTTGCGGTCAGCAGAGCTCCCACTTCCCAGAGCTCGTCCTGTATTACTAGTTTGCTCATCTGGTCATTTCTAGTGCTCCTAACCACCAGTTCAATCATAACAGTACAGCTGGCCCGTAAAGTGTTAATGCATCTCAATAGAGGGATAAGAGAAGTTCTGAGACCATTTTTTTTTTCCTCTGCAGCGTGTTTTGTTTCTCTTTTCCCCTAAATCTCTGGGTGGTTCAGGACACAGGTGTAGATATGGACATTCAAGGTCTGTCCTCTTGTGTGGATCAACTCACTGTAAGGGTACAAGGCATTCAAGATTATGTAGTTCAGAACCCGATGTTAGAACCCAGAATTTCAATTCCTGATTTGTTTTCTGGGGATAGATCTAAGTTCCTGAATTTCAAAAATAATTGTAGACTGTTTTTTGCTTTAAAACCCCGCTCCTCTGGTGACCCCATTCAGCGAGTAAAAATCATTATTTCTTTGCTGCGTGGCGACCCTCAAGACTGGGCATTTTCCCTTTCGCCAGGAGATCCTGCATTGCGTAATGTAGATGCGTTTTTTCTGGCGCTTGGATTGCTTTATGATGAACCAGATTCAGTGGATCAGGCAGAGAAAATTTTGCTGGCTTTGTGTCAGGGTCAGGATGAAGCAGAGGTATATTGTCAGAAGTTTAGAAAGTGGTCTGTGCTTACTCAGTGGAATGAATGTGCCCTGGCGGCAATTTTCAGAAAGGGTCTTTCTGAAGCCCTTAAGGATGTTATGGTGGGATTCCCCACGCCTGCTGGTCTGAATGAGTCTATGTCCTTGGCCATTCAGATCGATCGACGCTTACGTGAGCGCAAAAATGTGCACCATTTGGCGGTATTTTCTGAGCAGAGGCCTGAGCCTATGCAATGTGACAGGACCTTGACCAGAGCTGAACGGCAAGAGTACAGACGTCAGATTGGGCTGTGTTTCTACTGTGGTGACTCCACTCATGCTATCTCTGATTGTCCTAAGCGCACTAAACGGTTCGCCAGGTCTGCCACCATTGGTACGGTACAGCCAAAATTTCTTTTGTCCGTTACTCTGATTTGCTCTTTGTCGTCCTATTCTGTTATGGCATTTGTGGATTCAGGCGCTGCCCTGAATTTGATGGACTTGGAGTTTGCCAGGCGCTGTGGTTTTTTCTTGGAGCCCTTACAGTATCCTATTCCATTGAGAGGAATTGATGCTACACCTTTGGCCAAGAATAAGCCTCAGTACTGGACTCAATTGACCATGTGCATGGCTCCTGCACATGAGGATATTAGCTTTTTGGTGTTGCATAATCTGCATGATGTGGTCGTTTTGGGTTTGCCATGGCTACAGGTCCATAATCCAGTATTGGATTGGAAATCAATGTCTGTATCCAGTTGGGGTTGTCAAGGGGTACATGGGGATGTCCCATTGTTGTCTATTTCGTCTTCCCATCCTTCTGAAGTCCTTGAGTTCTTGTCAGATTACCGGGATGTATTTGATGAGCCCAAATCCAGTGCCCTACCTCCTCATAGAGATTGCGATTGTGCTATTAATTTGATTCCTGGTAGTAAGTTTCCGAAGGGCCGACTGTTCAATTTATCTGTGCCAGAACACGCTGCAATGCAGAGTTATATAAAGGAGTCCTTGGAGAAAGGGCATATTCGCCCGTCGTCGTCACCGTTGGGAGCAGGGTTCTTTTTTGTGGCCAAGAAGGATGGTTCTCTGAGACCTTGTATAGATTACCGCCTTCTCAATAAAATCACCGTCAAATTTCAGTACCCTTTGCCGCTACTGTCTGATTTGTTTGCTCGGATTAAGGGGGCTAGCTGGTTCACCAAGATAGATCTTCGAGGGGCGTATAATCTTGTGCGTATTAAACGAGGCGACGAATGGAAAACAGCATTTAATACGCCCGAGGGCCATTTTGAGTACTTGGTGATGCCATTCGGGCTTTCTAATGCTCCATCTGTGTTTCAGTCCTTTATGCATGACATCTTCCGAAAGTACCTGGATAGATTCATGATTGTATATTTGGATGATATTTTGGTCTTTTCGGACGATTGGGAGTCTCATGTGAAGCAGGTCAGAATGGTGTTCCAGGTCCTTCGTGCTAATTCCTTGTTTGTGAAGGGGTCTAAATGTCTCTTTGGAGTTCAGAAGGTTTCATTTTTGGGCTTCATTTTTTCCCCTTCTACTATCGAGATGGACCCTGTTAAAGTTCAGGCCATTTATGATTGGACTCAGCCTACTTCTGTGAAGAGCCTTCAGAAATTCCTGGGCTTTGCTAATTTTTACCGTCGCTTCATCGCTAATTTTTCTAGTGTTGTTAAACCATTGACTGATTTAACCAAGAAAGGTGCGGATGTGGTCAATTGGTCCTCTGCGGCCGTTGAGGCTTTTCAGGAGCTGAAGCGTCATTTTTCTTCTGCCCCTGTGTTGTGTCAGCCAGATGTTTCGCTCCCGTTTCAGGTCGAGGTGGATGCTTCTGAGATTGGAGCAGGGGCTGTTTTGTCTCAAAGAGGTTCTGATGGCTCTGTGATGAAACCATGTGCTTTTTTTTCTAGAAAGTTTTCGCCTGCTGAGCACAATTATGATGTGGGCAATCGAGAGTTGTTGGCTATGAAGTGGGCGTTTGAGGAGTGGCGACATTGGCTTGAAGGAGCCAAGCATCGCGTGGTGGTCTTGACGGATCACAAGAATCTGACTTATCTCGAGTCTGCCAAGCGGTTGAATCCTAGACAGGCTCGATGGTCGCTGTTTTTCTCCCGCTTCAGTTTTGTGGTTTCGTACCTTCCGGGTTCTAAGAATGTGAAGGCTGATGCCCTTTCAAGGAGTTTTGTGCCTGATTCTCCGGGAGTTCCTGAGCTAGCTGGTATTCTCAAAGAGGGGGTAATTTTGTCTGCCATCTCCCCTGATTTGTGGCGGGTGCTGCAGGAGTTTCAGGCTGATAGACCTGACCGTTGCCCAGCGGAGAAGCTGTTTGTCCCT
Source organism: Ranitomeya variabilis (assembly GCF_051348905.1). Classification (NCBI taxonomy): domain Eukaryota; kingdom Metazoa; phylum Chordata; class Amphibia; order Anura; family Dendrobatidae; genus Ranitomeya; species Ranitomeya variabilis. Next base: position 254,974,581 of record NC_135236.1, on the reverse strand, counting down.
GATAGATGGACTAGTAGAGTTATCTCTGAGGTTCATTGTTCGGTGTTGGCTGGTCATCCTGGAATCTTTGGTACCAGAGATTTGGTGGCTAGATCCTTTTGGTGGCCTTCCTTGTCACGAGATGTGCGTTCTTTTGTGCAGTCCTGTGGGACTTGTGCTCGGGCTAAGCCCTGCTGTTCTCGTGCCAGTGGGTTGCTTTTGCCCTTGCCAGTCCCGAAGAGCCCTGGACGCATATTTCCATGGATTTTATTTCAGATCTCCATGTCTCTCAGAGGATGTCAGTTATCTGGGTGGTTTGTGATCGCTTCTCTAAGATGGTCCATTTGGTATCTTTGCCTAAATTGCCTTCCTCCTCTGATTTGGTTCCATTGTTTTTCCAGCATGTGGTTCGTTTATATGGCATTCCGGAGAACATCGTGTCGGACAGAGGTTCCCAGTTTGTTTCAAGATTTTGGTGGTCCTTTTGTGCTAAGATGGGCATTGATTTGTCTTTTTCTTCAGCTTTCCATCCTCAGACAAATGGCCAAACCGAACGAACCAATCAGACTTTGGAAACATATCTGAGATGCTTTGTTTCTGCTGATCAGGATGATTGGGTGTCCTTCTTGCCTTTGGCTGAGTTCGCCCTTAATAATCGGGCCAGCTCGGCCACTTTGGTTTCGCATTTTTTCTGTAATTCTGGTTTTCACCCTCGTTTTTCTTCAGGGCAGGTTGAGCCTTCGGACTGTCCTGGTGTGGATTCTGTGGTGGACAGGTTGCAGCAAATTTGGACTCACGTAGTGGACAATTTGACATTGTCCCAGGAGAAGGCTCAACGTTTCGCTAACCGCCGTCGCTGTGTTGGTCCCCTACTTCGTGTTGGGGATTTGGTTTGGTTGTCGTCTCGTTATGTTCCTATGAAGGTTTCGTCTCCTAAGTTTAAGCCTCGTTTCATTGGTCCTTATAAGATTTCTGAAATTCTTAATCCTGTGTCATTTCGTTTGGACCTTCCAGCTTCTTTCGCCATCCATAATGTGTTCCATAGGTCGTTATTGTGGAGATATGTGGCTCCTATGGTTCCCTCCGTTGATCCTCCTGCCCCGATGTTGGTTGAGGGGGAGTTGGAGTATGTGGTGAAGATTTTGGATTCTCGTGTTTCGAGACGGAAACTTCAGTACCTAGTCAAGTGGAAAGGTTATGGTCAGGAGGATAATTCCTGGGTGGTTGCCTCTGATGTTCATGCTGCCGATCTTGTTCGTGCCTTTAATTTGGCTCGTCCAGATCGGCCTGGAGGCTCTGGTGAGGGTTCGGTGACCCCTCCTCAAGGGGGGGGTACTGTTGTGAATTCTGTTCTCGAACTCCCTCCTGTGGTTATGAATGGTACTTCGGCGAGTTCTGTCCATGGACTCCCTCTGGTGGCTGTGAGTGGAGCTGCTGGTTCTGAGGTTCCTTCTCCAGCTGATCTCGTTTAGGCCTTGGCTGGCTGCTCTATTTAACTCCAGTCAGATCGTTACCTGATGCCAGCTGTCAATGTCCTAGTACTGGTTCAGTTTTCTTGGATCTTTCAGATGACCTGTCTACTTCAGCAAAAGCTAAGTCCCTGGTAGCTTATTTGTTACCATTATGTTTTTGTCCAGCTTGCTATTATGATTTTGTCTTGTTAGCTGGAAGCTCTGGGATGCAGAGTGGCACCACCGCGCCGTGAGTCGGTGCGGTGCTCTCTTTTGCACACTCTGCGTGGTTTTTTGTTAGTTTTTTATGCTGACCGCAAAGATACCTTTTCTATCCTCAGTCTATTTAGTTAAGTCTGGCCTCGTTTGCCGAAACCTATTTCATTCCTGTGTTTGTGACTTCCATCTTAACTCACAGTCAATATATGTGGGGGGCTGCCTATTTCTTTGCGGTATTTCTCTGAGGCAAGGTAGGCTGTATTTTCTATCTTTAGGGGTAGTTAGCTCTTAGGCTGTGAAGAGGCGTCTAGGCAGAGTCAGGAACGCTCCACGGCTATTTCTAGTTGTTGTGATAGGATTAGGGGTTGCGGTCAGCAGAGCTCCCACTTCCCAGAGCTCGTCCTGTATTACTAGTTTGCTCATCTGGTCATTTCTAGTGCTCCTAACCACCAGTTCAATCATAACAGGAATCCAGAAAAATGTTTATGTAGGGTCCCCTATCAATTCTAACCAGCAAAGGCTAAACAGACAGCTGTTAGTTCAAATAAATAGCCTGAGAAGGGGCTATGGATTTTGCCCTCCCTCCCAAGCTACCAACACCAGCCCTCAGTCGCCCCAGAAATGGCGTAAGATGCACCAAATCTGGAGCTTAGCTGCACTCTTCCTACTTGCCCTGTGCAAGTGGCAAGTAGGGTAATAGGGTTGGGGTTGATGTCAGCTTTGTATTGTCAGCTGACATCAAGCCCAGAGGTTAATAATGGAAAGGCTATAAGGCGCCCCCATTACTAACCTCATAGTCATATCGGAAAAAAGACAGCAAAAATAAAGTCCTTTAATTTAAATAAACACGCCCCGCCCTCATTTTCCCATTTATTGCTGTAAAAATAAATAAACATATTCCTCACCTGTTC